>NW_027256883.1:21778353-22393353 GCF_029215685.1 Pituophis catenifer annectens | reverse complement strand
CTTTTTCCCCCAGATAAATCAAGTGTCAATCCATCTGTTGCAACAGGAAAGGACGGACGGACTAACTTGTTGCTGGAGGCTGATGTTTTGCGCTGAAAGAGAGTGACTGACCAATGTCACCCAACCAGCTTCCATGTCTTAGGCGTGACTAGAATTCACAATCTTCTGTTTCTATCTTGGTGCCTTAACTACTAAACCCGTGATGGTGAACCTATGGCACACGTGCCACAGGTGGCACATGTAGCCATATCAGTGGGCACGCCAGCTCAGCTAGAGAGGCTCTGGAGGCTGGGGACAGCAAAAAAGTCACTTCCTGTCCCACCAGGAGTTGGAAAATGGGCCCTTTCAGGCCACCGGGGGGCTTCCGAGGGAGTGGGAAAGGCTTTTTTCGCCCTTCCCAGATGCATAGAGAGGATCTGGTAAGAAAGAAAAATGTGCCTACCAGGCCATCGCGTGCCAGGAGTGGGGGGGGGGGATTGTGTGCACATGCACAGTGGGGCACATAGAATTATGGGTGTGGGCATGCGCATGCGCGAACCTCCCCCACCCCCCCCCTCTCCTGGCACGCGATGGCAAAAAGGTTAGCTATCACTGTACTAGACCAAACTGGCCTTCTAGAACTGATAATAAATAAAGATCAACAAACAGAATACCAGAATACTTTGCTGAACATGCATGCCCATATATACAATAGGTGTCAGGCATGAAGAATTTTTTTTTTAATTTGATTTATATGCCGCCCTTCTCCAGAGACTCAGGGCGGCTTACAGTGCGTTAAGCAATAGCCTTCATACTTTTGTATATTTTTATACAAAGTCAGCTTATTGCCCCACAAACTGGGTCCTCAATTTACCTACCTTAGAAAGGATGGAAGGCTGAGTCAACCATGAGCCTGGCAAGATTCGAACTTACTTTAATTGCAGACAGCTGGTGTTAAATTACAGTGCTTTTAGTCTGCAGAGCTATCCAGGCTCTTCTAAATTTAATCTAAGAATTAATTTAATCTAATTTAATCTAAGAATTAAGTTCCAATTAAACTGATTTATTGCTCATGCCTATACACAAGAATCTAGTGAACTAACGGTCAGCACTAATTTGACACTAAGTAAGAGTTAAGGAAATTCAAGATAGTTTGGACTTTAGAGGCCTTGGGAGCATAACAACTCTAAACTGATTTATCTCTTGGCTCCACCTTCACCCCCAGGCTCTGCCACTCCTTTTCCTACATCAGGATCTCCTAGAAAAGCCACGGATTCCTTCTCAAACAATAGTGTGATCTTTTCTTTCAGTGATGGATAGAAGAGAATGTAATTAAGTTTTCACTGAAAAATAAACACAGCTGCCCATAATTGCAGCTCAGCAATAATGTCTTTTAACAGTTGCCAGATTTTAGGAGGAGGAATTTAAATCATTATATTAATTTAAATCCGTCTTTACCACCTCTCATTTCTACATATCCTAGAAGTCCGTTTATTTGTCTTTCCTTTTTAGCAGTTAATTCTGATAGGGAAGAAGAAAAATACACATTCAAAGTCCACTTCAAGAAATAATGTCAAGGTAAGGAATTCATTTTTTTAGGGATCATTTTCATATTGGTCTTCTGTAAAGTATGGTCAAATTTTCAGAGCTGGTTTTAAACTTAGACCTTTCAAAGTTGCACGGTATTGCTCCTAGATCTTTTTAGAATTGAAGGGGATGGTTTTTTAATTATTGCTTCAGCTCAATTCTGCATTATGCACCCAACAATTTTAAATTATTTCTAGATATTCACCCTCACTACTTGATCCTATTCATGGTTGTTTGAACACCAGTCGTACTGAGTTCAGTGGCATTTATTTTTAAATTACAGGCTTGGGAGATTTACCTAGCAGCTACTCTGCTATCTTCAGGACCCAGACAGAACTTGCTTTCCCCCCCCTGAATTAACTGAATTATTTTAGTGAAACATTTTGTCCTCTATTTTTCTGCTTTTAAGTTTTTAGGGAAGGGGGTTCAATTCAATGCTTAACTCTCAGAAACTATCCAGAAATTAATTTATAACCCCAGAATAGCCTTTTCCCACTAATGTTTTGAAACTACATCTTTTAGAATTCCAGAATCTTCAAAACAACTGTTAAATGTTCTCTTTTTCTTTCGGAGGTGACTATCCCAATGACTAGCCCTGTGACAGGAAGAGGGTTGAAGATAGTTTTAAAAATATTTTATTAAAGTTGGTTATAAATAAAAATACAGAATGAAATAGAAAGCTAGGAAAAGGAAGAAGAATGTGTGGATGGATGGATGGATGGATGGATGGATAGATAGATGATAGATGATAGATGATAGATGATAGATAGATAGATAGATAGATAGATAGATAGATAGATGATAGAGTGGTGGGTTGCCCCCGATTTGGTCTCTGATTTGGCTCTGCCCACCCACCACAACATCATCACGGATGATCTGCGCATGCGCAGAAGCTTTTGCACATGTGCAGAAGCGTGTACGCTCCTGTTGCAAACCGGTAGTAAAGGTAAGTAGAACCCACCCCTGGAGATAGGTAGATAGATAGATAGATAGATAGATAGATAGATAGATAGATGATAGATAGATAGATAGATAGATAGATAGATAGATAGATAGATAGACAGATAGATACACATACATACATATATATATATATATATGCCTTTTGCTTGACAAAAGCATTTCAAGTCATTCCCATAACAATAAAATCATTCTAATCACCAAAACCTACTTTTTAAACTTTCAAGCAAAAGGTCCAGAACAACCACCACCTCCTCCTCCTCTCCTCCTCCTCCTCCTCCTCCTCCTTCCTCCCCCTCCTCCTCCTCTTCCCCCTCTTCCCCCTCTTCCTCCTCCTCCTCCTCCTCCTCCTCCTCCTCACTAGATAAATTCTTCTCTTTGATTAAAACAGTCAGTTTCATCATCTTTGCCAACTCTGTCACCTTTACCAGACATCCTTCTATTGTGGGAATTAGTATAATCTTTCCATCTTTGTGCATACGAGAGCCTCACTATTTTGAACACATATAGTGTTTCTGAATTGTTATGACATTTTCTGAGAGTGGTTTTCACAGAGAACGTGAGGCTAGAATGAAATTATGCAAACAATTCCGTTCAGAATCTTGAGGCTTAAGCTCACCGTCCTCTAAAAACTAAATACCATATTTAAACACTTGTATTTGTTTACCGTGTGGAACCAGAATGGGGAGAAAGCTATCCTTTGTGCTAAGGTACACAGTACAGCAAACTGGATTTTCAATTTATCTTAGATCACAGTGGGCTGTGCAAAACTCACTTCTATAACAAAGCAACATCTTTAATACTTTAATCTTTAATATTGGCCCTGTTTCCATGGAAACTGTAACTCATAAATTCAAGTCATTAGGAGAACAGCTAAAGCATCACCCTACCTTAAAAATAAGTTTGAAATGGTCAGTCTTTCTTCTCTTTTTCCCTTAAATTCCCCTTTTAACATATATTAACTATTCCACAGTCACAAATGCTTATACCAACATTCACCAAGAACTGTGGATAGAAATGGAGGGCAAGACTTCGGGAAACACATTACATGCAAAACAGTATAAAATGGGATTATAACGATTCTATCTTCACTGTGTTTTATTTATTTAGCGTATTACCCAGCCTATCTACTTAAAACTCAGTTGTGCGTAAGATTATGAGAAAAAGCTATGGTGAATGCACTTGAAGAAGGGTGGGACAGAAAGAGTGGATAGAAGGTAGAATCAAGAATGTATCTTGTCACTTATTTTATGCCCCAAAGTCACATAAGGTCAAAAAAAAATAAACGTAGATCACAAAGGTGAGATTCTCTGTAAATTCAGAACATATTTGCTTACGGTGTGTGGAAAGAAGCTGACTGTCAGTCCTGGAAGCCATCTTTTACTTTGGATCTTCAGGGCTGCCACATTTAGTGCTGTGGGAAACTGGGAGGGGGGATTGTATGGAGTTGGGGAGATATCTAGCCATAATAACTTTCTTTTCTCTGAGAGTCAAGGTCATCCTGCCCTGCACCTGGAGTGGTGTGACTGGGAGGCATCTCCAGATGGGACTGTACATTGTCTGGATGTTCTATTGTTAAGTAAGAAATTTGTTAAGTGACTTTTGCCACATTTTACAACCTTTCTTGCCTCAGCTGATAAGTGAATCACTGTAGTTGATAAGTTATGACCAGAGGTGGGTTTCAGCAGGTTCTGACCAGTTCTGGAGAACCAGTAGTGGAAATTTTGAGTAGTTCAGAGAACTAATGGAACAGCTTGCTTTCAGAAGTTGTGGAAGCTTCATCACTGGAAGCTTTCAAAAAGAGACTGGACTGTCAACTGTCAGAAATTGTGTAGGGTCTCCTGCTTGGGCGAGGGGTCGGACTAAATGGCCTACAAGGTCCCTTCCACCTCTGTTATAATTCATACAAAATCCCATTCCTTTTGATGTGTACATGTGAAAAGAGGGAAACCAAAAATATGATTTCATGGCCATAGTTGTCATCTTGAACTTTTGAAATAGTCAATGTCCTGCTTAAGACGATGAGAAAACAGGAATAAGAAAACAAGCTTCCTGCTTGTTTCTTTTTCTCTGTATCTTTGCTCAGGGGAAAAAAAAATTCTTCCATTTTTCTTTTATCCAGAGAAGTTAGCGGCCCCATTAACAGGGGTCTGCTGGGAAGCAAAAATCTATTGAAATAAATCTTTTTTCTTTTTAATTTTAACTGAGCAGTTTTATGCTGAATAAAAAGCATTGATAGATCTAAGCATTTCATCAACTCATTCATAACTGAGAAGGACGCAGCATAATTGTCCTCATTGCTCCCCCTGCATATAGGCAGACAGATCTGGACGTAACTGTGCCAATGATAAAAGGTAGAGAATTTCTGGCAGGCAGGTAGAATCAACTTGTTCAGGCATAACTTTATTAGAGGATTAGCCTGGAAGCAAATAGTTAGATGGCTAAAAATTCTATAATCTCATCAGTCCCTTGACTGCTCTGCTTTCTGTAAAAGGTATAGAAAGAACAGAGAGCATGGCTTTGAAATTTCTTCCAAATCCTTTATTCACCGTGGTCAACAGATTCTCCTTTCATGCTGTGCCTGTGCATATGTATGTTTGTGAACTGGGAAGCACAGGATAGACTGCACATGTCCAAGATCAAATCTGGCTTGGTCACCGGGACCAGAGATTTAGTCTTCTGAGTTTTCGTATTTCTGCTGGAGCCCACCTTCAGGGAACTTCTCTCTACCTGAATATATGCACATGTTCCGCTCACAGTTTGCTATCCAATTGTGTCATCCTTAGAGATGCATCAGGGCAGTGGTGAAATCCAAATATTTTACTACCGGTTCTGTGGGAGTGGCTTGGTGGATGTGGCATGGCTTGGTGGGCGTGGCTTGGTGGGTGTGGCAGGAGAAGGATACTGCAAAATCTCCATTTCTACTCCACTCCAGGGGAAGGATACAGCAAAATCCCCATTCCCTCCCCACTCCAGGGGAAGGATACTGCAAAATCTCCATTCCCACCCCACTCCAGGGGAAGGATACTGCAAAATCCCCATTCCCTCCCCACTCCAGGGGAAGGATATTGCAAAATCTCCATTCCCACCCCACTCCAGGGGAAAGATACTGCAAAATCCCCATTCCCTCCCCACTCCAGGGGAAGGATATTGCAAAATCTCCATTCCCACCCCACTCTGGGGCCAGTCAGAAGTGGTATTTGCCAGTTCTCCAAACTACTCAAAATTTCCCTTACCGGTTCTCCAGAACCTGTCAGAACCTGCTGGACTTCATCCCTGCATCAGGAACAGAAAATGTTTGACATAGCAGCCCCTAACTGGATTCAGCTCATTTTTTGAACTTGCTCAGCTTTTCCCAATACACCTAATTTTGTCTCTTTCTGTTCGGGTCTCAGAGAATTATCTTGCTGATGGATAGACAAGGCTTGAATTCCAATACATAATTTATTTTCATTTTAAATTTATTTATTTTTGTTCTTCCCATTCAATAATTAATATGTTTCATTGGTTAGAAACAAAATAAATAGGAGCTTGTTCAGTTTTAGCAATACAAACTCTTGAAATGATAAAAATGGAAGATCCTGTCCATTAATGGTCCACATGGAATGTCCACATGGAAATGTTATTCTAGGTCGTTAGAGGAAAATTTGAATGAGTAGTTGGGAATTGCTGCCCTCCCCCTTCCTGTATAACTTTTTTTTTTTTGGTTTCTCCATTTTGGAGTACAAGAAGGAAAAATTGAATGAACCATGAATGTATACATTGGGAGAATGGGTAGTACATGTGAACAAGCCCTGTGCTATTTGGCTTTAAAGGAGCATAAGGCAGAAAATTCACCAGATGAATTCTCCATTCCCAAATTGTCTAACTAGGCAACCTTAGATGATCCTTCAAAATTAAAACAAGGTTGAGCTTTATTAGAACTTGAGTAAGAGACACCAGATAAAAATAAAACAGGGCTATAGGTTATATTGAGAAGTTGAAACAACATTCTAGATCAGGGGTCTCCAACCTTGGCAATTTGAAGACTTGTCGACTTCAACTCCCAGAGTTCCTCAGCCAGATGGCTGAGGAACTCTAGGAGTTGAAGTCGACAAGTCTTCAAGTTGCCAAGCTTGGAAACCCCTGGTCTAGATAGAAGAAGACTGTGGCAAGCCATTTTGATATTGCTGCAAAATAAATAAATAAATAAATAAATAAATAAATAAATAAATAAATAAATAAATAAATAAATAAATAAATAAATAAATAAATAAATAAATAAATATGGATATATTAGTGTAGTCACCATGAATTGACCTCAACTGGAAAGACTCTACATCTCACAGCACAATATCACACTGTTATGTATGCATTCACTGTTTACGAATTTAGTTTCTCATCTTGTGTTTTTTGGTATTGAAAAAAATGATATTGAGTCATCTAAAAGCAATATAGGGAAATTAAGAGACAATAGGAGTCTCTGTGTTATAAATTACCACTTCAAGCTCAGCATTAGATTTCCAGCATTGCTAAACAATGCCTTACTTTGTGCCAGATACATTTAAAGTGTTCTTTAAGGAGAAACGGAGGTCAGGAAAGAATAATTTTCAATTATTTCCACAAAGTTTAGGCTCGTAAAAGAATAGCAGTGATTTTTGTTAAATGTCTGAATAATTTGGGCATAGTTTCCTAATTCACTAAACAGAAAGGGGAAAAAGAAAACAATTGTTCAGTACTTTTTGATTATTTATCAGAAGGCAGTTGGAACTGGAAAATTTCTTGGTACCCCAAAAAACCACTATTTCCCCCCATAATTCCCTAGAAAGAACTGTTTTCAATAATAAAAGCACATTTGAAGGACTATCTTCTCCTGGTTATATCTATCAGAATAGAGAAGCAGGCAATATTGCAGGTCTGTCTCCTAAAAGGTATATCTAGTGGGACCCAGAAAAAGGATCCTCTTTGTGGTAGCTCCTTCCTTGTGGAATATCATCGCCCTAGAAATAAAATCATCCCCCACTTTAACCATCTTTTGTAAGGCCCTGAAGCAGTGGTGGGTTGCTACCGGTTTGCTCGAGTTCAAGTGAACCGGTAGTGGCGGCAGCAGGAGGCTCCGCCCACCGGCCTGGACATCATCATGGACGCTCTGAGCATGTGCAGAAGCGCTGTGCGCTCGCGCTCCCAATAGTAAACTGGTAGCGAAGGTAAGTGAAACCTACTACTGCCCTGAAGACCTTTTGCCAACGGGCCTGGGGAACCCAGAGTGGGATGGAGCCCATCTTATTTGACTGATTGTTTTCACAGGGAGGTGACGGAGAGTTTTCATTTTTTTATTGTTTTTTATATGAGATATTTTTACCTTTGTAAGCTGAGAGTGAGTTGGGCAGCCATATGAATTTTCTTAAACAAATAAATTAGAAAAGCATGAAAGAAGACCCAGCTTGTCATTTCCATTTTACCAACAATTGTGTGAATTTTGGAGTTTTTTTTCCCCCTTTATGTTAATATTCTCCTTCAAACAGCAGCCACATATTTCAAGGTCTATTGGAGGTGGCCAAAAAGAACTAAAAGTAGGAGCTTTTTCATCGCAGCTACTGAGTTCTCCTGCTGTGTGATCAGTGAGGGGACAACAATGCTTCATTCTTCCAGGAGAAGCACTTTAATGATACTTTTTCTTTTTCTTTTCTTTTTTTTCTTTTTTTACAAAAGTTAACTCCAGACATCAGTTCTCAATGCTGTCATTTCAATAAAAATATTTCTTTTCATGTGAGATCTCTTTCTCTTACACAAATGTGGTCATCACATCATGATATCATCCATCTAGAAGTGTCTATAGATGGTTAAGAAAAGTCAAGATGGCAGTCAGAATCGCCAGAACCGCCAGAATCGTGGTCAGATTATTGAAATCTGAAGGGATTTCATCATATCAGCACAGTCATTTTACTATTTATACCAGTGATGGCTAACCTTTTTGCCATCGCGTGCCAAAAGTGGGGGGAATGCAGGGGAGGACTCGCTCGTGTGTATGCCCACACCCATAATACTATGCGCCCCACCCCCTGCTCATGAATGTGCGACCCTCCATGCTCCCCCTACTTTTGGCATGCGATAGCAAGGTAGGCCCATTTTTTTGCTCTCCCCAGGCTCTAGAGCCTTTCTAGGAGACTGGGGAGGGCGAAAATGGCCTTCCCCACTCCCCCGGAGGCTCTCTGGAGGCTAGAAACAGCCTTTTTCCTGACTTCTGGTGGGCCCCAAAGTCCCAAAAATCAGCTGGCCGGCGCACGCATGCACGCTGGAGCTGAGTTTGCGTGCCCATCGATATGGCTCCACATGCCATCTGTGGCACACGTGCCATAGGTTCGCCATCACGGATTTATACTATTTCCTAAGGTCCCTATGACAGATTATACGTCATACTGATGGGAAATCATAGGAATTGCATCTATGTTTTAATTCTACCAAAAGTTTATTCCGTTAAGAGCAGCAACAGCCTATTTATTCTAATTGTGAAATCTTAATGATCACTACTCAAAATCTGTTTTACTGCCTACTATTTATAAAGTCCATAATCACAGCTCAACATGTTGACAAATGAATACAGAATGATGTATTCAATATTTCAGGATACAGATAATGTTTGACTTATGACCATTCATTTAATGACCCGCTTGAAGTTACAACACAGTGCTCATGAATGGTCCTCCTGCTTACAATGGTAGCAACATCTTCAAGTGATCAAAATTGAGGAACTTGGCAACCAGCATGTATTTACAATCATCACAGGATTCTGGGAATCACATGGCCACAATTTGGAATCTTCCCAGGGAACGTCCAATCAGCAAATTCAATGGGGATCAGGGGTGAAATGCTCCCGGTTTGGACCAGTTCGCCCGATCCGGTAACGATAGTGGCGGATGGTTTGGAGAACTGCTAGCAAAAATCCCTGCTCCCCCACCCCCATGCCCAGCTGAGCCGCACGATTATCAGAGGCTTTTTTTTTTTACTTTTAAAAGCATTTTTTCTACAACCTCTTCAGCCAAAAAAATGCTTTTAAAAGTAAAAAAAAAAAAAAGCCTCTGATGGTCGTGCAGCTCAGCTGATCATCAGAGCCTTTTAAAAGCATTTTTTGCTACAACCTCTTTGGCTGAAGAGGTTGTAGGAAAAAAAATGCTTTTAAAAGCCTCTGATGATCCCAGCTGAGTTGCCTGATCATCAAAGGCTTTTAAAAGCATTTTTTTCAGCTGAAGAGATTGTAGAAAAAATGATTTTAAAAGTAAAAAAAAAAGTTGGCCACGCCCACCCAGTCACATTACCCCCTCACCAAGCCACGCCCACAGAACTGGTAGTAACAAATTTTACTGATGGGGATGCCAGATTCACTTAATGATCAGGTGATTTCAGGGGTGCTATTCAGCAGGTTCTGACAGGTTCTGGAGAACTGGTAGCAGAAATTTTGAGTAGTTCTGAGAACCGGCAAATACCACCTCTGGCTGGCCCCAGGAATGGGGAGGGAATGGGAATTTTGCAGTATCCTTTCCCTGGAGTGGGGTGGGAATGGAGATTTTACAGTATCCTTCCCCTGCCACGCCCACCAAGTCACGCCCACAGAACCGGTAGTAAAAAAAATTGAATTCCACCATTGAGTTATTTGCTTTAACAACCCCAGAAAAAATGGTTGCAGAATTGGCCATGGCTTACTTAACAACTCCATCACTTAGCAAAGAAAGTTCTGGTTCCAATAATGCTTGCAAGTCAAGAACTACTTCTATATATCACCATGGTTGCTCTCTGCCACCTCTTTGTGATTATATTTATTTGGCAGTCCCAAGACATGAATAATAAATATGACTTCATTTGTCTTTTCAATTTCTATCCAATTTATAGAACATTGACAGTCAAATAATCAACCTCTGAGATGGATTATTTGTAATCTCTGAATATCTTTGCTGCCTTGGATTTGATCTGAATATTGTTTTGGTGTGTGTTTTGAATTCATGCAGTTGGAAGACATCATCTAAGCCACTATGTCCAAGTCCCTGATCCATGTAGGAATCCAAATTAAAATATTTATGACCATTATCTTTCTCATACAATGAAGAAAACCCACAACTTCTTTTTCCTAGTTTTCAACTGGAATCTGACTTTTCTGTATCTTATATTCATTATTCCTTGATTTGCACTCTAAGCTTTCTTCTGTGTGACAACCCTTTAGCGATTTGAAGCATGCAGGCATACCCTTTCCTTTTCGAGACTTCAACGTATCTGTTTCAAAATATCTCAAAATATCAATTTTTCAAATAAAATCTGCCTTACTTTGCATTTCCTTATCTGTCAGTCCATCTGCCTCTCTTACTTTTCCCCTTCCTATATTTTTTTCTGTAGTGACAATATTAGGGATATTAGGATATTAATTTTAAGAACATTGAAGTTCATGGTTTTGGATGATAGATGGCATAAATATAATTCACATATGAAGAAGAGTGGCTTCGTGTTTGAATCCACTAGGGGAGATACGTTTTATTACCTCTTTTTTCTTATTCATAGCTCTCTATATATAGTTAGGAATTTCAGTCGAAATTAAGCCTAGTCAATTTGTGCTTCCAGAATTACTGCCTATATAAATCAAAAAACACTTGTTGTTTGCTTAAATCTACACTTTCCTGTGTTTTGGGCTGCAGATTGCAAATGAAATTATTGCAATTAAAATTTATCTATAAGGGAAAGATGATGTAATAAAACATACAGGAGCAATATGTGATAATAGCCTAATGTAACTCACAAATTTGTTTGTAATAATGTGTTTACTAGGAACAATTAGTTTACTTAACAAGAAATATATACAAAAGGGAAATGAAGGATTGGAAAAATGAGACGTTTTAAAAAATTAAACTTGGTAAATTCCCCATATGTCAAGATTTTGCTTATGCCAAAGATAACCCAAACAATAGATTTCTATAGAGTATGTCATAAAATCTAAGCCTCCGCATTTGTGCCTCTGGGTTGATTTGTTCAATTAGCATTTATTTCGTTTCTTGGCTATCTGTGATATTCTTAGCTGACTTCTCCCAACACTAAAGTTGAAAAGTTTCAACACTCTTTCTACTTTGCTTCTTCGAAGTCCAATTTTCTCTTCTCTAGACTGTCACAAGGAAAGCCTTTGTAGGACTAGAACCTGTCTTAAAATACCTTTTTAAAGATATTTTGCACCTCTCTAGCTATGAGCTAGCTAAGGAGTATAGGTTGGAATCATTTTTCAGTGTAAATCATTTTTTCTAGAGGTCTCCATTCATCTTTAATACTCTGGGAAAATCCTCTTTATGGAGCTTTTTCAGAAAAGAATTGGAGCATTGGGAGAGGAGTAGAAACATAGAGGATTGTGGAAAGAAAAAGCAAAACTAGCATCTTCTACCATCTAACAAAATAAAGTTGAATCTACCCCTAAACATAATTTGAAAGAAGTTATAGAGTACATTGAGAACAAGCTAGAAAAGTCTTTGTGTGTGTATGTGGGTGTGGGTGTATTTATCTGTTTCTGTGTGTCTATGTGTGTGTGCGTGTGTGTGCACACAGACACAGCCTTCAAGTCATTGTTGATTCCCTGAAGTTTTCTTGGCAAGTTTTTTTTGGGAAATTGTCTTATTCATGAGAGAGAGAGAGAGAGAGAGAGAGAGAGAGAGAGAGAGAGAGAGAGAGAGAGAGAGAGAGAGAGAGAGAGAGAGAGGGAGGAAAGAAGAGGTAGGGGAAGAGAGACTGGGCCATACTTACTCAGCTGGCATCATGCCTAAAATAGAACTAGAATTCACTGTTGTGACCCCGACTCCCGAGCCTGTCCTAACAGAGGAAGAGGACTCAGAAGGTGATGGGGAGGAACTGACAAGGCCTCCCTCTCCAAGACCCTCCTTTCTGGCAATGCCTCAGGTTCCATCCGAAGGCCAGGAGGAACAGCCTGGGATGTGCCAGGAGGAAGGCATATTGGACCACCAATTGATAGGGAGTGAGGATAATGAATCCTGGCTTGATCCCAGGCAGCGTCGGAGGGAGAAGTGTGCGCAGCAACGGAAGAGGCGTGGGAGGGCCAGAGATTGAGCTGAGTCATGGAGCCATGCCCTACCAGGAATAAAAGTGGATGGGATTGCTCTTCAGGTTTTGTGACGGACAAAGTTAAACCCTGAAAGTCACATCGTGATCTCTGAAATTTGGCTTGGATATATTTTGGACTGAACATTGACTAAACACTTGTCTCGTGGATAATTTGTTGCTCCTGGAACGGACTGAAGATAAGTCCTCTTCTGCTTTATGGGAGTGAAAACGGTCTTGGCAGGCATTCGGCAGTTTGCTGCCAACACCTTGGTCTGCCAAGAATTCTAATCTGTTTACCTAATAAAATATTAGCAGGCATGCTTGGTATTACGTTTGCCTGTGTGAGGAAGGGGGACAGAACATTCACAGTCTAATTTCTAGCCAGATACTTTTAACTATTACACATATAGAGGAAAATATCTGTAGTTCAGGGTTGAAAATGAGAGGTCTATGATGCTCTCTGAACTTGATTGTTTTCTTGCACACATTTCATTACCCAAACTACGTAACATCACCAGCAATGATGATGTTACCTAGTTTGGCTAATGAAATGCCTGCAAGAAAACAACCAAGTTCAGAGAGCACCAAGAGCCCCTCAAACAGAGGCCACTTTAATGCGGTCTATGACAATTGACCACAGCCAACTTGCCACGTCCAACTCATCATGGCCAACTCATCACAGCCAACTTGCCATGGCCAACTTGCTGCTGCCAACTCACCATGGGACAACTATCCACAGCCAACTAGCCACAAGACAACTTGCTGCAGGACAAGGGTTACACTAATTTCAAAGAAACGGTGGAATAGAACCCTTAAAGAAAGGGTGCAAAAGGAGGGACAAAATGAAATGTGAATAACAAAAATAAACATAGTTTTTTTAAAATTATTTTAAATAATTAAATTGAATTGTTAAATTGTCTCGCAGCAAGTTGTCCCATGACGAGTTGGCTGCAGCGAGTTGTCCCGTTCTGTCTTTAATAGGAAGGAAAATACCATAGGAAAGTTGGAGAACAGTACTAGTGAAGCAACACCTGGTACTAATTCAAGATGTATTTCTAGAATTAAGAGTCTTTTCTATGGACAGTCTGTACAGATACTATGAAACTACAGTGAATAATCTCTGTTCTGCCCCAGCTACGGACCCCAAAGAACTCAGCACACACAAAGTCTGTACAAACTTAAATTTACTAAAATAAGTCAGTCTTTTCCAAACAAAGGCTGTTAATAAACTTTCTTAACAGCCTACAAGAAACCAAAGATAAAGTAATCACAATCTTACTAAGGTTGGCAGAAAGCCCAGAAGCAATTTGCAGAGAATCCAGACGTGAAGTAGAGTAAACTAAAGTTGTTCCCTACAAATTGCTTCAGTGGGCATTCCTCCTTAAATAGGCTAAGGGAATGGCCAATTATCCCCAAGCCTTACTCTCGAGGAGACCTCCTACTGAGGAGCCACTCCTGCCTTTTGGCAGCTCTGCACACCTGTGCATCCAGAAGAGGCTCCTCCTCTTCGTCCTCTTCACTTAAAGGAGCTTCTGGAGGTTCTGAAGGCCCTGGCTGAATCCCTGCCTCTGGCACCACATCTTTTCCAGCCTCCTCATTGTCTGACTCAAGTGCCAGCTGCACAGGGTGCTGGTGCAGCCTCCTCACTGTCCGAATCAGCTACAATCCACACAGGCCACTGACGGGCCACAACAATCTCTAATGTTGTGCATTTTATGTCCATGAGATTGCGGGGAAATGGTCAAAAGAATATAGTGCTGCTCGCCATAGCATTTTACACCCATGTGCCATAAAATAAGTCTTTCTGGCAACTTCAAACTGGCTTTTCAAAATTTAGCTCCTTTTTTTTGAGCCGTACAAAAAACTCCAGACCGTTCCATTATTCCTTTTTTCTGAAATGTCCTTACCATACAGTTTATGTCTGTAAGAATAATGTACCTGCAGTTTTTAATCTACTCTGCTTTCTTTTCCCGTCCTAATAAAGAAGAGCGTGTTCACACTCCAGGAAGACAATTCAGTATTCTTTTTCTTTTTTCAGAAAAGAAATTAATAACAGTTATTCAATTTATTTTTTTTAATATCCTTTGTACTTTTCCACTTTGGATTTATACTGCTGCCTTCTTCTTCTTCCTTTCTTTTAAAGGTAGCATTTCACATGACATTTTCACAGAATGGCAATAATCCTTGACATGCTAACCTTAAACAGGAGGGAGAGGAGGAGGAGGAAGAGGAGGAGGAGAAGGGAGGAGAGGAGGAAGACAAGGAGGAGAAGGACAGATACTTTGAGTGAATGAAAATTAATTATTTTAAGCAATGTTAATCTTTTCTTTCTGGATTTTTAAAAATCAGTATATTGGATCAGTATTCCTAGTTTTAAAAATGGCCTATCAGTGTAGATAGATAGATAGATAGATAGATAGATAGATAGATAGATAGATAGATAGATGATAGATAGATAGATAATTTTATTTCTATACTGCCCCTCTCCCGAAGGACTTGGGGCAGTGCACAGCCAAGTAAAAAACACAATACAAATCCCAATTAAATTTAAAATTTATTAAAATTATTACATTTACGGCCAAGTTTCGTTAAAAACCCAAAAATTTAAAACTCCGAATTTAAAACTACTTTACAAAGATAGCCCTGCCTGTCAGAAGAGCAGGGTCTTGAGGGCACAGTGAAAAACTTGGAGGTCAGAGATTGTGCGTATTTCCAGGGGCAGTTCGTTCCAAAGGGCAGGAGCTCCCACAGAGAAGGCTCTCCCCCTGGGTGTCGCCAGCCGACATAGTTTGGCCGACGGCACCCTAAGGAGTCCCTCTCTGTGGGAGCAAACTGGTTGGTGGGAGGCTATCAGTGGCAGAAGGTGGTCTCGTAAGTACCCAGGTCCTGAGCCATGGAGTGCTTTAAAGGTGGTAACCAACACCTTGTGGTTGTGATCTAGGCCCAAGTAGTTATTACCAGAGACAATCAGTCCTAAACAAACATATTTTATTAGAACAGCTGAGAATTACTTAATTCCCAGTTTAGTCCAAATTAAGTTCAAAACAAATTCTTCATAAAGAGCCCTTCGGCCTTTTCAGCAACCTTTGTCTTCTTTGGCACCCTGCCAAACGCTTTTCTTGGCAAAAGTTCAGAAGCAAGAAACGCCAACAAGAAACAAATGTAGCAAGACAAGAAACAAATGTAGCAATGTTGCTTTCCTACAAAGATCCCAAGAGCTGTTGCTGCTCTTTTAAGCCTTCTGGGAGGGGCCAATCATCTCCTGGCCTTACTCCCAAGTCGTCCTTTTTGCTTTAACTGCTCTTGCCTTCTGGCAGCTCTTCGCATGTGTGCACTAGGAACAGGCTCCTCCTGTTCCTCTGCCCTCTGCTATCTGCCTCTGGAGGCTCCGGAGTCTGCGCATCACTCCCAGATGGCTCTGGCCTCATCTCTGCCTCCGACGCAGAGCCCTCATCAGGGCCTTCCCCAGCCTCCAGGACTGGCCCATTGTCCTCCCCAGCCTCCTCACTGTCCGACTCCGCTGCCAGCTCCGCAGGCTGCTGGCGGACCACAACAATCAGAGATTTTTTCCTTTTCATTTTATTTGTATCAGCCATCTCCAAACTCACTTGCACTTAGCTCCAAAAAGTGGGCAGGGCTAGGATATATTCTCAACATAGCCAGAAATAAACAATAAAGCAAAAGATGTTTTGTAATCAAGTTTAGCCTTGCAGTCTAGTTTAGCCTTCTACCAGAATTTATTTTTATTTTTACCGCTCAATAAAGACCATAGCCCTGGGATTCCTTACTAATTTCTGATCAAGGAAGCAACTAGGTTTGACCTTGTTTAGCTTTCCAAGACTAGCCAAGATCAGCTGGATATTGTCACCTAACATAGATGGGCTGCTTGATTGAATTTAATTATTCTTAAAACCAGCTATTTAATTAAGTCATTATGATTATATCTCTTGTAGTTAATAATTTCTCCCCTCTGTCCTGTTCTTGTATCGATAAAATAGAAAGCCTAAGGGTAACAAGAACTATTTTATTATTATTGATTTTACTAAGTTCATAGAGCAATCATACGCACACTCAGAGACCAACTGCTGTTCTGCAAACTAGTCTCAGCTAGTTTATCATGATATGGCCTCTCAATAAATTCTTACAATGACAGTGCTATTTCCAGATCTTCTGGTTCAGCGCAATAAAAATAGACAAATGGACAGATAGATAAACAGATGTCAGTTCATCCTTCACAGTGATCATCAGCGTTGTTCATCAAATTAGGAAGGAAGGAAGGAAGGAAGGAAGGAAGGAAGGAAGGAAGGAAGGAAGGAAGGAAGGAAGGTTTCTAATGCTCCCTGCCAGTTTAAAATATTAGAATGTGCAGAAATGAGTAGATTAACATTAGCAATTAGAGGGAAGGAAGAATCGGAGTATTACAACATATGGGGACAATTTTATCAATGGATAGAGATTGAATATAGACATTAGACGATGTAAAAATAAGAAACATGGGAAAATATGTTGTAATACATTAAATTTAAATGTAAGAAGAAAGATAAATGTGTACTAAGAAAATGATAAATGTTGAATGACACAAAATTTTGTACCCAGATGTTACACTGATTGATTAATGATGAATTGTTTGTTTAAAAATAAAAATAAAAAACTTATTTTTAAAAAAAGAATATTCAGTGGGGAAATGAACAGGAAATCAGAAGTCACTCCCAATGATTTTTTGGCCACTCATGGTCATCCTATTTCTCTATTCATGTAAAGAAAATTCTCTGAAATGATGACCCAATAGGATTCAGGTCTAATATTTGAGCTGGTTTATATAGGATTTACCTCAGGAGAGTGTAGTACTATGAGCGCTTATAGGCCACCTATATTTGTTTGTTGAATTTATATGCTGTCCATCTCACAGTTTGAGGAAACTCTGAGCTGCTTAACAGTTTAGCTAGGCAAGGGCAAAGATTACTATGAAACAAAATCTCAGAAGCAATAAATCGCAAGCTAAAGGAGTAGATCTTAGTTCTTAAAAGGTTTTTTTTTGGTAGCTGTATGACAATTTTAATCCATTTCCTACAAGACTAGTAGGTTGCAAGTACTGAGAGCTGAATGTTATATGGCAGTACTTATATTGCTGAACAAAGAGGTACTAGCTATGACAGAGAACCAAAGGCCATCCTCTGTCAGTCCAATGAAGGGAAACCAATGCAGACTGAAGAGATCCTTTAATTGGCGGATAGTCTGGGAATCTACCTAGCAAAGCAACCTCAGGATAAGCTAAAAACCTCTGTGATTATTAAGTAATCCTTGCTCATCAGTGTAAATGTATCAGTGGCCACTGTGCACCAGTAGGTTATCAATCCTTTTTATTCTTAGAGTGAAATTTCTGAAAGGTAGTTGAATTAGAAACTGTATTTGCAATATCCCTGTTAATGTATGGCCAATATAAAACTTCCTTAGTCTGACATTTCCATTTTTCCTATCACTATGACCCTCATGAATCCTTTGAATCATATCAGTCTTTAAGGCAGCAGGGAGAACTAATCAGTGGCCTTTAAAATAAAACATCATCAATTACAAAAAGGTCTGGCCCAAATTGGAAGTCTGGAACTCAATCAATAATAGCTTTCATAGCTGTAGGCAGTACAGCATCTAGCTAAATAAACTTATTCCACAGTCTCTCAGAGACTGTTGGCCAATGCCATTTCCATGCACAGTGCTACTATGAAGACTTAACAGAATAATTAAAGCTGCTTACAGGTCCATATCATTTTGTCCAAAGTCAAACCAATGTTCTCCAAAACCCCTTTTCTTTGCAATTTTGGGTTTGTTGGGCTTAGCACCAGCCTGACTTTTATCAAGGATTCCATAACTTGGCTACTTGCTTCAGTAGCTTTAAGTCAGTGAGGAAGTCTTCAAAAGCGTCACCACTTGTTGACTTTGATGAAATTTAAATCTCACATGTCCCATTTGTTTTTGGTGTACAGTACTTTTATTTTTATAAGACATCTATTCTTAAGTAAGTTCCATGCCCTTAAAAATACCAACCTTTCCTTGCCCAGCTACAATGAGGAAAACTATTGCTACAGATAGTTCCTGCCTTAATATATACAGTATTCACTTAGTGAATACTGCATATTCATTTAGTGATCATTCAAAATTATATTGGCATTGAAAAAAGTGACAAAAGTCCTTGCACTTTTGACCATCACAGTATGCCCATGGTCACATGATCAAATTTTGGGTGCTTGACAACCAACATGCATTTATGATGGCTGCAGTGTCCCAGAGTCTGTTGATTACTATTTGCAACTTTCCCATCAGGCTTCCAATACGTAAAGTCAATGGGGGAAGATGGATTCGCTTAACAACTGTGGTGAAAAAGTTCATAAAATCAGGCACAGTTCACTTAAAAATTGCCTTGCTTGGTAACATAAATTCTAGTTTCAATTAGGGTCATAAGTCAAGGACTACCTGTATTTAATGTTCACCTTCTTTATTTGCATAACCTGCGGCTGGCATAGAAATATCAAGACTCTTCTGAAACATTTTTTCCCAGGATTCAGGACTTTTGCCTGAGAATTGCACAACTTTAGGAGCTTTTAGATAATCTTCTCTTACCTTGTGACCTTTAAAAAAATTTGAACATCCCCATACTGCTTGCTATTTGTTAAAATATACAATTTGTTACCAATTTTGGTATAGAGCAGTGATGGCTAACCTTTTTGCCGCCAAAAGTGGGGGGAGCATGGGAGGGATCGCAGGTGCCCATGCCCACATCCAAATTCAATGCGCCCTGAACTCCCGTGCATGCTCGCCCCTGCGCTCCCCCCTGCTTTTGGCACACAGTGGCATGGTGGGCCCAGTAGGCCCGTTTTTTACCCTCCCCAGGCCCCAGTTGCCTTCTTGGTGTCTGGGAGGGTGAAAATGGCCTTCCCCACCAGAGGCCCTCCGGAGACCGGAAACAGCCCATTTTCTGATTTCCAGTGGGACCGGAAGGCCCCAAAATCAGCTGGCTGGTGCGCACATCCACACTGGAGCTGAGCTAGGGCAATATTCGCGTGACCACCGATATGGCTCTGCGTGCCACCTGTGGCAGGTGTGCCATAAATTTGCCATCACGAGTATAGGGTGTAGGTTTCAACAAAGGCTTTTGAAAAGCACATATTCCCTGGTTTTTCAGATTTCCAGGCTGAGATATTGACAAGCTACTACCTTAACAAGCATGGCTGGGTTTTGTCACTTCTTTCTGATGTGTGCTTGTATAACATACCCATTGAGAATCTTCTTCTTTCAAGCATTTCATAAGAATACTCAACTGACAATATTCTACGTTTTCCTAAATGAAGAATCTAACCTACTAATGATTCTTTCCAGTAAACATGGCTCCATTAGGATAAAATGTGTTGAATAAAATTCCCCAGAGCATTACTACTGAATGAAGGCAACGTGCCAATTCCAGTGGAGATTGGTTTTTTTTTTTAAAAAAAGCAAAAAAACACAGTTATAATAGATAGAGGGCAGCTCATCAGAAAGAAGCATCAAAGCAAAGCAAAGCCCCAGAGATTTGTAAACAAATTCTATTTTATGTTGAAGAAATAAAGCTATCACCACTTTTCAAGCAGCTGCATAATGCATTTTAAAAATATGGTCTGTATTTCAAAGTGAAAACAAACATTGCAAAGTGCCAACAGCTATCCATTCAATTTTCCTAGATAAAAAAAGAAAGAAAGAAAGGAAAACATGACATACAGGATATTGTACTTGTTGAGTTAAATTAAGTGTTGTACTCACAAGCTGTCCTTCCAAAATAAAGCCAAATCTACATGTTACTGGCAGAATCAACCCATCAACAAGTCTCCACAGGAAATTATAGACATTTTGAAGTGCAGAAATTTCAGTGCTGGGTTAGAACCACCCAAAAAGTCCCATGTTTGGGCTGGAAAAAAAAGCCCATTGCCTGAGATAAGTGGAAGATTTAGTGCTGTTCTTGCTACCAACTGCCACAGGTTTTGTTCCTTGTACCCCTTTCACAGAGAAGCAGTACTTCCATTTGGTTACAATCTGCATCCAAAACAACTAGATTTTCAGAGCCAAGGGAGATTTTCAAGAACCACGCATGGTAGTTTTTGAAGCAACTGTGTTGTCAGATCTTCTAATGAGATGCTTGGAAGATTTCCTCAGAACTACCTCTATAGGTTCAGAGATATCTGTAGGGAAGATTATAAAACAATTCAAAATGATGACTTGGATGACTTTCTTAACTCCCTCTTTCCTTGCAAATCCCTCAGTCATCTAGGTCATGGTTGTCCCAAAGGTATTTTTTTCAAAAGATCTGGACTTCCTTTGTTTTTCCTTGAAGACATTTCATTTCTCATCCAAGAAGCTTCTTCAGTTCTGACTAATGGTGGAGAATGGAAGGATTTATATTCCTTGCTGTCATCCAGTTGTTAGCTCTCTCTCTCTCTCTCTCTCTCTCTCTCTCTCTCTCTCTCTCTCTCTCTCTCTCTCTCTCTCTCTCTCCCTCCCTCCCTCCCTCCCTCCCTCCCTCCCTCCCTCCCTCCCTCGAGTATTGAGGTCACTTGGAAGTTTATCAGTGCCCTCAGGGTCACCTGAATTATGACCACCCATTTGCACTATTCAATCCTTCCATTTTCTACCATTCAGTCAGAACTGAAGAAGCTTCTTGGATGAGAAACTAAATGGCTTTAAGGAAAAACAAAGTCCAGTTGCCTTTCGAAAAAATTACCTTTGGGACCCTCTGTAGAAGATGGCTGACAGAGTAATTAGTAGCTCTGATTGTGTATGCATGATATACCATGGATGGCACAGTAAGATATCAGTGGTTAGAGTCTTGGTGAATTTATTCTCCAGCATGAGCTGCTGCCCATATCAGCTATTTCAATCTTCCTAATGGAAGAGCCCTGTCCTTGTTTAGAGGTGCGTGTAAATTCACAAGCATCTGACAGCCTCATAAATATACAGCCATTTGACAAAGGGGCTAAGATGATAAAATGGTATACTAAGGAAGCCACCTCCAGAAGAAAATATGGATAGTTGAAAAAAACAGTGAGTCATGCAATGGACACATGGATTTAGAGCAGTGATGGTATTCAGCCAGTTCTATCTGGTTTGGGCAAACAAGTAGTGGCGGCTGCGGGAGGCTCCGCCCACCCGCCCGGATGTCATCACATCCCATTTTTGACGCATGTGCGGAAGGCCCTGCACATGCACATAGGTGGCATGTGCGAACGAAGCGAGAATTTCACATTTGCAAACCTGTAGTCAAGGTAAGTCAATACCACCCCTGATTTAGAGTCATTCAGAAGAAAGAAATTGAAGCAAATGTTTTGTTGTTGTTGTTGTAGTTATTTCCAGAATATTCTTTTGGTTTAATATTTGTACATATATTTTTTAATTTTTCAAACTTCAGCCATGTATGCACCGGCCAGCTGCTCTTTGGGTTTTCGGTGCTCTGGCACATGCAAAGACCATCTGACCAGCATGGACAGTCGGCCAGCATGCGCATGTGCAATGCCAGCTGCTCTTTGGGTTTCTGGTGCTCTGGCACATGCAAGCACATGCAGGCACATGCATGTGTTTTCCAGTTTGAGCACTCGGTGCCAAAAAGGTTCACCGTAACTGTCATAAAGCATAATTTACAGATCATTCTCTTGGCCTATAATTTGTAGTTCCATATTCTGTACTTTATCTTATCAGATAAAATTTGTTCCATATCTGTCATTTTTCCATTAGTATCTTTTAGGCATAGTTCCATCCTTAAAAGCAGACTGTAGTTATTAACTTCTGGCTCCATTCTTCAAAGATCTCCTTTAATATGTCCAATGTTATAACATTTTCTTTCCTTTTCTAGACCCCGTATTAACTTCCACGAGACTTTGTGCTTTCTTTCTTCTGCTTTAAAAACCTCAAAAAACTACTCCAAGATCAGAAGATGTGGAGGGACCTGGCCCACAGAATTGCCAAGGCTTGGACATGACTGAATGGATAACACTACATCACTTTTTTTTTCTTTTGCTTAAAATTTTATATTCCACTAGTATCCAGTTTCTAAAACCATCATTTATAGTTTGCTATGATTGCATTTGCCAGGATAATCAAAATAAGTCTATTTCCCATGAGGAGTTACTTATAGTTAACTCCAAAAACTTTTAGTAAAAGTTGTTATTCCAAATTTGTCTGGATCCTTAATCCATTTAGTTTAAAAACCTATTTATTTTTTTACTTCAATATCTTTAAATTCTTACATTTGTAATTAATTTTTATTTTGTTCAGAATTGAAGACAAACTCATGAAATACTTTTTTTCAAACCTCTAATTCCAAAGGTCTCTAATAGTTTTAGAATAATTGAATTGAATTGAATTGAATTGAATTGAATTTATATGCCGCCTCTCTCCGAAGACTCAGGGCGGCTTAATACTTAATAACTCATTTCTGAAAGTGATAAGAAAGTGAGGTTTGTGAACTTAATACCTTTTAAAAGTCTCAATCATGGTCATGAACTTTTGATCTCATCATCTTTTGCTTTTCAAACAGAAAACCATTGTCTGTGGTCTCCTCATGAGTAGCGGCTGTCCAGATCATGTATGGTAGGGGTGGTATTCACTTACCTTTGCTACCAGTTTGCAAATGTGAGCATGCGCCTTCCGGGCATGCTCAGAACATCAAAAATTGGACAAGATGACATCTGGGCAGGTGGTTGGCGCCTCCCGCAGCCACCGCTACCGGTTCGCTCAAACCGGATAGAACCAGCTGAATACCACCACAGATCTATGGGCAATCTTTGATCCTCTCCTTATCCAGAGAGGTTCCAGGGAACTGGCCTCCTCACCAGCTCCTCACTTTCAGTTCACCATACCTCCCACAGAAATCCATTACCACTTAGCTTTATAGGGTTGTTGTGAAAAAAATATGATTTACTTCATATGTTCCCATGGAGGAAAAGCAGGGCATGCAATGTGGAAAACTAATCTTGGAAGAGAAAACATATTTTGTTCCTTTTCTAAAACCTTGATGTATTCTTTGTAACACACTTCATTGTTTGCAATCAATAGTGACAAGGGACAAGAACCTGTTTCTGTGGTCTGGCTGTTAGGAATGATAAAAGAGCTGGCAACATAGGGTTTGATTTATAGATATTGGTAAGTTCATATATGCTTCTTGGAAATACTCTATATACCATGAAACACAAGAATTTCAAAAGGCATCAATAAAATGTTGAATAGAATGAACTTTGTTGTATGTTGGCACAATGCTTTGTACAGCTGTATTTTATACATATTTATTATATTTATATGTGTATATATAAACATCATTTTTTTAAAAAACTAGGAAAGATATAAGCTGACTTTTTCCCACTTCAAGAAATGTCTTTTATTTATTTTTTTATTTAAATATGAAGATGATTCTTAAAATATGGTAGTATCCACATGTTCACTTTTGAAAAAAAAAATATTTAGAATTCTCTCCCCCCTCAGCCCAAGGGATCCTTCAGTCTGTTGTACTATTTCTGCTATAAGACAAAAGGGATATACATCAAATAAATAAGTAATAGGACAACACTTCTGAACCCATTTCATGGTGACCTCCGAATGGACAGTCATCTCTGCCCATTTTAGAACATTTTAGTTTGGACAGGGACATATATTTCACTCTGATTTACAACTTTTGACTTCGACTTGACACTTTCCTCTGTTCTAAGGCAGGTAACATGTGAGATGAAGAAATGATGGCAAGGAGCTGCATCAGCAAGTCGGAATCACATCTGCCACTTTATGTTCTATGTTTTAGTGAATCTTTTCTGGGATCTTTCCAATTCAGTTTTCTTCTCTAAAAAATACCAACATTTTGACTCCCCTTCCAGGTCCCTAATTTATTGTCTCTTTCTACTTGTCCCCTATGGTAGAATTGCAGACTTTTAAATTGCATTTCGAAGCATCAGCTGGTTTCAATTTCAAAGGGTATAAAGGATCCGATCAACTTACCATTTTTTTCAGACCTAAATTTAGAAGAGGAAATCAACCAAAAAAAATAAAGTTTTTGGCCTCCACACACCACATTTTCGGGCCTTTTTCTGGGCCTTTTCCAGCCCATTTTCAAGGCTTTTTTCTACCTGTTTTCTAGACTTTATTCAGCCCATTTTTGAGGCTTTTTTTCAGCCCATTTTTTTCCAAAAAAGTGGCCCCAAAAAGCCTCTAAAATGGGCTGAAAAAAGCTTCAAAAATGGGCTGAAAAAAGCCTCAAAAATGGGATGAAAAGCCTCAAAAATGGGCCAAGAAAGCCTCAAAAACAGGCCAAAAAAAGCCTAAAAATGGGCTGAAAAAAGCCCCTAAAATGGGCCCCAAAAAGGCCTGAAAAAGGCAAAAAATTAAAAAAGCCCCCAAAATGGGGCATGCGGAGGCAAAAAAAAAACGGTTGGCAAGTGGGTGGGGCTTCAGCATTATTTGCTCTATAAGATGCACGGACATTTTCACCCCCTTTTGTCAAACTCAGAGTAAGCTACTGGATATAAACAGAGAGCAAACCCCACTCTCTTTTGGTAGCACTGAAGATGTTATCTAGTTGGTTAATGAAACATCTGTAAGAGAGCCGAGGTGGCGCAGTGGTTAGAGTGCTGTACTGCAGCTACTTCAGCTGACTGCTAGTTCAGCAGATCAGCAGATCAAATCTCACCGGCTCAAGGTTGACTCAGCCTTCCATCCTTCCGAGGTGGGTAAAATGAGGACCCAGATTGTTGGGGGCAATATGCTATTAGTATACTGTTGATTGTTGTAAGCCGCCCAGAGTCCTCGGAGAGTGGGCGGCATTGAAATATGAACAATAAAATTAAAATAACGAAAGAAAATAAAGAAAACATCCAAACTCAGAGGAAGAAGAGCTCTGAGGATTACCTCTGCAGATCTGAGCATTCTGAGCGTATGTTCTCTTCTTATCCTTCATCAGGCAAGGCATAGTAATGATATGACATGCAATAAAAGTGGGGAAATACTGTAGGTTGATGAAGATTATGTGTCATCAAGTCATTACTGATTCTTAGTGGTCTCATAGACAGATTTTCTCCAGCATGATTTCTTCTGCTTCTTATTCTTTGACAGTCTCTTTTTACATTCATCTTTATGAAGTCTTTAACATATTTCTACATGTTTCTGGTTCCCTGTCAATTAGGTTTGGGGCTTCAAAGCGATTCCTGATGTTCTCCTTAAAATATGCTCAACTTGGTATCCTGAAAACTGGTTGGCTTTATTCTTCAGCCAACCAGTTTTCAGGATACCAAGCTGGACTTGGAATTTGCATACTAACGTTCACATCTTTAGAGTTATAGCTAAGCTTTTTCTATGTCTTTGTATCAATAAAATTTTCAGTTTTATTTCAGTTTCATTTCTGTGTGATGTCAATGCCTATAGACATTGTTTTGGTTGTGGGAAGATTGTGTTAGCAAAGAAAAAGTAATTGAATTGACAGAAATTGATTCTCCTGTTTCATTTCAGTTTCCTAGACTATTCTTAGACCATCTGTTTCCAACTTTGTCTTTCCAATCTTCCATCACAAGCAGCACATCTTGCTTGAATGTTCTGTCACTTTCAGATTGAACTTGACCATAAAACTTGTCAATCTTCCCTTCTGCATCAGTGGTTGGAGCAGAAAGTTGGATAAGTATTATATTAAAGCCACAGAGTTTAAGCTCTCCCTCAGCAGTAATTATTCTTCATCAGAATCTCTTCCAGAAGGCATATTACTTATTTATTTATCAAAATATATTTGCCAATATATTTGAGTGGCATTGTGGCCTAGGGGTGAAGACTCTTGCCTCCCTTTCAGAAAGTTGAGAGTTCAATCCTAGGCAGTGGCAGATCTTCTCTATCAGGTTGCTAAGAGAAAATATCTGCTGCAAACTCCACATAGGTGTTGGGAAGGGTATCTGGCCAATAAACGCTCAGCTCCATTCAGTCTAAATAAAGGAATTAAAGAGTAATAAAAAGAGGAAAACATGCCACCCAACTCCAGTGGACTCTGGGCAGCATACAAACTAGAATAAACACAAAACATCTAAAAATATTAAAACAAATGGAAAGCCTAGACTGTAATAATTTAATAGACAGCAAAATCAACAAAACAAACCATTGAACAAATAATAAACTTCAATCCCTGGCCCTAGAACTTAAACCATTTTCAAAGCATTTCAGAACCTCAAGAGCAAGAGTGTAGTCCTTATTTCTTGAAGTATGCAATTTCAAAAGGTGGGAGCAAAGAAGGCAGGCCCTTCCTAGGTGCCTCAAGTTGGCTGTGTTTAATTCTGGAGTACATCTATCAGGTGGGCAGAATCAACTACCTGGGACAAGCTGTGGGTCAGCTTGGGTTATTATAGGTAATAACCAGCACCTTAAATTGAACTCATAAACCAAACAGGGGTCAGTGCAGCTTACATAACAGCAGTGACACATGGTGACACACATTAACAAGAAATCTGACCAGATATTTAAACCTCCCATTCTCAGTATAAAGTGACAAAGGGATTTATTCAAAAACAAGAACGATGGAACCAGATTCTACCACAATATGCTAATGCCCACAGTTCTCCAAGCTCTCGACACTCCTTGACTGCCTATGCTGGTTTCAGGCGAGTCAATCACACACAGGACACGTATGAATCAAACCCGGTTTAATCTCAGCTACACGACAGCTATTCGTAAATGTCTGACCACTGGAACAGAATAAAGTTGGAGTTGAGAGCTTCATTGCTCAGCGCTACTTTATAGGTCCTCCCAATTCTCCTACCGTCAGTGTCCTCCTAATTGTGCTCAGCTGCTGTGTGGTTGGTTTGAATCTGCCACCGGATTAACCCCGTAGTCGTGGTCTTGTGACGTCATTGGTCCACACTGCTTAGTTCAGGAGTGTTCATGTTGCCACCACGACATTGGATTCATGATTTCCCGTTCACCCACAATCAGCCTTACTGAGCCCCTGCTAATCCCACCACCAACACTGTGCATCATTGTCCTACATGCATCTACCCCAGCCTAGCCACCATCACCATCACCCTTGCCCAATATCATCATCAGCGGCATTGCCCGTCATGTTTTTCTGGCTGGCGACATTCTTGGCTGTTCCCCCATGTTCTGTAAGGTGTCGAGGGGTGCTTGGTGCTCGACACAAGCATTGCTTACTACTGTACAAATAATATACTGATGCACATTATTTTTCTCCAAAACCTGTTTCCATTTCCATTTGGGAGAGGGCGACATGGAAATAGGGAATGGTAAGAGCATCTGCTAATTCTTGAATAATATATCACTGTAGCAACACTTGCCCGACAAACCTCATGTATTTCAGGAATAGCAGTGATCAGTACAACAGAACCGAAATATTCGAAACCAAATAACTTCAAGTGAAAATATAGAAAATTGCAATATTTACTAGAATTTAACAGGTTGTATATAGTTTAAAGGTGATCTTCTGTTTACACTGGTTATTTAGCTGAAACATTTGTCCTTAGACTTCAGGGTTTATTTAGATCCTTTCTTAAGAGATATTTGAAATATATGACACATATTTCAAAAGTTCAAGGAATATTTCAAAAATCCATAGGACAGTCCTCTTCCTTCTCTTCCTGTGGTATTAAGAGGAAGAGGAAGATGGAGATAAAGAAGGATAGTACCACGGTGAAAGTTACCCACAAAATTTGTGCTGACATGCCATTTGAACTCAGAATTCTTCAATCTACGGCTCTTAGAATAATCATGCAAAATTAGTACTACATCTCAAGTTGTTCAAAACACAAAGGGATACATTTTTAGACAAAATGCATTTGTGCATCTTTGATCCCCCCAAAATAATTTACCAATAAGCTTTGCCACATTTGTAGCATTTAACTGCAGCTATGTAAACATTTCTGTGTGAGCTACTCAGCCTCCGATTCATCAAACTATTCCCTAGCATGAACTTGTCCCTCCTCCAGGAAATGTAGCATAAATAGATGACCAGAGGACCTTAAATGGGAATGAGATTTAATTTAGGAGTATGAGTATGAGCGCAAGTTATTTCAGAATGAAACATTGCTTCATTTCAAGGATTAAAGAAATAATAATGAGTATAAATCACCAGACCGTCAGCTATTTTCTTTTTGCTTTACTCCTCCTATTTACTTTTTGCCTTCATTTTCATTAGAAGGAATAAAGTTTGCTAGATGTTACATATAGCTAATACTTTTCCTACGGTGGGCTCTAACAAGGACAGAACTCCACGTTTTCTCCTAGACAAACTTGGAATAAAACTCTTCTAACTCTCTTTTCCTTTTCCATTTGCTCGTTACACAATTGTTGATGTGCAATTTTTGGGGAAGTGTGTGTGTTCGTGGGGTGGTGGTAGTGGAATGTGGAATGTCACACATGAGCAGAACAGGGATGGGTTCTACTTACCTTTACTACCGGTTCGCAATGGGGCCACGCATGCACACTAGCTTCTCTCACTTTCTCTCGTGCTCTTCTATGCATGCGCAGAAGCGTTCTGATGATGTCGGGGTCAGTGGGCGGAGCATCCCTTCAGCTTTACTACCAGTTCTATAGAACCAGTCCAAACCAGGGGCAACCCACCACTGGGTCAGAACCAAGATTTTGGACTAACAAACTCTGGAATTCTGAACAAAGAATTCCTTGGCAGTGATGAATCAAAATTAATTAGAAATAGAAATCTTATTACAACAATTTTATCGATGCATTTTGAAGCTAAATGAACATATTGGTAAGCTGCTAAGAGCTGTCAGGTCCTGGTCAAACAGACCATTCACAAAGGAGCCGGATGGTGGCCTACATTCATTAGGAGCATCTGGGACTCCATGCTTGCCAAAAAGCTGGTTCGTTAGTAAAGAGTCCTGGTGTTCATATGGCTATTAAGAACAAAATGGCTTTTTAGTGCATTGTCCAATTAAAGTGTACAAAGTCTACTGTATGATAGCCATTCTCCTACCAGATGGAGATTTGGCTATTCCCAGAATGTAGGCTTGCATGCTGTCCATGTACCCAGACATCTTCTCTAATTGCTCACTCCATGCATTTACACTTAAAAATAATAAATCAGGAGTAATAATTGGGAGATACGATTTTTGGAATTCTTCATATAAATGGACTTCTGCAAAACCATCAATCAGAATATAGCTGATTCTTTGAAACTTGCATCCCTTCAAATATTGTGCTCCATTTCCTGGCTTCAAAAGATAAACCAGAATGCATTTACCAAATGCAAATGAAATGAAATGAGAATGCATTTGGCGCTTAATATCTTGAGCTAAAAGTCCATTACATAATTGTATTTAAATCTGAGTTTTCATGCAGATTGTTTTTAGGAAAAATGGCAGATTAAGATGAAAGAGACTAATGAATGGTGGATTGCACCATCTACATGAAAAAGAGGGAACTCAAAAACATTCCTCAGTTATTTAAGTTAGACAGAAGAATCCTGTGTTCTGACAATGAGAACTCCTTCAAAATATTCTTCTAAAAATGGGAGCAATTGTTTATCAAAGAGAATGATTAAAAATAAATAGACAAAGCTGACAGAAAAGTACATTTTTTTTTCTTTTCTGAAGAGGACTATTCTGCAAGTAAGAAATCAGAAGTTGACTGAACTTAATTGTTAATTTTTATTTATTTTTATTTATTTATTTAGTTTGTCAAACATGTATAAGATAACAGATATATATATATTTTTCTGAGGTTTTCGCGGGTGTTTGTATGTAGGTCTTTGGTTATTCCGGTTTTCTCCCACGTAAAATTAGAAGTGTCTTGGTGACGTTTTGACGAAGTCTCATTCGTCATCTTCAGGCTGTGTTTTTGGCTTTGTGCTCCTAGAAGCACGAAGCCGAAAACACCAGCCTGAAGATGACGAATGAGACTTCGTCAAAACGTCGCCAAGACACTTCTAATTTTACGAGGGAGAAAACCGGAATAACCAAAGACCTAACAGATATAAGTATAAACATGATTATGAATATAGGAAATGGATACAAATAAATGGGAACAGAAGGACAGGGACGGTAGGCATGTAGGTGGACTTATGCACGCCCCTTACAGACCTCTTAGGAATGGGGTTAAAGTTTTGGGGGTTTGGGGAAGTAACCACAGAGCCAGGTAGTGCATTCCAGGCATTGACCACTCTGTTGCTGAAGTTGTGTTTTCTGCAATTGAATTTGGAGCAGTTTACCTTAAGTTTGTATCTATTGTGTGCTCGTGTATTATTGCAGTTGAAGCTGAAGTAATCATTGACAGGTAGGATGTTGTAGCAGATAATTTTGTGTACTATGCTTAGGTCAGACCTAAGATTTATAATATATAAGATTTAGACTTATAATATATTATTATAAGTTGATATTAGATGGCAAGTTCTTTAAAGAGGACTTATTTTCAGACTGTGCTTCTTAGGCTGAATGTCCAGAAATGGGCAATTGGATCACAAAAGAGTAAGCAAACCATCAATATCTTCTGTGGTGAGGGAATGAGCCTGTTTCTACTTAATTTTCAGGAGAACCCTTTCTTCTGTTTAGATGAAATATGGTCCTTCAGCCATTTGCCACCATCACCCAATGAAGGACATGCAATCTGGAACTGTATAATAACTTTTCCTGAAAGTGCATATTACCATAGAAGATATATGGCCAATATCAGTAAAAAAACCATCCTGTTAAGAGCAGCTAGTGCTAAAAAGAGATTATTTTAGTAGCTCCTAAAAGCTCTCCTGAACTGGAGATAAGGATCTGCCAGAGTTTCCATTACACATTTAATAATACATTTCAAAAAGTTATAAATTATTCCCTTTAAGCATCTATAACTCATTGAGCTAAAACTTTTGTAACTTTTCTCTGCCAGAAAGTTGACAAGTACATTTACCACCAGCTATAAAATAGAATGAAGGATCATTGGACAGCAGGAATAAGCAATCATTTTGGACTGGTGAAAATGTTTGACATTTTAAGAACATGCTTGTGGGAGCTCCCATGAAATGACTTCTATGGGAAGGTGCCCTTTTAGAAACCATCTGCATTGAGAATATGCAAGTCAGAAAATAGCTTGCTAACAGGAGGAAAACTGATTTCAAATTTCAAATCTTTATTGTCAATGCACAACATATGTACAATGAGATTGGTTGAGCTTCCTCAGTGCACCCCCCCAACACAATACAACTCACAGTGGAGACAGAAAATCCCTAACCCAATAAATCACATTAACAAAACACCCAGTCCTATTGCACCAGTGTGAACATGTTACATATTGCGCCGGCCCTGCAGTCCATCATACTACGTAGTTATGATGTTATTTCTCATTCAGGAGTCTGGCAGCCCATGGATAAAAACTGTTCTTCAGCCTGTTTGTGCGGCTGGCTATACTTCTATATCTCCTTCCTGATGGTAGGAGGGTAAAGAAGTGATGACCAGGTGAGAGTCGTCCCTGAGAATTTTCCTCACTCTTCTAAGGCAGCAAGCCCTAGCCACGGGTGTCAGACTGGCATGCCATACCATGATGCAATAAGTGAGGATGCTTTCTATTGTGGACCGGTAAAAGGAGGTCATCAGTTGTTGTTCCACCCTGTTTTTACGCAAGACCCTAAGGAAATGGAGTCTCTGTTGGGCCTTCCTGGCCACCTGGATTGTGTTGTTTTTCCAGGTGAGGTCTTCGCTGAGATGGACTCCCAGGAATTTAAAGGAGGAAACTCTCTCTACACAGCCCCCCTCAATGTAAAGTGGGGCAGGTTCCTCTCTCTTCCTCCTGAAGTCCAACACCATCTTCTTGGTCTTGCTGATGTTCAGGTGTAGGTTGTTTTTTAAGCACCATGTGGATAGTTTTTGAACCTCCCCCGCATACGCTGTTTCATCTCCACCTGTAATAAGACCCAGTATGGTGCTGTTATCTGCGAATTTAATGATCACAGTGGGTGGGTCTGACGATACACAGTCATGTGGCTGTTCCTTTATTACCCCAAATTTTCTTTGTCTTTGTTCTGAGCAGGTGAACAAATTTTCAAACTAATTTCCAAACAAACCATTAGAATGCAACCATTTATTTATATATATTGTTCTTGGGGTGTGGTGCGGTGGCCTAGAGGTGGAGCTCTCGCCTCACAATCAGAAGGGTGTGAGTTCAGTCCTAGGTAGAGGTAGATATTTCTTTCTCTGGGCACAATGAGAATATATCTGCTGAACAAACTCAGCATTGGTGACAGGAAGGGCATCCGGCCACTAAACACTCAGCTCCATTCAATTGCCCAGAATCCACCCCATAAGGGATTATGGGGCATTAAAAGAAGAAGATATATATTGGTCTTGGGCCTTTGGGGAAACCAAAGTAATTATTGCAAATAAAGGTAATGGCAACTTGTCAGTTTTGCTTTATTGATTGGTTTTAACTAAACAAATGCAGAAATAATGGATGGGTGGATGAACAAATAAATAAATAAAACAAGATAAGTTTGAGATTCTGAGGGAAGTTGTGCTAATGGGACATAACATTCATGGGATGTAGCTTTTAAAAGTGTCACAACTTCCTGTCATTTTCATTTATTTATGCTGAACTAGAAAACCAGTGGATTGTACTAGAATGTTCTATAGTGTCCTTACAAATTAAGCTAGGTAAAGTAATTTAATTCAACAAGATTTTATTGATTGATTGATTGATTTCTAGGTATACCTGGAGTCATGGAGATAGAAAGGCTGAGCAGAAAAAGAGATATTTCTTTCCCCTACACCCAAATCTCTTTGCTATTAAAAATGGACTTACTACTCTGACACCTTGCTGATAAATTCTGCATACTGAAATCTTAGGAAGGGTTTCTCGGGGAAACTCCATCATGTTAAATGAAATCAATGAGAAGAAAGGAGAAAGGTCATTATGCTAAGAGAATGCTTTCTCCAGAAAAATTCACCTGGGACTTACCTTGATGCTTTCTCAATGCTAGGCAAATAATTTATTTGCCCTGAACTTTTCATAAATGTTTATAACTTTATGTATATAATACCTTTATTTTTTTTATTTGTCTTGAACATGAAATCTTAAAATAATCAAGACATCATAAACTAATTCTTTTTGCTTATTCAGCATTGGTCACAGACAGCTTTTCATATTAAAAGAATCTATTAACCACAGCAGTGCTGAAAATACTAAAGTGCTTATTGGATTCTGCTTACAACACGGTTGCTCAGTTTTAGCAACTTTAAGCTGTGTGGACTTCAGCTCCCAGAATTCCCCAGACAGCTGGATGCTTCCTGCCTGGGGAATTCCGGAATTGAAGTCTATACATCTTAAAGTTGCTAAGGTTGAGAAACATGGGCTTACAGTTTTCCAAGGTTCATAGAGGGAAATGCTAATGAAATGCATATATGATATTTTCCCTTACAATTCACCATTAAATATAATTTCCTACCTTATTTGCTCCTTTATACACACAACCAAATAGTTCAGTATAACAACCACAGGTGAGAGTTTCTTCCAATTTGTTAAGGAAAATGCAACACTAGACAATCAGTTAGATTTTCCCACCTTTTCAATGGTAATTAAGGTCAAAGGAAGTTTTTAGCTGAAAATATAGTCATTTGCAAACTTTTTTTTTTTTAAAAAAATCTCCAAATCTCGGAAAGAAAGCCTACAGAATTTTAAGGGCTTTTTTTTTCTTTTAATGCTCAGAAATTCAGCCTTGTTTTGACATTCTGAAAACCATAAGATAAAGGTAAAGGTTCCCCTCGCACATATGTGCTAGTCATTCCTGACTCTAGGGGGTAATGCTCATCTCTGTTTCAAAGCCAAAGAGCCAGCGCTGTCCGAAGACGTCTCCATGGTCATGTGGCTGGCATGACTAAACACCAAAGGTGCATGGAACATTGTTACATTCCCACCAAAGGTGATCCCTATTTTTCTACTTGCATTTTTTTACGTGCTTTCGAACTGCTAGCTGGGACAAATAATGGGAGGTCACTCCGTTACGCGGCACTAGGGATTCGAACTGCTGAACTGCTGACCTTTTGATCGACAAGCTCAGCATCTTAGTCATTGACCACCACATCCCATATTACCATAGTGATAATGTTATTCCATAAAGCATTTATCTTTATTTATTTCAGCACTGACATATCCTGCCTTTAAAAGCTACTCTCAAGCATTTCATAGATACTTTAATCCAATTCTTTAAAATCACTATTTGTTTATTATATTTCCATCTTGCTTTTTCTTCAAGAGTGCTGATGATTTACATGGGATTCTTTCTTGATTTTATTCCCATAGCAACACAATGAAAATACCTGATCTGAATTTAGTGCCTGGCCCAATGTCACTCACTGAGTTCCCAAAGCTTTAGGCAGACTAGAGCCTGGGTCTTTCTCCTCTTAATCCATTACTTAGATCACTTTCTCTGTTCTGACCCGGCCTTCCCAGAAGCAAGAAACAGACTCCCCACAAAGAAACCCCCCTCTTTATTTACACATTGGGAATTAACTGCATTCACCAACAGAAAGTCCAAGCAAGAGTCCTGCAAGAAGTTAACTGAAACAATGGCCCTTATCAGCTTGTTATGATAAATGCAAGGCTGTGATCTCCCAGCTGAGAGGCTGCAAATTAAGTCAGTTCAAACAGAGAAATAGACAAACATCAGTTCTGGCAAGAAAGTCTTTGTCGCATGAAACACACAAAGAGCAAACTTTCCAGAAATGTGAGCTGTTGTCTGCAACAACCAAACCATTCCCCTTTCCTCCTATTTATTCCCCAGCCAGGGAGGGGCCAGTCAGCATCCATATTTGTTTGCTTCCCAAGCTGGCTCATTGTCCTCTGTTGTTCACCTCTCCTATCTTCCCTTGCTCATATGCGCATCTGGAACAGGTCCCAGCTGTTCCTCCTCCTCACTCATCTCTGACTCCAAAGGCAGTTGCCTCTCTGGCTGGGAAATGCCAGATGGCCCTGGCTCTATCTCTGTGTCCGACGCTGAACATCCATCAGAGCCTTCCCCAGGCTCCAGAACTGGTCCAAATTCTTCTCCAACCTCCTCATCATCCAAGTCTGCCGCCAGCTTTGCTGGTATCTAGCGGGCCACAACATTCTCACTGGCTTTGGGGTAAGAAGAAGAAAGTGTTTGTACTAAAGTTATCCACTTAGCTTCCATTGCCAAGAACAGATTTCAACCTGGGTTTTTTTCAATAAGTGTCCAACATCTTAATTAATATATCACTTTGGCTCTTAGGCTGAGAAAACATAACTATCCGAGAGCAGTCCATGTTTTTGTGATCCTTGTCCATTGTACAAGGTTGGAATTAGTAATTTCACAAAACTTGATTTTGTGCCCAAGTATGGGGCCCTGGGACTGGGATGTAGCTGTTCCTCTGGCTGGATGAATAAGGGGCTAGATGATATCCAACTGCTATTTCATTTTATATTATATGGTTCGTCACACATCAGCCAAATGTTTAAATCTGGCATCCACCTATCAAGTCCCAAGAACTTGGTATAGGTAGATGTCAATGTTTGATGGTGTTAAAGGTATTGTTGCAGCATGTAAGCTGTTCCAACTAAAGCTGCCTTTTGAAATTGATTAATGGTGAGTTTGTAAATGCCAATGAAGTCGAAGTGGTGCTGTAATTGTTTTGGGATTGCACCCAAAGCACCTATATCTTTCTTTTGCCATAGTCATTCTATTTCTATTTGCAGATCTTTGTATTTTGATATCTTCTCCAGTCCTTTCACTTCTTTTACTTTTATAATATTATTTTATTGCAACCTGCCTACAGTAATGTAAAAGTCATATGGCTGGCTGTATAAATTGAATTAATTAATTAATTAATTAACTAACTAACTAATAAGTCATAATCACCATACCCAGAACAATCCAAACGAAATGAGTGCTTCAGAACTGCAAACATTAAATGGGGTTTCAGAAAAACAACTATTGTAAAATGCTAGCAGTCAGATAGATAAAACTAAAATGTCAATTTCACAAAAGGTGATCATACAATTCCAGAACTGCAACTATCATAAATATGAATCAATTGCCAAGCCTCTGAACTTTGGTCACGTGACCCTGGAGATCCTGCAATGGTCGTAAGTGTGAAAAATGGTCAGAAGTCACTTTTTTCAGGGCTGTTGTAACTTTGAAAGGGCACTAAATGAACTGTTGTAAGTTGAGGACTACCTGTATACCCATACAAGTGGGTATACAAGTTCTTTAAATATAAGCCATTGTAGGACAATGCATTAGCTGCTTAAAATGCTGAGAGTCTAGAAAAGAAAGCTAAAGAAAATCCTCTTTTCCTTCCTTCTAGCAGTTATTCAGATTTGCACAGTCCTTAGCTAACTAGTACTAGAATCAGCATGGAAAAAGCCTTGTCTATAGTATTTACAATGTAATGCTTCTTGATGAAGGCCAGACGTGGAAATGGACAAGTATTTTTTTTTGTTGTTGTTAGTTGCGAAGTCGTGTCTGACCCATCACGACCCCATGGACAATGTTCATCCAGGCCTTCCTGTCCTCTAACCATCCTCTAGAGTAGAGGACAAAAAGGCCTGGAGGAACATTGTATTATCTAAGTGCTAATACATTTGTCACATTAGTAGAAAAAAGATGGAAAGTAATCTGAACAGGTTTTGCTTCATTATTAGCAACTTACTGTGTGGAAAGAAAGAAAGAAAGAAGGAAGAAAGAAAGAAAGGAAGGAAGGAAGGGAAGGAAGGAAGGAAAGGAGAGAAAGAAAGAAAGAGAGAGAGAGAAAGAGAGAGAGAGAAAAGAGAGAAAGAAAGAAGAAAGAGAGGGAAAAAGAAAGAGAGAAAAAGAAAGAAAGAAGAAAGAGAGAGGGAAAAAAGAAAGAAAGAAAGAAGTAAAGTAAAGCAAAGCAAAGCAAAGCAAAGCAAAGCAAAGCAAAGCAAAGCAAAGCAAAGAAAAGAAAAGCAAAGAAAAGAAAAGAAAAGAAAAGAAAAGAAAAGAAAAGAAAAGAATGGGTAAAGGAATTTTTGAGGAATAAAGAAATAATATTCAGGTCATACATTGCACTGATATTAAAGATAGAAGAGCAGAGTGACAACTATGTTGAATTTCTTTGCCTGCTCTAATATTTCTGAAAAAGGATCTTTTCAGGAGGCAGGCACCATCATAATGAAAAAAGGGTTGTTTTTTTAAAAAAAAAATTAACAAAAGGGTCCAAATTAAACACTATTAAATTCTTACGAGACCCCATGAAAGAGCTCCAGGATTATGCATAATAGCTATCTCATACAATCTGATACATTTTTAGGTTTACTTAAAATAAGAAAAATGGAAGTCATCTAGTAGTGTCAATGACTCCTCTCTGGCAATTTTAGAGAGCTCACAGTATCACTGTTCCCCTTTGTATGAACACTGAGAAATGATTGAATATAGAATAGTTGACAAGTCTGAACCTGAATTAGACCAGCTTAGAGTTCATGGTCATCTTCTACTGGCTAGTGTCAATTACATTTTGCTGTCATTCTGGAAAAGTAAAATGACAGCCAGAAGGTGACAGCTGCTAAAAAAAAACCCCCACCTCTGATACTATGAGAAGAAAGACTGAATTGTGAAAGAAGAAGAAATGTGAATTGTGAATTAGGATAAACGGGATAAGAATGTTGTCATCACCTCTGGTGGAGACTTCAACTGTGTGTATGGCAGAGACAGTACAACTCTTGGTGTCAAGATTTGGTGACACCTCTGAGGACTGTAGATCTTCTATAGAGATCAGGTTGACAAGCTTCCATGAAAATCAACTTCTCAGTTTCATGAATTAGGACACAGAGGCTGAAAGGCATCATTACAAAAGGTGGAGAATTACTTCCAGGCAGTTTTGTTTCCAAAAGAAGTCTAAGTAAAACACAACACGGTTTGGGCGGATGATCTCAGAGGCAGTATAAAAATCCTAATCTGAGAAAAGTTAGATAATAGAACAACATTGGTGTCAGCCTTGCCTTGGCACTGTATGTTAAGTATTAAGTATTAAAACTTTTTAATACTTAAAAGTTTTAAGTATTAAGTATTAAGATACCACTGAGTGGTATCTTCTTTTTTTAAATAATTTTTATTAAAACAGTTTTTTTTTTTAAAACAAAAAAAGAAATTTTTACAATATTCTTCTTTTCAACATTTTCACAACAGTAAACAGTTCTTACATTTCCATTTTTCTCCCTTACTTCAATTTACCAATTATACATATGATTCTAATATTGATTTACATACATAAAGGTAACAATGTACTCAATTTTAATCATACATTCTGTGTCTGTTCCATTTCCACTTGTTTGTTACTACATTTCAACTCCTATATCTTCCTCATTTACTCTTTCCTTGCCCTTTATACCTCTCCTCTAACCAATCATACCATTTCTCCCATACCTGTTTTCTCCTTTTCTTGTATTTCTTTTGTGAGCTTGTCCATCTCTGCGCACTCCAAAACTTTTCTAATCAAATTTTCTTCCATTGGTGTATTATTATTTTTCCAATTTTGTGCATATATTATTCTTGCTGCTGTTGAAATATGTATAATTAAATATTGTATTTCTTTGTCATATATCCCTGGAAGTGTTCCTAACAAAAATATTTCTGGCTTCATCTCTATACGTTATCTGGTTATCTCTTCTAAATATATTCTAATTTTACTCCAATATTGTTTTAACTTGGGGCACGTCCACCGCATGTGGTAGTATGATCCCTGACTTTGTTTACATTTCCAGCAGGTTGATAGGATATTGGGGAACATTTTGGCCAGTCTCGCCGGTGGAAGGTGCCACCTATAAAACATTTTATACATATTTTCCTTGTAGGCTACAGACATTGTCAATTCGTAATTTTTATTCCACAATTTCTCCCATTTCTCCAATTCAATGTTATAACTGAAATTTTTGGCCCAAATTATCATATTTTCTTTGACTACCTCCTCCTCCATTTTGTATCTCAATAAATAATTATAATTTTTTTTATCAATTTGTCCTCTGTGCCTTGAAGGATTTTGTCTAATTCGTGTGTTTCTTTTTGAAATCCATATTGTTCTAAATCTGTCCTGTATCTGGATTGTATCTGCGTATATGGCCACCAATCAATGTCTGTACCCTGTTCTTTCAGTTCTTGTTTTGTTTTCAGTTATCTTAATACCATTCCCCCTCATAGATTTTCTTTGTTATTGTAGATTTCTGTACTAGGAGTGGTGTGGTGGCCTAGAGGTGGAGCTCTCGCCTCACAATCAGGAGGCTGTGAGTTTGATTCTAGGTAGAGGCAGATATTTCTCTTTCTGGGCACACTGGGAATATATCTGCTGAAAAAACTCTGCATTGGTGACAGGAAGGGCATCGGGCCATTAAATCACTCAGTTGCCCAGACTCCACCCCACAAGGGTCATTAAATAAAGAAGAAGATGATGATGATTTAGATTTCTGTACTAGGATTTTACTTGCTGGCTGGAGGTTAAGCTAACCTTTGATTTCTGTGATGTTTTCACCACCGTGCTTCTAGTTCTCAAGGGACTCTATATTTCAGCAACTCACTCTCAGCTTACATAAAGCAGTTTGCTTGATTCCATGTTTATTGCACTCCTGAGTCAGGACAGAGACCTTGCATCTATCGTATTCTTCAGAGTATAAGACACACCTTCGTTTTTGGGGAGGAAAATAAGAAAAATGTTGATTGGCAGGTGGATCTGGCTCCCAGAATACCCTCAATCAGCTGTTCCCAGAGGTGAATTTTAGCAACAGTTTCCTTGGTTGTGAGCTCTGTGCCTTGCTTTTTTTTTTTTTTTTTTTTGCTTTTTTTTCTGCCTCTGAAACTTCTGAAACTGTGTTTCAGGAAAAAAAAAAAACTTTTTTTCCTGCTTCTGAAAGCCTCCAAATCAGAGCTTCAGAAAAAAAAGCCTCTGAAGCTCTGTTTGGGGGCTTCTTTTCTGAAGCTTCATTTCTGATGCTTTTTTCAGACTCTGAAACCTCCATTTGAGAAGCTAGGTGGGGCTACATTCGGAGTATAAAAAGCACACAGATTTTCACCCTCTTTTTTGGGGGGGAAAGGTGCATCTTATACTCCAAAAAATATGGTATGTAGTTCTGACTCCATAACACCTCTTCTCAGTCTCCCGCCCTGCAAGCTCTCTGCTAGCTTTCACGCTGATATATTTTGATTCTCATCATTTCCACTTCTCTGAACACGGAATTGAGAATGAACCCTACTCTGTTCTTAATCAGAACACGGTTCCATTAAGCCCAGGGAATGTTGAACTCATTCACAGAAACTTCATTCAAGTTCCAGGCATACGGAAAGCAAGATGCAATTTTTGGTTTAGCATACCCTATATTATGTTAAACCCTATTAAGAATGGGGAACTTTTTTTAAAAAAAAGGAAGTGCTCATTGATTATGCAGCAGCTTATGTTGCCGGAGGCTGTGTGTGTCTTTTGTCAGTACCACAATGTCCTGCTTTTGTGTGTGCAGGGGTGGAAGGGAGGTGTTGGCATTGTCTTAAAATGGAGACCAATTTGCCCTCCCATAAACTCAATTGCTATTCTTTTATTACAAGCACCACAATGACAAGCAGCATTCTCCTCATCCCAACTGATTCTATTGCCAGTTTCTGATAGAAATGAGGTCATGCCTAGCTAAAGAGATGGGAAGGAAAGGAAAAAAATTCATTTCCTCCCACCATGTTTGTCTAACATGCTCTGTGCTTTTGTGGCGAACTATCGCCTTTATGGCATTATTAATACTCAAAGTTTGACACGATTCCAATCAGTTTAAGCACTGGCCCACTTCAGAACAGTGAAAGCCAGGAAGAAAAGAAAAAAAAAAAAAGCTCAGGAACAAAATTTCAAACACTCAGCCACTCATCAAAGAGGAATCATTTGCAAGTTTGCTACTTCCCAGTCAATCCATTCATCAAACAGGGGCATCTGCAGGGGAATTGCTGGTGATATAGCTGCATCGAAATCAGCCAGATGATGGCTGAAATGTCACGATTCAAGCCCTACTTCGTTTGAATATTGTGTCCAATATTCGCACTTGTACAAAAGAGGCGAGGCTCGCATTGCAGTGCTCCATCTGCCAATTTCTGTGGTTGCTTCTGATTGCCAGTTTCCTTATCACTGGGCAGATAAATTCTTGCCTTGCCTGCCTTTTATGGCACAGTCCTCCCGTCAGCAGTCTGCAGCTCCCCCACCTAAATTACATCCCAAGGAAATGCACTATGCCTGAACTACTGTCATCAGATAATTCTAAGCCAGGGACCGATGTCACTGTGCAAAGGGTGTCCTTCTTTTTAAGAAAATGCATGCTGACATAATACATGCATACATTTTTATCCCACAGATTGGCTCCCTGTTCAATAGGACAAATGGAAGTCCCATGTTTCTTACCCTTTGGCCAAGGATATGCAAAGTGAGCCACGTGCACATAGAGAACTGAATTCTACCTTTGTTAATTTTTTAAACACACGCTTCCCTCCAGGCAGCGCTATTTGTTCCATACCAAAATTCCCAGTTTGATGGCCTTCAGGGCAGGGGTGAAATCCAGCAGGTTCTGACAGGTTCTGGAGAACCGGTAGTGGAAATTTTGAGTAGTTCAGAGAACTGGTAAATACCACCTCTGGCTGGCCCCAGAGTAGGGTGGGAATGGAGATTTTGCAATATCCTTCCTCCATGAGTGGAGAGGAAATGGGGATTTTGCAGTATCCTTCCCCTGGAGTGGGGTGGGAATAGAGATTTTGCAGTATCCTTCCCCTGCCACGCCTACCAAGTCATGCCCACCAAGCCACACCACGCCTACCAAGCCACACCCACATAACTAGTAGTAAAAAAATTTAGATTTCACCACTGCTTCAGGGCTAGAATGACATATGAAGAGAAACAGCAAGATGAAACATTGCTTGTAACTTTGAGGAAGTTACATTAGTCAGAGGTGGGTTGCCCCTGGTTCGCACCGATTCTATAGAACCAGTAGTAAAACTGGCGGGAGGCTCCGCCCACTGACTCTGATGTCATCAGCGCACGGCCCCATTGCGAACCGGTAGTAAAAGTAAGTAGAATCCACCCCTGCCATTAGTTAATAATTCGTGCCCTTTGCTTGTGACTTCCAAAGACATGTGCACTGAAAGGTTGGAATGATTTTACTTTAATCAGCTCACCAAGAATGATTATGGTCATGGATGCTTCGGTGCAAAGTTGAAGATGTTTTTGCCTGCCTGCTTACAAGGTGTCCCTCAGATAAACATAGTTTGCAGTAGGAAGGATGAATTAAAATGATGTCTTTGTTCGCAAGGCAGAAGAAATAATTTTCACTTCTTAGTGTCTTGTGGTAGATAAAATGAACTCTGTGGGTAAGGCAAAGAGCAAGAATACAAGGCTGAATGAGCTTCGCCAAAAGCAAGCAACACCAAGGCTATCATAGTGATGAATTTCTACCTCCAGGGCAAAGTTTATGCCACTATATTGATATAACACACTCTCCAGAGTAAGGCTCATAGAAATGCAAGGATGCTCTTTTTGTTTTCGAAACAGATCTGGCTTTGTTTCACGGCAAGATTTAATTGTAACTCACATAACAATGTTGATACATTTGTCCCAAATGAAGCATACTTAACCTAACATTAACTTTGCGTCATGGGTATGTGAAACTCTTGAGCCATTGATCATGACAGAATAGAAGGAAGTGTGTTCTCTTTTTTAATTTAGGTGACAGAATTCTTGGATTGGCAACCCTGGAAATGCAACCTTAAGCTTGGGATGTAGGAAATGTGATGGCATATCAAGAAGATATCTGTTTTTTGCAACATAAAAATTAAGCATTGAGGAAGGGAAGGGAAGTGAATACATCCTGCAGTCTAATTAAAGAATTAGTCCTAAAGGAAATACAAGTTGAATCTTAGCTTGCAAGCAATTCCCAGAAAAGTTAAAATCAAGAGGGTTATTTTTACGGGGGAAGAAAAAGGAAAGAGGTGATGTGGTAAATATATCCCATGCTCATCTTATTTTCTGTTTATAAAATTAGAGTTTTGGCATTATTGTTTCAAATAGAGAACCACAGATGTTTCATCCCAGATTAAGATAAGGGACTATACAAATTTGGTCTTTAATAACTCATAAAACAGGGTGGGATCAAGACCGTGCTTCTTGAAAATAGTGGTTTATTCTTTGTCTCTCTCTTTTTTAATGATTTTTTTAAATTTTTTATTATGTATCTATAACTAAATGGGGATGTGGTGGCTCATGGATAAGATGCTGAGCTTGTCGATTGAAAGGTGGGCAATCCAGTGGTTCGAATCCCTAGTGCCGCATAACAGGGTGAGCTCCCGTTGTCCCAGCTTCTGCCAACCTAGCAGTTCGAAAGCACTGCTAAGTAAAAAATGCAAGTAGAAAAATAGGGACCACCTTTGGTGGGAAGGTAACAGCGTTCTGTGCGACTTTGGTATTTAGTCATGCTGGCCACATGACCATGGATATGTTTTTGGACAGCGCTGGCTCTTCGGCTTTGAAATGGAGATGAGCATTGCCCCCTAGAGTTGGGAACGACTAGCACATATGTGCGAGGAGAACCTTTACCTTTACCTATAATTAAAGATACATCTTTAGGAAGATACATCTGGTGGGACCCAGAAGAAGGGCCTTCTCCATGGTGGCTCCCTCTCTCTGGAACAATATTCCCCCAGACATTAGACTGGTCCCCATTCTAACACTCTTTCGGAAAGCGCTGGAGACATGGTTCTGACAGTGAGCCTGGGGAACCCAGAGTGGGATGGGGCCCATTAAATGGTTTGTATGAAAGTGTTTTGTCACCGGAGTGGGGGTGAGGTTGGGGTTTATTATTTTACTAATTTATTATTTTATTATTTTATTATTATTCTTTTTATTTCTGTTATATGTTTTTTATATCTTTGTAAGCCGCCTTGAGTCTCTCTGCGCGACAATATAAATTGTCTAAAATAAAATAAATAATAAATAAATAATCCTTAAAAAAACTATAGTAATGCAAATCAAGAAAGAAAGGGGAGAGAGAGAGAGAGAGAGGGAGAGGGAGAGGGAGAGAGAGAGAGAGAGAGAGGAGGTGGGGGTGTAAATCAGTCCAGAATGTTCCTGAACTGATTGGCTGAACTAATTATTTCCATTATATTTTGGAGCAGGCATGCCTAAGGATGCACTGTGATATACCTGTTGCAAAATGAGTGGGAAATTTAATGATGGGGTACAGCCACATTACCTGTCATCCCTGGTGTACTTCAGAAGATCCTGGTGACAATTTCTTCACTATTCTAAATTGAGGCATCAAATATGGAAATGCTGCATATGCCTTTATAAGTGAAGTAATTGTAGTAACCTGGAGATAAACTGCTTGATATTTAATAAGTGTTTTAATTGCTCTCAGAGAGATACTTAGATTGGCATGGCAGTGACATACACATTGACTTGCCTGGAAAAAAAATATTTTTTTCCTTGTCAGGATATAACCTTAGCCTCCAGGAGTAAATTTTAATCTTATGGGTTTTTTTTTCCTTGCCACATCAGAGGTAGCTTCTGGGCAAAACTCTTGTATTTCTGCATCCTTAGCCTTCAGCTTGCAAGGAAGGTTAATGCCTTTAAGATTCAACAACTGTCATTTTAGTTACACAGAAAAGCAAGCAGCAAGATAGGATCTAAGGTCTGCCTCATCCATCCTTTTTTCTCTCTTCTTCCTTCTCTTCTTCCTTCTTCTTCCACAAGAATTTTCAGACTTTGGTTAGGGGGAAAAAACCCCCCACCTCTTACGCTTGGAATTATGAACATGAAATTAGGTATTCTTGGGAATTATAAAGCTCATTATATTTCAGATGAAAGGCCACTTGAACTGAACTTGACTGAAATATCCTCCTTGTGCTCGTACTTTAATACACCATGTATCAGAAAAGATAAACAGTCTTTCTGCGGCTTTGTCACATGCAAATGAAGACTTCTAAAGAAGAAGGTGAGCATATTAATAAGTCACTTCTGCCTATTAAATGCAAAGTCTTTTTCCCCCAAGCAACTTCCCACTAGGATTGTGGAACTACTGTGCAACGCACGAATAAAATTCTATGCATATTTACTAAGAATTAAAGCCTCCCGGTGTTCTTCGTACAATGCCCAGGTAAGTGTGGATAGCTGAGCAGAAGGGGAAAAAAAGATGCGTATTTGAATCTGATCACCATTTCCCCCCCTCAAAATGTTCTCTGTATTTCAGACATCTGATCAAGGAAGAGGGTATACAAATTATTCATGACTCCTATATAGGCCATTTGCCCACCAGAGCTTTCAATTGTTTTCTAAGCATAGTTTAGCCCATCATCGGAGGCAGGTTTTATATCACTTCAACGAAGTGTGAGTGGTGCTGTAATGTGCTCTAAGTCCCTAGTGAGAAAGAACACATAGCCAATTCTATATAAAAAGAAACCATGTATCAGAACCACTGATGAGGTTTATTTAATGAGATTATAGGGAAAGTTCACCATTGTCCCTCTGGTGAGAATGTGAGCAAGATGCACTTCACTCCCCTATGAAGCAGAGTTGCTATTTTTATTCTTGCCTGATCATTTTTATAAACAAAAGTAAGTGTATTTTTCTTTAAAGAGTACAAACCCTCATCTATACTTTAATGTAACTATACAATCCTGGATTGTTGAACAAGCTATGTATAGATAAACGTTAAGCTATGAATTCCATCTGAACTATATTCAGTTTATTATTTAGTGTACATGAACATGACAAAGAGAAGTGAACATGTACACACAATCCATGTAATTATATACACAACTTCTATGGGGTATGGCCAGGGGTGGGTTTCACTTACTTTTGCTACCGGTTTGCTCGCGAGTGCGTGCTTGGTTCGCTTGCATGCGCGCCACTTCTGCGCATGCACAGAAGCTTCTGCATGTGCGCAGATCATATTTGATGATGTCTGGGCAGATGGGCGGAGCCTCCCGCTGCCGCTGCTACTGGTTCTCCCGAACTGGTAGCAATCCACCACTGGGTATGACAATGGCCTCATAACTGGATGTCCAATTCAGTTATTCAAGTGATTGTCTCTGGTGTTGCTTCATGCAGATCTTTTAAGGAATCATAGAATATACATCATGGGCAGTCTTGCACAATAGGTATAATTGTTTGCATATTAGCATCACAGTCACAACAAGGGGAATCTTTCCACCCCATTGATGCAGGACAGAGCTACTTCTTCCAGTGTCACATCCAGTGTTTCACCTGGTTTTATGTTCAGCTAAAAGCAACTGAAGCCTTTCATGAATCCAATCTGGGTTGGTCATTGGGACGAGAGGTTTTGTCTTCTGAGCTTTTGGACTCAGGCTGGAGGACTCAGGGAACTTCTCTCCTTGAAGTCCTTCTAACTATACTGAGCTTCCCGGCTTCCTGGCTAGAGAGAAGTTCTCTGAAGATGGGCTCCACCACAAGTTTTGGAAGCTTGGAAGACAAAACCTCTGGTCCTGGTGACCGACACAGATTGGATCTTGCAACATTATCCTGGGATATGTATATTCATTTCATTCGGCAAACTTTTCATATTTTAGGCTGAAATACATACATCAGGCTGCTGTATGAACTGCAATACAAATCAACATGTAATGTCACTTTAGTCAAATAGATTAGTCAAATAGATTCTTGATGAACGTATCTTTTCTTTTATGTACACCGAAAGAATATGCACCAAGACAAATTCCTTGTGTGTCCAATCACACTTGGCCAATAAAAAATTCTATTCTATCTATTCTAGAAGAATTGCATTTATTGCAGTCATATGTTGATTAACATCTTTAAAGCACTCCATGGCTTAGGACCTGGGTACTTAGGGTACCTTCTGCTACCGACAGCCTCCCACCGGCCAATACGCTCCCACAGGGTGGGGCTCCTTGGAGTGCCGTCGGTCAGACAATGTCGACTGGCGATCCCCCGGGGGAGAGCCTTCTCAGTGGGGGCTCCTATCCTCTGGAATGAGTTGCCCCCGGAGGTATGGAGGATCCTGGACTTGCATACCTTCCACCATGCCCTGAAGACTTTGTTATTCCAGCAAGCCGGGCTAGCTTAATTTTAACGGTTTTAAATTTTAAATTGGATTTTAATGGGATGTTTTTAATTGTGGACCAAAGTATTTAATCTGGTTTTAAATTGTTTTTAACTTTTATATTTATGTATTTGATCTTGGCTGTTCACCGCCCTGAGTCCTTCGGGAGAAGGGCGGTATATAAATATAATTAATAAATAAATAAAATAAATATCTTTTTTTTTATTGAAAAAGTTTTCAAATACAAATTTTCCCCCTTTTTTCTTTCCCCCCTCCTCCCTAACCCCCCCTCGCCACCCATCCCCCCCTGTGACTTCTTCACAACAAAAACCTAATTCATAACAGATTACATAATATTTTACCATCTCCTTACTCCCTCCTCTATATACTGACCCTTACTTACTAAAAATATTATTGATATTGTTACTTTCCCCTTTTACCATACATTTCAAAAAAAAGCAGTCTACTATAACATTGTATGATAACTTCTAATTTAGCATAATATTATTATAACTCCCATTTTAGCAATAATCTGCCCTTTTTCTCCTCCCCCAAACTTATATCTATATATTATTACAACATTTCAAAACAACCTTCCACTTTAAGACTATATAATAAATCCTACTTTAACATTTATTCTTTGTGTATATTAATATAACATTTCAAAGCAGCCTTCCCCGTAAATCCTAATTTAACATTTATTCAACTCTATCCATTTCCTCCACTCCCATATCACTTAAACATCCCTTTTCTTAAACTAATCAATCAGTAAACTAACATGTTTCCACCCACTTTCCTACAAAATTACCATGCACAACAATTCTTAATATCTTTAATCCACTACCCACTCTAATATATATATATATATATATATATATATATATATATATATATATATATATATATATATATATATATATATATATTTGTTTTCTCAGGTTTTCGCGGGTGTTTGTATGTAGGTCTTTGGTTATTCGGGTCTTCTCCCACGTAAAATTGGAAGTGTCTTGGCGACGTTTCGACGAAGTCTCATTCGTCATCTTCAGGCTGGTGTTCTCGGCTTCGTGCTCCTGGAAGCACGAAGCCGAGAACACCAGCCTGAAGATGACGAATGAGACTTCGTCGAAACGTCGCCAAGACACTTCCAATTTTACGTGGGAGAAGACCCGAATAACCAAAGACCTACATATATATATATATATATATATATATATATATATATATATATATGTAAATATTCCATTATTAAAAAAAAAAAAGACAATGACTTTTTAACTTATTAGAGAAGAAGAGAAACAAAGTGGTGGAGCAATCATTTGGCGATTTCTCCCATTTAACACACTTTATGAAATAGGCCAAGGCTACTCTGTGGTTCTTCAGTCTTTAGATACAAGTCTAGTTTGATCCAGATGGGGATATTGCTAGTGGTCTTGCTAGAAGGTCTCTTCTAGTGACTACATAGAGAAGATAAGCCTAAACAAGATGGGGCAATCACTGAGGCCAAAGAATATTTACTTATATTTTTGTAGTCCTCTCCTATGCAGGATATTGAATAACTTCATTATGATTATTAGCTTTTCCTATTTTGTGCAAAAGTAGTCTTTTTTTCTAATAGAAATGCTTGTTGGCTTGATAAATGGACTGTTTAGTATATCAAGCTGAGATATATTTGAACCATGGTGCACTAAATAATTCATTATTGACTTGTTCACCACACACAGTAATTTCTGAATTACCATTTACAATGAGAGGAGTCACATATCACAGGAAACCAAACTATAGCTCAGCAGAAGGTAGGTTCTAAAATTCTGTCTCTTTTATTGTCCCCAGCTATTGTCCTTCCGACAACTGTTGAAAATCAGTAACAGAGTTGCACATTTCCACATTTTGATGTGGAAACTGAATGCAACATTTAGCAGAATACTGATTTGGGTTAATCCCAGATAACTCCTTCTCCCAAATATTGCCCAAATATGAACATACAGAGAAGCACAAAATCCTGAAATCCTGACCTCATTCAAATATGTAATTCAGTTCCTTGTACTATGGATCACTGTCCCTGTGACTTCAGAACATAACCATCCAAACCATACTAACTGGCCTAACATACTAACTGTCAGGTTTCGATGTTATCTCAAAATAAATGAATTTCCAAACTGCCAATCTTTGAGGAAATTTTCTCTTTATTGAGCATAGTGATCTGTCCCTGGCTCTTTCGCGGTCAGTACTGACCTCTGCCCCCCAAGCCCTCCCTTTCCGATCCCCAATTCTCTGCATCTCATTGGCTATCTTCCAAGCCACTCTCCTCATCCCATCTCCGTCAGATCACAGGAATGTAAGAGCCTTGGTAGTACAAGGGTTTAAGGCACCCTGTTATTAAGCTGCTTAAGACCAGCTGCCTGCAATTACTGCAGGGTTCGAATCTCGCCAAGGCTCCAGGTTGACTCAGCCTTCCATCCTTTCTAAGGTAGGTGAAATGAGGACCCAGTTTGTGGGGGCAATAAGCTGACTTTGTATAAATATACAAAAGGATGAAGGCTATTGCTGAGCACATTGTAAGCCGCCCTGAGTCTTCGGAGAAGGGCGGCATATAAATCAAATTAAAAAAAAAATGTCCCCCTCTTCCTCCCATCTCCAAGGAAACAGAATCTTCAAAGGAATTAAGTAGGCAAAAGTTCAAGCTTCTCCTCTCCTTTCAATATGTCAGCGCTGGAACACTGACACTAACATCACAAGGTGAGTTGAGTTTGAACCTGTTTGCTAGACTTTTAAATATTTCAACAATTTATAAAGAAAACAGTCAAATTAAGAGTTTTGAAATGCATACATTGCCAAGAAAAGGAATCAAGAGATTTCATGAAAACCACCTATATTTAATTTTCATGCACTCCCTTCATGATTAAGTGTAGCATCCAAAATAAAATCCAATTTTTCCTTCAAGCATCTCCTTTCACTGTCTATGTCCAGTCAGTGAAATAACTGTTTTAAAAGACATCATGAATCAATCAGTTATAATGAATATCAAAGATATCATCATCAGAGATATGCAAAGTAATACTACTTGTAAGGTTAGAGTAACAGAATCTTGCAAATCTGAAAGTACTTCACCCCTCCATCCTTTTTTCTTCATGACCCTCCCTGAGATGTTTCCTCAAATTACATTTATGCCCTGAATTCAGATTTCTTTTATTTGATCATTGCTTTGGTTTAACTCTTCTTCCTGTTTCTCAAGATTATTCTTTTTACCCATTATGGATACAGAAACAACCCAAACTACATGAAACAGAATCTTCCCAGAGAGGACAGCATTTTTAATTAATTATCAGAGTCAATTCAGTTTATTTTAATATACTCTGAGAATTACCAATAGAAGTGCTCAGGGTTGAACTATAGGGTCTTTGGTGCTGTCTGAGCTTGGTTGTTGTTGTTTTTTTGCAGATATTTCATTACCAAACTCGGTAACATTATCAATGCTGGTAGGTTGATTTGGAATTTACTGTCATTTTGTATACTAATGGCTGGCCCTATCCATGTTAGTGGGCATGATAAAATGTCTGTTAGATCAGGCGCAGGAACAGAAGACGTGACCAGCTCGATACATGTAACAACTTTATTTACATAGTAACAAGTAAAAGAAGACTGCTGGCGCGCTGCCGGAGCTCTCCTTATATTCGCTCCCGGCAGACGCACCGCCCCTAGACAGGGATTCAAATCTCCCGCCCGATGGCTGGCAGCCAATCAGGGCGGATGCCCTTATAAGGACATAACACTCCTCCCCCCTTAGTCTGAACTGTCAATCTCGTTCACAAAAGTCACGTAGTCGCGCAGGTACGTAGGACGCCTCGGCACCCTAGCTGACCTGCGCAGTCTCACTTGTTCTCCGTCTCCGACCTGGATGGACGGGGCTCTGTCGTCTCCCGGCTCCCTCTCCGGAACCGGGCTTGGTTCGGCTGTCGAGTGAGCGGGGTCACCCCCAGCGCCTCCGGCCGGACCGCAGACCTTGGATGGCTGGTTCTGATGGTCTTCTTCCTGGCCTGTGGATCTGTTGCCTCGTCTCGGTGGCTCGGTTCCGACCCGGGAAGAGCGTCTGAGTCTCGGTAAGTCCATCGTTTGCTCCTCCCTGGTCTCCCGGGCGCTGCGGTTCGGTTGCGGTTCGGCCTGGTGCCGGGTGGGTGGTGGTTCTGTTTGGTGCCCTCTGGACCGGCCCGCCGGCTGCGGGTGGTGCTGGCCCGTGTTGCGTTGTCCGACCTCGCAGGGGTGGCGTTGGTCTGCTCGGTCGGGCTGGCGTTGGTCTACCCCGTCTGGTCGGTGGTGGTCGACCTGGTCGGGCTGTTGTTGCGGCACTACCTCTGCGGGGCGGCGGAGGTCTCCCGTGCCGGGGTGGTGCAGGTCTACCTGGCCGGGTTGTTGTCGGCTCTCCCTTCCCCCTAGTCCCTGGTCTACCGTCGGGTGGTGCCTGGGGTCATCCGGGTCGGGGTGTCGTTTGTTGGCTGTCTTCTGTGATGGGCGGGGGTCCCCCACGTCGGTGATTCGTGTGCCACCCTCGCCCGTGGGTCGTGGGGTGCCCCTCTTGGCTTGGTCCCGGTCTACTCGCCTGGAACTGCAGTCTCCCTTGCTGGGCTGGCATAGGCTGCTGTAACTGGTGGGGTGCGCTGCTCCTCCTCTGGGCAGGTCCCGGTCTACCTGCGGGCTGGGTTGGTGGTCCCTGGCCTTGCCGTGCCCGGTGCCCACCTGGCTGGGTTGGTGTTGCCATCCCCCGTGCGGTTGGCCCCGGTCTACCTCGCTGGGCTGCCGGTGTGACAGCATTTGGTAGTGGGCTGGGCCAACCTTGTCGGGGTGGTGCTGCTCTGCCTCACAGGGGTGTGGTAGGCCTACCTCGTCAGGGTGTTGTAGGCCTACCTCGTCGGGGTGTTGTAGGCCTACCTGGTCTGGGTGTGGTAGGCCAACCTCGCCGGGGTGTTGGAGGCCTACCTCGTCGGGGTGTTGTAGGCCTCCCTCGTCAGGCTGGTTTTCATGTGCCCCCCCCACCTTTTTCGGAGTTGGTCGATGTGGCGTCTCGTGAACTGTCCATCTTCCAACTCAACGATGTAGGATTTGGGCCCGGTTGTGCTGGCAACTTTCCCCTTCAGCCACTTAGGGGAGCCGCTGAAATTCAGCGCGAAGATTGAATCTCCTTTGCTGAAGGCGCGGAGCGGGCGGCTGGCGGTTGCGGTCACTTCCGGGCTGTATTGGGGGTGCAGCCGGTCCAAGGGTGACCTCAACCTTCTGCCCATCAACAGTTCGGCCGGGCTCTTGTGGGTGGTGGCGTGTGGCGTGATGTGCTGTGTGAGGAGGAAATTGTCTATGCGCTCTTGCCAGTCCCCCGGGCCCATCTTGGTGAGGGCCTCTTTGGTCAGTCGGACCATGCGTTCGGCTTGTCCGTTTCCGGCCGGCCTGTAGGGGGCGGACAGGGCGTGGCGGATGCCCAGTCCTGCCAGGAAGGACTCCATGGCCAGGGATGTGAGCTGGGGGCCGTTGTCTGAGACCAGCACATCCGGTAGACCATGTGTGGCAAACAGGCGGCGCAGGGCTCGGATCGTCGCGTCTGTTGTGGTAGATGCCATGGGCACCACCTCGAGCCATTTGGAGAAGGCATCTACCACGATGAGGAGGTGTCGCCCTTGCATCGGACCCGCGAAGTCAATGTGGATCCTTGACCAGGGGTTGCTGGGGGTCTCCCACTTCGCGACTTCGGATTGCGGCGGCGCTGGGCGAACTTCTTGGCACGGGTCACATCTGGAGACCCATTGTTCAATGTCTCTGTCCATGGAGGGCCACCAGACATAACTCCGTGCCAGGGCCTTCATGCGGACGATGCCCGGATGCCCCTTGTGTAAGGTTTCTAGCGTCCGCCGTTGCAGAGTGCTTGGAATCAGCACCCTGTCTCCCCATAGCAGACAGCCTTTGATGGTGGACAGCTCCTCCTGTTTCCTGGCGAACGGGCTGAACCTTTCCTCTGGCTTTTCCGCTGGCCACCCTCTGAGGATCCAGGACTTCACTTGGCGGAGTGTGGGGTCCTTTTGGGTGTGGACGGCCACATCTGCGGATGACACCGGGCAGCTGGCATTGTCATCAATGTGAAGTAGGTGGAGCGTGGGGGCTGGGTCCTCGACCGGCTTCTTCGACGGGCATCTGCTGAGGGCGTCAGCGTTCCCTATGGCTGTGCCTGGCTGGTGCACGAGCCTATAGGAGTAGCCAGCTAGGAAGATGGCCCATCTCGTCATTCTTGGGGACATGAAGGTCGGGGTTGGTTGGTCGCCTGCGAGGAGTCCCAGAAGAGGCTTGTGGTCTGTGACTATGGTGAAACGTCTTCCGTAGAGGTATTCGTGGAAGCGCTTCACTCCAGCCACGATGGCCAGGGCTTCTTTGTCCAGCTGGCTATAGTTCCGTTCTGCGCCGGACATTGTCTTTGAGAAGTACGCGATTGGGGCTTCCGAGCCATTGGGCAGGTCGTGGCTGAGGACTGCCCCCACCCCGTAGGGCGACGCGTCGCAGGTCAGTCTGATGGGGAGCGTCTCGCTGTATTGGATGAGGACGCTTTTGGACGTCAATAGTCCCTTGATGGCCCGGAATGCTGCTTCCTCTTCCTGGCCCCACTTCCAGGAAGCCGATTTCCCCAGCAGGCGGTGGAGTGGCTCAGCAACTGTGGCTTTCTGTTTTAAGAAAATGGCGTAGAAGTTGAGCAACCCAAGGAAAGCCTGAAGCTCCGTTTTGTTTTTTGGGCTTGGAGCTTCATGGATTGCTTCCACTTTTGATTTGGTGGGGTGTATGCCTGTGCTATCAATGAGGAAGCCCAGGAACTCGACTTCCTGTACTCCTATGATGCACTTGTCCCGCCTGACCCTCAAACCCTTGTCCTTGAACCGCTGCAGGACAAGCCTGAGCCTTTCAAGGAGTTGGGGTCTCGAGTCACCGGAGATGAGCACATCATCGAAGTAAGGCACCACCCCTGGAACGCCTTGGAGAAGGCGTTCCATCATGGATTGGAAGATGCCAGGGGCAGCGCTGACTCCAAATTGGAGGCGGTTACATTTAAATGCCCCTCTGTGCGTGACAATCGTTTGGGCCTCCGCCGTTTTGTCATCCACTGGCAGTTGCTGGTAAGCCTGGGCCAGGTCCAGTTTCGCGAAAATTGATCCAGATCCCAGGGAATGCAGCAGGTGTTGCACCACTGGGACTGGGTATGCGCTCTGTGCCAACGCCTTGTTGATGGTACAACGGTAGTCAGCACAGATGCGCACAGACCCATCATGCTTCAGTGGGGTCACAATGGGGGTCTCCCATGAGGCATGATCGATCGGTTCCAGTACGCCCTGGGCGATCAGCTTATCCAGCTGTTCATCTACTTTAGGCCGCAGGGCAAATGGAACTCGGCGGGGCTTGAGCCTGATTGGGGTGATTCCCTTGTCCAGATTAAAGGAGATTGGCCTCCCCACAAATTTCCCCAGCTTACCATCGAAGACTTCTTTGAACTCTTCGATGATGGAGTCGAGTTCGTCCCTGCGGATCTCGTGGATGCCCTGAAGTGAAAGTCCTAGAGGCTTGAACCACTCCACGCCCAACAGGTTCGGTCGGCTGTGCTGCACAATGGTGATGGGTAGCTTTCCATCGAAGTCGTTGTACTTCACATGGATGGTTGCTCTGCCTAGGATTTCAATGGGGTTTCCGTTAAAGTCCACAAGTTTGTCTTTCGGGGCTTTCAGCTGGGTTCTTTTGTATGCCGGTTTCAGCTGTTGTAGGTGCTGCCAGTCCATGATGGAGAAGGCGGATCCGGAGTCTACCTCCATCTTGCACGGAGACCCCTCTGCTAGCAGCGTCACGTGGAACTTGGTGGTCCCCTCGTCGCTTGTGTGAGCAATGGTGGTGGTCTGGTGCACCGTTCTGTTTCGGGGATATTCCTCCTCCCCGTGCCGGGACTGGTTTGAGGACCGTTTGGATGTCCTCTGGTTATCTTTGCGATTTTCCCGGAATCGCGGTCTGGGCGGCTCCGGGGCTGGGTCTGTGGCTCTGCAGGCCTCGGCGATGTGGCCCCTCTTCAGGCATCGGCGGCAGGTCGCGTCCCTCCATCTGCAGGTGGCTCTGGGGTGGTCGCCTCTGCAGCTGCCGCATCGCTCTCCACGGTCGCCATGCTGTGGTGTTTCCTGCCTGGGAGGGCGGGACACCTTGTGGACGGCCATTTCCTCATCAGACTCGGATTGAGTGGTTGCTTCGTCTGATGAGGTTGGGCCCGACTTGTGGATCTTATGGATCCCTCTTGCTTTTACCATTGCAGCGGCTGCTTGTTCGGACGTCTCCGCCGCTGTTGCCTCGTCGAGGACATCTTTAAGCGGAATCCTCTTCCTGCTGAGGAATTTCTTTTGCAGCCCCACATCTCGCATTCCAAAAACAATGCGGTCCCGGATGGCATTGTCCACATTGTCGAACTCACAGTTGGCAGCGAGTTGGCGGAGCGCTGCCACGAATTCTTTGATGGATTCACCTTCCCGCTGGTTTCTTTGCTGGAAGGTGAACCTGTTTGCGATGGGGGTGCCTGTAGGTGCATAGTGCTCCTGTAAGACGTCCTGCAGGTCGTTCCAGGACATCTCCTCGATGTCCCTAGGTGCCACGAGGTCCATCGCCATCTCTAGGACGTCCGATCCGCAATGAGCCAGGAAGAGGGCTCTTTTCCTCTCATCATCGAGGTTCTGGTGTCCATTGCCTCGCAGGAACTGCCGGAATCGGACCATGTATGACCTCCACTTCTCCCGGGATGGGTCGAACGGGTTCAGCGCGGTCATCGGGGCTTGCGGGGTAGCCATTCTGGAAGTCGCTGTGGTGAAGTGACTTCAGCTCTTTGGGCGATCGTGCCGTGAGTCTTTCTCAGGTTCTCTTCTCTAGTCCTTCGTCGCCAGTGTTAGATCAGGCGCAGGAACAGAAGACGTGACCAGCTCGATACATGTAACAACTTTATTTACATAGTAACAAGTAAAAGAAGACTGCTGGCGCGCTGCCGGAGCTCTCCTTATATTCGCTCCCGGCAGACGCACCGCCCCTAGACAGGGATTCAAATCTCCCGCCCGATGGCTGGCAGCCAATCAGGGCGGATGCCCTTATAAGGACATAACAATGTCTACAAGAAAACTTCCAAGTTCAGAGAGCACCCAGGACTCAACAGTTCAACCCTGAGCTAACAAATATTCTTTTCTATTGGTAATTGTCAGAGTATATTAAAATAGATTGAATTATCTATAACTAAGCTGTAAAGCCCCTGAATCTGGTTTGCATATCCCATAAAGCAACTTTTCTGAAAAAAAAAAAAAGATTAGTTTCTGAGTTGTGCACGCCTACATAGCACTGTAAATATTCAAATTCTTCCGTTTTCTTGCATTAAAATAGCTAAACACAAAACCCAGTTCTCATAAAGTCATTCCATTTACTATTTGAGAGGGGAAAATCTTTTTTACCGTGCCTGTTTTTAATATGAAAAATAATTTAGCTCAAGTAAAAAAAGAATCACAATAAACCTTTGATACTCTTCTGCAAATTTAGATCATAACTGCTTTTGATAAAAGTAATAAAGAGAAAAAATGGATTTTCTCTTACATTTTGGAAATAGAACAGGTAGAACAGCATAAATGGGAAAAAAAATCATGAGTTGTGGCTGAGAAATAATGAGAGGCCATACAGCGTAATGAACATTTCACTGTTCACACAATTAGATAGAGCACTATTCTCTACAGTCAAATGACTATATAATTTTCAGTTTGAGAATATAAAGTTATGGATAGTTGCTGATTTTTTTTGAATTGGTTACATTAACCAACGTGAAGTCAAAAACATCCCCATATGGATTTGTCTTGTTCAAAGCCCCTGATTAAGCCACAGAGAATTCTTTCAGCAATGAAGGGCTGTCTACACCATTTTTAAAAACTATTCTCTAGTTAACATCATTTTATTTTAAATTATCTGCCTACTGTTATTTTTCAAATATTACCGCACATCTCTTTCCTCCAGAGTTCTGTTATTTGTTTAATTCACAACAGTACGTCAAGTGGTTTTAAGAATATATTGACTTGAAATAATATTCTCCCCAACACATTGTATGTAAGATTGTGTGATTCTGCCTCATATTGCCTTAAGCTCTGTTTACTGTTGACACATGGACATTGTAGTCTCAGAGTCTTTTAGGGGAGGGTATGTTGGTCATATAAATATTAAAATAGCAGCCTTGAAATGGAACCAAGGTCATTTGGACTTCAAGCCAAAGCCATCTTGTCAAATGCATTTTAATACATTAAATGCATTTTAATAAATGCATGTTACTCTTTAATGGTGCCATGACTAACATATAAAAAGGTGCAGTAGTTAGAATGCGGTATTTCAGGCTAATTCTGCCGACTCTCAGCAGTTCGATTCTCACTGGCTCAAGGTTGACTCAGCCTTCCATTCTTCCGAGGTGGGTAAAATGAGGACCCAGATTGCTGTGGGGAATAGGCTGACTCTGTAAACCACTTAGAGAGAGCTGTAAAGCACTATGAAATCGTATCTAAATCTAACTGCTATTGCTATAGCTATAAAAATGGTGGATAAATTCATTCTGCATACGATTAATAAAGTGGGTGCTGTGACTTAGAGAATCTTATTACTTTAGACCTATATACTTCACAGATGGAAACAACATCCAAAAACCTCTTTGAGGTTGGAGTAAACCAGTAGTAATGGAGTAATGGATTCCTTTGTCCTATTTTCAAAGCTGGCATTTTCAGAAGTTCTGACTGAACTTTCATGTTATAGCAGAGATTTAGGAATTCAGTTGGAGCTTAACTCCCTTTGGTACTTCCTATCCAGAGGCAAATGCTTGCAGAGAGAAGGAAAAATTAAATACCAAGTGGGAACTATAAAGGGACAATTATCTCTCCTCTGGTGATTTTGTGCTGCTGAAATGCAGAAGTTCTAACTATTCTTGATAAGTCTTTTGATAAGACTCAGATTCAGGACTTGCAAAAAATGGTGGCATCCCAGCCACTGTTGAGAAAGAACTTGAGGCAATGAACTTTCCATTTTGGCACAGCTGGAGATAAGTTTGTATTCTATTCAAGATAGTGAAGGCAATTGAGGTGCTGGAGAAAAGACAGAATGTAGACTTGAATACGAAAGAGGAATCGGGACTTTTCTGACAGAATAATGACAGCTAGTTCTGAACTTGCGAATAGACATTTAGGGAGTGTTTGAAGTTACGATGGACCTAAAAAAAGGAACTTATGGCCCAGATTTAATGTTCCAACAGCCAAACACCCCCCCTCACATGGTCACATAACCATTGGGTGCTTGGTAACCGGACTGGACATATGGTTTCTTGAAAAACAAAGCCTATTGAGGATAATAGGTTTTCTTAGCATATTCACTTAATGACCACCACAAAAAGGTAATAAAGTCAGGTTGGTCACATGGTGACCTGCTTAATTACCATCATGACCTACAACCATAATTCTCGGCTCAATTACAGTCATACTATACTATACTCTCATCTCCGTTTTAAAGCTGAAGAGCCAGCGCTGTCCGAAGACATCTCTGTGGTCATGTGGCCAGCATGACTAAATGCCAAAGGCACACGGAACTCTGTTACCTTCCCACCAAAGGTGTTTCCTATTTTTCTACTTGCATTATTTATGTGCTTTCGAACTGCTAGACTGGCAGAAGCTGAGACAAGTAACAGGAGCTCACCCCATTACGCGGCACTAGGGATTCGAACCACTGAACTCCTGACCTTTTGATCGACAAACTCAGCATCTTAGCCACTGAGCAACTGCATCCCCTAGAGATGAGTATCACCCCCTAGAGTCGGGAATGAGTAGCACATATGTGCGAGGGAAACCTTTATGCTATGCTATGCTATGCTGTGCTGTGCTGTGCTGTGCTGTGCTGTGCTGTGCTGTGCTGTGCTGTGCTGTGCTATGCTATGCTATGCTATGCTATGCTATACTATAGATACCTTACCTTTCAATTTTATTCAGTGTGGTTATGACTGAAATTTCTTCCTCAACATCTTGTGAATCTTTTTCACATCTTACATAGGATGTGACTGGGGACCTCCTCTAGATTTGATAACTGCTGCTATCAAATCTAGAGAAAGGCTGGTCATAGAAAATGAAGGATGCTAGCAGGGTAGCATATCCTTTCTTCATCACATCAATACTAACATTTTGTTATAAGGACTCACCCTTCCTATGTGTCCTTGATTTTAATCTTGGTTTTAATTTACTAGGGGTGGTATTCACTTACTTTCCCTACAGGTTCGTAAATGTGAGAGTGCATGTGCGCACACCCTTCCACATATGCACTCAGGCTCAAAAACATGCCTAAATAGGACAGCATACAGATGGGGCAGGTGGGCAGGCCCCCACCCATGATTTTCGCTACCGGTTTGCCCAAACTGGTCCGAACCGGCTGAATACCACCTCTGTCCTGCCTATGTTCTGAAACTATTCTTTAAACCTTTCATTTATAATGTTTGATAGTCTTGCCTAGGGGTCAGTAACCCGTGGCTCTGGAGCCACATGTGGCTCTTTCATCCCTCTGCTGTGGCTCCCTGTCGCTGGTCGGTGCCACAATTTGGAGAGGAGCTTCCGGTTAAGGGGGGGAAAGCATGGCATCCCAGGAGGAGACTCTATTGCAAGGGGCGGGTTTTCTGGTCAGCTCCACAATTGATAGGGCTTTTGGTTAGGACAAGTAGAGGAAAAAGGACACCACACTAGGAGGAGACTCTATGGTGGGGGAACCAGACTTATTTATTTATTTTTATTTTTCAGATTTCTATACCGCCCTATTCCTTTCGGACTCAGGGTGGTGAACAGCCAAGATAAAAAACATTTATACACAAAAGTTAAAAATAGATTTAAAATAATTAAATAAATTTGGCCCGTAATTTAAAACTTTTCAATTAAAATTGAACAGTTTTGCTTAACGCATTGTAAGCCACCCTGAGTCTCCGGAGAAGGGCGGCATATAAATCAAATTAAAAAAAAATCCATATCAAATTTTAAAACCAACCGTAAAATCAGGACAGCCCGGCTAACTGAAAAAAATAGGTTTTTAGGGCCTGACGAAAAGTCCGGAGGTCGGAGATCACTCGTATCTCTGGGGGTAGATTGTTCCAGAGGGTAGGTGCCACCACAGAGAAGGCTCTCCCCCTGGGGGTCGCCAGCTGACATTGTCTGGCCAACGGCACACTGAGGAGGCCCTCTCTGTGGGAGCGAACTGGCTGGTGGGAGGCAATTGGTGGCAGAAGGCGGTCCCATAAGTATCCCGGCCCTAAGCCAAGGACTTCTGGTTGGCTTCAGAATTGAATGGGGGGCTTCCAGTTAGGACCTTTGTGGCTCTTTGAGGGTTTAAGGTTGCCGGCCCCTGGTCTTGTCTAAGAAATCAGGCAGAAGCAATTTGTATGATTATGGCTCGTTGCACAGACAGCCAGATGTTTAGACTGAATTTGGCATTTTTATCCAGCTATCATGTCCTTCCCAAGGACCTAGAATAGGCAGAAGTTGTACTCTGATGATGTTAATTTATTATCATAGGGTGTATTATTATGATGGTGATGGTTTATAAACTAATCTCACATGTGTATGAAAAATACAGAATAATATCAACTGTTCATATTGTGAAGAAAAAAAACACTGCAAAACACCCTGGGAGGCTGTATAAGTTGCTAACAGATTGAATTCATGGAAACTGATTGTACGCATTCCCCAAATAAGGATCCCGAGAAGAAGTTGTAGATATTTAGCAAGTTTTAAAAATTAATCTGACAGATTTCTAATAGCCCTAAGCAAGATGGCACTTCTGTCTTTCAGATTGGAGGTGACAGGCTGCTTTGGTTCAGCCACTTCTCTTTGGCCCTTAAGTGTCATCTGGGTGTTTATGAGAGGAAGGCAGAAGCTGCTTTCTTTGAAGCAAAACAGGTGCTAGAATGGATCAGCCGTCCTTGATGTTTCATTTTGAGTATTCCTGACACTATCATCACTCAGATAAGGCACTGGAGCAGATAACATTTGCAGGGTCCTTGTGCATACTGTTAAAATAACAAACTTGTCTTTTCATTATATTTACTAGGTCTATTGATTAGGATACTTTTGCTGTCAATTAGATGTATTTTACTAAGTCTATTCATGAGAATACTTTTTCTCTCAATTATATCAAAAATCGCCAAGAAGACTGACAACTTCAACAATATTGTGTACTTTAATGGTAAATTATCTATCTCTGTACTGCATAGAAATAAGTCCCTTCTCTGAGAACAAGCCTCTGTTTAGAATAATAATGGGTCATTGTGCCAAAAATGAAAATAAAAAAGAGAAGATTGAAGACACGGTCTCCTCTTTCTCCCTTGTTTAGAAATTCTCACTCCTGTCTGTTTGAAAAGCTGGTGAGACCAAGGGACGTCTGCAACTTGTATCAAATGAATATGTAAAAATGACTTGGAAACATATTTTTCCTACCACATTCATATTATGTTGCTTGCATTGTATTTTCACCTCATGAGCAAGATAATCTGAATTTGTGCTAACAAGTATATTGTTTGTTGAACAATATATTACAGGTAGTCCTTGACTTTGAATTGAGCCCAACATTTCTGTTGCTAAGTGACACATTTATTACATCAATTTTGCCCCAATTTTGCCCCATAGTTGTTAAGTGAATCACTCCTAATTAGTTGTTAAATTAGTAACATGACTCCTAAGTGAATCTGGCTTCCCATTTACCTTGCTTATCAGAAGGTCAGAAGGCTGACAGAAAACCACTTGAAGAAACTAGAAGCATTTGAAATGTGGATTTACAGATGGCTGTTACGTATAAATTGGGTTAACAAAATCACAAATGAGGAGGTGATAAGCTGCCTTGGAAAGCAAAGGGAAATAATCAAAGCCATTAAAAAGTGAAAATTAGAGTATTTTGGACATGTGATGCGACATCCAGAAAAATACAGCATCCTTCACTTAATCCTCCAGGGAAAAAATGAAGGCAAACAAGGCCCAGGCAGAAGAAGAACATCATGGCTTCAAAACCTAGGAGACTGGTTTGGACAAAACTCAGCAGCACTTTTTCATATGGCTGTTGACAAAAATAGGATTGCCAACATGATCACCAGCGTCTGATGATGGACATGGCACAACAAGAAAAAGATGATCATAAGGTCACAAAAGGGAATTACGTGACTCCAGAACACTACAATTGTTGTAAATATGAGTCAGTTGCCAAGCATCTGAATTTTGATCATGTGACCATTGGGGTGCGGCAACAGTTGTAAGTGTGAAAAATGGTCATAAGTCACTTTTTTCAGTGCCGTTGTAACCTTGAATGGTCACTAAATGAACTGTTGTGTGTTGAGGACTACCCATATTTGCAGACCAGCTTTCTCTGTTTAACTTTGTGCACCACACTTCAAAAGAAAGTTTCAGACCATTTTGCGTAAGTGCAAAAATGATCTAGAAAAGAAGTCTTCAGCTAAAGGACGACTGAAGAAGGTTATGATTCTTCCACTTCTCAAGTGTCTGAAAAGATGCTTTACAGAAGAAAGCCAAAATTTGGTCTATGATGTATCCCAGAATAAAACACAATCTCAGATTGCAGGAAGGCTGATTCTGTTTAGATATTAAGAAAAGCTTTCAAAAGATGAGAGCGTTTCAGAATGAGATGAAATATTATGAGAAGAGGTGAGTTCCTTTTCATGGGATGCATTCAAGTAGTGGCAGTACCATTCAAGTACTAATCTGTTGGGGATGCTTTAATCTGAATGCCTGCAGGGAGATGGACTTTATGGCTTCAGGTGATCCCTGACAACTTACAACTCTTTCATTCATCTGTGTGATGAATCTAACTTCATGGATATGAGTAAGAAGGGGAGTGCAGCACCAAAGCCTATGTTGCAAGACAAGTAATAAGACTTTGATAACAGCATAAGATATAACACAGCACATTTAAATTGAAATAGCCAGGAAAGGGAAAAATAGCTGTAGTTCAGCCGTACCTTTGGAATTGTGATGAATTCCCAGAGATTGAAATAGAAAATCTGCTCAGCTTTCCTGATAATGAAAATTCTCATGTTGGTGTTGAAATGGACAAAGAGGAGGAATTGGTAAATTTAAATTTCCAGATTAGAAAATTTCCACTTACAATAAATGCATTTTTGTTCCTCATTTCTTACTAGATGAGAGAGTCTTAAAAGTGTCTTAAAGTTTATGTTAAATCCCTTGGTACAACATGCCATTTCTTCCAAAAGCACAAGTGTTTTGGTGACATCCTCAGCATGCATTAGTTATCACTCAAGTACCTTGGGGGAATTAACTGGAGATGGAAAAGAAAAACATTCATTTGGGTACTCCAGAATATATTACTTGAAGGGTTATTTCATTTTTTTTATTGGACATTTAAAAGCTATTAGATTTAACTCTGATTAATTACTCTAGCTTCTCATTTCATCTTGGCACAGCTGGGCAATGAAATTATCTGGAGAAAGAAAAAAAAACAATTCCCTCTGGATTTCTTGGGGTAGTTCGGCCACTAAGGATAATCATATATTAGTATATGTCATAAAATAGAATGATATTATATTGTGTTTTGCCCCTGTTCAAATACTAGGAATTGCTGCTTCATTTGAGAACAAAAATGTATAGTGTATCATTTAATTGAGATTTTGACCCATTGTTTACTTTTCAAGACTTGCTAATATTTTGATAAGAATAGCCCTTTTAATTCAAAAGAGAAAGAAAAAAAACCATGTGCTTTTACAGAAGACCAAAGTTTAATTAACTATTCATTGGTTTTCTGATTTCTGATGATGCTCCATAACCTTTTTTCTTTCTAATAAATTACTCTACGTTTCTCCAGTCAATTCACTCCTCATCCACTAAAGTCGCTAGCACAGAATTATCTAGATATTCAATTATTCAAGCATATTTTGTAGTATAATACTCATTATCATGTTTGCTTTGAATTTACCATTCAGATCTCTTAATTGGAATTCAGTATATCATTTTAGATGCTGGATTCTTTTTCATACATAACATATGCTGAGTGTATAATAAAGAATACAACATTCATGTAAACATTAACGTAAAACTCAGTATTATGTTTAACAGACACAAGTGGAAACTATTTCCTTTCTAATTGATTGATTCAGTTTAAATTATGGTGGTGGACACTGAATTTTTAGACATTTAAAATAGGAAAGGAACACCACTTCCAAAAAAACTCCTAAATTTTATTTAAATATATAATAAAGAAAATAGCTTAGAATACTTTCCTGGCTGTTTAAAGTTCTATGCATACAGTAAGTTTGCAATTAACAGATTTGTATGAGAGTTGCCAAATGTAGTGAGAATTGTATTAAAGGGGACATAAAAAGTATGGTTCTATGATTCTGTTGCCTAAAATAAATCAATCCTGAGAAAATAATTGAAGGCCCATTAATTTCGTTCCCCTCATGGGTAATTTTGAGGGGGAAAGAATAATAATAAACCAGAAACCTATTTACAGTTGAAATCATCCTTTATCAGCCTCAAGAGTGGCTTGTGAGAATAGGCTTAAATTTTCAAGTTTAACTTGTGAAATAATTCCTAGAACTTGCTGTTATGGACTGCTTGTTTTGTAACAAAGGTAGTCATTTCTCAGGTAGATCAGTGGCTTCATTTTGGAAGCATTGAAGGAATTTCCGCTTAACCTCTTCTGATTAGTAAGGATGTGAGATTTGTCATGATAGTCATTAGAACGATGGCTTGTTTATCATGCTGTCTTGACAGATAGCTTACTAAGGCGATAAGTGTCTGTGAAATACCATTGACAGTAGAGAGAGTAATCGGATAATTAGGTTTAATCAAGAGCAGGTGGCAGTGGATAATATTGGGCAATGATAAAACTCCTTGAAGTCCAATCTGTAACATACCAAGCTGTGTTAAGCTATCTTAAGAGGAAAGATGGACGATTGGTTCTCAGAGTAATAATGCTATTTCTTCTTCATGGTTCTAAGGGTGAGGAATTAGATGAAATCAGAGTGTAGATTCTCTTTCTTATTACTGCAAATATTTTCCTTCCATAATATCAGATTCTGGTGATGGACAATATAGTATCTTGTGGACAAAGACACCAAGAATACTTGATGAGTTTCATGAGACTATCAGTAAAAAATATCACCCTGTATTAGATTAGGTTTGTTTTCGGTTCCATCAGAGACCTTGGTAGAATTTCCTATAGTAAACTTTTGTGATAAGGGTTTCATTCTTTTCTTTTTTCTTTTAATGCTGTGCTTCAAGAAAATACAAACTTCTGAAACCATATTACAAAATAATGTCTTTCTGTGTACAGGCTCTACATATTAGGTAAATAAATCTTTGGAAAGATGTCCTCCTTCAGAACAGGAACCAACAATTGAAAAATAGATGCTTCATGGATTTGCTGAGGGTTGAGATATGGGATGAAGAGATATCTGCTTAAACCTCATAGGGAGGAAGAGTTACATTTCCAAGACACTTCCAATTTTATGCGGGAGAAAACCCGAATAACCAAAGACCTACATACAAACACCCGCAAAAACCTCAGAAAACAGAGTTACATTTGTTTATACTTATGAAGGCTGATGGTCTCCTTATATATATATCCATATATCCATATATCCATCCATCCTTATATATCCATATATCATCCATCCATCCATCCATCCATCATCTATATTTCTATCCATCCATCCATCCATCCATCCATCCATCCATCCATCCATCTATCTATATTTCTATCCATCCATCCATCCATCCATCCATCCATCCATCCATCCATCCATCTATATTTCTATCCATCCATCCATCCATCCATCCATCCATCCATCCATCTATCTATATTTCTATCCATCCATCCATCCATCATCTATCTATCTATCTATCTATCTATCTATCTATCTATCTATCTATCTATAATTTATTGTATTCTTCCTTTTCTTTTTCTTCTTTCTTTTTATCCTGAACTTTTAATTCTGTCTTTTCATTCTATTTTCTTTCTCCAATCTTAGTTTGTATTAGTTTCTACTTCTTAAAAATTATATTTAACAAAAGGAAATAATATAGTGTTTGACATCTTTTTACTAAAGCAAGGAATTGAGTTTGATATCAAATGTCGGATTCAGAATTTATTTAAGTTCTGAAATAGACACTGCATTTGCAGCCCAGTATAGTTAGAAGAACTTATGCTTACACGTCTAAAGCTGATCTTAAATATATGTAGTTTAGTGGGTGTCCTGCAGGATAGGATCAAACCAACTATGGAGAACATAATCATGTTAGGTCTAATAAAGTGGAGAGGTACAATTTTGTGCAATCGTTAGATGAAAACAGAGTTCCAGTTTGCTCTCATTCTGAATTCAGCTGGCTCTACTGGCACTGCTAGCAATATAGCAAGGAAACAGAGCCTTTAACACATTCAGCACCACAGGAATAGTCCCAGGGACATAGCCTGGTTTTTAGGGCCTTATGAAAGAGAATGGGACAACTTGTCATGGCCAACTCATCACGGCCAACTCGCCACGGCTAACTCGCTGCAGCCAACTCACTATGGGCAACTAGGTGTAGGACAACTCGCCACAGCCAACTCATCATGAGACAACTTGTTGTGGGACAATTTAACAATTCTATTTAATTATTTAAAATAAATAAAAATTATTTTAATTGTTGTCACTCACATTTCATTCTGTCCCTCCTTTTGCATCCTTTCTTTAATTATTCTATTCCACCATTTCTTTGATATTAGTGTAACTCTTGTTCTGCAGTGGGGTTGTCCTGTGGTGAGATTGCCATGGCGAGTTGTCCTGCAGTGAGTTGACGGTGGCGAGCTGGCCATGGCAAGTTGGCTATGGTGAATTGTCATAGATCCTTATGAAAGGCTAATAGGGTTGAGAGACATTTTGATCTCCAATGGGAGGATGTTCCACAGAGCAGGGGCCACTACAGAAAAAGCTCACCTTAATGGTCCCTGCCACCAGCCAGCAGTCTTTGGCTGACAACATCTGCAACATGCCCATTCTGTTTTTCCTGGTTGGAGAGACTCTTAGAAAAAGGCAATCCCTCAGGTACCCCAGCCCTAAGCCATGTAGGGCTTTAAAGATAGCCACTAGCACCTTAAATTGCTTTTGGAAACACATTGGTAACAGTGCAGCTCGTGCAAGAGCAGGAGAATGATGCAGAGGAAAACATTATTAAATGTGCAGACAAAGTTTATTTAGAAAACTCCATCATCACAGATTCATCACTATCATCTTGCATGGGTCTAGTAACAAAGAGCCTTGGTGGCACAGCAGACTAAAGCACTGTTAAGTAACACCAGCTGCCTGCAATTACTGCAAGTTCAAATCTCACCAGGCTCAAGGTTGACTCAGCCTTCCATCCTTTCGAGGTAGGTAAAATGAGGACCCGGATTGTGGGGGCAATAAGCTGACTTTGCATAAAAAAGAATACTACTGGGGGGGGGCAAAGCCCTACTAAGCAGGTATATACAAAAGTATGAAGGCTATTGCTTAAAAGCATTGTAAGCCGCCCTGAGTCTCCAGAAAAGGGCGGCATATAAATCGAACCAATAAATAAATCCAGTCCGTAGTTTTGTTTCAGCTAGGATACTTAAATGGCAGCAGGAACAACAGAAAACAGTATTTTAGCAGGTTGTCAAATCACTCCAGTCAGAGATTTGTTTTTCCCAACCTGAAAATATCATAGTTTTTTCTCTCTCTCTTAGTTAAAGGGCAGGCTTTCTGGGGTTATTTCTTGGTGAACTATAGCACCTTTTCAACATTAAGGTAAAGGTGTTTTATTCTATGGTTGCCTAATGATTTTCTTTCTGATTTTATTTTAAGTGATATCGGTGGGATTTATACACCTTGGAGAACTGGTACTTCATAGATCTTAAGGGTTTACCTATATTCAGCCTTCTACAATTTTAAAAAGTTGACACAACAATCGATGTCTGGTGCATGTATTAGTATGCATGTACAGTAGATCACCGCACAAGTCATTTCAAGTACTCAACAGACTGAAATTCATGTTTAGGAAAAAGTGGACAGCTCTGGGCTCATCAAACAACATGCAAATATTTACATTCATTAACCAACACCCTGGAGCTTATATAGAGCTTTGTGCATTTGTTTGTAAGTGTCAGATTACCAACATTTCTCATAATACTTGGCTCGTATTATTTTATTCTGTGCATCTTTTGTTACTCATCTTCTATTTTCTATATTGCATCATATGCCTAGAAGAAGACCATATGGGTGGAGATCCACTACAGGAAAAATCTGCTGGCTTTATCCTATACAAATTAAATGGGAAGAAAATTCTGGTTCTAAATATAGTTTTCATAAGGAAGGATGCAATATTTCCTGCCGTACTTTTTGAACCAACCAATTCTAGTCATAGGTTCATTGTCCTTAGAAAACTACAATGGGACAGTGGTGAAATCTAAAATTTGTTACTACTGGTTCTGTGGGCGTGGCTTGGTGGGGGGTGTAATGTGACTGGGTGGGCGTGACCAACTTTTTTTTTTTTTACTTTTAAAACCATTTTTTCTACAACCTCTTTGGCCAAAGAGGTTGTAAAAAAATGCTTTTAAAAGGCTCTGACAATTAGGCAACTCAGCTGGGATTGTCAGAGCCTTTTAAAAGCATTTTTTTACAACCTCTTTGGCCAAAGAGGTTGTAGAAAAAATGGTTTTAAAAGTCTCTGATGATCCCAGCTGAGCCGTGAGATCATCAGTGGCTTTTTATTTTTACTTTTAAAAGCATTTTTTTGTCCGAAGGGTTGTAGAAAAAATGCTGTAAAAAAAAAAAGCCTCTGATGATCTTACAGCTCAGCTGGGCATGAGGGGGAGCAGGGATTTTTGCTACTGGTTCTCTGAACCCCCTGCCTCCATCGCTACCAGATCGGGCGATCCAGTCCAAACTGGGAGCATTTCACCCCTGCAATAGGGGTTGTATTGAACGCCACTTAGAAAGTGCAGTTGGTTTGAAATGCATACAATACCAGTGCTCCATTAGCTGCACTGGCCCTATATGCTTCCAAGTACAATTCAAGGTGCTAGTTACTATTCATAAATTCCTTTCTAACATAGGAATATGTTATTTTTGGATCACCTTTCTCCAATTGTTTCCACCTAGTCATTAGATATGTCAGGGTGGGGATCCTGTCTATTAAGCAGTGCCATCAGGTAGAACCCAAGAATTGAGCCATTTCTGTTACCGTCACTGCCCCCTGTGCCCTAAAATTGTTTAGCCCTGACACAGCATGTAAATATTTACCTTCATTAGCTGACACCCTGGAGTTTATGTAAAGCCTTGTGCCTAGAAAATGATTGGTTTGCTTTATAAGTTGCTTTGTAAAACTTTGATTACCTGATGGGCATGAGATCTGCAGATTAGGTGAACCTATCATTGTGGTTGTCTCTGACATAATGGTGGTTATGTGGCTTGTGTTAAATTGCCCACTGATGCCATCACACTATTGTGCCGTTGTTGTGTTATTTATTATTTTTGTTTTGTTTTTATCCTGTGCTTGCTATGCAGATTCATGATATTGAGATGGACAGCTATATAAATCAATAAACTAGCTATCTGGATAGAGAAAGAATTGTCAAGTCCTTCTGGCTAGTATCCCAGGGAGAGACACACAGACACACACAGACACATCAAAGTATTTTGTTCTCACTAAATAGAAAGGTGGAATACAGAAATGCTGGAGTCTCAATACATTCACACATCCTTAACAGAAATGTATGTGACAAGACACAATGGTATCAGAACAATTGAGTCATGATACTATTATATAGATAAGTCATTTTTGTCACTTGTGTGATGTCAGTGATGCATGAGTTATCCCCCCTGCCCAATTGTCTCCCCTGTGAACCTTCATGATCTAAGCCAGGGGTGAAATGCTACCGGTTCAGAATGGTTCTGTCGAACCGGTAGTAAAAAAGTGCTACCAGTTTGGATGAACCGGTATTTCTGATGATCAGCTGTGCCATGCGATTTATATTCATTAGAAAGCAGGAAATCCTGCTTTCTAGTAAATCTAAATCATGCGGCACAGCTGTTCCCCTCCTCGGTGTTCTACTTCCTTAGAAAAGGCTTCTTAAGCCTCCTTTTTCAGCGCTGCGCGGTAGCACACGTGGTGCGCATGTGCGTAAAGGACGTGTTTGGTGCGCACTGTGCATGCACTCATAAAGCATGTGTTTGGCGCGCACCGCATATGCGCACATGCAGCAAACCAGTAGCAGACTTCGGAGCATTTCACCACTGATCTAAGCTATCTATGAAGATAGTTTAACTAAGCAAGTGATAATCCAGGGCACTAACTAGTTCTTATACACCATTGTTTATTTTCTTTACTAACATATTTGGAAGAGCTTTGTAAGAAACTTTTGGAACTATGTAGTAAATTATGCATTTTAGATTGTTTCCTACCGTGTTTCCCTGAAAATAAGACCCTGTCTTATATTTTTTTGAACCCTGAAATAAGTGCTTGGCCTTATTGCCATGCGCTCAAAAGCCCGATTGGGCTTATTATCAGGGGATGTCAGAAGTTGTGGGTGCTCCATCACTGGAGGCTTTCAAGAAGAGCCTGAATAGCCACTTGGCTATGGTAAGTGGCTATGGTATAGATTCTCCTGCTTGAGCAGGGAGTTGGACTAGATGACCTCCAAGGTCCCTTCCAACTCAGTTATTCTATGTTCTACATTGTAATGTTATTTATTCTTTTTATCTTCCTGCAGAATATTTGGGCAAAGATTAAATCTTGACAAAATTCATGATGTTATCATTACAGTACATATTGGTGGAAAAGGCTTTAAATTGGCTGTGGTTTCTACCTCACTTAACCTCCTCTGCAGGAGTCCAATAATATATCAGGAAAGCAAGGCAGAAGGTACGGTATCAAGAAAAATGAAGATACATTTTAAGAAGCATTGTTCTGGAGGTATACACAGCCCCCCAAAAAGAATAAATGTGACGGAGTGGGAGATATGTATACCGTATGCATACCACAGATCATTGTAAATGATTATCTAGAGGATTTAGATTTGTAAATAGTATGTGTAGGAATACTAAAATTATCTCAATAAAACACTGCTAAATTCTGCTTCTAATTTCCCAAATATTTTCTCATCCTGCAAAATGATGTATACTTCTACATTCTTAGGCTTAATATCAAAGTATTTGGTATTCAGATTTATTTTTGTGGTGTTTCTAAATGAAATAGATTAAGATAAAGGGAGAGGAGGTTTTTGAATTTTTATATTGTGACAGGTTGTTCCCATTTCCTATACTCCCTGTGCTGAAAATAAACCATGGCAAATGATTACAGTTTTCCCCAATTTAGGTATCCTAAATTCTAGCATCTGCAATAAACAGAAGAGCTAAAAGAAGAAAGAAGATAGGGAAGGAAGGGAAGGACAGTTTATCTCCCTTTCCCCATCTATTATATTAGTAGGGTGCCTAATATTTTAGGAGAAGTAGATCCTTTTGAGTGTCTCCTGATTGATTTGGAGGGGATTGCTTTTTTTTTTCTTTTTTTACAATTTTTGATTGTAGAATCATCTTGTTTTCCCCCCCAAAAATGTAAAGCTTTTCAAAAACAATTTTATTGTTTTTATTATTTTCCATCTTTATTTTGTGCAATGCAAGGTTAGGTACCTGATGTTTCTGCTTCCTATTTTCCATAATAATAATAAGAGGATGAAGTGGGTATCTGGGGAAAGGCCAGATAAAGATTAGCATAATAGGGAGACAAATGCATATGTGCCAATGCATACATATATTTATTACAGTTTTAGTTACAGTTAACCCACTCATCAACTATTAGTCCAAAGAATATAGATCTAGTTCCTGCAATATAATTACAGTACTTGCTTCCACTGTGTTGTAGTATATATCTTCCTGATGCTGTTAGCATCAAATGTTCCAGCCCATTAAAAAAATGCCTAGACAAGCACAGAATCAGAAAGTTTCCTGTGAGGGAGGTACTTAAATATGTAAGCTGCTGGCAAGCTCCCTCAGAAGAAATCTCCAGATGTTTGACTCAGCACAACTACGCTCCCTTGATAATCTTGAACTCAGCCAGGGGCACTCAGATACATAACACAGCATAGCAAGATAAGAATATCAATGGGCTTTTTACAATTCATGGCAATTCAGTCCTGAGAACCCCTTGCTCCCAGCTTAAGTCTTACACCATCCACTTGTAGCCTGAAATATTGCAGATCGTTTATAAGGCGATCAGTTCTGAACTGGGACAGAGTGTGATATGAAAGAGCCGGTGTATTTGTATGGCCCTTGTGATATTTGTAACAAGTTGCCAGAGTCATATCAACAGGACTATTTACTGATGTGTGGTTCGAATTGCAACTTTCAGAATAAGCAGGCAGTATTTAGAATTTAGAATAACAGAGTTGGAAGGGACCTTGGAGGACTTCTAGTCCAACCCCCCCCACCCCCCGCTTAGGCAGGAAACCCCACACCACTTCAGACAAATGGTTATCCAACATCTTCTTAAAAACTTCCAGTGTTGGAGCATTCACAACTTCTGGAGGCAAGTTGTTCCACTGGTTAATTGTTCTAACTGTCAGGAAATTTCTCCTTAGTTCTAAGTTGCTTCTCTCCTTATTAGTTTCCATCCATTACTTCTTGTCCTGCCCTCAGGTACTTTGGAAAATAGCTTGACTCCCTCTTCTTTGTGGCAGCCCCTGAGGTTTTGGAAGACTGCTATCATGTCTCCCCTAGTCCTTCTTTTCATTAAAATAGACATACCCAGTTCCTGCAACCGTTCATCATATGTTTTAGCCTCCAGTTCCCTAATCATCTTTGTTGCTCTTCTCTGCACTCTTTCTAGAGTCTCAACATCTTTTTTACATCGTGGTGACCAAAATTGAATGCAGTATTCCAAGTGCGGCCTTACTAAGACATTATAAAGTGGTATTAACACTTCACGTGATCTTAATTCTATCTCTCTGTTTATGCAGCCTAGAACTGTGTTGGCTTTTTTGGCAGCTGCTTGAAATCATAATCATGCACTTCCTCTTTACTCTTTACTTCACAGAATCACAGAGCTGGAAAGGATCTTGGAGATCCTTTAGTATAATCCCTCACCCAAGGCAAGAGACCTTATACCATTCTGCACAAATGATGTCCAATCTTTTCTTGAAAACTTCCAGTGATGGACCACCCTACAAGCTAAGCCATTGACTAATTATTGTCACGGTCCAAAAAATTCTTCTTAATTCCAGCAAGGTTTTGTCTTCAATGAGCTTCTACCTGTTTTTTTTTATTGTGCCCTCAATTTCTGCCTTTTGCTTTTATTTTTATTCATGTTTAATTTGGGGAGACAGAGAAAGACAGACAGACAGATAGACAGAGAGAAAGAGAGAGAGATTTTAACAAATATAACTAATAAAACTCTGGGAAGCAAGTAGGCAATAAAAGTACAATGCACAATCAAAACCAGTTAAAAAGAACAAGTAGAGACTACTATGAACATCTCCATGCTAACATTACAAGACCGGCTCTATTGACATTGTGGCCCAAATGCCTGGATGAAAAGTCTTTATGGCCTTCTAAAACAGGGGTCTCCAACCTTGGCAACTTTAAGACTTGTGGATTTCAACTCCCAGAATTCCTGAGCCAGCAAATCTGGATGAGAAATTCTGGGAATTGAAGCCAAGGTTGGGGACCCCGTTCTAAAATGTAATTAGTGTTGGAGCTGTCCAAACCCTCAAGAGTAGATTATTGATAAACCAGGTGACATGACAGGAGGGAAAAAAAAATCCTGCTTTCTAAGACCCACCAAATGGCATTGCTTCACTGAGAGGAATCAGGGCAAGTCCATATTGTCAGATCTGGTGGGAATGAATAGAAACCACCAGGGATGGGAGGTCACACAAGAATCCTTCCTCTATGCCATATGTATCTTTAAAGTTGACAAGCAATATTTTGAATCACATCCATAATTGCCCACACAGCCCCTCAGTCTTGTCAGGGTGATGTTAAAGCCTGTTCTTCCTCATTTATACCCACATAATCTTCAAGCACTGGAAAGCATCTCAATTTAGTGTAATCCTCTCAACCACCCTCCAAAGCTTTCCCTGAACTCTCCTAACCTAAGGACAACTGAGTCACCCAAAACAGCATCAATTATCTGTGAATGCAGTTACTATGTTTCGCTGTCTTTTATTTGCACAAGGCTATCCTTAATAAAGATTTTTCTTTGACTGAATTGCTCACTCTTAGTTTTTCTCCAGTGGCACTCCAGATTTCAAGGCTGAATATGTGGATTTTCTGTTCTCATTGTGGGAAAAAGGAGAAGTAGGAAATAAGAATGCTTTCTATAGGAAGTCAGCTGAAGGGGAGGACCTTCAGAATCAAAGTCTTCAAATGAGGAAATGTAAACCAACTTCTTTGCTTGCAATCTGTACTTTTAAATGTCTCTAGCAGTTAATGGGATGAAAAGTGCAGAATAAATGCTTTTCAATTTGTATTTCCAGTGAACCTGTTTTCCCCCCCTTCTCTGCATATGTCATCTTATCAGACAAATGGTGAAATGATTAAAAAAAGAAACTTGTAATGGTTTATTTGCTAGATTTTGGCTTTAAGTATCATTTTATGATTTTTGTCAGCTGTCTCAGATATAGGATGGAACAGTTTAAATATAGGGATTAAAACAATATCTAGCTAGGGCATTTGCATTTCAAGGATAATGAACATTCCACAGCTGTTTTACATATTAAGCACAACCTTACAACGTTGTGAACTTGTAGGGTTGACCTAAGATGGAACTCAGAAAATAATTGTGCATTCTGTGATATAGTCCTTAGAATTGTAACACCATTTTCAGTGCTTTAGCTGTTCCTGTGAACACTGAAGAAATGCTATGTAGGAGTGGAATGGGGGAGTAGGTTTTCCCTAGAGATAGACAGAATTATACCTATCTGTAAGATAATGTGCAAACAAGCCTAAGGTACATCGGTGAGTTCTGAGCATTTTTTGAAATTACGAAGGTAATTTACCTTCAGAATTTAATTGAAGAATTCCCAAGGGTTTCTGTGCTAGGATTGGTACATCATATGGTCACCCTTAGGGGGTCATGCAAAACTCCATTTAGCTCATAATTGATAGAATTATTTTTATCACTTTCTCTCAGAACTATAAAACTAGTTAAAATTGTTCTCTAAATGGAAAGCAGAATAATGTTTCTTTATATTTATGGGAAGAAAAACAAGAAAAGCAAGATGCTATTTCGGAATGCATAAAAGTTTCATAGGAGTTAAGTTTATAAAAGTTAAGTTTATTGTTGGGATGGTATGGGATAAAGATACAGACAATCTTGGTATACAAGTTAAGTAAAACACACTGAAGTGTATATGATATGGGTCAGAGCACATGTGACCATACAAACAGACAAATTATGGAAGATGCTATATGCTAGATCAGATACAGTACTTTACAATTCTAATTTAGCATTAACTTCCACTTACTTACACCAACCTTTTGTAAACGCACAGGTCCCTTCTGCCTACAACCAGACAAGGACTGAACGTGGGGCTTCAGGAGCCCTGGTAGCACAGCAGACTAAAGCACTGTTATTAACATCAGCTGCCTGCAATTACTGCAAGTTCAAATCTCACCAGGCTCAAGGTTGACTCAGCCTTCCATCCTTTCTAAGGTAGGTAACATGAGGACCCAGATTGTGGGGGCAATAAACTGATTTTGTATAAATATACAAAAGTATGAAGGCTATTGCTTAACACATTGTAAGCCGCCCTGAGTCTTCGGAGAAGGACGGCATATAAATCAAATAAAAAAAAAAATAGTATGTGAGTTATGCAGTATTCTTTTTCCATAGCATTTGCTATCAATTCTTCAAGTTAGGAGTCTTTCTAGATAAACCCTGCATGTCCTCATCTAAGATTAGTAATCTTGTCAAGGAACCAAATATCCACTCAAACATATTCCTGATCAGAATTTTGACGATAGAAAGGTCCCTGGATAACAAATGTTGGTTATACATCATTTGGTCAATAATTAAGAAGCCCAAATAACCTTCTTCAAAGGAACCAGATGTTTCCATCAGAAGCTACCAAAACTGGATTATTTCATTTACATAACAGAGTTCCTATAGAAACATGAGAGATTAAACAAGACTATCCTAGAATAATCCAGGCTGATTCCAGTTTATTAAGGAATGAGTACCAACTCAAACAAGAGGAATTTTAAGGCTGGGAACATCTTAGATTCAATCTATAGAACATGCTCTCATATTACTTCATCCTTTTTTTTTTTTAGTTGTGAGGTTAAATTTATGTCCATTATGTCCATTACACAAAATTGCCCCATTTATCATATGATTCTTCCAGAAGGCCATTACTGTCAGAAGATGGCAGGTATCATTGGGGCAACTGATGGCACTTTCAATCTCATGTGTGTACTTGTTGGAACCCATGATGGTGTTGTAGACATCTGGATTTGTTGTAGAATCAGGTTCCCATGTTTGCATCAATATCCAGTTGTTTCTTGTTGCTTGTGAAAATCTGTTTTGGAAGAAACAGACTCCTATTCTTCAGGTTCATTGCCGTATGCTGAAATTTTGAATGACCACATCGCAGGAGCTGGGATTGCCCAGTGTAGTTCCCAGTTAAGGTCTCTCACTCCTTTATAATCTGGTACTGCACATTAATTAAGCTTTTAGATTTGCCCACAACCTAAACCTCTAAATAGAAATGATCCTTTTACTAGAGGTCAGGTATATTGTAGTATTGCATACCCAGAACTGAGAATTGTGCACCAAAACCCCTAAACTCTTCTCCCCCCTCAATTGTCCCCTTATTGCCCACCCCACTGTAACCAACCAAGTCCATGCAAGATGTTTGCATAATGGTCACTTCAAGCACAACTTTGTATGCGACTCCCTCCTTCTTCCAACTGGGTGACCTTGAGGCTGTGTCTCGAGGAGGAACAGTATCTACTTTCAATTTCCCAAACATCCACTGCCTCCTCTTTCCTCCCAACAGTAGTGGCAGTCTGTCACCACATAACAGTGAAGCACAGCAAGCGTAAGGTGTCAGCTGACATAAGCCCACAAATCCAGTGTTTTCCTCCTCATGAGCAATATGTTCCAAACATCACTCTTCATTTTTGCATGCTCTCCTGCATTTTGAAAACTTTTTGTATAGAAATATCTCTGTACTGACCCTTATAGCATTGTGATGAACCAATGCTGGTTTGAAGTCTAACTTCAATGCAAATCTTTTTAACTTGAGCTCTGGATACAATTCTAAGAAAGCAACACTTCTGGCCTTCTTGCTGACTTTTCTTTTCCCTTGGTTCTATGCTGGATGAATGCTAGATTATGGTCTTCCATAGTAGGCATTGCCGTTACATGCTGTTCCTTCCCTTCTTCGTGTTGGGAGCCAATTGCAAAATTGCTGAGGACATTTGAGAAGAATATGATGATGCAGATGTGAGTGAGCAATGGCTTTAACTGTAGTGGTGCAGAAATACATCACGATAAATACACCATATAAAAAGATGAGTACATACAGAATCTCTCAATATATTTAATCCTACCTATGTGATGTACTTATTAAGGTATTAATTCACAATTAAGGAATCCAGCTTGAAGTCTACAGTCATCTATGGGAACTTATTAGGTGAGTTTTGAACATATCTTATATAACAGAGTTGGAAGGGACCTTGGAGTTCATCTAGTCCAAACCCCTGCTCAAGCAGGAGACCTATATCATTACAGACGAGTGGCTGTCCAATCTCTTCTTAAAAGCCTTCAGTGATGGAGCACCCATAACTTCTGGAGGCAAGTTGTTCTACAGATTAATTGTTCTCACTGTTAGGAAATTTCTCCTTAGTTCTACCCTGTTTCCACCAAAATAAGACATCCCCTGATAATAAGCCCAATCGGGCTTTTGAGTGCATGGCAATAAGGCCAAGCGCTTATTTCAGGATTGAAAAAAAAAATACAAGACAGGGTCTTATTTTGGGGAAAACACGGTAGGTTGCTTCTCTCCTTGATTAGTTTCCATCCATTTTTTCTTGTCTTCTGGTGCTTTGGAGAATAGCTTGACTCCCTCTTCTTTGTGGCAGCCCCTCAAATATTGGAACGCTGCTATCATATCACCCCTAGTCCTTCTTTTCATTAAACTAGACATACCCAGTTCCTGCAACCATTCTTCATATGTTTTTGCCTCCAGCCCCCTAATATTTAAGCCGAATTTACCTCACAGAACTACTGCAGAGAGAAAAAAACAACAAGAGAAGACATGTATTAATGTAATTAATAGAGCAAATTTATAAAATCTAGTTACTAGCCTCTGGAAATAATTTGGATTTTTCTCCTAGGTAATCTCTCAACATTATTGCCAAATGGGCCCAATGTTATAGAAATGAGTTTTTTTCATTCCTTTGTCCTATAAAATAGTAACTACTTTGAAGGTTTTCTCTACATATTTCCAACTGTTTTGGATGGATGTCTCCATGGTTTCACACTCCAATACCATGATAAATGATATAGTCCAGGATACCACCGACTGATGCTTACACAAGCAACAAAATAAATGTAAAAAAATGAGAGAAAGTGAATTCCTGCTCCTACTAAGAAATAGTTCCATCCCTCTTTTTAAGAAACCATTAGAAGACATATTACCCCACCCACTATACATTCATTGGACTCAGCATCCCAGCATATATTTGTGCACAGCTTTCAAGATGAAACGAATGTGCAGGATTTACAGGGTCAGTAAACATATTGCTTTTAGAGAGGCAATAATTATATTGTAATAGGGATACAATGTGGAACTGACCTTAGGTGATCTTTTTATGGTGAGTTTATCACATGGAGAGAAGGTTGTTTAGCTGAGGAATACAGCATGTGCTTTGCATAGTGAAAATTCATGTTTAAATACGAATTGAAAAGATACTTCTTCAGTATCTCCTTGCAGGGTTGAAAATTGTTTATTCAAATCCTGGTCCATTGTTGCTGATCCAATGTTCTGGTTCTGTATAAATTGATTCCTTCTGTTTTTATTCATCACCAGTAATTAGGAAGAATTTCAATTTTTAGTGTACAGGTAATCAGGGGTGGGTTCTACTTATATTTACTACTGGTTTGCAATGGGGCTGTGCGCACAGAAATTTCACACACGCACACACTCTTTTGCGCATGCACAGAAGCATTCTGATGATGTCAGGGTCGGTGGGCGGAGCCTCCCTCCGGTTTTACTACTACTATTCTATAGAACCGGTCTGAACCGGGGGGCAACCCACCGCTGCAGGTAATCCTTAATTTATAACATTTTGTTTAGTGATTGTTCAAAGTTACAATGGCATTGAAAAATGTGACTTATGGCCGTTTTTCACAGTTATAACCTTTGCAGCATCCCCATGATCATGTGATCAAAATTCAAATGCTTCGCAACTGATTCATATTTATGACAGTTGCAGTGTTCCAGGGTCATGTGATCTCTTTTTGCGACCTTCTGACAAGCAAAGTCAATGGGGAAGCCAAATTCACGTAACAACCGAGTTACCAATTTAACAACTGCAGTGGTTCACTGAACAACTGTGGCAAGAAAGGTGGTAAAATGGGGCAAAACTCACTTAACAAATGTCTCACTTAACAACAGAAATTTTGGGCTCAATGTTGGTCGTACGTCGAGGACTACCTGCATTTTTGCAGTTATCAGTTTCTTGTTTGTGTCAGACAATTGCTTCCGAAATGTTTAACTTTTAAATAAAATGCCATAAAATGTTAAGGCGTCTCTCTCTCCTTCTCCTCATCCCCCCTTCTCTTTCACAATAGTGCTTATTTCAGCTGGAAATGTAGAACTTCATATTTGACATAGGTCAAAAAACAGAATTGAAACAGATGGCTCCGGGAAGTGCATTTCTCCCCACTAATTTAAAGATTAAAGTCTACCTTTGGGAAAATTTGGTTGATCACAGTTGGCATCTAAAGCTAGATTTCAAAAGGAAAGAAAAAGGCTTTATCTCTAGGGAAGGTTTTGAGAAGTGTTCTTTTGAGCAAAGCAAATGAGTCCTCCTCACCATTCACATTTTAATTAATCTCCAGATATTCTGTGAAGATGCATTTCCCAATGCCTTTCCAAAGGGCTACTGGATTTCAGGGAGAATTTTTGAAGCCTGCTTCAATGGCAGAAGGTTGTCCCCAAAATTAAAATAGAAATCAAGATGGTGGCCACAATTGCTAGATTGGGAAAAAAAGAAGGGACGGCGTCAATTGTGAGGTGACATCCTAACTCTTATCATGCTTGCCATCTTTTGTATCATCAACCTGCAATTAGTCAATATATGACTTCTTTTGGTAGGAAAATTATCCATCACAGAACATAACACAGCAACAAGAAAACTTTCTGTTTATGATAAATAGTTTTCATGAAGATTGTATACTGATTCCTTCCTTCCTTCCTTCCTTCCTTTCCTCCCATCTACCTACCTACCTACCCACAGACCCACCTACCATCCTCAGTATCTGTCTACTTCTCTGCTTCAGTTCTGTCACTGCCATCCCAGAAACATGTTTTATAATCAAATAATTATAAAATATCAGTATGTTTGTTTCAGAACTTAATTACCCTCTTTGAATTTTTATGCAATAGAATAAAATTTAGGAGAGAAGGCAAATAGCTGTAGCTCTCTATACATCTAGGAAATTTCATCTGATAAATGCCCTTGAATTTTATTCCAACTCAACTCTGTGTACGAAATAGCTGACTAAATTCTCCTACATACAAAACTCTTTCCCCATGCCTACATTTAATGCACAAAAGCAGTAAACATATTTTTATTTCACTTAATTTTTCATATTAAATTTTAAAACATGTCCTTATTCTCTATCTTCTTATGTCTTCAGCTGAAACCCTTTGGCTTCCTAGTATTAAGGAAATCCTACATCTCTAAATTCATTTTTCACTGAAGGTATAGAAAAATGAAAGAAAAGTGCTGCCAAATTAAGCCTAGTTACTATATTGGAAAGGGAAAGATACATTTATAGTTTTTAGTAATCTAGATTTTGAAAATCCTAATTTGGTGACATGTGAAAAAGGATACAGGCTTTCTTGAATACAAAGTGGCTAGTTATTAAATCTAACTGGGCAGGGCTTATTTTCAGTTTTCTCTCAGTGGCTCTTGGATAAATGAACTGTTCTCATGTCTTGATCCTGTCTCCTGATTTTCTTACTCTGATAGAGAGTTCAAATTTGAGGTGGAATAGAAAGACCATGCATTATCTTTGTATGATGTAGTTCTTTCTGATTTGAGAGAAAAGCTAAAATACGATGGAATTCACAAGCAATTCACAATGCCTTTTTTCTCCAAGAAGTGTGATGAACCTTCTAAAGATGAAAATGCTATGTTCTTTCAGTAGTATATCATATCCACAAAATGTTTTGTGTTTTTTATTTCCAAATATCTTTCTTATGTTTCATAAACATTAAAATGCAAACTAACATAAAGAGGAAAAAGGGGAGCATACAACGGGACAGATTAAAAAGTGACAAAGAAATGCATTAAACCAATATCAAACAAAAATAAACTACAGCATTTTTTTGGTAGAAAGGAAATAGTACAATACAGCAACCTTCCTCTAGTTTAAATGAATATTCAACATTTAAATTAGCTTAAAATTCAAATAGTCAGCATTCTAAAAAACAATATTCATATTATATTCTTCTGTTAATCTAACATATAGTAAATTGTCAAATATGAATAATCAAAAAACTCTAAGCTTAACGCTAACCATGATACTTATCTAGTCAGATAGATTTAATCCTCACATAATATTTTATCAAGGGATCTGTTTAGTTTTTATCATTAGAAATACTTACTGAAATATAGAATAACATAGAAAAACAGGGCTGGAAGGAACTGTGGAGATCTTCTAGTCCAAAGACCTTATACTATTCGAGATAAATGGTGGTATAATCTTTTCTTGAAAACCTTCAGTGAAGGAGCACTCACAATTTCTGAGCAGTGGAGCTCCACTGATTAATTGTGTTCACTATCACAAAATTTCTCCTTAGGTTGGATCTCTTTTTAATGATCTTCCACCCTTCCTTCCATACTTCTTGTCCTGCCCTCAGGTGCTTTGGAAAATAGGCCAACCCTTTCTTCTCTGAAAGTCCTTCAAGTACTGGAAGTATGGTGGACATGTAAGAAAATTAAGGCATTTTGGATTAAAATATGGTGGATTATACAAAATATTCTCAAAAGGAAGATAAAATTTACTCCACAGTTGTTTTTATTGGGTATAATTTAAGGATGTACAGTTATAGAGACTAATTTGATTTTGAATTTAATAACGGCAGCCAGACTTTTGGTGACGCAATATTGGAAGAAGGAAGAAATACCTACTATTGAAGAATGGACATAAAAGTAGCCAATTTGGCGGAGATGGATAAAATTTCTGCATATTTGAAGGACCGTTCGAATGAAAGATATGTACTGGAATGGAGAAGATGGATTGACGATATACAAAACAAATATGGGGCTAAAAAGTTGCAAATAGCTTATGAATGAAATATCTAGATGATTTTTCTTTTTACTTTGATATTTTAGTACCTATGGCGGAGTTAAAGAGTAAGGGGAAGTTAAGAGTTTATAGTTAATTTGCTTATGTTAGATTATGTTTATTAAATGCAATACCCTGTATTTTGCTCTGGGAAGTCGGGTGGGGGGGGGAGGGAGAGGGGAAGGGGGGGGAAGGGGGGAATTTGTTTGTAAAATATTTTAAAACTTTTCAATAAAAAAAAAGTACTGGAAGACTGTTATCATGTCATTCCTAATACTCCTCTTGTCTGTCTGTCTGTCTGTCTGTCTGTCTGTCTGTCTGTCTGTCTGTCTGTCTGTCTGTCTGTCTACCTACTGGTCATTCCTGGTACGTTTACCCTCCATACACCTTCTCAGCTTTGTTGCTCTTCTCTGTACACTTTCTAGGGTCTCAGCATCATTTTGTATCCTGGTAACATAATATTCAGTTCACTTCAGCACTGTATTTCTTTTTTAATTGTGATTATACTTTTAATTAGCCGAGAAATATTACCTAATCTAGAAGTCATTGTTTTCTTAAACCATTTGGAGATGCTTTTCTCTCTTCTGATATTAGTTGATATTTACACATGTCTCAAAAATGTCAAACTCATTTTCCTCTCTCAGGAGCTGAAATGAATGCCAGGTTTGTATGTATTCCTTCCGAATCTTCTTTCCATTGTAGCTTTTTCTGAAAGTAGTTATATTATTCATTTCAAAGGTTTGTCCTGTCATTTACTTTGAGCAAAATGAGGATGCAATGAGGTAGTACAGTTTGGAGAAGATGCAAAAAAATAAATAAATAAATAAAAAATAAAGGTACAAATTTAGGAAGATAAAAATAAACTGAACTGCAGTACTATAGGATGTTATCAAGACTGATACATTCTGGGAAATACATATAAGATTAAGTTAATCATATTTTTCAGAAGAACTTATAAAACAAATGTTGTTTTTACCATAAATGGAATAGAAATAACTATACTATTTTTTAAACTTAATATAGAAGAAAGTGAATCTAACATATTTGCTTATCTAACCAATATTGGCCTCAAAAGTCTGAGTTTAGGCCAGATTAAAGCAGTATACAATTTTCCAATTCAAGATGCGCAGGAAACAAAGCTATTTATTTTGGTAACTGTGGCAGAAAATCCTTATAGCACTTCCCTCCATTCATACACAAAATAATGATAATTAAACAGTTTCCTTTTTAATGACATCCATAAGATTGGTTAATGAAAAGACTAGGTCCGTGGACCTGTGAGATTTCATGATATGCATTTATTTGTGATTGTGGAACTGGTGTTGCCATCTTTGTATTTGCAAAGTGCTCCTGACAAAGAGAAGTAATATAACCTTCGCCATTAGAGCGTGTCGAATTTTTCAACTTTCAATTTCCAAATATTAGGGATGATCAAAAGTTGTGACATTCCTTGGGGTTTGTAAAGATATTTTACTTACTTTAATATGATTTAGATGTGCTTGGTAAGTAACAACATAAATATCATAACTTTTTAACATGTCGTTTGTTTCATTTCTAGGGCGTGTCAAATTTTTCAACTTTCAATTTCCAAATATTAGGTGTGTTCAAACCAGGGGTGGGTTCTACTTACCTTTACTACCATTTGCAATGGGACCACATGCACGCGCTCGGTTTACTTGCTTGCACAGATCACCCATGATGACATTGTGGTGCGTGGGGGAGCCTCCCGCCAGTTTTACTACCTGGTTCTATAGGTTCTCATGCCTCAGGGATTGTAAAGATATTTTGCTTACTTTAATATAATTTAGATGTGCTTGATAAATAACTACATAAATATCATAACTTTTCAGACCAGCAATTCCCTAGCAAACAATTCATACCAGAAATTTCCCAGTATCATTAAAAAAAAAAAACACACTTTACTCTGTGTGCAATGAACCAGGAGGAAGGTATCTTTATCATTTCACACCAGAGAAAGGCTCAAAAACAGGAAAACCCGCTGAAGTGATTGCAGATAATCTGGTGTATTTCATGAAGAAGAAAGGCATTGACAAAAGCTTGAAGGCCATTGGAGGAGATTCTACAAATGTTAATACTGGCTATGAAGGCAGTGTCATGCACTGGGTAGAGGTCATCTACTCTGCTGGAGCTGATTGACTGGTCTGAAGGTGTTTATGAGCCACCTTTGACGTGCAAATTGACTACAGCGGAAATAAAGAAGTTCATTGACAAACCAATGCAAGTACCACAGTGGCCCTATCATGCCCAATCAATAGAGAGATGTGTGAAACAGGTCACAGAGGAAGCAAGCAGAGTGTATACACCTGAGAAATGTGAGGGTTATGTCAGAGGCCAAGAAGCAAGTCGGTGGCTGATGTCAAAGAACGAATCAAAACAAGACTTGATGAAACTTGCTTAAACATTCTTGTAACTCAGATAATTGCTTTCTGGTGTTAGTTTATGATTGCATGGATTATTTTTTTACTTAGATAAGATTCATGCAGGAAAAAAAAACTTTGATTTTTGCAGCACAAGGTGTAATTTTGAGAAGATAAACAGTATTTGTGGGGTATATGATCAGATGTTGGTTTACCGTTCTAGGCTAAATGTTGTGTAGTTGCAAAAAATAACAGCAGATTTGAATTCTTGGTGTAAAAACACATAGTTTTAGAACTCCTCATTGGAAAAAAAATGCAAAAATTAATATTCACCCCATTAAATGACACGTCCTATTCCCCATTCTAGCAACTTAACCCACAAAGTTTTTTTTAAAAAATGTCAATTCTATTTTTTGACTTAATATAAATTGTACAATCCTTCACAAGCATGAAAAGAAGTAACCCCATGCAAATCAATTTTGATCTGATTTAAATCTATCGAATACGATTTGGGATTTGAACAGCATATGATATGATTTGAGCCTGCATTTTAAAAGCAATTTGGTTTGATTCAAGCTGCTTCAAGGTTCAAGATTCAGATTTTTTTTTAAAAAAAAAAATAAAAATTCAAAGGCCACAACAGAGCAATATCAAAAGGCCTGCAGCTCTTTCAATTTTTACCAGAGTTGGGATGAAAATAGCAGGGATTGTAGACTCTAGAGGATCTGACAAGTTTCAGCTGGATAGTTTTGAAGGTTTTTGCTGCAAAAAGGTATGAAATATTGCCCTGTAATTTTGCCTTTGGCCTTTTAAGACAGAGATAGCAGGGAAAAGGAAAGGACAGCACAGCAGTGTTCAGGTTGTCCAGATCTATCATCAGAACCAATGAAGAAATAATCCTGTCCAGAAAATGGTTAATTTGAAACTAAACTTAAAATGGTTTAAAAACTAAGCTGTTATTATTCTATATGCTTTGGGGAAGTTAATATCGATGGCATGTCTTTGAAGTATGACCATTATTTTTCATGTGAGGGTGATGCTATTTCTTGCTGCTAATAGCACTTAGACTTATATACCACTTTACAGTGCTCTACAGTCCTCTCTAAGTGGTTTACAGTTGTCAGCATATTGCCCCCAACAATCTGGCTTCTCATTTTACTGACTTCGGAAGGATGGAAGGTTGATCCAGTGTTTTTCAACTTTGGCAACTTAAAGATGTGTGGACTTCAACTCCTAGGATTCTCCAGCCAGTATTACAGTCCGGGCATGATTTCTAGGGATCAAGCAGCTTATTTAGAACGAACAAGGCTATCAAATCTGATATGCAAAGATCCAGATGTTCAATAGGGGGTAGTCAAGAGATACCAGCAGCTTGAATTCTTTGCTTCTCTAGTGGACCACTTATATATTTGCAATCCAGATGTAGTCACTCTAATGTGTAAATAAAACTACACTTCATTTCCCTTCAGATAAATTACATGCATCACTATAATTTGCGCCATATGCAAAATGTAGAAGTGTGAGCTACTCGATTGTTCAGACTGTCTCCAGTTGTTTTACAGCAGGAGGCATCTTTACACCTCAAAGTAAATTTTATCTATAAGAAAATGTTTTTTTAAAGTGTATATCGGAGGAGTAAGAGGAAAAAAGATGTATTCAGATGATACACTGATTGATTGATTATATATTGTATGTATGCTTGTTTATAAAATAAAAAAAAATCAATAAAAAAAAGAAAAAAGAGAGATAAATTAAAAAAGTGTATATCCACTTAAAGAATCTCCCTTCCATTGCTAATATAATTACCTCAAGTAGTGGTGTGTGAAATTCACCATATAATGAAGTTGAGTTTGATTTCTATTCCCAGTGACGTCAGAAGAAGCACTAACAATTTATTCAGTAGGAAATCATCTGGCTAAAAAAAATAAACATCAAGAATACACAGTGGGATTTAAGAAAGATAAGAATGATTAAAGCCATTAACTATAGAAGTAATCTGATTTAAAATTAAGTATTCAGCCATGCTCTCTCTCTATATATATAATAGTATTACTTTTAACAAGTCCACAATTGTCACACATTTGCTTCCTCTTTAACAGTAGTAATAGTAATGGGAAAGAAAGGCCAAGAAAGTTTGTGTCATGGATTCCAAATTGAAGGATTTGCTTTGAAAGGGAAAATGAAGCAGATCTATCCAATAGCCTCATTCTTTTTTCTTGCTCTGCAAGGTAAGTTAGATCAGGGGAAAAAAAAAGATTGATCCAAAAAGTGTCATGGGCAAACCAGGACTTAAAGGTTAATCCATAATTCTTGTCAGAGCTGATGTCCTGTACTCTTTCTCAAAGAATCAGGATGAATAAAAGGAAGTTTTGGAAACCACTGACAGACATGTTCCTTGATTGTTGAGAAAACTAGGAAGAATTAGACTTTGCAGATGGTTCTCCAGCTTCAGATTGTGACTTAAGTTCCTTAAAGCTCATAAAAATTAATGTCAATGTTCGGCTGAGAATAGGGTAGCTGAGAGGGCTTAGAATGTAAGATTGCAAAGAAGGATTCCTTCGGCATTAAGCAATATATATATAATTTAATTATTTTAAATCTATTTTTAATCGTACTTTATGTATAAATGTTTTATTTTGGCTGTTCACCGCCCTGAGTCCGAAAGGAGAAGGGCGGTATAGAAATTTGAATAATAAATAGAGAGAGAGAGAGAGAGAGAGAGAGAGAGAGAGAGAGAGAGAGAGAGAGAGAGAGAGAGAGAGCTTGGAGGTCACCTACTATGGGAGCAAAAATGTACCTTGATGTGTTTTTTTTTTTACTAACAGCTTGAAACCTTCCCCTGGATCTTTCTACTGCCTTTTTGAGTCTGATTTGACTTGTACCTGATTTGACTTTGGTTTATTCTTCTAATATCTGGAACAATTAGCTTGATCTGATTAAAGTACTCTACTGTTCTTATACCATACTTTTGCTTCATGGTCTTATACTATTGTGACTTTGAAAGAATGTTTGGCTGTCACATGTATCAGTCACCTCTCTACTTAGAACCATTTATGGGGATAGGACAAACCTTATCCATCTCATCACAGAGGATGAGATGGTGCAATAATTATTATAAAAGATGGCCAGAGAATATCTTTTTCTTTCTTGTCTGCCCTATTCTTTCTACCTGGTTGTATCAGAGAAGATACTCACCTGTGCCACGTACATCATGGACTGTTCTGAGAATCAGCTTCACTTGGGTTTTCCAACCAGTGTCAACTCTGAAACGAACCTGGCTGAAGCCATCTTTTGCTGCCTCATAGTTGCCACAAACCTTGAGAGGGGAGAAGGGAGGAGGGAAGTAGATAGACTGGCTAACAGTCAAAACAAAAAGTTTTCTTGTGGGAAAACAGGTGGCAGATCAAGGAGCAGAGTGACTAAGCAGCCTGCCAGCTACTTCCATTGGACAATGTGACCGGTGACAGCTGGGAGGGGGAACTTTTGCTGTTTTAATTAGGTGAAAATCGTGGGAACTTTTAGAGTTGGTTTTCACCAGCTGTGCCGATATGATGTATCCAGAAGTGGGTTCTGAATATTTTTACCACTGGTTCACCCTGCATGCATTCACTTCACGTGCTCGTGAGCACCTTCCGTGCATGTGCCTGGCCTTCCATGCATGAGCTTTGTTTGCATGTGTGCCTTCCATGCATGCACCCGCCCTCGAAAACGTGGCTAAATAGGACTCACCTGCCATCTCCGCTACCAATTCGCCCAAACTGGTCCGAACTGGTTGAATATCACCTCTGGATGTATCCAATAAACATGTTCTTTGAGGACTCTACCTGCCTCGGAGTTCTGCTTTCAATGGGTGTATTACTTGGAACACTGACAACCGTTGATAGAAGATTAAGCAATCAAATAAAGAAAACAAGTCTAAAACAGACACAGAACTTTAGGGATGATGCTTCAAAGAGGTTCTTCTGCAGCCTCATTGCCTGTAGCATTCAGATCAGAAAACCATAGCAACTGGAATACTATGTGACCCAGAAGTTCAGGATGTGACTAGGTGAATATATTTTTCAAGTGGATTCGCACCCCAAAATAGCTACGAAAGAGCCCTTTGAGGCAGCAAGTTTAGAATAAAGAATGCTGTGCTCCATCCTCAGCCCTCGCTGGTGTTAGCGGTTAATGGTAGCACAATCCTTTCTTGCCTCAGGATAGATATTTTAATGCAAGTGCAGACATTGATGTATTACGGCAAACAACCATTTCCAGTTAAAAGTGAAAAAGATAGTAGCCTTAAGCAAAAGCAAACTATGTTTTCCATCAGAGGATTACAGCGTTCATAGAAGACATGGTTTTTTTATCCCCAAATGTAATTACCTTGTACCATTGATTTTTTTTAATTGGAATCACCTTCCAAAACTGGCACTCATATAGCTCAGGGTAAATTTGCTATGAGTGTTCAGTTGGGCTTCTCTAATCCCCTCTCTTCATTCAGACACATATTTTGGACTAATGGGAAAATGAAAAGTCAGGGGAATTTTGTGCATAATTTTAGCAAGAAGCTACAGTCAGAAAAGGGAAAGGATACACAGATTTTTTTTTAACCCTTAACCACAGACATACTATTTCTGCTAGGCTATTACAGACATGAGGTCATGATGACCTCAGTAGCAAAAAGACATTCAATGTTTTCACGCGAGAATCTAAAATTTGATGTATAAAGCAGTAAACCCAAAAATGTATTGATCTCCATCAAATCCACATCGTGCAGGTCACTTTTTGTTTCTCCATCCTTGATTTCTTGAATTTCCAAGATTTCTAGCTGTTGACCATAGTCCAAGTAATTGCACTACAATATTGTGACTGTCAGATGTAAATGCCTTATTCTCTAATGTGTAAATAGTATATGAATGGGGTATCAGGGGTTAACTTATTCTTCACTTCTTAATGTATTCATAATTCACCACTCCCACTTATAGCTCCACCCATTGTATATATAAGGAGCCACCTACACCCTTTTCCTGGCTTCTATCTGTGAATATTCAGTGAATATAGAATGCCTATTGTAAATAAAAGGAAGTATATTTAAACCTTCAACTCTCACTAATATTATTGAGTCTGATCCTGAAAATATTGCAACAAGCTGGTAGCAGAGGATGGTTAATTGACTCAATAAAAACTTAAAAATGTCTAAGAAAGATAGGCCCAACACCAGGGCCTACAGCAAAGAAATGGAAACAGAACAAGAAATAATCAACGAATCCACAAACGCAATTTCGAGAGAATCCGAAGAATACACCACTGAAGACGAAGAAATAATAGACGAAAATGATGACCAGGAGGAAATCGAAATAGAGAATAACGAACTCAGGTCAGAGATATTAAAACTATTAAAAAGCCAGAAGAATGATGAAAGCCTCATCGCGAACCTCCAAGAAATGCTGAAGAACAGCGGAGCAGCGAGAGAGAAAAACATCACTAATGAGAAGTCTAAAGACCCAAAAATAGTGAGTGATATGACTGCAGAGAAAGTCATTACGAAGAAGAAAAACAGTGATCCCGCGCGAAATTTTGAATGGCAGCCATCTTGGTTTCAACAGGCCTCCAAGGTGAGCGAAGCAGAGCCAATCAAAATGCTCAATTCAAAATTTCTGGCGCGAAAAACGTTATCAGACAACGAAAATGAAAAAGAAGATTCGAACTCCTCAGAAGAATCAGAATCAGAAAGTGAAGATGACTCAACAAAATCCCAAATAAAATCAGCAATGAAAACACTTTTTGCTGCATTTGGGCCAAAACTAAAAATTACCAAAGAGCCACCGAAGAAGCGAGCGAGCAAGCCGATACCTCAAGACCTGCCCGCTCCCATCCTGACTTCGAAAGCGTCGACGCCCGAACCCAGAGAGCCTTGTCGATTCCGCCCTACACCACAGACCGAAGCAAGTGCCAACGCCCCCAAAAGAAAAAGAAGAGCAGCCGCCGTCGTCAGAACTCCCAAGGTCGAACCAGAGACCGACTCGTCTGAAGCAGAGCAGAGCGAGCGAGCCGCAACGGAGAGAACCTTCCACGACGACTTCAAAGAAGAAATGGACAACGCGCATGCGCGAAACTACGCAGACGGTCCGGGAAGACATGAACTGGCGAGAGAACCACGCAGACTCGTTGCGAGCATCCCCATGCCGTTTTGCAATTTTCTACACTTGCGAGACCACGGACTACCTCAGGTCGTAAGTAATGGACAAAATAATGTCGGAAATTTACCCAGTGACTTCCCAAAACTAAGGGTTGATGGCATTAACTTGCAAGAATGGTATCAACAGCTACAGGTTGTCTTTATGAAGGAAAATTTACTATTTTTTATCACTAGTCCCCCAAAAAGACCTTGGACTTTAAAAATAGATTGTTTACACCATAGAGCATTTTTCTTAATAATATCTAGTGTGTCTCCTGCAATGTATCATAGCATCAAACCTAATCTGACTGTTTCAGAAATTATTCAATGCATGTTTAATTTGTTTCACAGCGATAGTGTGGCTACCACCACAAGAATGTCTAAGGATTTCTTTTCATCTAGGGTGAAACCAGGGGTTTCCATAAGTGAGCATTTAATATCTTTAAACAAAATAAGAGCTGAGCTGCATTTGAGGGGGGAGGTGATTTCAGACCAAACAATGAAAAGTGTTATTATCAACTCACTTGATTCATCATGGGACAGTTTTATGTCACATTTAGACACTATCAATCTAGGATATTTATCCATAGAAAGTCTATCCAATAAATTGATAGCAGAAGACAATTCAAGAAGAAATCGTTCTAGCAATCACACAGAACACAAACCTTATAGGAAAGTAGCTTTCCAAGAAAAATATAATGAAACATTTAAATGTCACAATTGTGGATCCAGGGAACACAATAGAAGAGATTGTCCCAAAATTTCAAAGGAAAGACATAGGTCAGAATATAGGAACAAATACAATTATAGACAGTCTTCCATAGATAGACATAGATATAGAAGCCCACCAAATTACAAAGAGAATAGAGGGGGCAGAGATAATTCAAAGGATAGAAAATCTGGTTCACTAAATGGATTAAATAAACAAGACAACACTAAAATACAGCAAAATGAGAACAATAATTGGCTTATTGATTCTGGAGCAACTAATCACACCACTAATAACAAAAATATATTGTCTTCATTTACAGAAGATAAATTTGTAATAAAGGTAGCTAACCAAGAAAAGGTTCAAGTATTAGGCAGAGGAAATGTAACCTTGCCTGGTCTAGGAAAAATAGAGGGGGTATTGTTAATACCTGAAATACCTCATAACATACTAAGTGCCATAAAACTAAGTAGAGATTCTGACATTAATATAGTTTTCTCAAAGGGAAAAGCGACTTTGGAGAAGAATAAAATAAATATAGGCACTGTGATGATTAAAGGAGGCCTACCTTATCTGATAACAAAAGAAAAATGGTTGCATAACATTGATTCAAATATGGAAGATTGTATTGAAGCAGATGATGAAAATATTAGCAACAGTGACAATGATGAATGTAAAATATCTCATGATCACGCAGATGCACACAATGAAAAAAAACCAAAAATAGGTAAACCAATTCATGATGAGTGTGCTCACATCTTACATAGGAAGTTAGGACATGCCAGTTTTCCTGTAGTACAAAAAATGACTGAACACGCAGAAGGTGTCAAAATAAAAAATTGTGAAAACTATTTGGAATGCTCAGTATGTAAATCTACAAAACTAAAAACTAGTCCCAGGCCAAGAAAATCTACTAGATCAACTAACAAAATTTTTGACTTAGTACACATGGACTTAGTTGGCCCATTAACTCCATCAATCACCTATAGAAAACGTTACTTCCTGACAATAGTAGACGATTATAGCCATTATGGGTTTGTTTATACATTAAAACACAAAGATGAAACCTTTCAAAAATTTAAGGAATTTTACAAACGCATAGAAACACAACACAATATCAAAATAAAACAAATTATGACAGATAGGGGATGTGAATTCATGTCTAAAGAATTCTCCCAATGGTTAAAGGATAGAGGAATGCTACATTACACGTCTAGTCCATTTTCTGCGTTTCAGAACGGGATTGTAGAGAGAAAGAATTCCACATTACAAACCATGATTAGATGCACATTGGAGGATGCTGGCTTAAGCAAACAATTTTGGTCAGAAGCCTTACATTATTCAAATTACACACAAAATAGAACCTGGTCCAGTATTGTAAATAAGACACCATATGAAGTAATGTATAATAGGAAACCGAAATTAGCACACATGCACATATTTGGAGTCACTGCAGACGTACACATACCTAAGCAGTTGAGAAGAAAGGGAGAAAACGTATCCAGAAGACTCAGATTTATGGGATATGAAACTGGCACCAAAGGGTACAGATTCATTGATAATAATAACAAATTTATAGTTTCCAGAACAGCTGTGTTCCATGAACAGGCCAACTGGTCTAAATTACATCTTAATGAAATATTTCCAAATAAATGTAAAGATACAAAATCTCATGAGAAAGGGACCATAGAAAAACAGAATATCAACAAATATAAAAGCAAAACCAAAACTTGGACAAATAGCCAACACAAAATAAAGACAGACACACTAACAAAAAAAGAAGCAAGATATTTGCATGATAACAATAGCAAACCTGAAAGAGTCATTAGAAACAACAGAAATCAAATGCCAAATAAATACAGAGATTACATAATGCATATGGATGGTGAGCCAATAACACCTAATACTTATGAGGAAGTGTTAAAACTCCCTCGTGAAGAAAAAGAAAAATGGGAATTAGCTATGAAAAAAGAGATGGAAAGTTTACAAGGATTAAATGTATTTACACCTGCAATTGCACCTAAAGATAAAACAATTATTGGTACCAGGTGGATATATAAAATTAAGAACTTAGAAGGAGGCAATACTCTATATAAAGCTAGATTAGTTGCACAAGGTTATGCACAGAAATATCCGGAGGACTATACTGACACGTATTCCCCCACTGTAAGAACAGAGAGTGTCAAAACAGCTCTAGTGGTAGCATCAGCACTCAATCTTGATGTATTTCAATATGACATACAGACTGCGTATCTACACGCAAAACTAGATAAGGAAATATACGTAAGAGCACCTCACAGTCAATACACCAACAAAAATGAAATTTGGCTGTTGAACAAGAGTTTATACGGATTAAAACAATCTGGTAAAAGATGGTATGATTGTTTAGTAAAAGTACTTAAGACCATGGATTTCAACGCTACCACTGCTGATAACTGTTTCTTTGTCAAAAAGGGTGATGATTACATTGAATTTGTGTTGATTTATGTAGATGACATTTTATATATAGGAAAACACAAAGAGAGAAGAGAAACTTTTGTAAATAAGTTAAATGAACATTTCTCGTTGAAATCTCTAGGTAAAGTGAACAAATATCTTGGTGTTCAAATTAATAAGACTAGAAGGGGATTCAAACTTACTCAGAGAGATAAGATTATAGAACTTTTAAATAAATGCAATTTAAACAATGCCAAACCCTGTGATACTCCTATGCAAACTGATTTTCTTAGAAATACTGATGAATCTTCCCCTGAATTCAAGGATAACACGTTTTATAGATCAATCATAGGTTCACTTCTTTATATATCTAATTGGACTAGACCAGATATCGCCTTACCACTCAATTTATTATCCAGACACGTCAGCAAACCAACAATGTATCACTGGGAAGCTGTTAAAAGAATTTTAAGATATCTGAAAAGTACATTAGATTTTTGCTTAGTATTAGAACCTAGTGATAATAAAGAACCAAAGCTTGCATGTTATGCAGATGCGGACTGGGCTGGAGATACATCATGCAGAAAAAGTACATCTGGTTATATTTTTCTCTTAAATGACTGTCCAGTTTACTGGTATACTGGTAAACAAGAACTAGTAGCCACTTCAACGACAGAAGCGGAATATGTTTGTTTATCCAAAGCTGCAAATAACCTTGTATGGTTTAATGATTTAATTTCAGATGTTTGGAAAAAACCTGCTTTGCCTTTTGTCATGCATGAAGACAATAAAGCGGCCATTGAAATATCTAGATCTGATGCCATTGGACAAAGGTCCAGGCATATAGATATAAAATTTAAACATGTGAGGCAATTATCTCAGGATGGATTTATTAAAGCAGTGCATTGTGATACTTCAGAACAATTAGCTGACATATTGACAAAGCCTTTACCTTCTAAGCAACACAAATATTTAACATCTAAATTGTATGTCTTGTATTGTCCTGAATCTGAATGTAATTGGTGTTGTATAACGAATCGGCATTTAGAGGGGGATTTGTCAGATGTAAATGCCTTATTCTCTAATGTGTAAATAGTATATGAATGGGGTATCAGGGGTTAACTTATTCTTCACTTCTTAATGTATTCATAATTCACCACTCCCACTTATAGCTCCACCCATTGTATATATAAGGAGCCACCTACACCCTTTTCCTGGCTTCTATCTGTGAATATTCAGTGAATATAGAATGCCTATTGTAAATAAAAGGAAGTATATTTAAACCTTCAACTCTCACTAATATTATTGAGTCTGATCCTGAAAATATTGCAACAGTGACTATTCTGTTCTGGGTGTATCGTTTCCAAAAGGTTCAGAAGACTATTTTATTTGTTCTTGCTATATAAACTATTGCACGACGTAGATTGTACCTGATCATCAATTTCATCAGGAGCTTCATCATCGCTGATGTCAGAATCTGCGGCTGGTTCCACATCGTCCATTATAAAATTTTCCTCACAATCCAATTCCACTTCACTCAGATCACTCTCTGCTTCTCCATACCACTTTAGAACAGTTTCTTCGAAGTTTGGATCACCAAATTGCACTGTTTTTGGTTGAAAACTTGGCCCCAACATTATAATAATAATAATAAAACATTAACTAAGATCTGCAGTCAACATGACCAAAACTCAAATTCAAATGCCACTACAGAAAAACACTAAATAACTGACGGAAGCACAATGCTGCATACACTCTTATTGGTGGGAAAACAAAAGCTATTCACAACCGGAATGGTCCATTTCTAAAAATAGGGATGTTCCGAACATTTTGGAAAACTGTTGCGATCACTATGACTGCAGGTCTGTGGTTATGGGTTAGTATGGCCAAAGTTTTCTGAGAGTTCTCAATATCCTGGGGAAACATTCTAGAAACTTTATTAGGAGAGTGCACCAGCCCAGATTTGAAAGCAAAAGATATTTAGGAATATGTATGGGAGTGCATATGCCAATTTGTGGGTTTTTTTAAAAGGAAGCTCGTCCTTTCCAAGTGTTGAAGGGCAATGCTGGAGGGCTAATACAGAAACCTGGGAAAAGACATGGCAGCTTGAAGGAGTTTCATGTCTTCCCTGAAGCATTCCTTGTGCTGCCCAGCCTTATTTGTCGTGAGCTTTATATTACTGAAAGAGTAAAATAACTAGATTTATGATGGCCTGAAGGAAAATAGAAGGGAAAATGATGTTTCATAATTCAAGCACTTCCAGAACTCTGGAGATACTTTATCAGTTCAGGTAGTCCTCAGTTAACGATGGAAATTTGGATGGGAATTCCCATCACTGAGGGATACAGATGTAAAGCATGACATTGTGTCATGCTTTTTGCATTGCTTTATATTGCTTAACGATGGCACTCCTGGCAGGCAGATAAATTGTTAGTGTAGAGTAGGGAAGAGTGTGAGCAATTTACCAGAGCAACTTGCAACCTTCCCCGCTGGCTTCCCCCTTGATGTTGCTTGGCAGAGAAAGTCACAAATGGTGATCATGTGACCATGGGATACTACAACTGTTGTAAGTGCAAGCTCATTTCCAAGTGCCCAAATTGCAATCATTTGGATATGGAGGTGTTAGGAAGCCAGAACTGGTCATAAGTCCCCCTTGTTCAGCAGTGTTGTAAGTTCAAAGGTTTGCTGAGCAAGTGGTTGTTAAATGAAGACTACCTGTAGCAATCTGAGTCAGAAATCTGTTCTAACAAATACAGGTAGCCCTCAACTTACAACAGTTCATTGAGTGACACTTCAAAATTACAACGCCACTGAAAAAAATGACTTATGGCCATTTTTTTGCACTTATGACCGTTGCAGCATCCCCACGGTCATGTGAATAAAATGCAGATGCTTGGCAACTGACTCATATTTATGATGGTTGCAATGTTCTGGGGTCATGCGATCCCCTTTTGTGACCTTCTGGTAAGCAGAGTCAATGGGGAAGCCAGATTCACTTAACAACCATGTTAATAATTTAACAACTGCAGTGATTCACTTGACAAATGTAGCAAGAAAACTCGTAAAATGGGGCAAAACTCACTTAACATATGTCTCACTTAACAACAGAAATTTTGGACTCAATTGTCATAAGTCGAGGACTACCTGCATATCTATTCCTGTTGTGGCCTGCCAGCGGCCAGCAGAGGTGGCAGAAGATTCAGACAGTGAGGAAGTTGAGGAGGAATATGGGCCAGTCCTGGAGTCTGGGGAAGGCTCTGACGAGTGCTCTGCATTGGAGGCAGATGAGGCTAGGGCCATATGACAGGTATCAGCTGCCTTTAGAGTCAGACATTAGTGAGGCAGATGAACAGCTGGAGCCTGTTCCTAGTGTGCGCATGCACAGAGTTGCCAGACAAAGGGAACAACTAAGGAACAAGGGTCAACTTGGGCCACAGGTGACGATAAAGGGCCCCTCCCAGAGGAGCGAAAAGAGGAGCGAAAGGGGAGGGGTGTTTGCAGGAGGCAATTAGTTCATTCCTGCATTTTTGCTAAGTATTGTGGCATCTGAAAGATATCGGCCTGTCCACTCTCCAAGCCTAATAAAGGTCAGTAATTTTGAACTATCTTGAAAGACTGTGGGAGAGGAAAGACTTCGCTGGAGAGGAATTCACTGTAAATTAAATAAAAGGGGTTTATTGGGATGAGGACTTGGCTTCGTGCTTCTGGGGTAGCCTAGGTCAGAGCAATTCCATCTATTCTATCATTGAAAACTATCTCATGCCCTCTGTAAGCCAGAAGATGACAATATTGCCATGTTGGTGAGACCCTAGTGCAGTGCATCAAACTCACTGCATCACGGCAGCGTCATGTGATGTATCGTGACTTTTTTCCCTTTCGCTAAACTGGGCATGGGCATGGCTAGTGCGTGATGCATCCAGCCAGTGTGATGGATCTGGCCTTTGACAGCCCTGCTCTAGTAAGATGTTTTACTTAGGGCTGCTCTTGACAATGATTCTGAAATCAACTGCCTATTTGTTAATTTGGTACTGATCAGTTCAGCAAAAAGCCTTGGAGTGATGCAGTAGCCTAGAGGTGGAGCTCTCACCTCACAATCAGGAGGCTGTGAGTTCGATCCTAGGTAGAGGCAGATATTTCTCTCTCTGGGCACACTGAGAATATATCTGCTGAACAAAACTCCGCATTGGCAACAGGAAGGGCATTAAAAAACTCTGCTAGCTCCATTCAGTTCCCCAGACAACTGAATCCCTCACAAGGGATTATGGGATTGTTAAAAGAAGGTGAGGATGAGGATGATGAGTTTAGCAAAAAGCCTTCTGTTTTGCAGGGCTTGCACTGGTAGCCATCAGTGTTAGGTTCTTGTTATCTTCAAAAAATACATTGTCTATAATCTAGCAGTTGGAGAATGCAGGGAGTACCTGTCTAGTGAGAACCTGAAAGGGTTACGACCATTTTTGTTATCAGACCTCTCATTCTGGAATGGCGTGACCCATGAAATCAACCTGAGACCCACTTTTTTTTGTCCATCACGCAACTGTCAAAGACACCCCTCTTCTTAGTTGCCTAGTTCTTGTGGATGTTTTTAGATCTATGTCTCAAGCTGTACAAGTAGGTGACATACAAGTGTTGGTCTAAGTGTTGGTATACATAAATAAAGTGTGGTAACTGTAGCCCCGGGGTCGAAGCTCCTGAGAATCCACAGTGTTCCTGATTATATATTTCACATTATAGCTTTTGTTTCTTATAGAATTTCCACACTAGTAATTCCATCCCTGTGGTGATAAATCATGAACTCAGACAGGCTTTTTATCACCTTGGTGATGGCTGGGCGATGCTATAAATTGCTAGTGCAGAAATGTTCCTGGTCACCTTAGAACATGAGAGAAAGTTGAGACTTTAGCAGCATGCTGAGGACAGACTGGTAAAACTTTATTTAGAATAGAATAACAGAGTTGGAAGGGACCTTGGAGGTCTTCTAGTCCAATTCCCTGCTTAGGCAGGAAACCCTATACCACTTTAGACAAATGGTTGTCCAATCTCTTCTTAAAAACTTCCAGTGTTGGAGCATTCACAGCTTCTGGAGGCAAGTTGTCCTACTGATTAATTGTCCTAATTGTCAGTAAATTTCTCCTTAGTTTCAGGTTGCTTCTCTCCTTGATTAGTTTCCACCCATTGCTTCTGGTCCTACCCTCAGATACTTTGGAGAATAGCTTGACTCCTCTTCTATTGGAACGCTGCTATCATGTCTCCCCTAGTCCTTCTCTTCATTAAATTAGACATACCCAGTTCCTGCAACCGTTCTTCATATGTTTAGCCTCCAGTTCCCTAATCATCTTTGTTGCACTTCTCTGCATTCTTTCTAGGGATTTTGGGATTTGTGTTTGGAAGCGAAAATATGACAGGCAGTTATATGATCCATCACATTATTTATGAACCCATAATCTATGTTTATTTTGATGCAAAATAGCATTCTCACTCATAACGTATTCTCTTCCCTCTCCAGTCGATTCAAATCACAATCTATAGAGGATTATATTGCCATGGATATTCCATTCCATTTTCTTGTTCCTCCTCCAGGTTGCAGTGATGCAATTTTTCTGCTGTCTTCTGTCCTGCTGGGATGCTTCTCTCTACCCATAATTTAGCAAGTCCCCAAATTTTACCCCACCAAATCTCATTTGACTGAACAAAATCATCGGCGGAACTTCAGACTGGTGATAGAATGAAGAAAAAAGGATGATGTTTTCACAGTCTCGTTCTTAGATTGTGGCTGGTTAGAGTTGGCATTGCTGGAATAATATACTGCTCAAAAAAATAAAGGGAACACAAGCAGAAGATATCCGAGATCTGAATGAATGAAATAGCCTTATTAAATACTTTGTTCTTTACATACAGTAGTTTATACGTTGCTCAAACAACTAAAGGGAACACAAAAATACTGTATGTAACAAACAAAGTATTTAATAAGGCTATTTCATTCATTCAGATCTCGGATGTCTTCTGCTTGTGTTCCCTTTATTTTTTTGAGCAATGTATAAATATTGGAAAGGTAAGGATTTCTCAGTATTAAAAGGCTCAAAGAGCCTATTTTGGTATGCATGTAAAGTTTTATTCTCCAACCAAAAGGAAAAGGCAACCTAGCCAGATGTCCACTTCTTGGAATATGGTTCAACAAGATGCTGAAATGGCACAATGTAAGCTGTGGTTCATTTTTCTGTATTGTTTTCCTAATCTCCCAAGCAATTTTATTTGGCTGACCTATTTCTTCTTTTTGAGAAAACCTTCATATGAAAAGAAAAGCTAAACAGCTTCTAGCCTGAGTGGCGTAGGAGGCTAATGCCTCCTACTAAGGCGGCATTTAACATCCAGCTGTCTGCAATTACTGCGAGTTCAATTCTCACCAGGCTCAAGGTCGACTCAGCCTTCCATCCTTTCTAAGGTGGGTAAAATGAGGACCCGGTTTGTGGGGGCAATAAGCTGACTTTGTATAAAATATACAAAAGTATGAAGGCTATTGCTTAACGCATTGTAAGCCGCCCTGAGACTCCGGAGAAGGGTGGCATATAAAAATGAATAATAATAATAAAAAAAGCATAGTTCCTGGATCAATCACAAGCTTTGCTTGGGTGAGCAATGGTTTGGTACTGCTGCTGGTTTTGAGGCCTTCTTGTTTGCAAAAACCTGGAATTGTTCTCTACATTTTGTCTATACCTTACCACCAGGAGTGGACTTCAAAAATGTTAGCAAGGGGTTCTTTGCCCGGTTGCTGGGTGGGTGTGGCCATGGTGAGCATGGTCTAATCAGCCTCCTGCACCACAACGGGGGGGGGGCGTTTTTGCCCTCCCTGGGCTCTGGAGGCTTTTCTTGAGCCTCCAGGAGGGCAAAAACGGCCTCCTCAGGCTCCGGAGGCCCTCTGGAGGCTGAAAACAGGCCCGTTTCTGGCTTTCCTGAACTTCCGGTAGGTCCCTTTTTTGCCCTCCCTGAGCCTCCACACGCACCTTGCACTTACCTGAATCCAAAATGGACCATGGGGACTCCTGGGAGGGACAGGGTGGGGTGGGTGGGGCAGCCAGGAGTGGGATTTGGGGTTCTGAACTGCACAGAACTTTAGCTAGAGGTTCTCCCGAACTCCTGCAAACCCCCAGCAGCCCACCCCTGCTTACCACAGTTGCTTCTTTATCATCTTCTTCCTCTTTCTGTTTTTGCCTTGTGGTCTGCTCCTCAGCTTATTGAGATAACTAAAATCAATGTAGTTGGAGAAACAGGCTTTTCCTGATATTATGTTTAAAAAATGAAAGGACTGCTTTGGCTTCCACTCCATTTATGAACTTAGTTTAATTTAAAACACCTATTTAAAAACAAACACCTAGGGAAAAATGGTATGTGATCAAGATACCTGAAAAAGAATATCAGCTTCCAAACAGTCCAGGCACCGAGGTTACTTCAGAAGTTCGTCTTCAGCTTCCTTAGATATCACAGGCAAGGCAGGTAGATTTCAACAGAAATTGTAGACATTTCCACAGGATACAAATATTTTTATTTATTGAATCTGTTTGTATAAGGTAAAGGTAAAGGTTCCTCTCACACATATGTGCTAGTCGTTCCTGACTCTAGGGTGTGGTGCTCATCTCCGTTTCAAAGCCGAAGAGCCAGCACTGTCCAAAGATGTCTCCGTGGTCATGTGGCCGCCATGACTAAACGTTGAAGGCGCATGGAACACTGTTACCTTCCCACCAAAGGTGGTCCCTATTTTTCTACTTGCATTTTTTACGTGCTTTCGAACTGCTAGGTTGGCAGAAGCTGGGACAAGTAACAGGAACTCACTCTGTTACACGGCGCTAGGGATTCAAACCGCTGAACTGCCGACCTTTCTGATCGGCAAGCTCAACATCTTAGCCACTGAGCCATCCTGTTCCTTCATCTGTTTGTATACCAGTTCCTATATTAAGAAAATTATTGACAGTGCCATTGGTGTGATGGTTAAGTCATAAGGCTGGAAAGCAGGAGGTCATGAGTTCTGTTCATCCCTTAAGGGCAAAACCAATAGAATGACTTTGAATCTGCCACTCACTCTCTGTTAGCTCCAGCAGAAAGGCAATTGCCAACAATTTATGAAAATGTTGCCAAGAAAATTGCATGGACTTATTCACCAAAAGTCAAGACAAAAACAAAGTTGCACACACACACACACACACACACACACACAGAGAGAGAGAGAGGGGGGGGAAGAGGGGGAGGGGGAGGGAGAGAGAGAGAGAATCTCTCCACCTGTATTTTTATTTCTGCTTGTCAAATGTGCTTTTGGTCTTTTCTCAGACTTTTAAATTTATTCTGATGAATTTCATTAAAGTTTTTAGTCATACTTTCTTTATTGTTTGGGCTTTCCACTGTGGAAAAGTAATTGAAGTCTTGGGTAGAAATCTTTCAAACAAGTAATAAATGTTTGTTTATTATGTGATCTGAAACATGATGAAATGGATTGTGTCTAATAGATCTCTCTGCAAAGTTAACATGGTACATGTTTTTGATGCCCAACAAAGTTTAAATATTGGTAAACATAGTAATTTTGTCTCTCTACTGAAACTGTGGCAGATTTTTCTGAAAAGAATCGTAGGGATCCGGGTGAAAGGAATACATATTCTTTGTTTCTTCAATTGGTTAGATTTTTTCCTTTTTAAAAAGAAGTCTCCCTTATCATTCCTGTGAATAAAGGTCAGCATGATTAATTACACTGTGTTACCATTTCTGTTCATTGCGTGGAAGATTAATTGAAAACACAGAAAGGCAATTTGCTACTATCATGGAATAAATAGCAAAGTCTGTGTCAATTAAATAAAAACAAAACCAACAAAGAAGAATCTAATAGAAACAAATTTTAAATTTATCATCAATTGGTTAGGTTAACCAGTCCCCAATTGGCTTCTTATAGAAATATTGGATTTTCACAGCTTTAATTCTTGACCTACATGTTGCTGATTGGAGAATTGGAGATCTGATAACCAATTCATTAAAAGAGCCCTTGTTTGGGTTATAATGGGTGATGTGATGCCCAAGAGATTTGGCCGACATGATTACGCAATCAAGAATGAAACATTTTCTTCCTCTTTGTAGTTCTTTTCTTCCAGCCCATGGAATGCTTGCAACTAAAACAGAGTTATGAAAGTCAACTGACTTCAAATTACATTGTGGGATTGCTCAGTTTAAAGATCAGTAAGAGCATATGAACCATACAGAGAAACAGTAGGACTAGAAACAGCTAGTCCAACATGGTAAAACAGCTCCTTGCCCCAAGAACTATACTTCAGAAGACAAAGAAGAAGGAGGAGGAGGAGGAGGAGGAGGAGGAGGAGGAGGAGGAGGAGGAATTATTATTATTATTATTATTATTATTGTTATTATTATTGTTATTGTTATTGTTATTGTTATTGTTATTGTTATTGTTATTGTTATTATTATTATTACTATTATTATTATTACTATTATTATTACTATTATTATTATTTAAGGGTGCTACACAACTTTCATTGTGTAGCACCATCATTCTGATGGTAGGAAATGTTTCTTTGGCTCACCTTCATGATTCGATCTGGTGATCTGATGACCTGAATTTGATTTTTGTGCACGGGTTGGTTCTGCAATCCGAAAATTCATTTTGTTTTTTTAAATGCAATTTTAGAGAGTTAGAAGCCACCCTGATAAAATTCTGTTAGGCAGGAAAGCATGTTTATTTTTAAAAGACATTTATGCTGAAATCCTGTTTTTCTATAATATCAGTTAGGGAATTGGTTTGAGCATATTTTGAAATTCCTAGCAATTTCTAAAATTATTTCAGCACTACTTTTTTAAAAAAATTCTCTGAAGAATATACTTATGAAATAGGCCATATACATCAAACCCTGCGAGTCCCTTGGACTGCAAACCGGTCAGTCCTAGAGGAGATTAACCCTGACTGCTCTTTAGAAGGCCAGATCCTGAAGATGAAACTCAAATACTTTGGCCATCTAATGAGAAGGAAGGACTCACTGGAGAAGAGCCTAATACTGAGAACGATTGAGGGCAAAAGAAGAAGGGGACGACAGAGAACGAGGTGGCTGGATGGAGTCACTGAAGCAGTAGGCATGAGCTTAAATGGATTCTGGGGGATGGTAGAGGACAGAAAGGCCTGGAGGAACGTTGTCCATGGGGTCATGATGGGTCGGACATGACTTCGCAACTAACAACAACAACACATCAAGTCACCTTAATGAAAGATATTACCAGGAAATCCGGGATTGTGGAAGAAAGTTATATACCAAGGAGATGGTTTCAAAATAGTTAAACTGCTTATAGTAGGAAAAAAGCAAAAAAATTATCCAAAATCATGAAGAAAACCATCTCAATTCTTAAGCATAGATTCTGAATCATACCCTTTCATTTTAACCCTGATCTATAAAGAAAAGGTTGCTAGATGAAAAACAGAGCCTCGGAACACCCAGAAATGCTATCGTAACAAATCCCTAGAGAATGTGAGACAGGAAACTACAACTCCTTTTAACAACTTCACATTTTTCAGCCAAGCACACTCTTGTGGGTCTCCTGACAATACACCAAGTGCCAAAAGCTGACTGTGGAAAGTTATAATTTGTCCCATCATGCAAAAGTTTGTCATAATGAAACCTGGCTATCTTTTATAAATGAATGCCTGAGAGTCTAGAAAAAACAAATCAAAGAAAAAGAAGAGAAGCAAGAGCGAGAAAGTTTTTGCAATGCTCAAACTTGAACCTGGTTGGATAAAATACCAAAGTGATTGGATTTTATTTTCAGTTGAGGTTGGATACAATCTGTCTTGGAGTCTCAGTTTCCCACATGCACTAAGTAGTGTGAAAAGGACACGGTTTATATCTACACTGAAGAGAATCTGCTGCAAAATAACCCAGTTCCAAAAGCTTGAGATTTATTTTAAAGAAAGAACAAAGAGAGGAAGGAAGCAAATCACTTAGGATCAAACTCATGGCATCATGGCGTCATCATGATTTTTCCCTTTTGCTAAACCGGGTGTGGGTGTGGCCAGTGTGTGACGCATGCAGCCCATGGGCCTCAAGTTTGATAGCCCTGATCTATCTGAAATATTGCAATTAATTCTTTTAGCTAGCCAGATGAGCCTGAACGGATACAGATATGGAGCTGCATAAGGCCATTAATTCATTAAAAGCTCTATAAAGAAGGAAGGAATTTTCACCTTCCCAAATATGCCTCTACATACTATATCTTTTTTTTAAAGATGGAGAAATAAAAGTTGCTAAAGTTGAAATGTGAACCAAAAGTCAGATTTCAAGTCCTGTAGATCTTAAATGAAATTGATACGTGTGTACAGTACATTGCGATTTGGGAAGAGAGTCCTCATTATGGCAGAAATAGAAAGATATATCTTTGGGTAGGAGAATGGCAGATTTATGCCATTCAGAACAGTGGTGGGATTCAAATTTTTTTACTACTGGTTCTGTGGGCGTGGCTTGGTGGGCATGGCGTGGCATGGCTTGGTGGGCATGGCTTGATGGATGTGGCAGGAAAGGATATTGTAAAATCTCTATTCCCACCCCACTCCAGGTGAAGGTTACTGCAAAATCCCCATTTCCTCCCGATCAGCTGGGACTCGGGAGGCAGAAACTAAATGGGGGCGGGGCCAGTCAGAGGTGGTATTTACTGGTTCGCCGAACTACTCAAAATTTCCACTACTGGTTCTCCAGAACTAGTCAGAACCTACTGAATACCACCTCTGATTCAGAACTTCAAACAAGCCTTGGAAAAGTATGAGTGAATGCAAATAAAAGAAATCCTTTTTTAATATGCCATTTTACTACTAGTGGAAAAGTATGAGCGAATGCAGATAAATCCTTTTTAAAGATGTCATTATTTTATTAGGAGTGGCAAAGTATGAAAGGACCCAAATAAAGGAAATCCTTTTTTAAAAATGTCATTATTTTATTAGGAGTAATACCAACACCCACAAGGAAATCAATTTTTTACAGAACAAACATGGTTAATTTATGTTCATTAAACCAAGTAAGTACACAGTCTTTTGTACCAGAGACTTGGCAAATCTTGAATGGGAATTTCTTTTTCAACAGCATTTTGAGGACACTATTCCCTTGAAGCTGCTCCCCCTTGTTTCTAAGACCAAAGGGACAGTGACAATGTTGCTTCATTTTGCTCTGATACACAGATGTTCACACCTGGCAGTGTTACCCAAGCTTTGGCAAAAGTTGCGGAGGAAAGTATTGTTCAGCTTCTTCCAGGGAGTTCAGCTAAAATTTTGCACAGTGTTGCAGAGCGTATGGCACTGTGTCCACCCACACTGCTTGCCCTAAGCTTTGATGAGTTGCATCAGAAAATATATTCTTTGTTTTCCAAAGTATGTCCTTGCCAAAGCTTGAAAAAAATATCTCTGGTTTTGTCAAATGTCAGGTAACAGACAGGGAGAAGGGTTAGATTAGTGGGCTGGCGATGCTGGGGATCGATATCAACATCTTGAAGTTGCCAGAACTGAGAAACACTGGTTTAAATGATGCAAAATGCTGTAGGGAAGCAAACCATGTTGATTCTGCTTTGACAAGGAAAAGCTTGTTGTGTGGTGTGAATGCCTCCATCAAGAAGAATCACAGAAGCATATCTGCACATCTGTTCAGATATAAGAAAAGTCTGTAGAAAGTTAGCACCCATCCCGCTTGGAAGAATGAAATATTTTAGGAAATATTAAAAAGGCAGAATATTATATTTCCCCTAAAAGAGAAATAAAAATCTTAAGGGAGATAGAAACTCAGAACTTCAGCTCCCTGCCCCCAGCAGATATTTGGTGCCCATTAAGAAGGACTGGGCCAGTCTATCTACAAAACAAAAGACCTTCAGTTCCAGGGTGATAGGATTAAGACATGACCCTCCAGGGCATAATAGGATTATCTAGCAGCAGGGCTCCCTGCATTGGAAAATCACCTGGAGACATTGTATCACCCTCCAGGCTTCAACCAAACCTGATTCAGACAAACATGATCCCATATGGCCCCATGGAAGTCTGACTACAGCCAACAGAATACATGTTCTTGCCACAGGAACAGGAAGCTCAAGTTCAAAGCCCAAGAGAGGGTATAAATAACCCTTACTCTCCACTCCATGTGGTCATCTGCACCAGGACCATGTGCTTGATGGTTCTGCTCCGTTAAACCATCTTTCCAATCAGCCTTCATGTTTCCAGTGTCTTTCTCCCTGCTTGGAACTGAACCAGATCGACATTCCTTCCAACAAGATTAAAAAACATTAAAGATTAAAAAGATTGCAAGCTGTGGCAAACTATGCAGGTTTAGAATTAAGTACAAAAAAAAAAAATGAAAAAGGGATATGCCAAAGATGCTTTTTCAAAAGGCAAAACTTTTTCTTTTGAAGATGTTTCATTTCAGAAGCTTCTTGTATGAGACGTGATACATCTTCAAAGGAAAAAAAAAAGTCCAGTTGCCTTTTGAAAAAGCTCTTTTGGGACAACCATGACTTGGATGACTGAGAATCTCCACAGAAAAAGGGATATATTCCAATACTTTCCTTCCATGTCAAAAGCAGGAATTCCATTTCAATTTGAAAGTCTAAAATATTAAATTTTAATATGGTAGTACAGGGGTTTAAGGCACCCTGTTATTAAGCTTATTAAGACCAGCTGCCTGCAATTACTGCAGGGTTCGAATCTCGCCAAGGCTCAAGGTTGACTCAGCCTTCCATCCTTTCTAAGGTAGGTGAAATGAGGACCCAGTTTGTGGGGGCAATAAGCTGACTTTGTATAAATATACAAAAGGATGAAGGCTATTGCTTAACGCATTGTAAGCCGCCCTGAGTCTTCGGAGAAGGGCGGCATATAAATCAAATTAAAAAAAAAATGAGGTTTCAGAACTGTTGATAGTTTTTATTTATGTCAGATAGCATGGTCAACTATAAGAGATAATGTTTGTGCTTTGCATTTTTTTTTACCAATAAGTGTAAATTCAGTATTGTCATTCTTCCTAAGGTACCTGTAAACCACAAATACAGAAACATTTCTCTGTTCAACTCATAGTAAGCAGGTTGTATCAGAAGGCTGATAGCTGAGTTCTGCTTTAAAGGCTTCGGTAGTATCATCAGGTCCAGCTGTTCAAAGAAAGCACTGTCAGAACGTCTCTTCCATTCCTTCCACTTTTATTTCGCTTTCAAGTGTGAAAAGATGTAGAAATGTTAAAACATGATTGAAAAATAACTGGCATTTTCCCCAGATGTTCAGAATGTCTCAGAATGCAAAATCCTGAAATGGTGTCTACTGAACTATGGTGGGGAATAAAGCATATTTTCAGTTGGCTGTATTTTTCTCCCTTGTGACATAATGCATTTGTGGCCTTTATCAAGTAAAGGATTTGACATTTTGTACTCTTTTACCAAGGCATCAAGTATGTATCAAAGGTTCTGTGGTATATTTTTCCTTCTGTTGAAAACATAAAATAATCCTCAGTTTTTTAAGGGGGCAAAAATCAGCAAAGTTCAAAGAAGCAATGTTTTAAAAGATGTTATTTTAAATTATGGAGTTATAAATTTTAGTAACGTGACTTCACTCAATACACTTAAGGTTTAATAAGTTTACAGACATTGGATTTGAGATGCATTTTGGCAAGAAGTCACCAATATACTATTCAGACTTCAGTGCAGTTTCCTGTACTATCACTAAAGTTGCAGAAACATGCTACAGTATGTGCAAATGATATATAGATATCTTAAGGTATGAAGATTTAGAAAAAACAAGGTTGCTAAAATATTTGGAATATGTACTTACATATGGATGGATTTAACTGTTGGATGAGCTTTGTATAAAGTTAGCTTTTTACTTGACCTGTTTATTTCCCAGATTTCATCTATCTATCTATCTATCTATCTATCTATCTATCTATCTATCTATCATCTATCTATCTTCTATTTATCAATCTATCTATCTGTCACTTATTTATTTATATCTTAGCTTTATTATTTTAAAAAATAATTCAGGCAGTGAACATACTCATACTCCTCCCTTCTATTTTCCCTGCAGTAACAGTTTTATGAGGAGCTGGGTTGGGTTGAGAGAGAATGACTGGCCCAAGTCATCCAGCTGGCTTTCATGCCTAAAATGGGACTAGAACTCACAATCTCCTGGTGTCTCACAATTGCCTGAGGAGGGGCAGCCTGTCAACCCTGGAGCCATCTTTGGACATCTTTAGGGTTGCCACAGCGCAGTAGGGTTGGACAGAGAAGTGGGGAAGGAAGATAGCTGTGGGAATATGTAGCCAAAATAACATTCTTTCTTCTGGGAACCAAGAACATTCTCACCATCACCTGGAGGGGCATGGAGTTGGGGCTGTGGGGGGGGGCTGGATTTGATTGGGGCATGTGATGGTTGTGTGTAACTGGGGGAAGAACTTTGAATTTTGAATGGGGTGGGGAAACCCCGGGGAACTTCAGAGTTGGGTTTTCACCAGCCGTGCCAATATGACATGCCTAATAAATCTATACTTTGAGGAAGCCTCTGGCCTTGGAGTTTTGATTTCATCTGGGCTGTTACTTGGAACCCTGACATCAATATATCTTCAATTTTATGAAAAAAAAAGTATTGAGCAAGGAGGACAAATGTATATTTGTGATTGTGTTTGTATGTATGTGTATACAATTTATATTAACTATTCGATCCTATGTTTTCCATGTATATGTATTTTCAGGGTAATTTAGAACATCAACCATCAATAGAAAATTTAAAATGCTTAAAATACAAAAAGAAAGCACAAAATGAGCAAAAAACAGAGATATATGTATATAAAAACAATTGAAAAATATCTACAAAAATTAAAGCAGAAAGAAGCAAGAGGTGACACTTTCTAAAATTTATGATGCTTGTGGGAAAATGGGTTTTAGAAAAGGTTCTTAACTCATTAGCAAAATAGCAGCCAAAAAAGTATGAACTCCCTACAGGTATGTGCTATTCCAAAACATAAATGTGACTACCCAGAAATTCCTTTTTCTTGCTATAGTTATGAAATCAATGTCTGTCAGATATCTCACATATCTTAAAGCATGAACATGAATGACAAGAAGCCACCATCTCTAAAGTTGTTTGGATTTAACTTACTTAGAGCTTGAAGGATCACCAACACTTGTGCCATGGAACAAAGTAACAACTAAGATAAAAATCTAATAAGTAAACACATTCCAATATTCTTGTAACTGTATTCAGAATCAATAGCAGTTTTTAAAGACTCTTCAAAGTAAAGGAATTGTTCTAATCCAATGCAAATGCAATATTATGCATATTTAGAAAAGAAAACATCTGATGAAAAAAGGACCATTATTAATAGGACTGGATAGACCTTATTACAGTGGTGAAATCCAATTTTTTTTACTACTGGTTCTGTGGGCATGGCTTGGTGGACATGGTGTGGCTTCATGGGCGTGACTTGGTGGGTGTGGCAGGGGAAGGATACTGCAAAATCTCCATTCCCATCCCAGTCCTGGGGAAGAATATTGCAAAATCTCCATTCTCACCCCATTCTGGGGCCAGGCAGAGGTAGTTTTTGCCAGTTCTCCGAACTACTCAAAATTTCTGCTACCGGTTCTCCGAACTGCTCAAATTTTCCGCTACCATTTCTCCAGTACCTGTCAGAACCTTCTGGATTTCACCCCTGCCTTATTATCTAGAACTCTGAGAAACAGAATTTTGGCTGGTATGAAATCTACCATGTATGCAAATGTATGCTAACTTCAAAGGTCACTTGCTTGCTTTACCCAATTGTGCTGAATAATAGAGACATTCTGAATAGAAAGACATATAATTGTGTCAATAAATTATAGTCATTCGAACCCTAAGAACCAAAATAGCAAAAGAGGTGATCAAAATTATTTGGAGAACTTTTGCCTATAATTCTGAAATCCTGTGGAATCATGCCTAAGGAGGTGGTAGAATGGACCATTAAATCTCTAAGTCGGGACTCCTTATGCACAGTCACTCAGGCTCTCGTCACTTCCCGCCTGGACTACTGCAATGCTCTCTACATGGGGCTCCCCTTGAGGAGCACCCGGAAGCTCCAACTAGTGCAGAATGCGGCTGTGCGGGGGATTATGGGAGCGATGGGCCTCTCCCATGTGACACCCCTCCTGTACGAGCTGCATTGGCTCCCGGTGGTCTTCTGGGTGCGCTTCAAGGTGTTGGTTACCACCTTTAAAGTGCTCCATGGCACAGGGCCTGGGTACTTATGGGACCGCCTTCTGCCACCAATAGCCTCCCACCGGCCAGTTCGCTCCCACAGAGAGGGACTCCTCAGGGTGCTGTCAGCCAGGCAATGTCGACTGGCGACCCCCAGGGGGAGGGCCTTCTCTGTGGCAGCACCTGCCCTCTGGAACGACCTGCCCCCAGAGATACGTGGGATACCAGATCCCGTGCTTTTTGCCGTGCCCTCAAAACTTTTTTATTTCACCAAGCTGGGCTGGTGTAACCACCCCCCACTTTAGATATTTTAATTGTAATGGATTTTAGTTGGGATGTTTTAAATCTGGGCCAAAATTTGTTTAATTCTTTTAATAATTTTAAATTTTGTTTGGAGGTTCTAGCAGGGGAGCGCAGCTATCGTATACCCTTGACCGAAGATCGGTACACTCCTTCTATTTGGGATGGTCGTCCTCTTCCACCGAGCACGCAGCTTCGGGAGGGACGCACATGGAGCGGTGAGGGAGGAAGGGGACACCTGCCTAGCCAGCCAGATCAGCCGAATCAACCCTGGCGATCAATGGGGTGACAGATGTCGCAGCCAGATCGCCCTCACATCCGCCAGGGTTGTGGCGTTGACAGAGTCCAGCAGGAGAAGGGCGGTATAGAAATATAAATAAATAAATAAATAAATAAATAAATAAATAAATAAATAAATAAATAAATAAATAAATAAGTGAAGTTGGAGCACATCTCTTTATAAAATCATCATCATTCCATATTATTTCTCTTTATTTGCATATTGCATTGGTTTTCTATTTGTATAGTTTATCATGGAGAACAATATGTTTTGAAAACAACAACAACAACCTCTTTTGACTTGAAATGGTTCAGTCCATTGTATTTCACATTGCTGTGGAATGAGATGGTCAGCCTTGGACTCATTCTAAAAAAAAAAAACTTTTTCCAATGTCTCTAACTTTTATGTCACTTTTAAAAAAAGTCTCACAAGGTTCCTTCATTCAGCAGTTTCAATTATTCAGCTGCATTTCAGACACCATATGTTAGCAGGAGATTTTTGAAAATCATATAAAGGAACCAAAAAAAAAATAAAAATAAAAATAAAAGAAAATGCCTGACATTTTACATTCATTTTCTAACTTAACACCTTTACCTTATTACCTTTAAATGCTAAAGAGTTCACTGTCAAGATGATGAATTGCATTTTATTGTGTCAATAATCAATTCATTTAGAGTCCTTAACATTTGTTTTTGACCTGGCAAATTTGCAAAATAGTCGGATGATTATCATTTGTGTATTTTAGTAAGAAATCATACCTGATTAAACATAGGTTTTCAAACTAGGTATTAGTTTGCATCTCTTTTGATATTTATCAATGCCCCCCTGCTCCCCCAAAGCTCAGTAATTACAGGCCATATTTTCAGAAGATCCACTTTATATTAAAATATTATTTGAACAGCATATCATATGAATAGTTGTCCATAAGTTATGATGCCAGAATAGAACGTATTAGATGTCATACACTGTGACTTGAAGATCCTTGGCTAACTACTATTTTTGTGTTTTGAAGAATTCAGCCAAAATAAAAGCTAGGCAAGTTTTGTATGTGATAGATAGACTAAACTAATGGATGAACATCCCAATTTGTCATGTATTAAATGCAAATTATTTTCTCTTCTCTTGATTTATTCCTTGTGATTTGTGGGCTGTAGAAACTAGAATTTGTATATCTTCCTTTCCTTTAAAAGAAAGATGTTGGGTTTTTTTTAAAAAAAAAAATACTCAGAATCTCCTAGATTGAATACTGTTCTGACCTAGGCTTCCTGATATAATAAAAAGTACACAATTAGTCCCAAACCCCCCTTTTTTTATTTTAACAGTTGTGAATTCCTTTCATTCTTGGTGCTAAATCACCAAGAGTTTATAAATAGTCCAACAGAAGTCTGCCACAGTCCTTCAGATAAGGCTGGTAAACACCCACCTTTATCTTCTTTGACATGCTGCCAAAGACCTAATTGGCAATTATCTTGGCAAGGCCACTCGGAAACACAGAGTCAAAAATGGAACTTCAAAGTACAAACTGACACCATCCACAATGTTGCTTCCTGCAAAGGCCCACATGCCTTTGCTCTTCCTTTATGTCTTATGGGAGGGGCCAATCATCTCCAAGCCTTACTCTCAAGTCGTCCCTTTTGTTTTAACTGTTCTTGCCTTCTGGCAGCTCTGCGCATGCGCGCACTAGGAACAGGCTCCCCCTGTTCTTCTGCCTCGCTGATGTCTGAGTGTGGAGGCTCTGGAATCTGCACATAACTCCCAGATGGTCCTGGTCCCATCTCTGCCTCCGATGCAGAGCACTCGTCCAAGCCTTCCCCAGACTCCAGGACTGGCCCATGTTGCTCCCCAGCCTCCTCACTGTCCGACTCTGCTGCCAGCTCTGCAGGCTGCTGGCGAACCACAACAAATACACAAAGGCAAGGCTCAACTCCAGCTTTCATACTGCAGAATATAGAATAATTTATATACAGTAGTTGGGTTACTGTAGTAGAGATGTTCGACTGATTCGGACTTCAGTGCCACACATAGCTTTGGAGCATCAAAGAGTAGGAGTGTTGCTGTCTGTTTTTGTTCTTAGTTTTATGGTTTTAGTTATGAATATTTTCAAAGTTTTGGGCATTTGGTTTGTTGAATTTTAAAAAAATCATAAAACAAGGAAAGAAAATAAATCAGATTAGGACAGAAGAGTGAGTAGAAAAAATGGATTTAATTTGATTCAATATGCATTGATTATTAGGTTTATCGCTCAATTATCAAGAATCAGTTTCTTAAGTCAAATCGCTCTGAATTTAATAAGCTACCTCAATGGGAAGATAAGCAGAAGGCAAGGAAGAGTACAAATAAGAGAATAACAGAGTTGGAAAGAACCTTGGAAGTCCAACTTCCTGCTCAAGCAGGAAACCCTTTACCGTTTTAGGCAAAACCATCAAAATTATTTTTGTTGACAGTATTGCTGGATTAAAAATGGACCTCAAAGGCATATTTATAAAATAAAAATAGTGGCTCATTAGGATCCAGTGGGCTTTTTTTGGAAATGCACCCACCTGCCCAAATAAAAAAGGAAACATATTTTGGGATGGTAGAAATCCTCTTGGATAAACTGGAGGAATAATGGGGAGCAATCTTATCAGTTTGCCTATTAAAGGAGAATTTTATATTAGCAGGTTACATAGGCTCATCATCATGGCTGGCATTTTCTATCAAGCTAAAATAATCATTTTACAATCATTTGTCTATTACATGGTCTTAAAATTCCAGAATTGAATACTAGTTGAAAAAGTTTGCTGATTCTTGTATTATGTTCTTTATTGCCTTAAATGTCACTCCTGTGTCTGCTAGACCAAAGTCCAGTGTGAACAGGTTTTCAATAAGCTTTAGTTGTCTCAAGAATTATTAAATATTTCCCTTCCTCTCAATATACTCATAATTCATAACATAATCAGGGAACTTTGAGTATATAAAACAACTGTATACCCACTTGTATTTACCGAAGTTGCCAAAAGTTTCTTTCCATTTTCTATAGAAAGTGAATTATTTTAGCACATTAAAGTATGCTTGGATTTCAGCTTGGATCAAAGAAGATTTACTTTTAAGTCCATTTTTATTGTTACTTTATTGACTTTAGACTACAAGGACACATACAAACCAGTGTTTCAAATATCTGTAAGACAAACCTATCCCTTGTCGCCTGGAAAATTTGATGTCCTATACATTCCTTTTCATGTTGGATAACAGAAGAATTAAAAAAAAATCATAATTTATTAAATGTAAGTACTAATTAGAAAACATCATCTAGGGCGGCTATTCACAGTAAAGATAATACATTCAATGGTAATAATGTGATTATAAAGAAATGAAAAACAATGTATCAATACAATAAAATGAAATTATTTTTGAAAAATAATGCATCGGTACTACTGAAATCTGTTAGACCAAATGCATACAAAAGTAAGGCATGATTTAATAATATAATGCAGTCCCTCGTTTTATATTTTTTTGAAGACTTGGCAAAAGCCTTTTGTACCTTGATGTAATAAAATATTTATTATATTTTAATTTTCTATAATGCTTCATGTGAGTTCTTGCAGCTAGCCCCAAAAGCCAGGTGCCAATTCAAGTCTTGCTTTCAAGGAAAGCATTCGGTCTATGGCCTTGCAGTTAGCAGGCTGAGAGTCTGCTTGCTTTGACCAGCCTTCAAGTGATTGTCTATGGCCTTGCATAACTCAATAATGTAGCTAAGGGAATCATGAGTATTTAGAAGTCCAGCAAGCTTGCGGTTTTTTTGACACTGTAGAACTGTATCTGCCATCATTTTTTACAATTGTTTATGGTTATAGATTCTAAATACTATTTAGTGTAGCAAAATCTGGAGACCTCCATCAGCGATATAGGACAACCTGGTTAAATGAGGGAAGAGTATCTGCATGTGCCAATGGTGGACTTCAAGGTGATAGGAAACAGGAAAACAAACCTTGAATAAAATAAGGCTAGCTTTCAGAACTCTTCTTCTTCTTCCTTAGGGTTTTCTGAGCTTAGTTGCTTGCAGATATTTTATTACCTGACCAGGCAACATTATCAGTGCTAGTGACTGATGTTTGCTCCTTGTTTATATATAATAGCTTACTCTGTTTGTGATACTGGGAGTATAGTTTTCTTCTTCTTTAATTAGGGTATTGTTTTCTGCTTGACTATTTATTTGGCGTTAATCTTTGCTGATTTGGGTGTAAGTTGCTGGAGAAGATGTGTTCTGATCTCTTTCTTTTCTTCTTAGTTTTTTTAATTGTCTCTTTTGAAAGGTATACAAATGTGGTTTATCTCTTTCTGTCTATTGATGGGTGGTTGTTCTGAATGCCAATCTTCTAGGACTTCCCTAGAATTTTTTTGGATCTAGTTAGTTCTAGGATGCTCAGTTTCCCAGTGGAAACTGTGATTATGTCCATGTATTGTGAGTATAAGGGACTGAAATTATGTCTTCTGACAGTTCATGGATATGCTCTACTAATCTTCTGTCTGTCTATCCTACATAGTGGCTGTTATACTATAAAAGTTGCACACTGTGTGTTATAGATGACAACTGATTTTTTTTTCCCTGAGCTACTGGCAGGGGTGGGCTTCAAAAAATTCAGCAACGGGTTCTCTGCCCAGTTGCTGGGTGGGCGTGGCCATGGTGGGCATGGCTTAGTCGGCCTCCTGCATCATGGTGGGGAGTATTTTCACCTTCCCCAGGTTCCAGAGGCTTTCCTTGACCCTCTGGGAGGGCGAAAACTGCCTCCCCTGGGCTCCAAAGGCCCTCCGGAGGCTGGAAACGGGCCCATTTTTGGCCTTCCAAAACTTCCGGGAGGCTCGTTTTTCCCCCTTCCTGAGCCTCCACACAAGCCCTGCACTTACCTCACATCAAAAAGGGCTGCATGGAGACTCCTGGGAAGGGCAGGGTGGGGTGGGAAGGGCCAGCCAGAGGTGGGATTTGGAGGTTCTCAGAACCAACCATAACGTTAGCTATGGGTTTTCCTGAACCTGGGCAAACCCGTAGCAGCCCACCCCTGGCTATTGGTCTTTTGATTTACTAAAGACATTTTGGAGGCCTTTGGTTGGTTTGTGTGCTAGGATACCTTGTGGTTGTAATACTCTGTTGGTTATAGAATAGAATAGAATAACAGAGTTGGAAGGGACCTTGGAGGTCTCCTAGTCCAACTCCCTGCCCAGGCAGGAAACCCTACACCACTTCAGACAAATGGTTATCCAATATCTTCTTTAAAATTTCCAGTGTTGGGGCATTCACAACTTCTGCAGGCATTTCTGAGATGTTTCTGATATATGATAGTAATATTGTTTTCATAGCTTAGGTTGGTTGTGCTGTAGTGGTTTGAGTGTTCAGGCCCTTTTTTATTAAATTGCGTGGGTTCACATTTTGTTGGAGCATGTTATAGCAGTGGTCTGTTTTCTTTTTCTGGTGTTCTGGGTTGCTGCAATATGTTTGTGCTGATCTAAATAATTTTCTTAGCTCCTCTTGTGCTACTTTGATAATGGTGCACTTGATTAGCATGGGTTGTTTTTCAACACTGCCCTGCCCCATTCACGATAGGTCACTTGACTTTGCCTATAACATCATGGGCAGAAGAAGAATAAAAGATTATATCTATTTTATAGCTCCACTGGGTATTGTTGGCTATACATTTTCCTATTTGACAGAAAATATGCAGGCCTTGGTGTTCTCTGAGCTTGGTTATTTGCTTGCAGATATTTCATTACCAAACTAGATAGTGCTGAAACAAAGCAGAACTGTTAGGTTCTCCATCCCATCTGCTATGAGAATAACCGACACTACTTTGTCTCTATATAAAAGGAAGCAATGCTATTTCTGTGGGCTGCATGAAAAACGAAGTAAGGGTGGATTTACGTTGTAACACAGTTGTTTTACATTCCTGAACAACCAAGCTCAGACAACATCAAGTACTCCATTGTTCAACCGTAAGCTCAATATTTTCTCTTTTATTCTTCCTTACCTGAAGTAAAGGGTGACAGTTTTCCTTGATAAAGAAATCACTCGGTTTATCTGTGTCTGATTATTACTCCTTTGCTAGCTGAAGGAATGCAGCACACTGACTCTACTGAGAAACTCAATAGCTCAGGTATTATAATTCTGTAGTTACCTTGAGAGGATGTATTTACACATGCCAATCATTATATGCTTCTGTCACCCGTTAACAAGCATATAGGTATGAATCAACTGCAGTGTGAAATATTCAAGTAAGTTGGCTATATCATGTACATACAGTTGAGAGACGATCGTGCAATATATATAATAGGAGTTTTATTCTGTTTGTAGTTCTTCTATTATGTAACAATTGAATTGTGCTATTGATATAAAATTCTATTTGGACTTATTAAACAATGTACAACAAAGTTTGCTAAACCTACTCGAGGTGTCTGTCCAGGAACATCAACCCACATGTGAAAAGGAAAGCATGGAAACAAATTTGGGATTTTATCTATTCCCAGAACAACAGAGATGTCTTACATGTGATTGTATAAAATGCTGTTATTCAGAACTATTAGATTCTCTATTCCATCTGCTGTAAGAATAACCAACAGTACTTTATCTTTATATAAAGGGAAGCAACGTTATTCCCGTCAGCTGCATGAAAAAGAGAATAAGGGTAAGTTTATATTACCACACAGTTCTTCTACGTCCCTAATCAAGTTATCGCACAAGAAAAATTTTAATATAGTACAGAATTGTCAGTGCACTTTTCACAACAGATACCGCTGCAGATATAGCAATAATAAAAGTGCTCCTATCTCCCAAGAAAATTACATTATTTTCTCTTGGATTGTATCCAGTATCAGACTTTACTTTGATTACAGTGAAACTTCGAAATCATTTTATTTTTTTAAAAAAATCCTACTAGAGTCAGCAAGCCTTTGCCAAATGTTTGTAAATTGTCTTTTAAAGACTCTGTTGATGCTTATTAATATAATTAGAGGGTTTCTGATTTATTTTTCAGAATGTTGACTAGCTTATTCCTCTTTTGAAAACAAGGACAAAGAGGAAATTGTTGTTCTCTCTCTTCAGTTTTAATATTATAATCTTATTTCTTATGAGATAAGTTTTCTCATGTGGAAGCTTGAGTACGGTCTTGTCCTAACTCTGAAAAACACAGCAATTTAAAGTTGGGAAACATTTCTTCTACAATCATAGCAGGGGTACTATTCAGCAGGTTCTGACAGGTTCTGGAGAACCTGTAGCAAAAATTTTGAGTAGTTTGGAGAACCAACAAATACCACCTCTGGCTGGCCCCAGAGTGGGGTGGGAATGGAGATTTTGCAATATCCTTCTCCCAGAAGTGGAGAGGGAATGGGGATTTTGCAGTATCCTTCCCCTGGAGTGGGGTGAGAATGGAGATCTTGCAGTATCCTTCCTCGGCTATGCCCACCAAGCCACGCCACGCCACACCCACCACGCCACATCCACAGAACCGGTAATAAAAAAAATTGAATTCCACCACTCAATCATAGAACTGGAAGAGATATTGGAGGTCTTCTAGTTCAGTCCCCTGTCCTTGGCAGGAGACCTTATTCCATCCAAGACAATTAGATGTCCAATATTTTCTTGGAAACCTCCAGTGATGGAGCATCCATAACTCTATGAGGAAAGCTGTTCCATTGGTTAATTGTTCGCACTGCCGAGAAGTTTCTCCTTAGTTCCAGGTTGGATCTCTCTTTTATGAGCTTCCACCCATTGTATAGTGTTTCATATCTTTCATGTCTGGAACAGAAAGACTGCAATATCATTCAAATCCAGTTTCAGCCATGAGGTTCACTCAGACCATTCAACTCTCTTTCAACTTTAATTATATTGAAGGATTGTGGAGATTATGAAATAGAATATATAATATTGTGGAGATTATAAATTAGAATATACAATCTCTCCTGGATACCCTTGAGGAAGGTTGAATAAATAATGTGATCTTCTTTAAACTTTGTTAAGTTTAATAATCTTCATCAGTGGTCCCCAACCTTTTTATCGCCGTGGACCAATCAGCCTTTGATAATTTTACCGTGGCCCGCTGAGCGCGCGCAGGGGTGGGGCCTTTGGGCCACACGTGCGTACCTGCGCGGGGCTCTCTTCCTTGGAGCCTTTGCGCACGGCCCAGGAGCTTTTGCGCACGGCCCAGGAGCCTTTGCGCTGCAGCGTTCATGTCCCCCGGCCGCTGCGCGGCCCGGTGCCAGGTACTCCACGGCCCGGCACCGGTCCGCGGACCGGGGGTTGGGGACCACTGATCTTCATTAAATGCTTAAGCTTGTGTTGACATAGGTTCTTCAAGTCGCGTGAAGGGACTGACTCTTGACGTAGCAGGAAAAGATCACCAATAATTCTACTTCTACTTGCTTCTCTCCCTGATTAATTTTCATGCCTTGTTTCTTGTCTTCTGGTGCTTTGGAAAATAGATTAACCCCTTCATCGTTGTGGTAGCCCCTCAAATATTGGAACACTGCTATCATGTCTTTCCTAGTCCTTCTTTTCATTAGACATACCCAATTTCTGTAACCATTTTTCGCATGTTTTAGCCTCCAGCTCCTTAATTATCCTTTTTGCTCTTCTCTGCACTTTTTCTAGAGTCTCAACTTCTTTTTTATATTGCGGTGACCAAAACTGGATGCACTATTCCATATACTATTCCATATTATAATTACGGAATAGTATTCCATATATCCATTCCAAATGCTGCAGTATCAAATAATATTCATCTAGATCAGGGGTCGGCAACCTTAAACCCTCAAAGAGCCACAAAGGTCCTAACCCGAAGCCTCCCGTTCAATTCTGGAGCCGACTGGAAGTCCGGTTCTCCCACCATAGAGTCTCCTCCTAGTGTGGTGTCCATTTTCCTCTACTTGTCCTAATCAAAAGCCCTATCAATTGTGGAGCTGACCAGAAAATCCGCCCCTTGCAATAGAGTCTCCTCCTGGGATGCGATGCTTTCCCCCACTTAACCGGAAGCTCCTCTCCGAATTGTGGCACCAACAAGCAACAGGAAGCCACAGCAGAGGGATGAAAGAGCCACATGCAGCTCCAGAGCTGCGGGTTTCTGACCCCTGATCTAGATTTCTGGTAGCCAGTGAAAATCCTAGAATTATAGAATTGGGAGGTGCTATTTATGCCACTTGGTCCAATTGCTTTTCAGTTGGAATTACCCTTGTCTTGAATTTATCTAGTGAAGTGGAATTCACCAGCTCCTTTGGTTGGGTGAGAGAGATCAGAGGTGGTATTCAGCAGGTTCTGACCAGTTCTGGAGAACCGGTAGCGGAAATTTTGAGTAGTTCGGAAAACTGGTAAATACCACCTCTGACTGGCCCCGCCCCCATCTATTCTGTGCCTCCCGAATCCCAGCTGATCGGGAGGAAATGGGGATTTTGTAATAATCTTCCCCTGGAGTGAGGTGGGAATGGAGATTTTACACTATTCTTTCCCTGCCATGCCCACCAAGCCATGTCCATCAAGCACGCCATGCCCACCAAGCCACACCCACAGAACCAGTAATAAAATCTTTTGAATCTCACCACTGAGAGAGATCATCTTTCTTCTACACATCAGGATCCCAGTCACTTACAAAATGCTTTGGAATTAGACTGAGAGTTGTATGTAACCTTTGGTTTTAGACTTGTGTCTCGGGGGGGAACTATAAGGAAAGTAAGCAGATTGTTCACCACTTCCTCTTGCATATTGATTTTCACTCCAAAGTGCATTGAATATTCCTTCAGTATAGTTGGACTTTGGATGCACATATATGCCTGGGCATAGGTTTGTATGTATATCTGCAAATGATGGGTTTCTTCAGCACACAGATCTTTCTTGTTTCTTTACTCAATACATGAGAACCATAAAGGAGAATGTCTATGGAGATTCTCAGTCATCCAGGTCATAGGATGTTTCGAAAGTGCTTTTTCAAAAGGCAACTGGACTGTTTTGTTTGTTTTGTTTTGTTTTGTTTTTTGAGAAAGAGGAAGAAGAAGTTTCATTTCTCATCCAAGAAGCTTCATCAGCTTCATCTGTCAGAGGGCCTGGGAAACCCAGAGCAGGATGGAATCCATTAAATGATTAGTATGAATGTGTATTGTCACCAGGTGGGGGTGTGGAAAGTTATTATTTTATTCTTTTAGTTTTTTAAATTTCTTTTATATGGTGTTTTTATAGCTTTGTAAGCCACCTTGAGTCCCCATGTGCAAATAGGCAGCAATATAATTTTTCTATAAATAAAAAATAAAAAAAATCAGTTCCATCTCTTCACCATCCAGTCGCTACTGATGAAGCTTCTTGGATGAGAAGCAAAACATCTTCTTCCTCAAGAAAAAAAAAACATAGCCCAGTTCAGGGGTGGTATTCACTTACCTCCGCTACCGGTTTGCAAATGTCAGCGTGCGCGCGCGATCGCTTCACTCGCATGTGCCACCTCCGTGCATATGCAGGACCTTCTGCTCATGTGTAGAGCATCAAAAACGGGATGTGATTATGTCTGGGCAGGTGGGCGGAGCCTCCCACGGCTGCTGCTACTACTACCAGTCCGCCCAAATCGGATAGAACCAGCTGATTGAACTGGTCCAGTTGTCTTTTGAAAAAGCGCCTTTGAGACATAAAGGAGAATGTATTTTTTCTTGTTTTTGGATAATCTTGCGAGCATTTCATTCAGTTCCCCCACCCTGTCAGATGAAGGCAATAGAATACATTCCAGGGAGTCAGAAGTCTGAAAAATATCTGTCTGTCTGTTTACCTATCTATCCAGTGATATAGATATACAGATTCATTGGCTTGCATTTGAGAATATTGGAAAGAATCGGAAACCTGTGCCTGGAATACATTTTCTGTACAATATTCATTTGTATGTAAGTTTTTTCTTAAGTGTCACAAGAATGCTTCTGGTGGAATACTTCAGTTTACAGGATCAGGATGGAACAGTTGTTTTGCAGTTGAAGCCCAGCTGGAAGTCAGCCTGAATCAATATTTTCTAGATTCGCCGCAAGCAGCTGCAAATTTAATTTATTTATTTGGAGGGGGAAAAAATCCAACTTATTGTCACAAACTGAGGCCAGGGGAATATGGATAGCACATTATTTCACATTTTTAAAAGACTATGTTAGGAGAGGATTTCTGCTGAGGACATATGAAGGGTGCTGTCATTTAGGTCCAGTGTTAGTGTTTATTGTTGTTAACACTGTAGGGTGATCATGCACATAAAGTCAATTAAGATCAAGAACCTTGGGAGGGGAAATGCATATTTTATTTTATGTATTTATTATTAAATTTATATTGCCGGCTATTTGCACATAGTGACTCAAGGCGACTTACAGAATATAAAAACCACATTTAAAAACAATAAAACTAATTAAAAATCAAATAAATTAATACAGTAATAAACTCATAACCCCCTACCCCCCATCCCAGTGACAGCAGGTAACACGAGTCATTTAATGGGCTCCATCCAGAGGTGGGTTTCAGCAGGTTTTGACCAGTTCTGGAGAACCAGTAGCGCAAATTTTGAGTAGTTCGGAGAACCGATAGTAAAAATTCTGGCTGGCCTGCCCCCATTTATTCTTAGCTTCCCAAGTCCCAGCTGATTGGGAGGAAATGGGGATTTTGCAGTAACTTTCCCCTGGAGTGAAAGTTACTGCAAAAGGACAGAATGGAGATTTTATAGTATCTTTCTCCTGTCACGCCCACCAAGCCATGCCACGCCCACCAAGCCACACCTACAGAACTGGTAGTATACATTTTTGAAACCCACCACTGGCTCCATCCCACTCTGGGTTCCCCAGGCCCGCTGACAGAACCAGGTCTTCAGCACCTTCCAGAAGAGTATTAGAGTTGGGGCCATTCTAATCTCTGGGGGAATGATGTTCCAGAGAGAGGGAGCCACCATGGAGAAGGCCCTTCTTCTGGGTCCCACCAGGTGTATCTCCCTCAAGGATGGGACCCACAGCATTCCCTGCCTCCCCACTCTGATGCGTTGGGTAGATGTGACCACCAAGTGATGGTCCCTCATATATTAAGAGATGCAAACATGATTTTCCCAAAGATATTCAGTAGCCTGTTACTTGTGGTTTCTCAAGACATAGTCACATGCTTCCAGGACATTAATCCAAAAGAACATAAATCTAAAGCCAAGATATACAACATTAATTTATGTACCACCTAATATTTTTTAACGTTGCTTTTTATTAAAGTCAAGGAGCATTATGAATTTATCTGCTCATTTCAAATAGCACTTTTCTTGTCATCAGGGAATCTTTTCTGTATTATTTATTTATTTATTTATTTATTTATTTATTTATTTATTTATTTATTTATTTATTTATTAAATTTTTATACTGCCCTTCTCCCAAGGACTCAGGGCGGTGTACAGCCAAAAATAAAACCCACAACTATATGAAAGTTAAAAGACAATTTAAAAATATTAAATAATTTGGTCGAAAGAGCTAAAATAGAAACCACCCATTAAAATAGCATTTAGGCCAGCCTTGCTTGGTGAAACAATAGTGTTTTGAGGGCGCGGCGAAAAGTGCGAAGGTCGGTGATCCTACGAATCTCCGGGGGCAGCTCATTTCAGAGGGCAGGTGCCCCCACAGATAAAGCACCCTATCAGATCAGTGAAAGTCTTCTCTTCTGCGTCAGAGAAGATTACAGGATAATTCAAAGTCTAATATTTGATTTTACTATACATTGTTGGCATGCCACATTTTTTTTTAAAAAAAGCATGCTGTATTCCCCATAGGATGGCTACCAGAGAAATAGCAAATGGGATTTTCTTACATTTGATACTGTGTTTCCCTGAAAATAAGACTCTGTTTTATATTTTTTTTGAACCCCAAAATAAGCACTTGGCCTTATTTTTGGGGAGGTCTTATTATTTTGGGGCACGTGGAGCAAGGTGGGGCTCCTCTTGCCATCTTACCTGATTTCCAGCTCTGCATTTAAATATTTTTGGGGAGGGCTTATTTTGGGGGGAGGCTTATTTTAGCACATGTGCGCAAAAAGCCGATTGGACTTATTATCAGGGGATGTCTTATTTTTGGGGAAACAGGGTAGTAAGAACTGAAAAGAATAAAACGAGAAAGACTTACAATCAGGGGTGGGTTTCAGCAGGTTCTGACCAGTTCTGGAGAACCGGTAGTGGAAATTTTGAATAGTTCGGAGAATCAGTAAATACCACCTCTGACTGGCCCTGCCCCCATCTATTCTCTGCCTCCCGAGTCCCACCTGATGGGAAATAGGGATTTTGCAGTAACCTTTCCCTGGAGTGGGGTGGGAATGGAGATTTTACAGTATCCTTTCCCTGCCATACCCACCAAGCCATGCCCACCAAGCCATGCCATGCCCACCAAGCCACACCCACAGAACTGGTAGTAAAACATTTCGAATCCCATCACTGCTTACAATGACTGCAGATGTGTACATCTTAGAAGATTAGCCACACTTTCAAAAGTTTGTTTGTCTGGTGAATTTAATTCTTTTTGTAATGCCTAAATAGGGCTTCTTTATGTTTCTCTGTTCCATCTCCCTCCCTTCCTATCAAATGCAGTTACTTCTTTTCCTTACCTTGGCATCATGCAGTTTTGTTCTCTGAATTAGAAGGAAACTTTCACAATTCATTTCATTTGGAGTTGGCAACCTTATGCTAATGAAGTGATGAAACTAGGGGTGGTTTCTACTTACCTTTACTACCGGTTCACAATGGGACTCCACGCATGCACTCCACTTCTCTCTCTCTTGCACGCACTCTTCTGAGCATGACATCGGGGTCGGTGGGCGGAGCCTCCCCCCGGTTTTACTACAGGTTCTATAGATCCGGTGTGAACCGCGGGCAACCCACCACTGGATGAAACTGGGTATTTACACTTGATTCTTTTCTACCCGATGTCCTTTCTCATTTTAAAGAGGAGGGTCATTTTTATACTCAGGGTCATCTTTTGGAGGAGCGGTAAATATTTTACACTGATCACACTGGCTGGAAATTTTAAGAGCTGAACTCCTGATGCAAACTGCCAAGTTGACCACACTGGCATATCACAAGAAGATCAAGAGATGAGACCAAGAAAGCTCTCTTGTGAAGCCTATTCAAATAGTAATTCTTCTTCTTCTTCTTCTTCTTCTTCTTCTTCTTCTTCTTCTTCTTCTTCTTCTTCTTCTTCTTCTTCTTCTTCTTCTTCTTCTTCTTCTTCTTCTTCTTCTTCTTCTTCTTCTTCTCCTCCTCCTCCTCCTCCTCCTCCTCCTCCTCCTCTTCCCCCTCTTCTTCCTCCCCTCCCCCTCCTCCTCTTCTTCTTCTTCTTGTTCTTTTGCCATCATGATGCAGCAGTTACAATGCAGTATTGCAGGCTACTTCTGCTGATTGCTGGCTGGCTGCAGTTCATCATTTTGAGTCTCACCAGCTCAAGGTTGACTCAGCCTTCCAGCCTTCTGAGGTGGGTAAATTGAGGATCCAGATTGTTGGGGGCAATAGACTGACTCTGTAAACCTCTTAGAGAGGGCTGTAAAGCACTGTGAAGTGGTATATAAATCTATCACTATCATCATCATTATCATCATCATCACCATCACCATCTATATCAAATTACAGCAGTGAGAAAAAGATAACCTGTTGATGAATAGGCTGCAAAAGGATGAGTTTCTGCACTTATAGAGAAGGCTATTTGCTTTTAATATGAATTGGGGAAAGTGAATGTCAATTTCTCTTCTACTAATCTGCCTGCTGTGCTTTCTTAAGCCTGCGTTTCCTTCAAAACAAATAGATTAATACATTTATAGAACTTATTTTATTTACTGTTTACCGAACTCTATTACTTATTGTTTCTAAATAGAAAATGAGAGGAAAAATGTCAACCTAAAACAAAACAATTACCTTTGTTTGTCTTTCAGCTAAGTCTGTTGTATTTAGAATACAAACAGCAATGCACCATTTTTATTTTTATTTTTTACATTTAAATGGAAGCGCAGTGCTTCCTACTGTATGGTGGTCAGTTGTGCTGGCACACAATTTTATCTTACAGTACTACCACTGGTAAAAAAAAAATATAGCAAACAGAACAAGGATTCTGAAGATTTTCTGCAGTGTCTCTTATATAACTATATTGTTGCTGTTGTTGTCCCAGATAAATCTAATGCAGGATGAAGGCATCTTCTTTGAAGGTTATTGAGTGGAATCTACTATGCTGATCCATAATCCTTGTGTGGGATGGTGGATACGTGTTTTGGCTTATTGGCTTTGTACTTATTGGCTTAGATCTAAGAGAGACATGCTAGCCCAAAATTAACTATTTCCCCTATCATTCAATTCTTAACAGAATAACAGAGTTGGAAGGGACTCTGCAAACAGGAGACCTATACCAGTGATAGTTAACCTTTTCTGAACCGAGTGCCCAAAGCACACCCGAACCCCCAAAATGCAATGCACATGTGGCCCCTGCACATGTGCCCCACTCCCATGCATGCATGTGCTGCCCCCGTATGTGCCCTACCCTCACCCTCCCCACACCCTGCCCCACACATGCCCCACCCCCCGTCCATGCCCGTGCGCCACACCCCACATGCGCCCTGCTCCCCTGCACATGCACGACAAAGACACAAAGACCAGCTGGCCAGCGGGAAGCACATGCGCATGCACCACAGAGCTGAACTAGGGCGACAGCTTGCGTGCCATCAGAGACATGCCATAGGTTTGGCATCATGGCCATATACCATTCCAGACAAGTGACTGTCCAACCTCCTCTCAAAAGCCTCCACTGATGGTGTTATGTCTAGCAGGGTTTAGTTATAGTTGTAGTGTTGTTATTGGATGAAACCGATGACGTCATCAGCACGGAAGATTCTTTTGTTAGCCATTGGCTAGAGCAGTTGAGCTATTCATATACAAGAGCTGTCAACTGCCATTTTCTAGCTGAGCAGTTACAGTTACAGTTACAGTTACAGTTACAGTTACATGGTGAAGCAATAAAGAGTTACAGTTACAATCGTGAGTGCCTCAATATATATTGCAACAATATAACACTGGTGACGAGGTTGGGATGTTCCTGAGGTGAATTGAGAGCAGAATCAGCATTAAAAGAGTGTGAGTCACCCAATACACAAACCACCAATCCACGAAATGGCTCCTCCAACTTTCGCCCCATACAACGCTGCTGCTGAGACGTGGGATGCGTACGAAGAGAGGTTTGAATGTTTTTTTAGAAGCCAACGATTTTACTGACCTCTCAAGCAGTAAGAAAAGGGCTCATTTTTTAAATGCTTGTGGCCCTGAGGTATTTGCTACTGCCCGAGCGTTACTTGCTCCCCAGCCTGTGCATACTACTTCCTGGGAAGTTTTGAGGCAGAAATTGAGGGCTCACTACGCTCCAACTCCGTCTCGTATAGCCCGTAGGTTTAATTTAAGGCAAATACTACAAGAGGAAGGGGAGCCTGTCAACCATTATGTTGCCCGTCTGCGTACAGCCGCCATCGACTGCGAGTTCCGGGATTTAGAGGACGCTTTGGTCGAACAGTTGGTTTGTGGGGTACGCGACATAAACTTACAGAAGCGTTTGTTAGCGAAAAAAACCCTAGATCTTCAAATGGCCATGGAAGAGGCTCAGGCGGCGGAGATGTCAGATAAATCCGCCGCGGACATCCGTAAGTGCCATCCCTCTGCTAATCAAGCCACGGCTGTCCATAGTGAGGAGGTTGTTTCTGAAGACGATGAAGAAGAGCCGGAAGTCAGTCGTATTAAGACGTTTACTGAAAAAGGTGGGCGGCCAACCGGGAAAAAAACCTCCTCCATCCTCCTGCCTCAGCTGCAGCGATCAGCACCCCCGAACAACTTGCCGGTTCCGTTCAGTGACATGTCGACGTTGCGGCAAACTTGGCCACCTCGCACGTGTGTTCCTTATTGTGGTGGACGTGTATTCAAGGTGGGTCGAGGTAGAAATAATGCCATCCATCACATCAGAGGCCGTCATACGTGTTTTAAATAAATTATTTGCTACACATGGCCTTCCGGATGTTCTAGTGTCCGATAATGGCCCACAACTGACATCCGCCCCATTTCAAATGTTCCTGGCCAGTTTAGGAATCCGCCATGCCCAGATTGCCCCTTATTGTCCCTCCAGTAATGGTTTGGCAGAAAGGGCTGTGAGGTCAACTAAAGAAGCGCTGGCAAGACTAGGACCAAGGGGGTGGCAAGAAAGGGTTTCCACATTTTTGCTTTCTCAGCACACAACACCTTGTTCAAGCACTAATCGAAGTCCTGCTGAGATGCTGATGGGCTGCCGATTACGAACAACACTTGACCGTCTGCATCCTTTATACAACTCAGACCGGCCTACAACAGGCTATTTGCCACCTAGGGTGTTTAAAGAGGGGGACCAGGTTTTTGCGCGAAACTATGGGGGTGATCCCCGTTGGTTGCCGGGACAGATTATACAAGTAACGGGTCCCTGTTCTTACAGGGTCCTGCTCGTTGATGGCAGAACCTGGCGGAGACATGTGGACCAGTTACGGAAACGTGTGTTCGAAAAAAACCCGGCAGAGGCTGTGAGTCCGTCACCTACAACAACGCTAAGTTCCATGCCAGGTCCAACGTTAAGTTCACAAGCAAATGAAAACTTAACGCGGGGCGCCGCAAGGAGCCAGCAGTGGCTCAACTTACCTGAGGTAGAGTCCGAGGCTGGGAAGTCTGTTACAGGGAACAATCCGTCAATTGTACCGTTATCTTCTCCATCCATGCCGGAATCAGCTGCACCTGTTATCGAACCTGAACTACGACGGTCCGGACGAACACGCAGGCGCCCGGCGTACCTTAACGATTACACTTGCGTGATTCAGGAGGGGAGGGGTGTTATGTCTAGCAGGGTTTAGTTATAGTTGTAGTGTTGTTATTGGATGAAACCGATGACATCATCAGCATGGAAGATTCTTTTGTTAGCCATTGGCTAGAGCAGTTGAGCTATTCATATACAAGAGCTGTCAACTGCCATTTTCTAGCTGAGCAGTTACAGTTACAGTTACAGTTACATGGTGAAGCAATAAAGAGTTACAGTTACAATCGTGAGTGCCTCAATATATATTGCAACAATATAACAGATGGAGCACCCAGAACACACTGGTTAATTGTTCTCACTTTTAGGAAATTTCTCCTTAGTTCTAGGTTGATTAATTTTTTTCTGTTTTTTTAAAAAATAGTTAATTCTATCTAGTTTTTTTTTTTTACCGCTACCGCAAAGTATATTTACTTTGAAATATAGTCACCACTATCTGGAGAACACTAGGGAAGATTTGAACAGACATTCATTATTTTGCATTGGATCAGTTTTACCTTAACCATCCAGATGGTTTTTTTGTAACAAAATACTTAAGTATCTCTATTTTCATCACAGCATGCTATTCCACAGCATGGCAAATTCATCATTAGAAATAATACAGCATTTTTCTTCTTCAATGTGGCATTGAGGCTAGATGTTTGTGCCAGAACTGGTTGTTAGTGGGCTCAAGATGTAGAGAAGGAGTGAGAAGGATGATTTGCTGGAAGTCTTGAGGATTGATAGTTGGTTTCTGTGAGATTGTGGCGAGCCTATCTTTTTGTGTGTGTCAATGCAGAATAAGGCAGACAGGTGTTCTCCAGAATGAGATCAGCTGGCAGGCTGGAATGTGTGGGGTAGCTGGCAGAGGCCAATATTTGGCACCACAGAAGTGGCTACTTGGTCTCTGCAGAGAGTTTGTAGCAATACAGCATCTTTTTTTTATTATTATTCTGCCAATAAACTGTTGATCAGTTGGCTGGCATCAGGCATGGTGCAGGAACCAGGAGGAAAGAAGCAGCAAGCCAAGGAGTCCATTTGGTACCAATGCCAGCAGTAGTAATGTGGAGCTTGCTGCTCTCTTTGTCATCATCCAAGAGGTTTCAGAGGTGGTCCTGGCTAGGATATGCCCATTTGTATAGGGATGAAAATCTTGGTCATCCCAACTCCAATGGGTTGGGATGGAAAGGCAGTCAAGGCAGAATCCTATCTTGTAACAATACTGACCTGCATCCAGTAACTGCCATCTGCCAGCAGTATGTTGAATTGTTTTTGTTGTCCTTTTAGTTTCTCTCAATTTTATTGTGGGAATGTCAAAAACAGGAACTGGCTGTTTATGCCATGCCATATGACTTGGGGCAACTCTAATATTATACTTTTTCTTACTAGAAGACTTGGGACTAGAGGATTTGTGGGAGCATTTTTTTTCTTTGTTTTTGGTAGGTGCTGTTGGGAGGCAGCTGGAATTTTATTTCTTTTGGGATGATAGATAGGGGAGTTGGGAGTTGCAAGAGGATTTCCATATTGAGTCATGTGGCACAGTGTTTTAGAATGCAGTACTGTAGGGCTAACTCACTGCTCACTCCAGGGTTTCAATTCTGAGCGGCTCAAGGTTGACCGAGCTTTCCATCTTTCCGAAGTCAGTAAAATGAGGACCCGATTGTTGGGGGCAGTATGACTCCAGAAAACTGCTTAGAGACAGCTGTAAAGCACTGTGAAGCAGTGATCAAATAAATCCAAAGGTTTGAGATAATCTATCAGCATGGGGTTAAGTATCTTCAGGACATTTTTTGCCCTGCATTGCTCAAGTGACGACATCAAGGTTTTTTTCCCCAATGCTTGGAAACTAAAAGGAACTGAATGGGGAAGTATAGACTTTGGCTGCACATTGAAGAGCATTTGGAAGCTGCAGTTAGTCCAGACCTAGTCCAGATGATGGTGGTGGCATGGGAAACAATGTGGGCACCAAAGTATGCCCATGTAAAAACTATATGAGCTGAACTGCCTTCCTGTAATCCTCCAGGTACAATTCAAAGTGTTAATTGTCACCATTAATGTTTTATATCATATGGAGTCTTACCACTTATGGAAACCACATGCATCCAATGGTTTCTCCCCATTCCATTAGATCTAACAGCATGGACATGCTCTGGGTCCCCTCAGTGAAACAATCTCGCATAGACAGATTTTAAGAGATACTTCTTAATCACAGTACCTACCCCTCCACCTGGAGAGTGGATGGCTCAAACCTTCTGGTCCTTCAGGGCAACAATGAAGATATGACTTCTGCTCCGTGAACTGGGGCTGGCATAGAGTGAATAGTGGATGAATGCAAATTAAATCAGTGCTTTTTATTGTTTCAAATTGTATTTTTCAAATACTGTGTTCTATTCATTGCCCAGATTTGTTTCTGGTAGAAGGGTAGTTATAAAAATGTGTGCAATAAAATATTACAGTATACAAAAAGGAGCCCATTATGCAAAGGCTCTATTGAGATTTTATTCAAGCCCTTTTGATATAATTTATAAATTGGACTGACTTTCCAAATTAGATGAACAAATTGATTCAAGTAATTGAAGCTCATTGACCCACTTCAGCACATCAAAATGAACCATCACATTGATTTGACTTGATGTGAACTGCCAAATTCGACTGTGTCAATGATCTTGATCAAAAGAACAATTCACATTATATCAGAGCTAATCTATATACCCCTATAGGCTTTGGTGATCTAAAATGTTTACCTTTTTACATAATTTTCCATGACATAGCTTTATGGAGTTCTTTTTAACATGAACAGTGTTTTCAGTACTCTAGTTTTTGCTTGGCTTTGTGATGAACTTCTCCATCCCAAAATAATGATCTTGAAATTAGATCACCTCAGGGTTTTTTTTTGCCATTTCAGTTGTAACTTTGATTGCCATACAGTAGAAAGTAAATATAGTATATATTGCTTGTCAGTCATGCTGAAGACAAACAAAGGAACCAACAAACTGAAACTACCTATTTTGCTTTGAAAACTCAGAGGAAATTTTCTGAATTGACATATGAGAGACATAGTGTTCCAGGGTACAATTAATCACCACAGCTAAGCAGCGGACAGAGAGCAATCACAAGCATAAAATGATTTGCTGGGAGACTGGATAATTAGGATACACATCATTTTTCAGCAGAGATATTAGAGAGAAAATACTTATCTGGAAGTTAATCCTTTGCAAGCCAACACAGGTAAATATTTGTGAGATTTGGCACTGTAACACATTCTGCAGATAGAACTACCTGGGAAAATTAAATTGCACTAGATCACCAGGAACAAGAAGTGCTCAACTGATGCTTGATGGAAATATATCTAAACTCCAGTTATCTAAACTCCATTAAATGTATACATGGTAATTTGTCATTTGAAACATATGCTTCTTTTGAGAATTCTTTAATGTCTAGAGGAATATCTCTTTTTATAACATTTGAGAAGACAATGTGCTTTTAAGGTCTACAATTTTTTTAGTCTATAAAATGGGAAATCCAAATCCCAGTGCTTTTGCTACCTGAAGAACAGGAGAGATTCATAGCTTAAAACTTTAGATCATATATAACTTAAAACTATGCTGCCTTCAGTCTGACCTAAGCGTACTAGATAAATTATCTGCTACAATATCCTACCTGTCAATGACTACTTCAGCTTCAACCATAACAATACACGAGCACACAATAGATACAAGCTTAAGGTAAACCGCTCCAAACTCGATTGAAATACGACTTCAGTAACAGAGTTGTCAATGCCTGGAAGCACTACCTGACTCTGTGGTTTCTTCCCCAAACCCCCAAAACTTTAACCTTAGACTGTCTACTGTTGACCTCACTCCATTCCTAAGAAGTCTGTAAGGGGTGTGCATAAGCGCACCAATGTACCTACCGTCCCTGTCCTAATGTCCCCTTTTATTCGTTTCCATTTCATGTATTCATAATCATATTTATACTTATATCTGTTATCTAATACATGCTTGACAAATAAATTATATATATATAAGCGTCGCCAAGACACTTCCAATTCTACACAGGAGAAAACCCGAATAACCAAAGACCTACATATATATATGTATATATATGTTTTCTTTTCTTTTCGTAGGCCTTTATGTGTATTTCTCTTTAGCCAGGTTCTTCCTATGTAAACCAAGATTTTTATGCAGCCCTAGTTCAGTGAAATCCCAATCCACTAGTTTCTAGGCTTTTTTTCTTCAGGCAGCCAGAAGCATCCTGCTGCCCATTGGGAGACTAAGGAGACTAAGATAGATCTATTTCGGATTTATAAGCCCTCATCAGTTAGCCACACCTTCATCCCATGTATCCTCCCTGTAAAGGTACAGTATTTGTTTTCTTTTCTTTTCGTAGGCCTTTATGTGTATTTCTCATAAAGAAATAAGTCCGAAATAGATCTATCTTAGTCTCATTTGTCATCTTCAGGCTGGTGTTTTCAGCTTCGTGCTAGGAGCAATGTGTGATCACAGCTGTTTCTTCCTTCTTGAGACTTCGTCGAAACGTCGCCAAGACACTTCCAATTTTACGCGGGAGAAAACTTGAATAACCAAAGACCTACATACATACATACACACACACACACACACACACACACACACACACACAGATAGATATAGATATAGATATAGATATAGATATAGATATAGATATAGATATAGATATAGATATAGATATAGATATAGATATATATCTTTAGTGGAAATGTATATCAGGGCATGCACTAAAACCCCATTTTTCAAATGTATGCTTAGAAAATAAATTAGCTGGTGGCACAAATAATGCATAAGCCAGGTACAATATATGCATCAGAAGGATAACAGAGAACAACAAATATTGGACACATGCACAGTTTTTTAGAAACATGTTTGCTTGCCATAAAGATACAATCTTAAGACCACTTCTTAACTCTATTTCTGCCTGGTGGCCACGTTGATCCAGGAAGAGAGACTATATTCATACTTTTCAACATGTGAAGGTTCTTCCAATCTAGCAGGAAGTCTTTCAAATCCTTGATTATATTTATCACTACTGAATAACAACTTCAATGGAGTTTGTACACAATACATTAAATTTCATCTGTGAAATGTAATTATCTATCAATGAACTCAATGGATTGCACTGTCAGATTTGTTTCCATTATTCATGATATCCTTTCGAAACCTGTAGAGATGAAGGACTTGTGTCTGATATTATCTTTTCAGTTCTGTATAAAGAAGAATTGGAAAAATGACACCTTTCTATAATAATAATGTTGAAGAACCAGAGAAGGGTACACTCTTTAATGACTCTTACATTATTTGGTGATGATATAAATAACCACCAGCCAGGGCTGAAATCCAGCAGGTTCTGACAGGTTCTGGAGAACTGGTAGTAGAAATTTTGAGCAGTTTTAAGAACTGGTAGCAGAAATTTTGAGTAGTTCAGAGAACTGGCAAATACCACCTCTGGCTGGCCCCAGAGTGGGTGGGAATGGAGATTTTGCAGTATCCTTCCTCTGGAGTGGGGTGGGAATGGGGATTTTGCAGTATCCTTCCTCTGCTTGCCCACCAAGCCATGCCCACCAAGCCACATCATGCCCATCAAGCCATGCCCACAGAACCGGTAGTAAAAAATTTGGATTTCACCACTGCCACCTGCTCTATTACTAATTACACATAAAAAAATAATTATTCAGGACCATTGACTGGGAAAAGCTTCCTAGATATTCCCCAGTCATCTTATTCATTTAGGAATTAATTCATTAATTAAAAATTCTATAGTCTATATCTATATATCCTATATTCTATATTTTGAGGCACAAATGACCAGACTCAAATTTTCCTTCTTTGAGCACATTAGATCAAAACCAGGGGTAAAATTCAGCCAGTTCTATCCAGATCATGCGATCTGGTAGGGCAGACTGCATGAAGCCCCGCCCACCCGCACGGACATCATGATGTCCCTTTTTTGTGATGATTTTTAACCTCTCTGCATGTGCACATTTGCGAACCGGTAGGGAAGGTAAGTGAATTTTACCCCTGGTCAAGACCCAGATCTCTGGAAAAATCTCCAGTGCTGGTGAATGGAAAGAAACAAGGAGAATAATCAGCAGCAAGGTTATGGAGCAGTGGTGGGTTCCTCACGGTTTGGCCCAGTTCAGTCGAGCCGGTAGCGGTGATGAGATGACATCACCGAACCAGTTCTCTTTGTTTGGGAGCGGGGGCCCCCTGCCCCCACATGTTATTCTTGCCTTTTATTTATTCACCCCCAATCTATTTGCTGCCTCCCGAGTCCCAGCTGATTGACTAGAAGGAAAAAAACTGTTTAAACTCTTGCTGCGGCACTTCAAAGGGCCGCCCTACAGCTGATTAGTGTTAAAAGGCAGTGTGGTTGTGCACTCAAAAAACAAATGGATAGACCGGTGCCTCCAAAAACAAATGGGTAGACCGGAATGCTCCAAGAACAAATGGGTACAGCCCTGCAAGCAGTTAAAAGCCTGGTAGAGCAGTACTTCTGCTAAATTCTAAAGAATTGTCACATGACCATCAAACCACACCCACAAAATAAGCCATGCCCACAGAACTGGTAGTAAAAAGTTTTAGAATCCACCACTGTTATGGAGGCAGTGATTGTGGTGATGGGGATATCTTTGGAATTACTAAAGGACAAAGGTAGGGACAGATCATTATGGAGAAAATCTATGTGGCCACTAGAAGTCTAAGTCATCATCATCATCATCATCATCATCATCATCATCATCATCATCATGTTACAAAATAGGTATCTTGGTTTTTGGAACATTTGTCCACAAAAGTAAACATAACTTGTCCAATGACAGAATTATTTCAGTCTGTAACTGGAGTTACTTCCTTTCCACATGTATGAGTCATATAATGGACTGGAACTGGAGAGACCAGATTCAAATTCTCCCTTTGTAATAGAAAGTCACCAAGTGTCTTTGAATCACTGGCAGCCCCCAAACTCCCAAATGACACCTGGCAAGTTTCCCAGTTCTTTATTATTTCACACCTGTAGACAATATCTTGCCAGATTGAGAACTCCACTCATCGTATCTACAATATTCTCTTTGAACTGTTAGGGATGAGTTCTCTTCACCTTCTTTCTCTCACACAAAATATTTAGGCTGAGTTGCCTCTTACTTCTCTGGAAGCCCCCCCCCCACCTCCTGGGAATCTCTTGCCTCCCTACAATCCATCACAGTCACTCTCTTATATCCCAAACTACCTCATATTTGTTGTTGTTGTGGGAAAAAGCCTAAGAGGTGAGCGCACTACATATGCTATCGTCATCTTTCTTATGATCGGTGGGAAATAGAACGAACAAATAAATAAAATAAAATGCAATGTAGCTGATACATTTGATACCATCAGGGGATCATTATTGCGAGCTTCAGTTTCTAAATTAACGAAACGAGAAATATGTGGCCAAGTTGTATTTTGAGATATTACATGTTTTTGATTTACACCTAGTATTTATGCTTACAAATTCTGACAAATATACTAGATGGGATAAAGGTGCCAAAGTCAGGGTTTTTTTTAATAGACTTCATGATCTATGTCTTAGTATCCTCTAGGTATGTTGGCCATGCCATCTGGGGATTGTGGAGTTATCATCACACCTAAAGGACATCTAGGATCCAGCTGTTTTATAGTTTGCTCATTGTGCAATCTTTTTGTTTCCATGCCTGATTTATTGCGATCTTGACAGTTCCCTGGATGTCAGCGGCTTTGTTTTCCTCCAAACAATCTCAATTTTTATAATTGTGTTATGTGATAACTCAGATATTCAAATCACATCTTAGAGTGAGTTAAGTAGCTAATGCCATTTTCTTTCACTTATGTTTGATAGAGCAGTCAACAGTTTGCAATTGCAATTATTATTGTTCAACGTCTCTCTCTCTCTCTCTCTCTCTCTCTCTCTCTCTCTCTCTCTCTCTCTCTCTCTCTCTCTCTCTCTCTCTCTCTCTCTCTGATTATGCTTCATCCTGGGAATATTCTTAGCACATTTGATAAGTCATAAGATTAGTGAAAAGATTTTAAGGAAAATTCCAAATTCTCAATTCTCCATGGGGAATGAAAACATTAACACTGATTAATTGTATCTAAAACCCATGATTTAGAAAATACTGCTATCCATCTTCTGTAATCTGGGTTCAAGGCAACCGATAAATAAAGCAAGTCGAATAGCATAAATGGATTAGGATAAACTAGAATAGGCTAGTAGGTAATAACTGGGATCAAAAAACTGTATTTTTAATCACAAAAATTACACAGTACAATGTCACAGAGTTCTGTTCTCCTGCTCTTACTGGCTGTTAAATGTCATTCAACATGATCAACTGACCAAAAGGAAAACAACTACTGCAGTTTGATTATCTGTAGCCCTCCACTTGATAATATCAGAAGGAAATTTAGAATTTGAAATGGATGAACAGAAATAAAGAAGAAAGTGTGCATAAGTTTGTATATGATGTATTCTCATGAAAGTGAGTAAGCATATGGCTACTGGAATGGGTGGCATTCTCAAAGCTTGGTTGCTTATGTGCAGACATGTTATTACCCAAGAAGGTAACATCAATAGTTCACACTGATGATATTACCTAGTTGTGTAATGAAATGTCTGCAAGCAAGCAATTGAGGTCAGAGATCACTAAGACTTCCACATTTCAACCCTGTGCTGCCTATATTCTCTTCTAATGGAATTTAAATAGATGCTTAGGAAGCAGGGGTGAAATCCAGAAGGTTCTGGCAGATTCTGGAGAACAGGTAGCAGAAATTTTGAGTAGTTTGGAGAACTGGCAAATACCACCTCTGACTGGCCCCAGAGTGGGGTGGGAATGGAGATTTTGCAATATCCTTCCCCCAAGAGTGGGGAGGGAATGGCATTTTGCAGTATCCTTCCCCTGGAGTGGGGTGGGAATGGAGATTTTGCAGTATCCTTCCCCTGCCATGCCCACTAAGCCACGCCCACAGAACCGGAAGTAAAAAAAAATGGATTTCACCACTGCTTGGAAGGCACCTTCAAACTGTAACCCAGAGAGATCAGTAGGCAAAATATACAAGTGGTTTTATAGTACTTCAAGGATTTTCTCTTTTTTTGTATTTCTGAATCTAGTGTTCAACTCTTCAATTTCTTGCAATTTACCCACCCATTTACTGATCAGGTTTAATCTTGCTCAGCTTCCGAGAATCAGGCAAGATCTATGGTGCTGCCATGGACTATAATATATTCCTCCCTAGGATTTTAATGCATTGTTCATCAGGCTGTTATGTCTCCTGTGGAGGTATCTGGTGTGTTAGTGTTAAGAAACAACAATCTCAGTGTGCATATCCTTTATCTTAAAGTTTGAAGTGTGTTCTCTTTCTGTGTGTATATATTGGCAATAGGCATCTATATAATATTTATCCAGAACATAAAATAAGATAAAAGCAAAGCTAAACATAACAAGAATGCACTGAAGTAAAATTGAAAATGTTTTTAGGGAAAAGTTTAGAATATTTTTCCTTCTGCCTCCTTATTTGTATGCCAGTACAAATGCTACATTTGTTCTTGAGAATGCCTGCATATTCTTACTTTAATAGCTTGATCAAATTCAGCTTTTTCATTGATTGCAATGATTCCATGTTGACATTTTGGTACAGACTCTTTCCATTAAAAATATTGCACAATTTTAAAAATCTAATGAATATTTTGTCAATAGAAACTTTAACTCTCATTTAAATACGTCAATATCTTAATATTTTAAAAAGATGAAAGGGAGAGAAATGATGAATTAAAACTGTGATGGCAGCTTCATCTGGAGAGTGAAGCGTTTTTAAAATTAAAAGTTGGTTTTGCTTTGGTTAATTTATTCAAAGCATTTTCCAGTGAGGTAATTACACCCAATCAAGGTCTGTCAATACAATTTGTTATCAATTGTCACTTTATATCAAGTATAATCAGTTCAGCTGCATAGAAAGAGTGATTTGAAATGCTTGCTTGGGTTTTTTTCTTCAGTCTTAAAAGGGAAAAGAGATAGGAAAGCTCGTTTTGATTAGCATACCATTTAATCTAGACCCAATTTGTCATAAGCCTTTTAAAAACTTTATTTCAACTGACTTCAGCATTTGGATACAGGGTGACACCCCTGCATCTTCACAGTTTTATTATGCAAAAATTATTTAGAAATTATAATAGTGATAATAAGCTTGGCAAACTTTGCCATGGGCTTGCAGCTGCATGTCATAGATTTGCATCCAGGAATCATCTCTATTAATGCTGTTGGCACTGCTCTTTTTTTAAAAAAATAAATAAATTCAGTGCTAATTATTCACATTTGTTTTACTGTTTGCATTGGATGTAGACAAGTGTCAGCACTGTATGTAGGCATCAACTACTAATCGCAAGGATGAGAAAACTATAGTCAGCATTGTGATGTCACAATGCAAATTTTGATAGCAATAGCAATAGCACTTAGACTTACATACTGCTTCACTGTGCTTCACAGCCCTCTCTAAGCGGTTTACAGTCAGTATATTGTCCCCAACAATCTGGGTCCTCATTTTACCCACCTCAGATGGATGGAAGGCTGAGTCAACCTTGAGACTGGTGAGATTTGAACTGCCAAATTGCAGGCAGCCAGTTGTCAGCAGAAATAGCCTGCAGTACTGCATTCTAACCACTGCGCCACCGTGGCTCATTTACAGTTGCTTCTTAATGTCAGATACAGTATCTAAGTTCCAGGGTTTGCATCAGGATGTCACAAAGAACAATTTTCCCCTGTCCCCCACTTGTCCAGTCCCTGCAGATACTTAAGAAGTTCATTTGCTAATTTCCATTGTTTGACTTAGATTGAGGTAGGTCAACGAAAATCTATCCCTGAATGAGATTCGCAGAATCCAATCTAAGTTGGTCACTGGGACCAAAGTTTTTTTCTTGCAACCCAGTGCCCAACTTCGACTGGATACTGAAACATTATCCTGGGACATGTATATTTGTCTTCATTCATGAATCAGATTTGCCACCTATATCTTCTAGCCATCTCTGCACAAACTTTCCAGTGGAAGATACTGTAGAATTCAATTCATTTTCTCTTTCTGTATTTTGCTAACTCAGATTTAGCTAACTCATATTTTTCAGCAGAAAGAAACACAAATATTGAAGAAGACTACAAATATACATCAGCTTAAACAACTGCAATTCCATTTTGTGGTATTAACTGAGATATTACCAGATATCTTATCAATCCTTGCTGTATAAGATCAGTCATTGAATCTCTAGTAAATAACCTGTTATTATGGTCTCACTGATGCTGGAAAAAACTTCTAAACATCTGTTAATCATAAATGTTTTGAGAATACTTTTAATACATTTCTTGAGATATTGTAAAAATAGTGAACATGTATTTAACAATAGGGTAGTCATCTGCTATATACATATAGCAGTTCATATTGGATTTGTGTATGTATATCGCTGTGTATATGTATATTTGTGTATGTATATTGTGTATATATATATATATTGTGTATGTATGTATATTGGATATGTACTTATATTGTATGTATATTTCATGTTAAATAATATGGTAATCATCTTCTATATGCAGATTATCTAGACCCGTTCCAATTGGGCTTCAGGCCTGGGTACAGCATGAAAACAGCATTGGTCGCATTGGTTGATGATCTTTTGAGGGCTCAGGACAGGGGTTGTTCCTCTGTCCTGGTCCTATTAGACCTCTCAGCAGCTTTTGATACCATCAACCATGGTATCATGCTGCGACGATTGGAAGGGTTGGGAGTGGGAGGCACTGTATTGCAGTGGTTCTCCTTCCTCTCTGACCATACACAGTTTGTGTTGGCAGGGGGACAGAGGTCGACCTCGAGGTGCCTTGTTTGTGGGGTGCTGCAAGGGTCGGTCCTCTTGCCCCTTCTGTTCAACATTTATGTGAAGCCGCTGGGCGAGATCATCTGTGGTTTCAGGGTGAGGTTCCATCAATACGCTGATGACATTCAGCTGTACATCTCCACCCCGGACCATCCCAATGATGTCCTTGATGTGATCTCCCGGTGCCTGGAGGCCATGCAGATCTGGATGGGGAGGAACAGGTTCAGGCTCAACCCTTCCAAGACCGAGTGGCTGTGGTTCACAGCATTCTGGTACAGTCAGCTGGCTGACTGATATCACTGATATTGGGGGTGAGATCTTGGCCCCCTCAGAGAGGGCTTGGTGTTTTCCTGGATGCACGGCTGTCTTTGGAAGAGCATATGACGGCCGTGGCCAGGGAAGCTTTTTATCAGGTTCGCCTGATATGCCAGTTGCATCCCTTTCTGGACTGGGATGCCCTGCACATGGTCACTCACACCCTCATCCCGTCCCTTCTGGACTACTGCAATGCTCTCTACATGGGGCTCCCTTGAAGAGCACTTGGAGGCTCCAACTGGTCCAGAATGTGGCTGCACGGGTTATTATGGGTGTGACACGTTGCACCCACATGACACCTCTCCTGAGTGAGCTGCACTGGCTCCCAGTGGTCTTCCAGGTGCGATTCAAGGTACTGGTTACCACCTTCAAAGTGCTCCATGGCTTAGGACCGGGGTATTTATGAGACCGCCTTCTGCCATCGACAGCCTCCCATTGGCCAACTTGCTCCCACAGAGAGGGGCTCCTCAGGATGCCATTGGCCAAACTATGTCAACTGGCGATACCCAGGGGGACAGCCTTCTCTGTGGGGGCACCAGCCCTCTGGAATGAGCTTCTCCTAAATGTACACATGATCCCTGACCTGCGCACCTTTCGTCGCACCCTGAAGACCCTCTTATTTCAATAAGCCTGGCTGGCCTAACATGAATTTGAATTTTAAATGGGTATATGTTAGTTTTAATTTGTGGGCCAAATTTTTGTATATTTGATTTTAATGGTTTTTTAAATTTTGTAATTTATCTGTGTTTTAATATGGCTGTACACCGCCTTGAGTCCTTCGGGAGAAGGACGGTATAGAAATTTAATAAAAGTTAAAGTTAAAAGATGGCTACCATGTTATTTAAAATGAAATAGAATAGAATAGAATAACAGAGTTGGAAGGGACCTTGGAGGACTAGAAGACTCCAACCCCCTGCCCAGGCAGGAAACCCTACACCACTTCAGACAAATGGTTATCCAGCATCTTCTTAAAAATTTCCAGTGTTGGAGCATTCACAACTTTTGCAGGCAAGTTATTCCACTTATTAATTGTTCTAACTGTCAGGAAATTTCTCCTTAGTTCTAAATTGCTTCTCTCCTTCTTTAGTTTCCACCTGCAATGTATTAAGTCTGCTGAAGTAGGAAGTAACATTCTGTTCGTTGATTGGTTAAAGTAACTTTCTGTTCGTTGATTGGTTAAGCCGCCTGACAGCTGGCTAGATAAGAGCTGTCAGGCAGAGTTCCAAGCAGTTTCAGTTATAGCTGTGGCAGTTAGCACAGCTGTTGTTAATAAATGGTTAATTACATGATCTTCACATTGTCCATCATCATTGATCAAGCCAATACATTTCACCACCCATTGCTTCTTGTTCTACCCTCAGGTGCTTTGAAGAATAGTTTGACTCCCTCTTCTTTGTGGCAACCCCTGAGATATTGGAACACTGCTATCATGTCTCCTTTAGTTCTTCTCTTCATTAAACTTGACATACCCAGTTCCTGCAACCGTTGTTCATATGTTTTAGCCTCCAGTACCCTAATCATCTTTGTTGCTCTTCTCTGCACTCTTTCTAGAATCTCAACATCTTTTTTACATCATGGCAACCAAAACTGAATGCGGTATTCCATGTGTAGCCTTACCAAGGCATTATAAAATGGTATTAACACTTCACGTGATCTTGATTCTATCCCTCTGTTTATGCAGCCCAGAACTGTGTTGGCTTTTTTGGCAGCTGTTGCACACTGCTGGCTCATATCTAACAGCATAACATATTTAACATAATAACATGTTCAACAGCATAATATGTTTACAATTGTGCAAGCTTTAGAACACTGGCTATCTTGAAATGGCCATAATGCTAATAATTTTTAGTATTATATAAATATGTAAGTATTTTTTACGTATATATGATTTTTTAAATTGATTTTTCAAAATATAAAATACAAAGGAAAATAAAAATAAAAAAAGTAGTGGAAAACTAGAAAACGGGAGAGGGAGAAGAAAAGAAATATAGTGTAAAGGGAGAAAAGAAAAGAAAAAGGCATCACCTTCTGACTCTTTTAAGCACAGTAGAAGCTACAGTAACAACATTACAACCACAACTTTTTGCTTTTACACAACAGTATGTACAAACCATTTCTATAACAATAAACCTATCTAATTAACAAAAAGAAAATCAAAGTTTCATTTTTTTTTTTCATTGCAAGCACAAAATCCGGAAGCAATTTCAGAATAGAAACAAAGTTAGATATATTCTGTTCTTTGGATTAAAGAATCAATTTGACCATCTCTGCTTCTCTTTGCTATGGGGAGTGATATCTTTTGATCTTTTGGTTTTTAAATTTAGCTTAGTTCCTGTTGTACATAACGTACAAAGCAGACAGCTCAAATAAACGTAGCAATCATAGCCATCCACCGTTAAAATCAATTAAACCAGCTAAAAACCTAATTTTTAAAAATAAAATAACAAAGTCAGGCAGTCTTTCTAGATTATATTGATATATATTTCATATAACATTCATATAAAAATGACAAGGAAACATGTCAATATGCATTCCTATCTCTTTCTAATAAAATAAGTAATTTTATTTGACAAATGGGACTGGCAATTCTAGCTGAAATTTCTAGAAGACTTTAATCAGAAACCAGACTCTCATCAATAATATATATTTGGCTATGATATCCTCATCATCTGTAAACTGCTCATCATCTGTAAACTGCCTGGAGTCAGTTAAGATTCTGACAATAGATAATAAGCAAAATAAATATGCTAGCAATCACTCTTCACTGTAGGCTGATACCTGGTGATTGGAGGTTAAATGCCACATATCTGCTGACTCATATATTATGTTTCTATCATCAAATGTACTTTTCTTTCTGGAAGCCAGGTGATTTCATCCCAGTCATCCAATTCACTTAATAGAATTTTAAATAGATTTTGGAGGTCAGCTTCTGTTTTGAAGGGCAGCATATAACTTTTTAAAAAAGGAAAGGAAAAGGAAGAATGAAACTAACTTGCTTAGAATCTCTGATTTTTAAGACATCCTTTGAAGTTAAACACAGCAAACTTTAAGATTGATAAAAGAAAATACTGTTTGTTCAATGCATAGAATAACTATGGGAGCTGGAGTCACCAGAAGTGATGATAGCCATAATTTAAATGGTTGTAAAAGACCACAGTCAAATTCATGGAAGTAAGATATGCAGGTGCAAATATTTTTTAATGGTATTAAACTACCTTGACTTGATATAGCTTACTTTCAATATCACATTTGATGGTGTCCAACTGTGTCTAAATGAACATCAAGCAGAAAAAGTCATTTTTTAGGTGAATAGCACCCAGAATGGCAAACCTACATACAATAATTTATTAAAACAACACATGGGCAAGGATATCACTTTAGGCCTTCCTGCATTATTGCCCATTTACCAGAACTCTTGACAAACATTAAGAAACAAAACTTTTAAAATCCCAAACATACAATCTCTAACAGCAACATACATCTCCAACACCAAGATTACCATGGAAAGGTAAGGAAAATACATGGATCATAAAATAAACCAACCAAAGCCTTCTCCGTCGAGGCACAAATGCCTAGTCTCAAATTATCATAAATTGGACTCATTGATTGAGAACCCATACTCTAGAGAAGTTGATAAATACTGGAAAAGATGTTAGGAAAGAGAACTGCAGCAAGATAAAAGGGCTTGATAACAATATCAATGGTGCATTTTTGGAAGAGGCAGATCATCTGGAGAAGATTTTTATATATTTGGTCATTAAGAACCAATACCAACTTGATAGCAGATGATCAGTTCATAAACCTTTCCCTTTCTCCCCTCATATCCTCCTCTTTTTTATCCTACCAAACAAAGTACCAAATTCTTTAGACCAGCCAGCAGGCCCAGGATCTTCCTACAGGTTGTCCATACTCAGAAGGAAGCATTAGGTTGGATCATTTCTTATTTGCCCCAATCAGGAAGACTTGACTATCCATATTTCTAAAGAATCTTTAGAACGAATCATTAGGAAGATTGTCTAAGTACACATCTTCCAAGTCTATTACTTCACATTGTTGTCCATTTGGTTTTGTCAATTATCCATGGCTGGGAATGATAGGAATTATAATCTGACCTCTGTAAGGCACAACACTGTGAAAGTCTGTTATTAGTCATTTATGAATTTATTTAAGTCTATATATCATGACAGGCACATCCACAGAGAAGGAATCAAACAAGTTAAAATGGCCGCCATAACTGACCAACCCCTTTTTCTTATTTGTTGCCTGATAAAAATAAAGAGGGTGTGGCTTTGATCATGAGGTCACACAGCTGTCATGTTGACTTCTTTGACTCCCTGCTGCAGACACAGTTTGGTACTGTTTCGCACAGCTATCCCAAATCTAATAACAGCAATAATAAGCCATCACAGAACTGTTTTACAGTACTCTGATGAATCATTTTTGGTTTTGCTGCTGCTTGCATATAATGATTTTTTTAACCTGCTGTTGTAAGCTATTTCCTTATTTACTTATGACTATAACTTCGTTGCTGTATCTTATGATTTATGTTGATTGCTTTTATTTATAATCTAGTATGATTAATGTGATTACTTATTAGCCTATGACTATCACTGAGTGTTGTATCTTATGATTTATGATGATTGTATTTGATAATGATAATGATGATGATCTATCATTTGTTGCTTGTATGTACCCTGAGAGCTTATGCACTGATGACAGATTCCTTGTGTGTCCAATCACACTTGACCAATAAAGAATTCAATTCAATTCAATTCAATTCAATTCAATTCAATTCAATTCAATTCTATTCTATTCTATTCTATTCTATTCTATTCTATTCTATTCTATTCTATTCATGTGTGTATTTATTTATATTTAATTCTCTATAAACTGTATTTAATGCCCCTGTGTGGTGAGAGAACCTTATACAAATATATGCTGCATGAATTGATGATACACATTGAAAAAAGTACATTTAGAACCTGCAAACTGACTCAGTAAGCAGTAATATTATGCACTGGAAGAATAAGTAACACAAAGTAGTTTAACAAATCTTGAATGTTTTCCTGAATTCTCTACAGCAGTATTTGTTTTATTTTTAAAGTTTTCACCTACTCAACAAAACAAGATTTTTTTTTGCATGAAAGGCAAAATAGCAGTCTTAAACATTACTACCCTTGAAATATAATCAGCTGCTCTAAAAAGATAGGAATCCAATAGCACACTTAATACCTTGAGATTAAGTTGGAATCTGTCAGTTTATGTTTCCTTTTCTCAGGACATGACAGCTTCCTGACTGCTATTGAATACAGTGATAATGGTTTCTCTTTTTCCCCGAGAGACATTGTCCTAGCTTTTAGAGATGAATTAATTCACCTTTGCAGAAGCTGATGTTCACAGCTCTGACATCTCATGAAAGTTTCTGAAAGTTTCTTTCCATCTTGAATTAAGGATTTGCAAGGCCATACATATTTCTCTTAACCAAGCAAATTTTCTGCAAAGTTTTTATTGAGCCTAATATGCATGAATGGTACAAGTTTGGCTACAAAGAATTTATATAGAGAGAATGAGTTTCCTTTTTGCCTATAGATTGGATCTGTATAAAAGAGAGCCTCCAATTTTCATTGTAAATCCTCATTGTGGTCATACTTGAGCATGACTGGTTACAAATTGAAGCATTTTGGGGGTTCACAACACTAACCAGTCTGACGTGGGCACCTATGCATCCTACCTGTGTCATCAAACCTACACTTGCACCAGTGGTGGGTTTCAAATTTTTTTACTACTGGTTCTGTGGGTGTGGCTTGGTGGGCATGGCAGGGGAAGGATACTGCAAAATCTCCATTCTCTCCTCAATCCAGGAGAAGGTTACTGCAAAATCCCCATTTCCTCCCAATCAGGTGGGATTTGGGAGGCAAAGAATAAATGGGGCAGGTGCTAGTCAGAATTTTTACTACCGGTTCTCCAAACTACACAAAATTTCCACTATGGGTTCTCCAGAACTGGTCAGAACCTGCTGAAACCCACCTCTGACTTGCACACTGTAACTTAGTATAGTTACCATGATTAATTAAATGTGGATCAGAACACTCTAGTATTTTGACTTACTGTACAATCCTAAAATAGAACTATACTATAAGATTATGATATTCATTCACTCCAGCAAATGAGAAAGCTGAGGAACACCTGAACATGTAAACCAATTTCATAAATGTGCTGGTATGATGTAATTAATCATGCTTGATTGAATAAACCACAATTGGTGGTTTACCAATTGAAACCACCATGGCTTGGTATGGTGGCAAACCTAGTCTTTCCTATCACTCAAGTTGTCTAATTTCTGAAGGCAAAGTAAAGTTTCAGAAGGATGTCTCAATTATTGAGCATTATCTGGGTCTTCTTGCACTGGGTACATTGATTTCTTTCCGAGTGTACAGCACTCAAGAGAATGGCAATCAATCATAGGTTCCTTTTGCTGGACATCTAAAGCAGGGGTGGGCAATTAATTTTTCCAAGGGGTGACATGTGAAACTGGGACTGTTGTGGAGGGCCCAGCTAATAAGAATGTGAAGGTGCATAGGCATGTACCCTGTTTTCCCCAAAATAAGACATCCCCTGATAATAAGCCCAATTGGGCTTTCGAGGGCATTGAAAAATTGAAATTGAAAAAAAAAAATAATAACAGCAGTCATTTTCAAAATAAAAGCAATGCAGTTGTATTTTATGAATGGTCCCAACTTACTTACATTTGACTTCTAATTTCTGATTGTCTTCATGCATGCCAGACAGGGACAGCCAAGAGGTTGGATGTGGTCCAGGGACTGTAAAATAATTAGCTCTGAGCTGGACAGTAAGAAGTACCTCACCTCATCCATGTAGTTTGTGGCCACAACAAAAATCCCTCTATTCCATGGGTCTCCAAACTTGGCAACTTTAAGACTTGTGGACTTCAACTCCCAGAATTTGGCGGGCCTTAGGAAGCAGGGTTTTTTTTTTCTCCTATCATGGCACCTGTTTTATCAATAATCTACTCTTGAGGATTTGGACAGCTCCAACACTATTTGCATTTTAGAACAGGGGTCTTCAAGCTTGGCAACTTTAAGATTTGTGGACTTTAACTCCCAGAATTCCTCAGCCAGCTTTGCCAAGTCTTAAAGTTGCCAAGCTTGGAGATCCCTGCTCTATCCTTTCTATTATGTCTCCTTTCTTAATCCCGATTTCCTGCTATCAGAGTTGGAAGTGTGAGAGAAACCTCTTCAATATAATGTTAAATACAAACTGAGAGCCTCAGTGGTGAAATTGCAACAAACTTGGTGTTTATTGTGAGATGAAGATGCTGGGACATAGTATTTATTTATTTATTTATTTATTTAATTAAATTTTTATACCGCCCTTCTCCAAAATAGGACTCAGGGCGGTGCACAGCCAAGGTAAAAACAAGACATATATACAAACATGGTGAATCTAAAAAAAACTATTTAAAATAATTAAATGTTTTGGCCGAATTAAAACCATTTCCAATTTAAAATCAATTTAAAAATTAAAAATTTGGTCAAGCCAGCCCAGCTTGTTGGAATAAATAGGTTTTTAGGGCCCGACGAAAAATCCGGAGGTCTGTTATTATGCGTAATTCTGGGGGGAGGGTGTTCCAGAGGGTAGGCGCCACCACAGAGAAGGCTCTCCCCCTGGGGGTCGCCAGCCGACATTGCCTGGCGGACGGCACCCTGAGGAGGCCCACTCTGTGTGAGCGTACTGGCCGGTGGGAGGCTATTGGTGGCAGAAGGCGGTCTCGTAAGTACCCCCGGCCCTAAGCCATGGAGCGCTTTAAAGGTGGTCACCAACACCTTGAAGCGCACCCGGAAGACCACCGGGAGCCAGTGCAGCTCGCGCAGGAGAGGTGTCACGTGGGAGCGCCTCGTCGCCCCCATGATCCCCCGCGCGGCCGCGTTCTGGACCAGCTGGAGCCTCCGGGTGCACCCCAGGGGGAGCCCCATGTAGAGAGCGTTGCAGTAGTCCAGGCGGGAGGTGACGAGGGCCTGAGTGACTGTGCGTAGGGAGTCCCGATCTAGAAAGGGACGCAACTGGCGTATCAGGCGAACCTGATAAAAAGCCCCCCTGGCCACGGCCGTCAAATGATCTTCCAAGGACAGCCGTGCGTCCAGGAGGACGCCCAAGTTGCGAGCCCTCTCCGTGGGGGCGGGTGATTCACCCCCAATAGTCAGCGATGGCGTCAGCTGGCTATATCGGGACGCCGGAAGCCACAGCCACTCGGTCTTGGAGGGGTTGAGTTGGAGCCTGTTTCTCCCCATCCAGGCCCGCACGGCCTCCAGGCACTGGGACAACACTTCAAGGGCATCATTGGGGTGGCCTGGGGTGGAGATATACAGCTGGGTGTCATCAGCGTATTGATGGAACTCCACCCCGAAGCCACGGATGATCTCACCCAGCGGCTTTACATAAATGTTGAACAGAAGGGGCGAGAGTACCGACCCTTGTGGCACCCCACAAGCAAGGTGCCTCGGGGTCGACCGCTGCCCCCCTGTCAACACAGATTGCGACCGGTCGGAGAGGTAGGAGGAGAACCACCGCAAAACGGTGCCTCCCACCCCCAACCCCGCCAACCGGTGCAACATGATACCATGGTCGATGGTATCAAAAGCCGCTGAGAGGTCTAACAGGACCAGGATAGAGGAATGACCCCTATCCCGGGCCCTCCAGAGATCATCCACCAATGCGACCAATGCCGTTTCCGTGCTGTGCCCAGGCCGGAAGCCGGACTGGAGCGGGTCTAGATAGACAGCTTCATCCAGGTACCGGGGAAGCTGTTGCGCCACCACACTCTCAACAACCTTCGCAACGAAGCGAAGGTTGGAGACTGGACGATAGTTAGCCAAAACAGCCGGATCCAGAGAGGGCTTCTTGAGGAGGGGCCTCACCACCGCTTCTTTCAAAGCGGCCGGCAGGACCCCCTCACCCAAAGAAGCGTTAACAATCATCTGGAGCCAGCCTCGCGTCACCTCCCGGGAGGCCAGTACCAACCAGGAGGGACACGGGTCCAATAAACATGTGGTCGCGTTCAGCCGTCCCAGGATCCTGTCCATGTCCTCGGGAGTCACAGGATCGAACTCCCCCCAGATAACACTCTCAAGACCTGCCTCAGTCATCCCGTCCGGACATACCCAGTCAGAGGCCAGCCCTTCTCGAATCTGAGCGATTTTGTCATACAGATATTGCACAAAATCCTCAGCTCGACCCTATGTATGGTAGTAAGTGCTCAAAAGCTGTGTTAACTAACCAACAAGGGACTCCATTCATGATTGAATCAAACCCACATCTGATATTGCCCTGTGTTCTAGCCTTTACTGCCAAAAACCCTCTGTGAAAATGTGCTGCAGTGCACAAATTGCACACAAGGCAGGTGTAAGCAGATAAGGGATGACAGTATGATGGGATTTAATAAAATGGATAGATATAAACAGCATTCAAAGTTAGCCCAGCCACATCAGCACCATTTCCTAAGACATCTAAGGAAAATGAGGCTAGAAATATTACCAATCTGCTAGAAAATCAGCTGGCTCAGGTTCCTTTTTTCCCAACACTGTATCCAAGTCAGCAATATTTATAAACTAGTGTTTTCTTTTAAAAATATGTATGTATTTATTAATTTACAATACTTCTAATTTGTTCCAATTCAAGCAGTCTGGGCATCAAATATCATCAAATCAAGCAACAACAGTAACAGTAAATAATTTATAATACCCCAATTACAAATAACAACACTATTGGGTATTTCTTAAATAATTGGAGGCAACCTTTATGATGACAAAGTTCTTGATAGAAACTATAAAGAAAAAAAAAACTGGCCAACCTCAGCTGTGACACATCATTGTGGAATTGTAATTATGATAAATAATTAAACACAAATGAGTAAAGAACAAAAGATAACCACAAAAAGAAAAGCAAAAATGAAACACAAGGTAGGAGGACGTAGTCTGGACAAAGACTATGTTGAAAAAAAAGCAACTTAGAATCTTTATGGCATTGCAGCAACCTGGAATATTTTGCAAATCTCATGAGCCTTGAGGATCAGATAGGCAGATTCAGTTCTGGCTAAGTGCAACTTGATGTAACGTGGTATTGAGACATTTAGGTCTTAAATATAATGGTCACCACTTTGAACTGTGCCCAGTTATCTACTGTCCACCGATGTAGCGACTTTAGTAAAGGCGTAGTTGCAGGGGTGGGCTGCTGGGTGTTCGCAGGGGTTCAGGAGAACCTCTAGCTAAGATTCTGTGCAGTTTGGAGAACCCCCAAATCCCACTCCTGGCCGGCCCCGCCAACCTCTCCCCTCCCCTCCCAGGAGTCCCCACTCAGCCTATTTTGGATGCAGATAAGTACAGGGTGCGCATGGAGGCTTGGGGAGGGTGAAAAATGGGTGTACCAGAAGTACTGGAAGTCTGGAAACAGGCCCATTTCTGGCCTCCTGAGAGCCTCTGGAGCCTGGGGAGGCTCTTTTTGCCCTCCCGGAGGCTCAAGCAAAGCCTCCGGAACTCAAGGAGGACAAAAACGCCCCCTCCCCGCCATGGTGCAGGAGGCCGAATAGGCCACGCCCACCATGGCCATGCTCACCCAGCAACTTGGCAGAGAACACCTTGCTAAAAATTTTGAAGCCCACCCCTGCGTAATTGTATATTGGCAGTACGGTCCTGCTATAATGTTATTAATGCATTTTGTAACAGCTGTAGGTTCTGGGTTGTCTTCAGAGCAAAGGCATGTAGGGCAAATTGCAGTAGCCCAAGCAGGTGCTTGAAGATGTCCTTTTCTCCCAGATTACTTTCTTTTCTGTATCAGAACTTCTTAACACCCCTCCTCTCTCTCTGTCCCCCTCCCCTTCCCCTCTCCCCCCGTTCTCTGTTTTTATTTCTAATACAGTACTCACAACAAGGTATTGGAAGCCTTTTGTCATGGTTCCGAGTAATGGCCCAATCAATTCCAGGACTCTGAGGCTGTGGCTTTTCTCAAATATCCATTTTATTGGGTACATCATATCGGCATGTTCACATGTGAAACCAACTCGAAATATTTCCCGCTTTTTGTTATAATAAAAAGAATAGATATCACCCACCCAGCCTAGTGTCACTGGTCATGTTAATCAACCAAGTGAATGGCAGGCTGCTCAGCTACTCCCTTTAGCTGTTACAATGGCCTTGATTCCCACAAGCCTTATCGCTGTTATGTCTGGCACCTGAGGGGAAAATTATCCCACACCTGTAGTTCCCCCTCCCACCATATGTATAGCAACTAAGAAACAAAGTAAAAGGAATGTGGATTCAGTTAAAGTTGTTTTGAGAGTTGAAACCTTTTCTGTAGAAAAACGAAGTAAAAATACTACAGTATAAACAAAATTATATCAGCCTCACTTTAACACTTCCTTTGATCTTTGGCTCCCTTTTCTTACTTTGTTACTCTCTGGAGTAGTTTGGTGATGCATATTTACCAATAGATTTGCTGGGCACAATCTTTGGGAAAACTACAATTAATGTATTTTTGATCCATTCAGTTCTCTTAAATCACTAAATAATCCATTCCAGTGGTGGGTTGCCCCCTGTTCGGACCGGTTCTACAGAACCGGTAGTAAAACCAGAGGGAGGCTCTGCCCACTGACCCCGATGTCATCAGAATACTTGGCGAGTGCACGAGTGTGGCCCCGTTGCGAACCGGTAGTAAAGGTAAGTAGAACCCACCCCTGGTCCATTCCTTATTTAAACCAGCATTTCAAATGTGCTGTTAGTTTTAAACAAGAGCTTATCATTTTTTTTAAATCTTGCATTTTAATTCTGGTTATTATAGGGGCCTTCCAGGCAATAGGAAATGTAAAACAAGCTGAACTGTTTGTCTGTACAGCAAGCTGAACTGTTTGCTTCTGATAATTTCTTAAACCAAAATAAAAATTGTAGTCTCAAGTGCTGTGAGGTGGCAAAGGGGTTAGGCTGGCATAATTTCTTATTATTTTTTTATACCAATATTATAGCATTGGATGTTAACATAAGGTAAAAGAGATAAAGGGTCTGTATTAGTGTCAAAGATCATGGAGAAATGAATGTATTTGGTGTTATGTATCTAATTTTGGAGGGAAAATTAGAGCAGGAAAAAGCTCGATGATCATTGGCTAATACACTTGGCAAGTAGCTATATAAGGAGAGCTGTTCTACTGTAAATTTGCTGGATTCTCACTGTGTATTAAAGAGTTGTTGTTCACTTTGACCTGGCTCCTGTCTCCTCACTCGCCCAATCTAACATTTGGGCAAACATCTGGGAAGACTAAAGAAAGGCAGGGGAACTAATCAGGAGTGAACCATCCCTAAAAGGAAGATGAAGGTCTTAGAATGATCCATGAAGGAGAATCAGGAGAATAACCAGTAACTGATCATAGTCCAGACTGGGGGGGAAAGGGTTTTGGGAGAAAGAAAAGAATATCTGGATGAACGTAAATTCAGCATTACCCAATCATTATCAAAGAACTCTAGATCAGGACCGCTATGGAAAAAAAATAGTAAAAAATATTTCCTGTGCTTCTTTGTTTGCCCCCAAATAGACACCATTAGCTGAAACTGCACTATGTGGGTGAGAAAGCAGACTTCAATGACATATTTATGGCTGACTAATTCACAACTCAAGAGAAGGAAGGTAGGCAGGTAGTTAATTGACACTATCACAAGTCCTACGTGTTATGTACAGCATCATGTTTTCTGCACCTAGAAGGTTGTTAACACCAAATAATAGTAGAATAGAAGCAGTGATTTATACATTGCTACATTCCAAATTAAAGATCAATTGTTGGGTTGTTGGGAAGCTGATTAATTTGAGATTCTGCCTTTTTTTAAAATCCCTTATGTTCATTCTTCCAGTAAGTTGTTCCATTCAGTTGGTGTGTTACTCTTTTCCTAATAATTATTTGCAGATGATGCAGTGCTGAGTGCTGCTGTTTAGGTTACAATTTTCTTAGAAGAGATCACATTTGCTTTTAAATTAGCTAGCCATAAATTAAATCAGCCAGAAGTGTTCTTTTAAAAGTAATCCTTTAGCTTCCATCCTATTCCTTTCAGACTAAAGGAATAAAACTGCTTCAGACAAGATGGCTCCATTACAGGAACTGTATTTGCAGAACATGCCGATTTCATTGACACAATATGCTAAATATGTATTGTTTTAACCTTGGCTAGATTCTTCCCTCTCCCCCAATTTAACATGTTATGTAAACCCAGCCATGAAATCAATTTTATATCCATTGTGGAAAAACAATATTGCCTATCAGGGTGAATTTGCAAACTGTTTCATCCTTATTAGAAATCATTAGACATACATATTCAGTTTTTATCCTATAGGCTTCAAAATCTCTAGTGAAAAATAAAACTCATAGTCCACTGCACTTTAGATGGGTAGTGCATTAGCTTTAGGAGCTATCCAGGTAGTGATGCTTCTAAAGGAAGGATTGAGTGTTGAAGGAAGCAATATATAAAATATATCAGAATAGTACATATTAATGTATATTGGCTGGGGAATTCTGGAGAGTTGAAGTCCACACATCTTAAAGTTGCCAAGACTGAGAAGCATAGGTATTTAGAGTCCATATACCACTGAGATAAGACACAAATGTTACAGTACATCATGCATATAAGAACATGTTTATGGCAGGGACATGAAATCTTACCTTCCCAACCGGTTTGGAAGCGCATGTGCCGCGTGTGCGCACGAACCCTCTGCGCATGCACAAACCCTTCTGCTTAAAACAAGGAAGTAATAACGACCAGGCGGAGCCTTGCGCCACCATTGCTTCCGATTCTCTGAACCACCAGCCGCCATTGCTACCAGTTCGGCCAAATCGGTCTGAACTGGGAACATTTCACCCCTGGTTCAGCGGGGTATGCCATAGTTGTATCCCTTTCTCTCCATTAATGTGTGAAGACTTGAATGTGGTCTCTCAAGTCTGAGTCCAACACCATTACAATACTGGTTTGGGCATTTTTGTTTTCTTATAGCAGCTAATTGCTGAAAAGTAATTAAATATAAAATATCAGTTCAAAATGTGAAGTTTAAAAGAGACTTATGTGACTCACCGTCTTAGTATTTGGCCTCAGCATCTGTCATTTTAGTACAGGGCTTTCAAACTCGTGGCCCACAGGCCAGATGCCACGGCCACACCCTGTTTAGCGAAGGGTGAAAAAAATCTTGATATGTCATGTGGCCATGCCGTGACGATGCGAGTTTGATACCGCTGCTTTAGTACATCCTTCGCTGTGTAGACCAATGGGAAAAAATGAGCTAATAGATTTAACTCCCTCTCTGGTTTTTGGGAGGGTACCATTTAACAATATGTTCATGTGCTGATTGATGGAATATTATGAAACTATTTAAAAAGAAATATACTCCTAGGTACTTCTGAGATAGTTAAAATTTACAGATGGAGATGGTTTTGATCAGTCTCAATGGACCAACTATATTGGGCTGCATAAACAGAAGGATAGAATTAAGATCACGTGAAGTGTTAATACCACTTTATAATGCCTTGGTAAGGCCACACATGGAATACCACATTCAGTTTTGGTCACCACAATGTAAAAAAGATGTTGAGATTCTAGAAAGAGTGCAGAGAAGAGCAACAAAGATGATTAGGAGACTCGAGGATAAAACATATAAAGAACGGTTGCTGGAACTGGATATGTCTAGTCTTATGAAAAGAAGGACTAAGGGTAACATGATAGCAGTGTTCCAATATCTCAGGGGCTGCCACAAAGAAGAGGGAGTCAAACTATTCTCCAAAGCACCTGAGGGTAGGACAAGAAGCAATGGGTGGAAACTAAACAAGGAGAGAAGCAATTTAGAACTAAGGAGAAATTTCCTAACAGAATAATTAATAAGTGGAACAACTTGCCTGCAGAAGTTGTGAATGCCCCAACACTGGAAATTTAATGTTTAATATAATTGAATGATTTATATTGTTAAAATATATCCATCTAAGCAAATGAAAGAGAAAATGGATTGATAATTGGTTAGGATTTAAGATTTAAGTAACAGGTTTTTGGGAATAATGGCATAGTTATATAGATAGATTTGAGGGAAATACTTGTTTTAAAATATTTAGTTGTGTTAATTGAAAAATAAGATTTATTAATGATTTGCTTTAATTTTCCCTACGTAACCAAGGTTTTTCTGCAGCCCCAGCTCAGAAGAATCAGTAAAAACCTGGCTAGAGGAAAAACACACATAAACCCTACGAAGAAGTAAGAAAATAGATACTATACCTTTACAGGGAGGATACATAAGATGTGGGTGTGGCCTACTGATGAAAGCAAACAAGCTGGAAATAGATCTATATAGGTCTCCCACCTAGCAGGAAGAGCTTGCTGGCTGCTAGAAAGGAAAAAAGCCCAGAATCGAGTGGATGTGATTCTACTGAGCTGGGGCTGCAGAAAAACCTTGGTTTTTATATATATATGCATATATATATATGCATATTCTTTCTACCCAGGTTTTACCTACGTAAACCTGGCTAGAAAGAATATGCACATAAAAGCCTACGAAAAAGAAAAAGACATATATATATATATATATATATATATATATATATATATATATATATATATCTCTGTGTGTGTGTGTGTGTGTGTGTAGAAGCAATGGGTGGAAACTAATCAAGGAGAGAAGCAACTTAGAACTAAGGAGAAATTTCCTGACAGAACAATTAATCAATGGAACAACTTGCCTCCAGAAGTTGTGAATGCTCCAACACTGGAAATGTTAAAGATGATGTTGGATAACCATTTGTCTGAAGTGGTGTAGGGTTTCCTGCCTAAGCAGGGGGTTGGAATAGAAGACCTTCAAGGTCCCTTCCAACTCTGTTTTCTATTCTATTCTATTCTATTCTATTCTATTCTATTCTATTCTATTCTATTCTATTCTATTCTATTCTACTCTACTCTACTCTACTCTACTCTACTCTACTCTACTCTACTCTACTCTACTCTACTCTATTCTATTCTATTCTATTCTATTCTATTCTATTCTATTCTATTCTATTCTATTCTATTCTTCTTCAGATAGTTCTTCTGAGTCAGTGTGAATTGAATAACCAGACTATTGATCCTATAAGGCCCTTGACCTTCTTTTCTTTATAGTTTCTTTAATAAATATTATTGTTTAAAAGATGAAAGAAGACTAGAAAGAAGAACCTTGTATATTTCCATACAATTCTCAAAGGCATAGAGAAAGTGTAAATTAAACAAATGAGAACAGACAGCTAAAGAAGTGAGCCATGGAAGAAATGAGGGGAGGCATTTGCACATATTATTATAAACAATAAATGAAAGAGAGAACTCCATTTATAGAATACACCATTTTAAATGTTGTATGGGCATGCACTAAAGGGAATACTGGGGTAATCTTGTTATCTGGACATATAGTAGAATTGCGCTCTCTCTCTCTCTCTCTCTCTCTCTCTCTCTCTCTCTCTCTCTCTCTCTCTCTCTCTCTCTCTCTGTGTGTGTGTGTGTGTGTGTGTGTGTGTGTGTGTGTACCTGGATGTGTATCACACATTCCTGATTACGTCTCTGGCATTTCTAAGTAAGGCTTGGGAAGTCCTCAGAGAACGATTACCTATCCATGTAGATAATATTAAACTTTAAGGTCCAGTGCATAAGACATCTTCTTCTATATAATACTGGGACCAATTAAAAAGAATCAAATCTAGTTCCAAACTTCAAAATCAAGTCCACTGAGTAAGATATAACAGGATCGTAGGCATACAGAATTACTAACTATTCTTTTCCATGAAATAAATGTAGCTTCCCCCCCCCACATATGATTTAAGACAAGTTAGATCTCTAAACGGATACCAAAGCCAACTGAAATATGATGTATTTGCCAAGTACATTGGTTATGTTTGATCCAAATGGGAAACTATTACATTTCTCACATTTTAAGATATTCACTGAACTTGGGGAAAGTGGTATTTTAGAATGTGGAGAGGGCCAATGCATTAAGTTATTATTTGTTTAAGCCTGATTTATTAAGTAACCTAGAAATGTCTGGGATCTCACAAATCAGAAAACAGAGCTAACTAATATAGGTGTCCTCAATTTAAGATTAACAAAGGAGCCCAAAACTTCTGTTACTAAGTGAGATAGCTGTTAAGTGAATTTTGCCTCATTTTACAATCTTTCTTTTCACAGTCGTTAATCACTGCAATTGTTAAGTTAGTAACACGGTTGTTAAGTGAATCCAGCTTCCCCATCGACTTTAATTATCAGAAGGTTGAAAAAGGGAATTGTATGACACCCCTCCGAGGACATTGCAACTGTCATAAATATGAGTCAGTTGCCAAGCATCTAATTTTGATCACATGACCATGGGGATCCTGCAATGATTGTAAGTATGAAAAATGGTCATAAGTCACTTTTTTCAATGTTACTGTAACTTCAAATGGTCATTAAATAAACTGAGGACTATCACATTTGGAGGGATAGGGACACACCTTGGTGATATACCGTATTTTTCGGAGTATAAGACGCACCTTTTTCCCCTGAAAAAGAGGGTGAAAATCTGGGTGTGTCTTATACTCTGAATGTAGCCCTGCCCAGCTTCTCAAATGGGCGTTTCAGATGCTGAAAAAACATCAGAAACGAAGCTTCAGAAAAGAAGCCCCCAAACAGAGCTTCAGAGGTTTTTTTGCTGAAGCTCTGTTTTGGAGACTTTCAGAGGCAGGGGAAAAAAAAAAAAAGCAAGGCACAGAGCTCACAACCAAGGAACCTGTTGCTAAAATTCACCTCTGGGAACAGCTGATTGGGGATATTCCGGGAGGCCGATCCACCCAACAATCAGCATTTTTCTTATTTTCCTCCCCAAAAACTAAGGTGTGTCTTATACTCTGCTGCGTCTTATACTCCAAAAAATACAGTACCTTTCTGGAAAGTTGGGTGAGAATTTCTTTTCTTTTTTTTAGGGTAGGATTCTTTTCTTCCAAATTATCGTGCCAAAATGTTGTAATGCTATTTGGCAGAGATGTCAAATACAAGGCCCGGGGGCTAAATCCGGCCTGCAAGGTGCTTAGATTTGGCCCCTGGGGCTGCCCTAGAAACAGTGAAGGACCGGCCCATAGTGCCTCTGTCAGAAAAAAACGGAGTTCAGGAGGGATGCGTGTGGCCCTCCCGAGCTCCGTTTTCACTGGCAGAGGGTTACAAGAGGCCATCACAACCAAAAACGGAGCTTGGGAGCCCGCTTTCGCTGGCAGAGTGCTCAGGCCACCACAGGCACTCCTGACAAGAATGACATTAAGTTGGCCATGCCCACGCTGGCCATTCCCCCAACGTCAAAAACAACCCTGATGCAGCCCTCAATGAAATCGAGTTTGACACCCCTGCTATATGGTGTTGCTAAGGGCTGTGCATTTCCATCTCATGAGAATATAAGATTCCCAAGTCCCAAAATAAACAGATTATTATCCATAAATCTGTACCACTACTTGAAGCAAAATTCAAATAACAGAACAACAGAGTTGGAAGCACCTTAGAGGCCTTCTAGTCCAACCCCCCTTCAAGCAGGGGGGTTGGACTAGAACCCCCTTTTACCATTCCAGAAAAGGGACTGTCTAGTTTCTTCTAAAAAGCTTCCAGTGATGGAGCACCCACAACTTCCGAAGACAAGCCATTCCACTGCTTAATTTTTCTCACTGTTAGGAAATTTCTCCTTAGTTCTAGGTTGTTCTCTCTTTGGTTAGTTTCCATCATTGTTCCATCCATTAGTTTCCATCTGTTATTTGGATAAATGTCTGTAGAGATATAGGGAATGACTTTGAAGGGTAGGAGGAAGAGCCTCTCCTAAGGGAATGGTTAGATAAGTGAGACTTGGGCCTGGACCAGGAAACTAATTTAAGAAAACATCTCACATAGGCTCCTCTCTGATTCACGTGAAAATAAAGAGTGTATGTGTGGGAAGCACATTCAGACTTGCAAGATGTTGCTACTATGTTGGTTTGTATTTTTAATTTTGGGCCAAATTTATATATATTTTAATTGTTTTTAATATTTGTATTTCATGTTTTTTAATTCTGGCTGTACACCGCCCTGAGTCCTCAGGGAGAAGGGCGGTATATAAATTTAAAAATAAAATAAAAATAAATAAAATAAATTTATTTATTTATTTATTTGATTTCTATAGCCACCTGTCAAATTATTCATGAACTGGCAGAGATATGGTAACAAGGTCAGCCAGTGAATAGGCATAGCAACTAAGTCAGCCAATGGGAGCTGAGACAGACTGGAGCCAGGGTGTGTCTTAGTCTGCAGCTTCTGAGTCTGTGCAGAGAAACTGAAACTAGCCTGCTCTGCTGAAATGAAACTAACTGTTCTCTCCTGCTTGTGTTTTGCTTGTAACTGCTACATTGGATGAATCTGCTATTGGTATTGTAAATTTACCTCATGTTTTATTATGTATATAAAGAAGTTAATGAATCCTGCTGAATCAGTTTACCTGTGTGTGCTTTCTGGATTATTTCTGCAACAAACTGATACCACCCATCTCAGCAAAAAACCAACTCTCAATTCAAAACATAGATTACAACTGAAATTGTAAAAACATTTTAAAACAATAAAAAACATTAAAAGAAATGTTTTTAAGAAAGAAAACATTAAAACAGTAAGAAAACATTAAAACAGTAAAAAAAAAAAAACCCTTGAAAATGTCTAATTCAAAGTACATACAAAGCAAGATATCTTGCCTATTAACAATATGGCCAGGAGGTGAGCCTTGGTGTAGGCATCACAGATTTGGGTGCATACCAGTGGTGGGTTGTTCCCGGTTCGTATCAGTTCTATAGAACCAATAGTAAAACCAGTGGGAGGCCCTGCCCATCAACCCTGATGTCACCAAAATGCTTCTGTTCATGTGCAGAAGCTTCTGTGCATGCGCAGAAGAGTGTGTATGAGCGTATGGCTGTATCTAACAGTTATGTCATATACAGCATTGGTTTCTTTCTCCTGGGAACCAAGGACATTCCCACAGATGGTCGAAGTGAGGAGGAGTGAAGTTGCCAGGCAACCGGATGACACCTTGATTGGACTATGTGACTGATTGTTTGGGGGAGGGAGAAAACTTTTACTTTTAATTAGGTGAAAACCACTGGAACTTTCAAAACATTCAGCCTGTGCCAATATGATATATGCAAATAAAGCTATTCTTTGAGGAATCTACCTGCCTCAGAGTTATGTTTGCTATGGATATATTACTTGGAACCCTGATATTAAACCAATTCTGAATGTTCCCGTGAATGTGTCACAGTCAATGTTGGCTTAATGTGTTAACCTAACCATTATGATTATGAAACACTGGTTGATAATTTCATGTTACATATGAACCAGGCCACTATGGGTTATTCAACAAACCACAGTTAAAACCAACCAACCATGGTTTAGCATCCTGAATAGTTCTAGCTATATAAAAACAGTTAATAAACCCAGGAAGGGGGAATTGTTAATCTCCTTTATTATCCTAATAACCCATTCATTCCTTCTGCCATGTCACAAATCACTTTGGAATCTCTTCCAGTTTTGACATGACGGGTGAAATAAGACCAACCGTGTGAGATGCTTTCACTTACAAGATTTACAAGCTTGATTATTTCAGGCACAGCAGGATACGCTTCTAAATTGTAATCTGGCTTAAATGAAATGCCCTGAAACAAGGGGAAGATAATTAGTATTGGATATCCAATCTAATTAGTAAGGCAGCCTTGCACTTCACAGCCTTATTCCAATGGAAGTCAATAAAATAGGATCCATCTTAAGTGAGGTGGCTAAAATGGAAATGCATGAAAGCAACTTGTAGGGCTTGGTTTCGGGTATTTGAAGTAATTAGCAAGGTAAACTTGAGGCATGAAGTCTGGTTAAGGAAAAAAAATCAATAATATAGGAGTGGTTAAGAAGAAAATCAATATAGAATTACAGTGCTTTTCTGGAAGTCTCAGGCCCTAGAAACATTTTGGCTGCAATGCTTCATTTCCCAAGAAATCTGACAAATAATAAGATATTACAGTGTTTTCTTTATTGCGGACACTGGCCCAGTCCAGAGGTGGGTTTCAGCAGGTTCTGACCAGTTCTGGAGAACTGGTAAATACCACCTCTGACTGGCCCTTCCTCCATCTATTCTCTGCCTCCTGAGTCCCAGCTGATTGGGAGGAAATGGAGATTTTGCAGTAACTTTCCCCTGGATTGGGGAGGGAATGGAGATTTTACAGTATCCTTCTCCTGCCACGCCCACCAAGCCATGCCCACCAAGCCATACCACATCCACCAAGCCACATCCACAGAACCCATAGTAAAATAAATTGAAACCCACCACTGGCCCATTCTTACCTGCATGCTGTCATTCCCATTGTCAGATGTAAATGCCTTATTCTCCAATGTGTAAATAGTATATGAACGGGGTATCAGGGGTTAATTTATTCTTCACTCCTTAATGTATTCATAATTCACCACTCCCATATCTAGCTCCTCCCATTGTATATATAAGGAGCTGTCTGCATCTTTTTCCTTGCTTCTATCTGTGAATATTCAGTGAATATAGAATGCCTGCTGTAAATAAAAGAAAATATATTCAAACCTCTAACTCTCACTAATCTTATTGAGTCTGATCCTGAAAATATTGCAACAAGCTGGTAGCAGAGGATGGTTAATTGACTCAATAAAAACTTAAAAATGTCTAAGAAAGATAGGCCCAACACCAGGGCATACAGCAAAGAAATGGAAACAGAACAAGAAATAATCAACGAATCCACAAACGCAATTTCGAGAGAATCCGAAGAATACACCACTGAAGACGAAGAAATTATAGATGAAAATGATGACCAGGAGGAAATCGAAATAGAGAATAACGAACTCAGGTCAGAAATATTAAAACTATTAAAGAGCCAGAAGAACGATGAAAGCCTCATCGCGAACCTCCAAGATATGCTGAAGAACAGCGGAGCAGCGAGAGAGAAAAACATCACTAATGAAAAGTCTAAAGACCCAAAAACAGTGAGTGATATGACTGCAGAAAAAAATATTGTGAAGAAGAAAAACGGTGATCCAGCGCGAAATTTTGAATGGCAGCCATCTTGGTTTCAACAGGCCTCCAAGGTGAGCGAAGCAGAGCCAATCAAAAAGCTCAATTCAAAATTTCTGGCGCGAAAAACGTTATCAGACAACGAAAATGAAAAAGAAGATTCAAACTCCTCAGAAGAATCAGAATCAGAAAGTGAAGGTGATTCAACAAACTACCAAATAAAATCAGCAATGAAAACGCTTTTTGCTGCATTTGGGCCAAAACTAAAAATTACTAAAAAGCTAACGAAGAAACGAGCGAGCAAGCCAATGCCTCAAGACCTGCCCGCTCCCATCCTGACTACGAGAGCGCCGACGCCCGAACCCAGAGAGCCCTGCCGATACCGCCCCACGCCACAGACCGAAGCAAGCACCAACGCCCTCAGAAGAAAAGGAAGAACAGCCGCCGTCGTCAGGACTCCCAAAATCGAACCAGAGACCGATTCATCTGAGGAGGAGCGGAACGAGCGAGCCGCGGTGAGGAGAACCTTTCACGACGACTCCAAGGAAGAAATGGACAACGCGCATGCGCAAGACTACGCAGACGGCCCGGGAAGACATGAACTGGCGAGGAGACCGTGCAGGCTCGTTGCGAGCATCCCCATGCCGTTTTGTAACTTTCTGCATTTACGAGACCACGGACTACCTCAGGTTGTAAGTAATGGACCTAATAATGTCGGAAATTTACCCAGTGACTTCCCAAAGCTAAGGGTAGATGGCATTAATTTGCAAGAATGGTATCAACAGCTTCAGGTTGTCTTTATGAAGGAAAACTTACTGTTTTTTATCACTAGTCCCCCAAAAAGACCTTGGACTCTAAAAATAGATTGTTTACATCATAGAGCATTTTTCTTATTAATATCTAGTGTGTCTCCTGCAATGTATCACAGCATTAAGCCAAATCTGACTGTTTCAGAAATTATTCAATGCATGTTTAATTTGTTTCACAGTGACAGTGTAGCTACCACCACAAGGATGTCTAAAGATTTCTTTTCATCTAGGATAAAACCAGGGGTTTCCATAAGTGAGCACTTAATATCTTTAAACAAAATAAGAGCTGAGCTGCATTTGAGGGGGGAGGTGATTTCAGACCAAACAATGAAAAGTGTTATTATCAACTCACTTGATCCATCATGGGACAATTATATAACACATTTAGACACAATCAATCTAGGATACTTATCCATAGAAAGTCTATCCAATAAATTAATAGCAGAAGACAATTCAAGAAGGAATCGTTCTAACAATCACATAGAACACAAACCATATAGGAAAGTAGCTTTCCAAGAAAAATATAATGAAACATTTAAATGTCATAACTGTGGATCCAGGGAACACAATAGGAGAGATTGCCCCAAGATTTCAAAAGAAAGACATAGGTCAGAATATAGAAACAAATACAATTATAGATAGTCTTCCATAGATAGACATAGATATAGAAGCCCACCAAATTACAAAGAGAATAGAGGGGGCAGAGATAATTCAAAGGATAGAAAATCTGGTTCACTAAATGGATTAAATAAACAAGACAACACTAACATACAGCAAAATGAGAACAATAATTGGCTTATTGATTCTGGAGCAACTAATCACACCACTAATAACAAAAATATATTGTCTTCATTTATAGAAGATAAATTTGTAATAAAGGTAGCTAACCAAGAAAAGGTTCAAGTATTAGGTAGAGGGAATGTAACCCTGCCTGGTCTAGGAAAAATAGAGGGGGTATTGTTAATACCTGAAATACCTCATAACATACTAAGTGCCATAAAACTAAGTAGAGATTCTGACATTAACATTGTTTTTTCTAAAGGAAAAGCGACTTTGGAGAAGAATAAAATAAATATAGGCACTGTGATGATTAAAGGAGGCCTACCTTATCTGATAACAAAGGAAAAATGGTTGCATAACATTGATTCAAATATGGAAGATTGTATTGAAGTAGATAATGAAAATATTAGCAACAGTGACAATGATGAATGTAAAATATCTCATGATCACATAGATACACACAATGAAAAAAAAAACAAACCAAAAATAGGTAAGCCAATTCATGATGAGTGTGCTCACATCTTACATAGGAAGTTAGGACATGCCAGTTTTCCTGTAGTACAAAAAATGACTGAACACGCAGAAGGTGTTAAAATAAAAAATTGTGAAAACTATTTGGAATGCTCAGTATGTAAATCTACAAAACTAAAAACTAGTCCCAGACCAAGAAAATCTACTAGATCAACCAACAAAATTTTTGATTTAGTACACATGGACTTAGTTGGTCCATTAACTCCATCAATCACTTATAGAAAACGTTACTTCTTGACAATAGTAGACGATTATAGCCGCTATGGATTTGTTTATACATTAAAACACAAAGATGAAACCTTTCAAAAATTTAAAGAATTTTACAAACGCATAGAAACACAACACAATATCAAAATAAAACAAATTATGACAGATAGGGGATGTGAATTCATGTCTAAAGAATTCTCCCAATGGTTAAAAGACAAAGGAATGTTACATTACACATCTAGCCCATTTTCTGCGTTCCAGAACGGGATTGCGGAGAGGAAGAACTCAACATTACAAACCATGATTAGATGCACATTGGAAGATGCTGGCTTAAGCAAACAATTCTGGTCAGAAGCCTTACATTATTCAAATTACACACAGAATAGAACCTGGTCCAGCATTGTAAATAAGACACCATATGAAGTGATGTATAATAGGAAACCAAAATTAGCACACATGCACATATTTGGAGTCACTGCAGACGTACACATACCTAAGCAATTAAGAAGAAAGGGAGAAAACGTATCCAGAAGACTCAGATTTATGGGTTACGAGACAGGCACTAAAGGATACAGATTCATTGATAATAATAACAAATTTATAGTCTCCAGAACAGCTGTGTTCCATGAACAGGCCAACTGGTCTAAAATACATCTTAATGAAATATTTCCAAATAACAACAAAGATACAAAATCTCATGAGGAAGAGACTATAGAAAAGCAAGATATCAACAAATATAAAAACAAAACCAAAACATGGACAAATAGCCAACACAAAATAAAAACAGATACACTAACAAAAAAGGAAGCAAGATATTTGCATGATAACGATAGTAAACCTAAAAAAACTATTAGAAACACCAGAAATCAAATACCAAATAAATACAAGGATTATATAATGCATATGGATGGTGAGCCAACAACACCTAATACATATGAGGAAGTGTTAAAACTCCCTAGTAAAGAAAAAGAAAAATGGGAATTAGCGATGAAAAAAGAGATGGAAAGTTTACAAGGACTAAATGTATTTACACCTGCAGTTGCACCTAAAGATAAAACAATTATTGGTACCAGGTGGATATATAAAATTAAGAACTTAGAGGGAGGCAATACCCTATACAAAGCTAGACTAGTTGCACAAGGTTATGCACAGAAATATCCGGAGGACTATACTGACACGTATTCCCCCACAGTAAGAACAGAGAGTGTCAAAACAGCTCTAGTGGTAGCATCAGCACTCAATCTTGATGTATTCCAATATGACCTACAGACTGCGTATCTACACGCAAAACTAGATAAGGAAATATATGTAAGAGCACCTCACAGTCAATACACAAACAAAAATGAGATTTGGTTGTTAAACAAGAGTTTATACGGGTTAAAACAATCTGGTAAACAATGGTATGATTGTTTAGTAAAAGTACTTAAAACCATGGACTTCAATGCTACCACTGCTGATAACTGTTTCTTTGTCAAAAAGGGTGATGATTACATAGAATTTGTATTGATTTATGTGGATGACATTTTATACATAGGAAAACATAAAGAGAGAAGAGAAACTTTTGTAACTAAGCTAAATGAACATTTCTCGTTAAAATCTCTAGGCAAAGTAAACAAATATCTTGGTGTTCAAATTAATAAGACTAAAAGAGGATTCAAACTTACTCAGAGAGATAAGATCATAGAACTTTTAAATAAATGCAATCTAAATAATGCCAAACCTTGTGATACTCCTATGCAAACTGACTTTCTAAGAAATACTGATGAATCTTCTCCCGAATTCAAAGATAACACATTTTATAGATCAATCATAGGTTCACTTCTTTATATATCTAATTGGACAAGACCAGATATCGCTTTACCACTCAATTTATTATCCAGACATGTCAGCAAGCCAACAATGTATCACTGGGAAGCTGTTAAAAGAATTTTAAGATATCTGAAAAGTACACTAGACTTTTGTTTAATGTTAGAACCTAACGATAATAAAGAACCAAAGCTTACATGTTACTCAGATGCGGACTGGGCTGGAGACACCTCATGTAGAAAAAGCACATCTGGCTATATATTCCTCTTAAATGACTGTCCAGTTTACTGGTACACTGGTAAACAAGAACTAGTGGCCACTTCAACGACAGAAGCAGAATATGTTTGTTTATCCAAAGCTGCAAATAACCTTGTATGGTTTAATGATTTAATTTCAGATGTTTGGAAAAAACCTGCTTTGCCTTTTGTTATGCATGAAGACAACAAAGCAGCCATTGAAATATCTAGATCTGACGCCATTGGACAAAGGTCCAGACACATAGATATAAAATTTAAACATGTGAGACAATTATCTCAGGATGGATTTATTAAAGCAGTGCATTGTGATACTTCAGAACAATTAGCTGACATATTGACAAAGCCTTTACCTTCTAAGCAGCACAAATATTTAACTTCTAAATTGTATGTTTTGTATTGTCCTGAATCTGAATGTAATTGGTGTTGCATAACGAATCGGCATTTAGAGGGGGATTTGTCAGATGTAAATGCCTTATTCTCCAATGTGTAAATAGTATATGAACGGGGTATCAGGGGTTAATTTATTCTTCACTCCTTAATGTATTCATAATTCACCACTCCCATATCTAGCTCCTCCCATTGTATATATAAGGAGCTGTCTGCATCTTTTTCCTTGCTTCTATCTGTGAATATTCAGTGAATATAGAATGCCTGCTGTAAATAAAAGAAAATATATTCAAACCTCTAACTCTCACTAATCTTATTGAGTCTGATCCTGAAAATATTGCAACACCCATCATGTCCTGGCCAACCCTAACCCTAACCCTAACCCTAACCCTAACACATCTTTGGTTCAGCATAGCTAATTCTGATCCTACCTTTGCTCTTTTAAAGTTCTCAAGAGTGCTTTGAAAACAGTTAAAACAGTCAAAAAGAAAATCAATTCCAGCTCAGTTTTTTTTTTTAAAAAAAACACCCACTAATAACAATGGTTTCAATACTGCTTTAAAATTCAGTGGTAGTGGTCTTGTCTATACCCCAAAAGAAAATAGCATTAATTCTAATGTTATGTAGAATGCTTAACCCCATGTAATATGTAAGACCATCAAAGAGGTGAGACAAATAAATGCAGTGGGATTTTGGAGTTTCAGGAATCAGTTGAATTTAAGTAACACAACTTATTTTTTTTCGTAAGGGGTTGCCACAAAGAAGAGGGAGTCAACTTATTCTCCAAAGCACCTGAAGGGAGGACAATGGATGGAAACTAATCAAGGAGAGAAGCAACCTAGAACTAAGGAGAAATTTCTTGACAGTAAGAACAATCAACCAGTGGAACAATTTGCCTCCAGAAGTTTTGAATGCTCCAACACTGGAAGTTTTTAAGAAGAGATTGGACAACCATTTGTCTGAAGTGGTATGGGGTTTCCTGCCTAAGCAAGGGGTTGAACTAGAAGGCCTCCAAGGTCCCTTCCAACACTGTTATTCTGTAATTTTTAAAAAATCTTAAACTCAGTCTAAATGATATGTTTGAATGTGAGCTGTTTTTACATCATTGACCCAAGAGTGCTAAAGCAAATAAAATTCAAGTATTGGAGTCTTGAGTTCATTTTAACTTCTGTCCAACTACCGTATTTTTCGGAGTATAAGATGCACCTTTTTCCTCCCTAAAAGGGGGTGAAAATTTAGGTGTGTCTTATACAATGTAGCCCCCCCATTGCCCCCACCTTTGGCCTCTGCTTCCCAGCAGTTACCTCCTTGCTGCAAGCAGAAAGAAGAAACAGCTTGTTTCAGCTTCAGCACAACCTAATTAGCACAATTTATTTATTTATTTATTTATTTATTTATTTATTTATTTATTTATTTATTTATTTATTTATTTAATTTTTATTTGATTGGATCGGCCTCCCGACCCTCAGCTGTTTTCTCTCAGCTGTTTTGCGGGGGCCTCTGCTGCTTACTGCAAGGAGCTAAATTGCTGGAGCAGTTTTTTTTTTTTCTTCTTGTCCTAATCAAGCTATGCTGAAAGGGAAAATGAAAGTAAAGCAGGCTATTTGCTGTTTGCTGCAACGAGGCAAAATTGCTGGGAGGCAGAGGAAGATTTCTTTTTCTTGTTTTCCTCACCAAAAAAAGTAGGTGCGTCTTATAGTCTGGTGTGTCTTATACTCTGAAAAATACGGTATATGGACCAACTGACATTTTAAAATAAATAATATCTACAGCATCTGCATTATTATATTATTCTGCATCTGGACATATCATAAGTTTGACATTCTCCACATTACAGTAAATGTCTCTTTAGAGGGAAAATTAGAGACCATATAAGATAGGCACTCTTGAAAAATGCTAGTTTTCTCTAAGCAAGGAATTTATATGAGAGAAGTGGCAACATATGCAGTTCCCCATCTGTTTTATGATAGCATTCGTTTAGAAATGCATATCACAAACTTCCACACAATCCTATGCATATTCATGCAGAAATTCCACAGCATTTAGCTGGCTTTGCTGCCGGTTAAGCGTTTAGAAGATTGGATCCTTAGTCCTCATGTTTGCAAATTGAATCAATTTATTTACAGATTGTCGTTGTTCACCAATTTGTTTTTATGGCCCATGCATTTCGCAGGCTATAACAGTATCAATATTGAACAAGGATGAATCCTGGCATCTTCTGAGAAGCATTTCTTAACATTTGTACAGAGGAAAAGAAGTAGTTAAGTGGGGGAAATTAATGAAAAAATATAGTGCCCCTCTTTTATCTCGACATTCTGAATGGATACTGAATTCCATATGAATGTATTTTACACTGTCCCATGTTTCTCATAATATGACATTGTAATTTTAAATCCTTCCTATTCTGGAAAACCTTACAACCTTACAAGAAGGAATAAATTATAAAATGGCTTCCCCACTCAATCTGAGGGGGGGAAATCGCCTTGATAAATAGATTTTGAACTATGATTTTCAGTCCTAATTAAGTATTTATTTTAAGAGTCTCTCAGCCAGTGTATACCATATTAGAATGAACAGCCGCTTAATATTAGTCAGCCTCAATTTAATTGTGTTATTCATGAGAAAAGTAGACCTACTGCTGGATATAGATAAATATATGTCTCCTGGGGTTTTAATTGCAAAATGAATTGTTGTTGTAGACCGGATTGCTATAAAATAGGGAGTGGGAATTTTGTCAGGTTTTTCATGCAATGGATCTTTATTTTGAACAAAATATTCATTACAGTATGGGTAGAAGGGTAGAATTCTGGATCAGGAATTGAATATTTTCTACATTAAATGTGAAAAATATCCACATTCCTATACTATGCTTAAGATATGCCTACTGTATGGCATCCCAACCCAATATCCATCCATCCATCCATCCATCTATCCTGTCGAAGTGTAAATCAGCCCCGTTCCCCCCCTGGGGTAATTGCACTTGATTAGAGACGGATGGATCTTGTTTTTCCATGCTGTATACTTTAAAGAAAGAAAACCAAAATATATATTCTAATAAACTTTTATTATAAAAATTAAAAAAATAAAATAGCTAACTACATTTTACCGGCAGCTTATCTCATAGACAAACAAAAAAAGTATAAATCAAGAAGTTAGAAAAAAAAAAAAGAACGTAGATATGCACAGTAGCTTAACGTTTCAGAAGACTAGTCTTATCTCTGTTGCTATAGATACGTGATAAAGTTCTCTGGCAGGCTACTGTAACACTCAGAATGGACGCTCAGCTGACAAACACAGAATGCAGTGACACATCCATCCATCCATCCATCCATCCATCCATCCATCCATCCATCCATCCACCCACCCACCCACCCACCCATCTATCTATATCTATCTTCTATCTATCTATCTATCTATCTATCTATCTATCTATCTATCTATCTATCTATCTACCATCTACCTACCATTTATTCATCCATCCATCCATCCATCCATCCATCCTTCCTAGCCTAGGTAGGTGGCTCAGTGGCTAAGATGCTGAACTTGTCGATCAGAAATGTCAGCAGTTCGGCGGTTCAAATCCCTAGTATATGTCTCCTGTGTGAGCAGGGGGTTGGACTAGATGACCTCCAAGGTCCCTTCCAACTCTGTTACTGTTAATCTATCTATCTATCTATCTATCTATCTATCTATCTATCTATCTATCATCTACCTAACATTTATCCATCTATCTAGCCATCCAGCCATTCATCCATCCTTCCATATTTTGGATATTCAGCCTCACTCAGAAGTGCTTCTTTCATGCATTATTCAAGCATGTGATACTCCTTTAAGGAAGATCTCTGGACAAAATATGAGAGCTCTAGAATCAAAAATCTACTGGGGTTAGAACTGAGTGAGCAAATCCTGACCAGGATAATAGCAGCAACATCCTGTATTCCACTTTGTAACTATACCCACTGATACCATACAGGATAGAAATGATGACTGAAGAACATGGGCAAAAGCAGTATTAACAGTGAAACAAGCCTTGTAGATACTTTGTAGCTTCTCAATGATGTCCTGAATTCTGGTACCTGGAAGACAACAAGCTTCCTCCATCATTATATTAGGTCACATTAGTACATGAGGCCTCAATTCCTCTTGATAGGAAATCTTAACTAGGGCAAAATAAAAGCAGAGCAAATCTGGTTACTTTGTAAATTAGCAATTTCTGTAATACGCTGGGAGCTACTCCATAAGCAGAAAATACACTCATTTTCTAAATACCTCAGCAAAAAAAAAAAATAATAATTTCTCACTAAAGGAAAGATACATTAAATTCATGAATTGCAAGATACAATTGTAAGATACAAGTGAGAGAAAAGATTTATCCAATGAAAGTGAATATTTCAGTTATTGACAGGTAGAGCAATATAATGCTTAGTATAAAGAATAAAAGTATAAGTAGGGTTGTTTTCAAACCCTATTCAATCATATAATTTGATGGATAGACTCCCAATTTTTCTGACTGTGTGAAATGCATATTTGGTAGTACATCCCTCTTGTAAATGTCAGACCTACTCAACTTAGGCTTTTAAATAAAAAGGATCCTTAACACTATCAGGCTGAGAAAGGTATGGTTTACTAGAAGTCAAGCGAAATACAGCCAGAACTAAAATTCACATGCCAAAACCCCAAGTGAAAACTTTTCCCCACTTAGGAACTTCCCATAGCTGATCATCCATTGTCCAGTCAGTTTCAAAGAAGATGTTTTAGAAATAGCCACTCTGATTGTAGGCTGGCTTGCAGCTGCATTTTTCTCATCATGGAACAACCTTGAAACATGGTCTCAGGCAGGCATCTTCAATTTCTTAACTATCACTTCCCCCCCCCTCAAGTGCTCACCCCCTCTCCCCCTTCCCCCAGCGTTCATGGCAGACTGGTACTGAAACGATTGCAGAGCGCAGGCAGGAGGTGGCAGTTCTGACAGTAAATATATATTCGCCCTTTCGTAGGTTTCCTACATTTCCAGTAAAGGATAGGAGTTCACTTCTTTCATGAGATTTTACAAATGAAGAAGAATGGGTCAGTAGGGAAAAACATTTGGGGGATCCATAGAAAGAAAAGATCACACATTCTCTGACACATAAGCTCTTTGGAGAATTCTCAGCTGAAAATGCCCAGCAAATCAGCCTTAAGCAACCAACTACAAGGCCGCCTTCTACCTTTGAGATCTGAAAAATGTTAACTATGAAATTTTGAAGGATGCCAAATATTGTTTCTCATTACCAGGTATCATAGACCACAGTGGTGAAATCCAATTTTTTTTACTACCAGTTCTGTGGGCGTGGCTTGGTGGGCATGGTATGGGTTGCTGGATGTGGCTTGGTGGGTGTGACAGGGGAAGGATACTGCAAAATCCCCATTCTTTCCCCACTTCTGGGGGAAGGATATTGCAAAATCTCCATTCCCACCCCACTCTGGGGCCAGCCAGAGGTGATATTTGCCAGTTCTCTGAACTACTCAAAATTTCTGCTACTGGTGATCCAAACTGCTCAAAATTTCTGCTACCGGTTCTCCAGAACCTGTCAGAACCTGCTGGATTTCACCCCTGATAGACCTGCTATGGAAGACAGTGGCCAGACTGAGATAAACCTTCTGACATATGCTATCTATTAGACGTATCAAAGAAACCATTCCTGGATATCAAGTATGCATTGATAATATCAGAGAATTTGAGGTAGCTGGCTAATTTATTGAATTCAATTCTCAACTGAGGCCAGTTCATTATATATAGAGAGTAGCAAAAGTTGAACTTGGCTGTCTGGAATACAGATACCCTCGGACAAATTGATTACATTAGCCCTGAGCTCTCTGATCTGTCCCACACAAGTTTGAATTGCAGGCAAATAGACTGTATTTTAATCTTAGTGTCCCACATGAATACCTGGAGCTATTGGAACAGTGGCCAAAGGATTGTTCTGACATCAGCATTTTTGAACAAATCAGCCCAGTATTATTTTTTACTTTTTATAGATAACCATTATCTAAGCGGAAAAAGGTGCAGATTGAGCTAGAAAATCATCTTTAAAATCATGTAAAAAATTGTATATTCTATTTTCTGCCATATGTCTTTTCATCACTTAGATTGACATATTGCCAGTTCTCAAATTAGCTTAGAAGATATTTTCCAGAAGATCTGCCCATCAATTCTAAGTTCAGTACATCAGTATCTCTCGCTCCCCCCTCCTCTCCCTATATGTGTCTGTATGATATACATATGTGTCAGTGGTGGGATTAATTTTTTTTTTTTTACTACCGGTTCTGTGGGCATGGCTTGGTGGGCATGGCAGGGGAAGGATACTGTAAAATCTCCATTCCCACCCCACTCCAGGGGAAGGATACTGTAAAATCTTCATTCCCTCCCCACTCCAGGGGAAGGTTACTGCAAAATCCCCATTTCACCCCAATCAGCTGGGACTTGGGAGGCAGAGAATAGATGGGGGTGGGGTCAGTCAGAAGTGGTATTTACTGGTTCTCCAAACTACTGAAAATTTCTGCTACCGGTTCTCCAGAACTGGTCAGAACCTGCTGAATACCACTTCTGCATATGTATAAATAACCCAATCTAATATTTGAAATTGTGTTTGTACACATTGTGCACTCTTTCTCTATATGTAGAGTCACAGAAGGGAAAACTTCTCTCATTTTTAAATATTAATTATGCTTCTAATTTAAAAATTGTATCTTGTTTTACAGAACAACTTAAAAATTTCCTCGTCAGCATTCCAGCTTTAGATTGTATAGTTTGCTGGCTGTAGATCGAAAAGGCAAAAAAACAATGATTCAACCCAGAGAACCTGAGACAGAAAACAATGTCTATCCTTTAACAGCAGCCATCAAATTTAACATATGTCAAAAATGGCATCTATTTTTTCATAACCTGTAGACTATATATCAACAATATATATCTTTGATATTCCATTGAATGGAGATTTCCTGCTAATGGCCAGTGTTTGTATAAATCTAAGGCAAATAATTTCAGAATACTAAGAGAAAAAAGATCAAACTTTAATCAAGAACTATTGTTTAGCAACCGCGCTAATTTGGTAAATAAATCTATATACCAAAACATAATGAAAGAAACTCCTTTCTGTCATATACACACTGCTATTAATTGCTTTTCATATTATTTCCAGTAAAATTCTATTGTGTTTGATAGGGGCAGAAGCATCTCTTGGCAAAATTATTTCAGGATTGTCATGTATGTTTTATCTAGTTATTTGTGATGATTTCTGTCTTTCCAAATCTAATGTAAGACGACATACAATACCCTGAAATTCACAAAGTACTTCCAGTTCCCTGCAAGGGATAAATAGACAGACAGACAATGACAAAGAATAATGATAATTATTAGATGCCTTACTAATCCACTTTAGGAATTACTGTATTAAGAAAGCTTTACATTTCACCAATCCTTCTGATGATTCTGTATCTATTATTGAAAAATGAGACCTCAGAATATGAAACCTCTCCACAAAGTAGCAAAGCACAGAATAAATAATGAGAAGTTGCAGAAATGTATTGAGTAGATCAACCAAAGTTCTCATTTAGAAGTTAAACTTTGTGTGAGCCCAGAATGCTTCAAGCACTAGGAAAATTTCAAGGTCTAGGAGGAGGAAACAAATGATTACATTATTTTTCTGAACTTCAATATTTTTTCCATTTTTAGGCCTTTCAGATGAGAAGTCAGTGTAATGTGAAGTGACCGTAAATAGAACCAAAGTCTGTGTCTTGATGAATGATAGAGGGAGTTTCTGGAAAATAATCTAAACTAGCTTTGGGCAGATAAGACATAAAAGGAATCATGCTTGAGTGGTTAACAAGAATAACGTAACTACCCCTATCAGTATCATCTTTTTAGCACAACAAAGGAAGTAATTTTATTAAAGCTCACTGCTTCCTTTGGAATATAAGCAGACATTGCTCTTCAGATTGGTTCACTGAACTCTGACCTCCGGCTTTTGGTATCAGAGGAAAAGAAAATGAATTGTACAAGATGGATACTATAGGTCTCTGGTGCTCTGTGTGCTTTTATCTAGAAATACCATGCTGATTTTCTGAAATGTTAGCTTCTCATGTATTGGCCTTTCTCTAAGGACAGAAGACTGTGGTAAATATTCTGGTTCTATTTTAAAAAACTGAGCAATAGACTATTTTCTTTACTGGGATCATTGTGTAGGGAAGTTCATATCTTTTTTCAATGCCATTTTGTATAGAATGGCTATTTACACTATATCATGGACCGAGAAATATATAAAAGTTTTTTTAAAAAGTAATGGTAAGGTGTTCTTTGAGTTCAGTTCAACTTCTGGTGACTTTTATTGTTTTTTTGGTGACAGGACAGCAATGCTTCTTCATTGTGTTTTTCCTTTCTTGTGGGAGGGGTTTTAGTTTACATCCAAGAAATTTCATAGAAAGTTCCATACAGGATTGAATTGAATTTAATGCAGTTGACATCAAACATTCAGTGGGAAAGGATGAAGAATGTATGATGAATGAATGTGGACTGTATTCAGAAGTGAGGGATTAAAGATGCTTTTTCAAAAAGCAACTGAACTTTATTTTTTTTCCCTTGAAGATATTTTGCTTCTCTTCCAAGAGGCTTCTTCAGTTCTGACTGAATAAAGGGGTGGGAATGGAAGGATTTATCTTCCTTACCGTCATCTGGTCATTCATACTCTCTCTAACTAGTTTTCATACAAGTGAGGGACTAGTATGAAAGAATACATAGAGGTTATCTGCTGTAAGGAGAGAATGAATGAGGCTTGGATTGTAAAATAAATATTTAAATAAGGTGACCAACTTTTTTACAATGAGGAGGAGGATACAAATAAATTGAAGAAAAATATATATCGTAAACTGGTAAACATAAGCGAATAAAACTTGTAAATAAAATTATACATATTTGGAAATTATTAAATAATGAATTAATAAAACCTGAATTATTGTGTTTACCTGTATATGATTGAATATTCACTGGGAAAGAAGTGAGTCTAATGCGTGTGTGTGTGCCGTGTTGTGTTTCAGTAAGAAATAAACAACGCCACTTGTGCGCAGCACACTTTTGCACGCGGCACACTCTCTCAAAACAATTCTCCTGTGCGGAGTGCATGCATCTCATAATCGCGTCTCGCTGTACTGTACTGAGCCTTGACCAATCGGCATGTCAAATACAAATATGTCACATCACCTGCAATGGATCGGCTCTGCATCGATAGAATACGGAGATTTACAGATTAATCTTCAAATATCAAAAAGGAGGACATGTAGGAGGACACTTTTCAAGAGAGGAAAAACTTACAAAAGAATGACTGTCCTCCCTAAAGGAGGATGATTGGTCGCCTTAAAGAAGATGTGAATGGGTCAGAGATGTTGCAAAATGGAGATGTGAAGGATGGATGAGGTTAATGAGAGTAAAATATCAGGGGTGTCAAACTCAAGGCCCACGGTCTGGATCTGGCCCACGTGATGCTTAGATCTGGCCTGCGGGCTGCCCTGGAAACAGTGAAGGACCTGCCCGTGGTGCCTCTGCCAGTGAAAATGGAGCTCCGGAGGGTTGCATGTGGCCCTCACAAGCTCTGTTTTCACTGGTAGAGGATTGCAGGAGGCTGGCGCAACGGAGGTTGGGAAGCCATTTTCACTGGCAGAGCATTAGGGCCACCCAGACGTCCCTGATATGAGTGACCCCGATCTGGCCATATCTCATGGCCACACACCCTCCTAGCCCCCCCCCCAGGTCAAACACAACCCTGATGCAACCCTGAATGAAATCGAGTTTGACACCCCTGCAGTATATGAAACAGTGTATGGAAGCAAGAATGATTTCAGGTTTAGAAAGATCTATAGAAATTGAGTAAATAATACCAATTTAAATTAAAATTGCTAGTTTTCATTTTCTTTTTTCTTCCTGTTAAACTTCCTCTCACTTCACACAGTTTTCTATGCATTGCAAAATGCTGATTATCATGAAAGAAAAGAACATGATTGGTATACATATAAATGCAGATCATAATGATAATGATTAAAGTAGGCCTTGTTGGATCCTTAGCTGTAAGTGCACACTGAATAAAACTACTAATATTAATAGTCTCCTATATTTGATAATGTCCCCCTTCTCACACTTTCACTAAATTACAACATTTAGAAGTACATCTGGGGTCAAAGTTTGAGGAAAGTACATTTCACTCCGAGAGTGAAAGTTTTACTTTCCTATGTAATTTCCATCATTTAAGTAGCAGATGTATGTGGGCAGGTGTATATACTTGAATGGGGAAGCTTTTTAAAGTAATGTAATATATAGTCAATCTTCAAGACTGGATTTGGGTAGAGAAATTTGGAAATAAGATTAACACTGTAGAAATATTTCTCTTGCATTTTTCTACTGTTCATATTTAATTTGTGAAAGAGAATTTACTCATGAGTGGTGTAGGAGATTCATTTATTTGAAGGCCAGGTTCTCTCTCTCTCTTTCTCTCTCTTTTTTTTTCTCTCTCTCTCTCCCTCCCTCCCTTCCTCCTTGCCTGCCACCCTGCCCCCCCCCTCAATGTTTTATCCAATTTTCTCTTCCATGGTCTGTTGCAGAAGCAATCCTCCTTCCTTCCCAACTCCATTTCCAACAATAAATTCAAATTTATTACAAACATAGAATGTCTGAATTTTGAAAATTCTAAAGAATTTATAACATAGAACATAGGATATCAGAGTTGGAAGGATGCTTGGAGGTCTTCTAGTCTGAACCTCTGCTCAAGCAGGACACCCTATACCAGTGATGGCTAACTTTTTTGCCATCACGTGCCAAAAGCGGGGGGAGCTCAGGGGGGTCACGTGCACGTGTGCCCACACCCATAATTCTATGCGCCGTGTCCCCCCATGCATGCAGGCCTCCCCTGCACTCCCCCCGCTTTTGGCACGCAATGGAATGGTGGGCCCAATAGAGACATTTTTCGCTTTCCGCAGGCTCCAGAGCCTTTCTAGGAACCTGGGGAAGGCGAAAACAGACTTCCCCATCCCCAGAGGCCCTCTGGAGGCTGGAAACAACATGTTTCCTGACTTCTGGTGGGCCCAGAAGGCTCGAAAATCAGCTGACCGGCGCATGCATGCATGCCGGAGCTGAGCTCATGTGCCCACCAATATGGCTCTGAGTGTCACCTGTGGACCCGTGCCATAGGTTCGCCATCACGGCCCTATACCATTTCAGATAAGTGGCTATTCAGTTTCTTCTTAAAGTTTCCAGTGATGGAGCACCCACAATTTCTGAAGGCAAGCTGTTCCACTGGTTAATTATTTTCACTGTCAGGAAATTTCTCCTTAGTTCTAGGTTGGATCTCCCTTTGATTAGTTTCCATCTGTCATTTCTTCTCTTGCCTTCAGGTGCTTTGGAAAATAAATTGACTCCTCTTCTTTGTGTTCAAATATTGGAACACTGCTATGTCTTCCTTGGTCCTTTTCACTAGGCTAGCCATACCCAATTCCTGCAACGGTTCATCATATGTTTTAATCTCCAGATGCCTAATCATCTTTGTTTAGTCTCAGCATCTTTTCCATAATGTGATGATGAAAACTGGATGCAGTATTCTGGGTGTGGTCTTATTGCACTGGCACTCATGCAAACCAAATGTGATTTTGTTCCTTCATAGGCTGATGAATTCTGGTTTGTTTTATTTCCATGCTGAAAGTCTGGGGATTTGACTTCAAACTTGAGGTTTCTTTGAAATTGCTCAGCTGATTGCAAGTGAAAGACAATAGATTAAAGGTGCCATTCAGAATTAAAAGCTTCCAGATAAAGATGCTTTGCAATGTTTTGCAAGGATGCACCTAATAAGCCATGGGGGGATGGGGGTAGAGGAAGAAAATTAAATGTTTTCACTTCACCTGCAGACTTTGTGGGAGGAAAGAATTATTCTGGATGAAGATTGCCATTGATCCCACAGTTTTGCTATTGAAAATAGGCTTTCAGGCAGTGTATTGGTATTTCGAGCTCCTTCCTTCCTTCCTTCCTTCCTTCCTTCCTTCCTTCCTTCCTTCCTTCCTTCCTTCCTTCCTTCCTTCCTTCCTTCGTTTCTCAGTGCTTTATTAAAATAACAATAAGTTGCAATTGCTTGAGTGGCACAAAAGAACTCAGAAATCCCCATTCTTCAAAGGGTACATCATATATGCAGAATAATATAAAAATAAAGATTATTTAAAATAATATTACAGGAGGACCATACTGGCTTGCATTGTGCCTATATGTTTTTTTATGTGAAAAGGATGTCAAATCAGCATATTTCCTTTCTCTGACACTCCAAAATTAAGGGTTTTCACCTCTAGAATACCAAATGTCTGATTTGCTACTGTTTACTAAAATTTACTGAAAGACAGCAAAAAGAGAATTGGGGAATTATTAAATTCTTTTATAATATGTGCACTCAAGGAAAATCTGTATGGATATATGCAAAATAAAATGGAACAGAATGCAGTAACATTGTAGCCGCTTTTATTTATTTATTTACTTACTTTTTACTGCAGTCACAGATGAGAAATTAGCTACATCAGAATTTCTATTTGAGTACACCAGCTTCAGACCTCATCCGTGTATTAAGGAGCAAGGAATGCAGAGGAAAGCAAGGGAAGGCATATTTCAGTATTTTGCCTCAAGAAATATATACAAAATATGTACACTGTAGAAATGGATGATCAAGACTATGTTATAATATTGAAAAATGGCTTTCCGAAAGCTTGACATTAGGAAAAGTGAAATTAAAATGTTATTTTACAACAGCAACAAAAATAATGCTTGGAGCTGTTACAAATATTAATACAGATGGAAGGCAAATAAAAAGGAGGGAGAGGCTGAAATGGAACCAAACAGAATTAAAAAAAACAAAAGGGTTTGAATTTTCCATCACTCTTTCTGGGAATAATAATAATAATAATAATAATAAAACCCTAATTTACCTTCTAGATTTTTTTCAGTCCCTAATTACATTCATGGTATTGTTGGAAGAAAAATCCATCTGGTTCAGTTGCAAGCCGGGAGGAAGACACTGGAAATAAAATGGAGGCTGATTGGAAAGAGGGTCCATTGATTGATAAACAGAACCACCAAGGTTTGTGGTTCTGGTTCAACTGACAAAATGGAGTTGAGAGTGGGTGGGTTTTTATGCCTTCTTTGGGTTTTGTATTTGAACTTCCTGTTCCTGTGCAAGACCATGTCCTTTAATATTCTATTGGCTGTTGTCAGATTCCTATGGAATCATGTAGGGATTAGGTAGGGGTCATAGCTGGCTCTATAGACAAAGAGAAAATGCAAATCCTAGATCCATGATGGTGAACCTATGGCACCCTCTCTGGCACCCTCTCTGTGGGCATGCGAGCTGTCACCCCAGTTCAGCTGCGATGTGCATGCGCAAGCACCTCCCGCTGGCCAGCTGGTCATTGGGTCTCTTCTGCGCATGGGCGGGGGGGAGGTGTGTGAGGGGGGACTGTGTGTGCATGCGTGGTGGGTGAAGGCATGTGCCGGGTGTGTGTGCATGCACGGAGAGTGGGACGTATGTGGACGGCTGCACATGCAATGCATTTTGGGGGTTTGGGCGAGCGCGCTTTGGGCATTCGGCCCAGAAAAGGTTTGCCATCACTGTCCTAGGTGTTTGTCTGAGGTAATTTGGTTGAAGTTTGGACTGCTCTGGGGGTGGTGCAATGAAGGGGCTTGTGTTCTGAAGGAGGTTTGGGCAATTCCTATTGTGTCTAATGCAGTGGCTCCCAACCTTTTTTTGGCCATGCTCCACCTAAATATCTCTAAAATCCTGATGCCCCCCCCCCCCCGGACATATAATTCCTACTATTTAAAAAGTGAACTCCTATTCACACGAAGGAAGCCTAAAAGACCATTAACTTGGTTTAAACAAGGTTCCAAAGAACATGGCATCCATGAAAAATAAAAATAAAAGACAATAGAAGTACTGAGGAACGTAAAAAATAATAGTATGAAGGGATATGTAAAAACAGCAAATAAAGTTTCAAAACATATAATAGAGTACTGAAATGCATAAATATAAAATAATTTTAATGAAAGCTTTTTCTGTAATACTTTGATCATATTAAAATAATTTGTTACATAACAAATTCAAAATACAATTGGAGCTCACCGAAAGATCATATTACAATGCAAGCCTATGCAGGTCTACTCAGAAGTAAGTACCATTGTCTTCAATGGGACTTATTCCCGGGAAAATTTTTTGGACTGCAGCTTTAGTCTACTTAAATTAGTGAGATCCTTGTGCTTGATGCCTCCTGCAGAGAGATTTTATATTTGGCTCCAATTTAGTCAGCTTCATTCTCAAGTCACCTCGTTCAGTGATATCCAGTCGATTTCTTTTCTTTAGTAGCAAATCATTTACAGCACTAAAACCACATTCAGCTAAATATGAAGATGGGAACAGTAACAGAAGTTTTCTTACAAAGTAGGTTGGATTTGGCTATTTAGTTTCTGCCTACGCATGCATGGCCCACCCCCAGATTGGTTTGAGAGAAAAAGTCTTGTAAAACACAGACTGGGACTAAAAATAACTGTAAATCTAACAATTTCTTCCTTAAACCTGGGTCCTAGTTCTGTATCCTCACTGCTGGGCTTCCCAGAGCAGCCTTCCACTCTGTCTCCCCACAGAGCAGCTCTCTCTGCAACCACCCAGCAGCAAAGCCCACAGGAAAGAGAGAGACTAAGGATCAGTCCCATGATCCTTAGTGGGAACACATCTGATTGGCTGGCAGTGGCTCCCTCCTCCCCCCAGCTGGGATAACCTTTTCAAATCAGGCCCTAGGAAATGCACTTTAACAAAGACAACAATAGGTAAATGAAACACAGCTGTTTCATTACAAATATATAAGAACAATTAGCGGGCTTTCAAAAATTCAGTTAATAGCTGATTTTCGAATTGTCCCCATTGAAAAGCAAATTGTCCCCCTGTGGGGCATGGGCTCCATGTTGGGAATCAGTGGTCTAATGGCTTTCGTCCTTTGGGTGAGGGGCTGCTTCTAATCCTATCATTCTGCCTTTGTTAGCTCTCAAACTTTGCTGCAAGTAGTTTTGAAATATCCTGTCTTGAATGGATTTCTGCCTGCAGCATTTGCTTATGAATAGTGCCATCTAGATAGTTGGCTTCTTCTTTCAATGTTGGCTTCTTTCTTTATCTCTTAAGTGCTTGCATCTGCTGAGAGCTATTAAGAAAAAGCGGGAGCTCCTTCCTGCTTCTAAAACATGTTTCTCCATTTCTCCTTTAGGAAAATATAATCTGCCTTTTTAATATTCCTCAAAATATTCCATTCTTCTAGGAGGGGGGTCTTCCCACACTATCATGCTGAAATAAGTACATAGATACAAAATAATATCTAGAGAGCCAGTTTGGTCCAGTGGTTAAGATGTTAACCTACGAATTAGGAGATTGTGAGTTCTAGTCCCACTTTAGCCATTAAAGCCAGCTGGATGACTTTGGGCAAATCGCTATTTCTTAGCCCAAGCACTTCACAGAGTGTTGCTGTTGTGAAGGAAGTAAGAGGAGGAAGAGGTATGTTAGCTACCTTGAGTTGTTTATAAAAAATAATAATGGCAGGCTAATAATATGATTAAAAAGGAAGAAATAAGTAGCCATTGTAAGGCTTATCCAATTGAGGAATAAACGCAGACTTGGAAAATTGATTTGTAAGGAAACTTGTCAGGCTGATCTTTTGACTAGGTTTTAGGAAGGAAAATGATTATTATGTTCAGCCCATCTCACCTGCAACCCACACTGGGAATCTCTTTACAGTTTCAGACCTTCTTCATATAAAACACGAATCTGGGTATAAACAGAGGATAAGTCTCTTTTATTGCTGAAGTTTTTCTAAGGAAACTTTAAAAAAATAGTTATGACACCACTCTTCCTTATAATTTTTAACCACATTAAAAATGGAACTGGCAGCAAAAAAATTAATACCTATATAATAACAAGAGTTAGAAGGGATCTTGGTGGTCTTCTAGTCCAGCCCCCTGCTTAGGCAGAAAACCCTACACCACTTCAGACAAATGGTTATCCAACATCTTAAAAACTTCCAATGTTGGAGCATTCACAACTTCTGGAGGCAAGTAGTTCCACTGATTAATTGTTCTAACTGTCAGGAATTTCTCCTTAGTTCTAGGTTGCTTCTCTCCTTGATTAGTTTCCATCCATTGCTTCTTGTCCTACCATTCTTTGTTACAGCCCCTTAGATATTCTATCATATCACACATAGTCCGTCCTTTCATTAAACTTCAACCGTTCTTCATATACTTTAGCCTCCAGTCCCCTAATCATCTTTGTTGCTCTTCTTTGCACTCTTTATAGAGTCTCAATATCTTTTTTATATCATGTTGACTAAAACTGGGTGCAATATTCCAAGTGTGGTCCAATTAAGGCATTATAAAGCGGTACGAACACTTCACGTGATCTTGATTTTATTCCTCTGTTAATGCAGCCTAGGACTGCCTTGGCTTTTTCCATTTGAAAGAATGTGCCAGGGAAGTTTCCAATTTATATTTATACTGTGCAATAAACATCTATTCTTATAATCAAATCAATTATCCTTGAAGCAGGGGTGGGTTCTACTTACCTTTACTACCGGTTCGCAACGGGGCCGCGCGCAGAAGCTTTTTGATGATGTCGCGGTCGGTGGGCAGAGCCTCCCGTTGGTTTTACTACTGGTTGTATAGAACTGGTGTGAACCGGGGACAACCCACCACTGCCTTGAAGGCTATACTTCCTCAATCTATGCTTTGACTTATAAAAGTATGACAAGATTCATCTTTATTTTTAAGGAAGCACACAGAGCTATATTTAATTTTGTTTTTCCTGGCCTCTGTTAAAACAAATATGCTTGAAACCTGTGACCTCGGAGACTAATTATCCTACAAATTGCATAGTTACACATAGTTACATCATTTAGAGCATGGTGATGTTGCATTCCACGGTGCATTCCATTCAGCATCCAAAATGGAGCAGGAGGACTTTTTTATAGTAAAATGGTTCTCCTTGAAATGACAGCACTTCCACATTTATCCCTCTCTTGAGTTCAAGATACTGCCACCTTCACCAGCATAAAAGGAGACTGCTACTAAGTTGGGTGGAGGATGAATGCTTTACTGTCTTTGGTTTTCTGCTGCAATGAAATTGAAACTTTTTTTCCTTAAACCTTGATTTGGATCTCTCCCAAAGGTACTTTTTCAAGAGGCAACTGGGCTTTCTGGTTGTTGTTGTTGTTTTTTCTTTGAAGATGTTTCGCTTCTTATCCAAAAGCTGAAAAAGCTTCTTGGATGAGAAGTGAAACATTTGCAAAGAAAAACCAGAAAGTCCAGTTGCCTCTTGAAAAAGCACCTTTGGGACAACCATGACCTGGATGACTGAGAATCTCCATAGACATTGATTTGGAGCTATTCTTATCAATCTAAATAAAGGTGGTTTTTTTTTTTTTTGCATTTTATAATTCTTTGCCATGCATGTCTTACCAATATGTAGTAACATTTCATTTCTTCAAAAATGTTAGAGCATCAAAGCCTAACAAACTGGTAGGGGATAACAAGGGAGATGTTGTCTATTATTTTTGTTTTCCTTTTTTAAACCTGCCTTGCTCAAAAGCTTTTAAACTAGTAAACCTTCATGAAGCATCAAGATTTTGAGAAAAGGGAGTGTGTGACCCATTATAGCAAAATTAGGGGAAGTGACTCCAAACATAATCATTAGATGTGCACAGAGCTATCAAAATTATCTAAAGGTGGTCCTTGAGCTACAGCCATTTGTTTAGCAATTGTTCAAAGTTACAGCAACATTGAAAACAATGACTTATGACTAGTCCTTGCATTACAACTATTGTACCATTCCCATGGTCACATGATCAAAATTTAGGCACTTGGCAACCATGTATTTACAAAAGTTGCAGCATCGCATAATTGCATGACCTCCATTCGCAGCCTTCCCAGCCTGATTCCAACAAGCAAAGTCAGTGTGGGAAGCTGAATTCACTTAACAACCATCCTATTCGCTTAACAACTGCAGTGGTTACTTAACAACCATGGTAAAAAAAAAAAAGCCAGGGAGGAATCCTTGTGTGATGACCCAGGGCTGGGCACGAAAACAACATAGCCGGAGTGAAGGCTTAACTTCCTTTTATTGCTCCAAAATTTCCCCCCAAAGTTCCCACAGTTCCCTGTAAGTCCAAGAGCAATGCTCCAAACACACACACACACACACACACACACACACACACACACACACACACCTCTACTAGTTCCTAACTGCTGTGAGTCCAAAGGAGCAGCCAGTTCTGAGAGCAGACAGAGGTCAGGAAACTTGGTTCCAGGGAGTCTTCGTTGCACGAAGGGATCACTGGGGCTGCAACCCAACCCAAAGCAGAGCTCTGTCGCTGAGTACTTGCCCACCACCAGACAGGACAAAGCAAGGCAAGCTGAACCCTGGCAAAAGTGGCAAGACATCGGCAACTGCAAGTGTGGCTGGAAAAAGGCAATGCTTGTTCCCGACAAGCGCCCGTCCCCACAGTGTCTCTTTAAATCTTATTCCCCAGATAAGCCTTGTGATGAGGATGGGGTACCCTCCTCCCGAGTCATCAGTTCACCCTGCACTGATCCCGCTGCCTCTACATTCTCTCGTGCTCAAGGGTTGGGTGGGGAAGGCAATTGTTCTTCTCCTGAGCTCTGTCATTGCTCTGCTCCACTGCCTACACTTTCCCTCTCCTCCCCTCTTGCTCAGTCATCCTGCACCCTTTCTCCTTTCAAGGCGTGAGGACCCAGCAACCCTTCCAAGGTCTGAAGGACCCAGGACTGCCTCATCCTGCTTCTTGGGTCATTCCTCCAGGGCTAGAGAGGCCACACCATCTTCCTCCATTGGCTCTGGCTCCGTCTCGTCCTCCTCCTCCTCAGACCAGTGGTGGAATTCAATTTTTTTTTACTATCTGTTCTGTGGGTGTGGCTTGGTGGGCATGCTGTGGCTTGGTGGGCATGGCAGGGGAAGGATACTACAAAATCTCCATTCCCATCCCACTCCTGGGAGAAGGATATTGCAAAATCCCCATTCCCACCCCACTCTGGGGCCAGCCAGAGGTGGTATTTGCCAGTTCTCCAAACTACTCAAAATTTATACTACCGGTTTTCCAGAACCTGTCAGAACCTGCTGAATAGCACCCCTGCCTCAGACCCAGGCTCTGACAGGGCCACAACACCTTGGTGCTCTCTGAGCTTGCTTGTTTTCTTGCAGATGTTTCATTACCCTAACTAGGTAACATCATTAGTGCTAGCAAGGAGTGCTGTTTGCTGTCAATTTTCATTCTGGCATCTTGCCTATCTTTAGTTGGGCTGTTTACTGATGGCTCTTCACCAGTTTCTTGATTGGGGTATTGCTTACTTGATTGTTGTTCTGAAGTTAACCTTGGAGTTAATATTTATTTATTTATTTATTTATTTATTTATTTATTTATTTATTTATTTATTTATTTATTTATTTATTTATTTATTTATTTATTTATTTATTTATTTATTTATTTATCGCATTTCTATGCCGCCCAACTCCCTAGGGACTCTGGGCGGCTTACAGCAAAAAACAATGCGAACAATATCCCGTAAATTTTTTTTAAAAGAAAACATTAAAAACCATACACTCCATTCCATGGCCGGGTCTCGCAAGATTGCCGTAGCGAGATCAACGGCCCCAGGCCTGCTGGAAAAGCCAGGTTTTCACTGCTTTCCGGAAGGCCAATAGGGTGGGGGCAGTCCAGACCTCAGGAGGTAATTGGTTCCAGAGAGCCGGAGCAGCCACAGAGAAGGCCTTCCCCCACGGGCCCGCCAACTGACATTGTTTAGCTGATGGGACCCGGAGGAGACCAACTCTGTGAGATCTATGCTGATCTAAGTGCTGATTCCTGGTGGAGAAGTGCTGGCGTCTATTTCTCTTTGGGGCTGGTTGATTGTCTCTTTTGCATAGTCTATAGATGTTGTTAATGTCTCTGTGTCTGTTAATGGCTGATTTGTCAGACTGCCAGGTTCTAGAAATCCCTTGGCATTTTGGGACTTGGCCTGATCTCGGGTGGTATTCACTTCACAACTGTCTTGCTCAGCAATGAAAATTCTGGTCCCAGTTGTCATCACAAATTGAAGGCCACCTGTAGTTCATTGGCAATGTCTAGTGGAGCTTGGTTGATAGCAATAGCACTTAGACTTATATACCACTTCACAGGGCTTTATAGCTTTCTCTAAGCAGTTTACAGCAGTTTACAGAGTCAGCATATTGACCCCAAGAATCTGGGTCCTTTTTTGATACTCAGGGCACAAAACTGGTTAATACTTGGATAGGGAACTATCAAAACATGCAATAGACTAGCCTGGGAAGAATGCAATGGCAAACAATCTCTGTACTATTCTACATATCTATATTTATATCTGCTTATACATTAATAGACATTCTGGGCAATAACTTGCATTCTGGATTAGCCACACAGGAAGCAGTGGTGAGTTGCCCCTGGTTCGCACTGGTTCTATAGAACCCATAGTAAAACCAGTGGGAGGCTCCGCCCACCAACCCCGACGTCACCAAAATGCTTCTGCGCTTGTGCAGAAGAGCGCGCACGGCCCCGTTGGAAACCGGTAGTAAAGGTAAGTAGAACCCACCCCTGACAGGAAGCAACAGGATCTAGAAACTTTGGCTGGTCTTGAAAATCTTAAGCAGACTGATTTTACTTTTACAGGAGATCATAAAACCTCAGGTGGTAGGTTTAACTGGGAAAAGGAAAAATGCAGAAAGGATAACAGCAAATTAGTTCTATATTGTTGCCCAGAAAACAATATTGTCATATCTATGAAGTCATCAGAAATTAAGCTTGACTCAAGGGAAATTTCAACTTTTACTTCAAGAAATATTGCTATGTTCTTTTAATTTCTCTCAAAGTTCCCCAGAGATTTTCCTTCCAAATTCACCTCAATATTGCTTTTGAGAAAAACGGGATAGAAAAATTTTGAACACATAGTTCTTATTCAGCTGTTTAGAAGCTAAGTAGACCTTCCTACTTTTTTTTTTTTTAAGAAAAGTTTTCTTGTGGGTTTTTTATTTTGTTTTGTTTTACTTTATGCAGTTTATGATTGTGAACTTATTTAGAATGTTTTAATAGAATGACTTTTTGTTGATCTGGCCTTTATTCTTTGTGTTGTTAGTTGCAAAGTCGTGTCTGACCCATCGTGACCACATGGACAACATTCCTCCAGGCTTCCTGCCCTCTACCATCCTCTGGTCAGCTCACACTGACTGCTTCAGTGACTCCATCCAGCCACCTCGTTCTCTGTCGTCCCCTTCTTCTTTGCCCTCAGTCTTTCCCAGCATTAGGCTCTTCTCCAATGAGTCCTTCCTTCTCGTTAGATGGCCAAAGTATTTGAGCTTCATCTTCAGGATCTGGCCTTCTAAAGAGCAGCCAGGGTTGATCTCCTGTATTCTTTGTATTGTATTCTTATTCTTTGTAGCTGATTAATTTTTCATTCTATTTTAGTAAAAACACTCCAAAAACACTTCTAAATGGATTATTAACTTTTTAAGCAAAAACAAATGGCAACCAGGTAAATTGATCTTAAATATCTGACATATATTCTTACATATCTGACATCTTACATAAATTCTCTTCTATTGAACTAATCTTAGATGTGCTCCAAAATGCGCTAGAAGGAAGAAACATCCTGAACGTTAAAAATGACCACAACTTCGAAAACTGTTCACACACGTACCAATACTTTCCAGGAGGCAGAATTTAAAATTTTCTCATAGCTTTTCAAACATGCATAATGTATGTACCTAGAACTCACAAAAGGATAGGTGAAGGAAGTTTGTTCCATATTACCTAGCTGAAGTTTTGGGATATGGTAAAGGAGAATCCAAGAGAGTTAATTAAGCAATTATAATGAAACTATCATCCGTTGCCATCATCCTCTTTTAATGACCCCATAATCCCTTGTGGGGTGGAGTCTGGGCAACGGAATGGAGCTGTGTGTTTACTGGCCGGATGCCCTTCCTGTTGCCAATGCAGAGTTTTTTCCAGCAGATATATTCTCAGTGTGCCCAGAGAGAGAAATATCTGCCTCTACCTAGGATCAAACTCACAGCATCCTGATTGTGAAGTGAGAGTTCCACCTCTAGGCCACCGGACCACTGAAACTATCATCTGCTGCCATCTTTTATGCAAATTAAAACTATTTGAGAGTCAACCATTGGCTGCTCGATTACTAATTATATTACAATATTTTGTGGCTTGAAGGATAAAAGCAATGCTATATAAAGCTTTTAGCATAAGAGATTGAGTTTATTCTGTAGTTCCAGACTTTCACTGAAAGTTATTTATTTGGGACTATCTCTACCTGCAGTGTTTGTACTGCTTTGGAACCAGCATTGTGCCACTGTGTCCCCATGACATTACCAGTTTTTATTTATTTTATTTATTTTGTCGCATGCCGCCCAACTCCCAAGCAACTTTAGTAGCCAATTCAGAATGAAGCTAATTAACATTTGTTAATAGGTACAAAAACAGTTGCCAGAACAGTTCTTGGTTCTTCCCACTCCCCACTAAAACAAAAAAATTAAAAGCCACGTTGCTTTGTGACTACTTCTCTGGCCCTTTTAAATTAAGCAGCTCTTTCTCTTCCTTGTTGAAGTCAAGGTGCCCTAACAGTTAGTCACCACTTCACTCTTCTTCTTGAACAGAATGTCAACACTTAGTCTAATCAGTCCTGGTGAGAGGACAGCTGGAATACTTTGTAATGTCCACCACATTGCCAGAAGGATATTGCAAGTTATAGAGGGTTCAGAATGATAAAAGAGTTTTAGGATACATTCTATGAAAATAGGCTGATGGAAGTTGAAATGTTCAGTCTGGGGCAGTAGTGGGATTCAAATAATTTAATAAACGGTTCTCTGCCTTAATGACCGGCTGGGTGGGCGTAGCCATGCTGGGCGTGGCCACGGGGTGTGAGAGGCAGCACTCAGCCTCCTGTATTCTCCTGGAAGCAAAAATGAGCCACAAGGGGGGACACGCCACCCCATGTGCCCCATTTTGGGCCTAGTAGGCCTCCGTGCAGCATCCTGGGAGTGAAAATGGGACGCGGAGGCTGCACTCAGCCTCCTGCACCCCCCTGGAAGCAAAAATGGGCCACAAGGGGGGGATGCGCCGCCCCCCCGTGCCCTGTTTTGGGCCTAGTAGGCCTCCCTGCACTTACCTGGGAGCCAAAATGGGGCATGTGGGGACTCCTGAAAGGGGTGGGGCAGGAAGGGCAGGGCCATCCAGCGATTTAACTACTGGTTCGCCCAAACAGGCTCAAACCAGCTGAATCCCACTACTGGTCTGGGGAAAAGAAGGCTGAGAGGAAACATGGCAGCAACATGCATAAGAGAGTCATGGATGATGTGCAATTATTTTCCATTGCTATAGAAACAAGGACCAGGAATAATGGGGATAAGTTACTGCTACCTAGATTTTATTCAGGTGAGCTTTCTTGTTATAAGATCTCTATAACAGTCTGTCAATGAAGATGGTGGGTTCCCCATCTTTGGAGGTTTTAAGAGGAGGCTGGATAGCCATGTCTCATGGATGGCTTAATTGATTCTCCTGCCTAGTGCAGAGAGATTGGACTAGACAGTTTTTGACATATCTTCCAATTCTACAATTTTATGATTGCACACCTGCTCTCCCTGAAAAAACACACTCTGATTTTGAACAATTGCTTCTTTGGTATGCTGGCGGAAGTGTCGCTGAGGCATGGGGGGAAACTGTGTGTTGCAAGGATAACAAGAATGAAGGTTTTGTGAGGTGCAGCCATTGGCTATATGGAAATGCCCAGGCATTCATGTTGTAGAAAAAGGAGAAACTAGCAATTGTTGAGAAAAGAGGTAATAATTTCTGGCTAGGCTTCCATGAATTCAAAGTTGAAGTGAATTCAGCATTATATAAAAACAGCACCCTTCTGTGCAAAATTATATAGCAGCCTTCCATATTCATAGCCAACTTTCATTCCATAGCCAACTCCTGTTGTTTCTTTATAAATCAGCATGAGACTTTTAGTTGAGCAAAAAAAAAGTTAGCTTCTTTACAACAGCAAAATTGCATAGATTTTTTTTTACTGATCTTACTCAGCTTTTTCTAGCTGAAAGCTTCCCTTCTCAGCTAACTTCTACTTCAGTTTTTTCTTGATTCTTCTCTTCGATGAAAGATGCTGTTTCCTTCTTTTATTCATTGAATTGGTTCACAGTTCACTGTAACTCCCAGCCAGAAAAATGGAATTTAAAGGCAATTAAAGCAAATGTAGCATTTGTTATAATTTTGCTTATCCTTTGAGGATTGTAGTCATGCCATATTATTTGGTGGTGAGTGCATCAAATATAGACAACCCTATTCTATAAGTATTATCATCAGGCATTTTGTGGTAAATAATCGATAAAATTCTCAGAGGAGCTAGAAGAAGATGACTTGTTCTGCAAATGATGGGTTCTGAGTGCTAATCCTTCCAGTGCATCTCATGAGGCTTAAAGACACTGAAGATAGTCTTTGCTCTGATGGTTTGAGTTCTAGCACCACATGGTAGAGTGAGTTCCTGTCACTTGCCTCAGATTCTGCCCTGCCTAGCAGTTCAAAAGCATCCTACATGTGAGTAGAAAAATAGGTATCACTTTGGTGGGAAACATGATGGTGTTTCATGCAGATGGTTGGACCCCTGCCAGTGCTGGACCTGCCTGGATGCGATGCCCAACTGCGAGGTGATGTTGATGATGAGAGAAAGTCCTGGTTGATACCACACAATGCTGTTCATCTTCCTGTCTGGTGTGAAGCTAGTTTGCCACTGGTAGTGCACCATAGATAACGCATGAGCACAAACTAATGTGACTTTCACTCTTTGGCAACCAAATAACTACCACCAACACCGTAGTCTCCTGGCTAATTGTGATATCACCATATAGAAATAAATAAATTCCAGTTGGCTGTTTTGTTGAAGAGAGGTCAGGAAGAAAGAAAACAAGTTTGAGAGCTGCATCACTTGCTTTTTTAACTAAAGCTAGGGCAAAATAATAGCAATTCCATAAACTTGAAAGACTTGACAAGCAAATGAAGAGGGATTCTTTCTTAATTTGTGATGTGTGTAACTTTGTCACTATTATAGCCGAGACAAGGGTGTAGTGTTGGATGTGAAATATACTGTATATGTTATGAAGTATGTAAATTGCATAAATAGGTACAGGTATAGATTAATAGACAAGTATGTATAATTGTGTAGAAATATGATATAGATTGTTAGTATGATGTTATGTATAAATAATGTATAAGGTTAAAGAATTATATTATAATATTAACTTTAACATAATTTGTATTAGTTTAAAGTGTTGAAAGATATTTAGAACCAGTGATGTCATATCTATGTCCGATGTTTTTAATTTTGAATGTTTAATAAAAAACTTTTTAAAAATTAAAAAAAAAAAAAAACGTTGTCACTATTATGCAGAGATGAGATTCTGAAAGGCCTGGGCATGAGTTACAGTGACTTAAGAAAAGGAGAGAAGCTTGCATCCAAATTTCATCCTCACTGAGAAATGCCAGCTCAGGCCCACAATAGAAGAATGGATAAAAAAAAAGTGAAGGAGGTAGCAGAGATAGCAAAATTGATTGTTCTACTTAGAGAACATATCTAGTTTTGTTTTTACTTGGCAACCATTTCTGGATTTTATGCTCAAGACAGAAAAAAAAATGAAATTTGGTTTTTGCTGATTAAACTAGTTTGTTGTTATAGAAATTGGTTAGAGAAATATTTGTTAAGTTGGTAAAGTAAAAAAGTTGCATTTGTTGTAATTCTATTTTGTATTTAACCGTGTTAAAAAAAATTGAAAGTCAATGGTTTTCTTTTCTCCCTTCCCGTATACCTTTCTTTCCTATCTCTTTTCCTTTGTCATTTTCTTACTGTCTTTATTTTCATTTGTATTTTATATGATGATAACCTTAACAAAAACAATTAATAAAGAAATGCCAGTTTAGGGATAAAACTGAATGACTAAAGAATACTCCCTGTGCTCCCTCCCTCCCTTGTGTATCTTTTCCTAAGCAGCTGAAACTGTAGTCAAAATATTCATAACTTTGTGTGATATAAAAATAATAGGAAATCTCAGACAGGTTGCTGAAGAACTTGTAATTCATAACTGCAAAGAAAAGGAAGGCTCTAATACATCAAAGCCAACACATAGCACTTCTTTGAAAGTTTCAGGAATTTTACAACTTTGCAGGTGGTATTTACCCATAGTGATGAATCTGAATGAACAGAGGCAATTGAACCAAAAAATAATCTAGGGTTAATGAATGCTATTTTTAAAAAAGAAAGTAGCATGTAGTTCATGGAAAATATAGGGCATAAAAATCACTGGTCTAGCATTAGAACTAATGAGGGCCAGGAAATTTTAGAAAGAAAATTAAGATATGAATCATATTATTCCTAATACCCAACTTTACAGAAATAAATCTGATCCAGAAGTCTAATGCATTAATTTTCTAAGGTTAATTTTCCTCTTTGTGATTAATCAGGCTTAGTGTTAAATCTGCATTGTCATTAACCAGGGCCAGTTTCATAATTTTGCTAATTTGCCTACCACATGCCCATTATAATTGTACCTGATCTCTATATTAGATATCTTTTTTCTTTTAAAAAATTAAGTATTACTTTTACTATTTGTTCACTCTCTCCTGGTATATTTAACCCTGATGTTCATCAGCTGATTGTTCCATTTTTGTAAATGTCTAGAATAATTCCAGGGGATCTTTCCTCATTTTTAAATTACAGTCCTTTTTGCCCAGCTTAAAGCAGACAAACAAACATGAAATTTTGTTGATTCCATTGTTGATTCCTATTCTTTCTTGGAAGTCATTACTAGTCATCTGACTTCATCCCAAACTAACAGGTGACAAACATTCCTGATTCCATATACCTTGAAGTTGTCTATGGATGGGGTTGTCATAAAAGGGAAATATACAGCAAATAATAATTTAAGTATCCCTCATTCATGGACAAGCCACAGCCAGAGAGGAGAGGAGAGGAGAGGAGAGGAGAGGAGAGGAGAGGAGAAGAATAAATAGAAGAAAGTTACTAAATGAGACATGGGCTCCTCCAATTTGTTACTATTGATACAAGATGACATTTCTTTTTAGCATTTTTTCCATCTTGGTCAAGGATTCTGAAATTCAAACCTAGGACATTTTCCATGTAACATGATTATCTGAGCTTTTCTATTGACATCTGTTTCCTCTATGGTTAAGAGGCATTTAGCATTCAAGTATATTTCCTATTTATCTGTAAACAGCATTACACAGCTTTTAAAGGTCATGAATCTGCAGAGATTCTCAGGAAGATTGTGGCAAGAAATGTAGGAGAAAATCTAGAAATGTGAACATCTGGAGCAGGAAAACCAAAATAACCTTTGTCTTCTGTCCAACTTGCTTGGCTAAATTACTTATTGCCTATTCCTATCTATAGGAGCAAGTAGGACATTGTTCTACCCACAGAAAATAGGAAGGAATAGTAACCATTTGAATGAAGTAAAGAGAAAAGGTAGGAAAATCTTAACTTCATCTTCTTTCTTTAGAGAGGGAATAAAGCAGGCTGAGGTTCAACACTAGCAAGACTGAGTGTCTGTGGATTCACAGATGATCTGGTTCCAGGAGTTACAACTTGAGTCTTGCATAGGATTGCACTTTCCAGGTGGAATGTATATGTCCATGATGGCGAATCTATGGCACGGTGCCAGAGGTGGTATGCAGTGCCCTCTCTGTGGGCATGTGAGCTGTCACCCCAGTTCAGCTCTGTCACACATGTGTGCATGCCTCCCACTGGCCAGCTGGTCTTTAAATCTCTGCCGCGGATGCGGGGGAGCCACGTGCATGTGCGGGGGCTGTGCGCACACGAGAGGGGAGCGGGACACATGCACAGGGCCACATGTACATTGCATTTTGGGGGTTCAGGCATGCATGCTTTGGGCACTCATTCCAGAAAAGGTTAGCCATCACTGGTATATGTGATCTGGTCTTTTTTATGGAACCACACTGTTGAAGTAATGAATAGGCACTATAGCTAGAAAAGCCTTTAAGCAGATTTTATCTAGTGCACCAACTGTGGAAGGTGGGATCCATTGTTAATCGATCAATCACCTCCTCTCTGACACCCTCCATTGGGGCCCCAAGTTAACTGGCAGAACCAGGTCTTTAGACTCTTCTGGAAGGCGAGGAGAATTGGGGCTGACCTCACACCGGGACGGCAAGATGTTCCACAGGACAAGTGCAACAGTAGAGAAGGCCCTTCTCCTGGATTCCGCTAACTGGAATAATCAGGCTGATGGGGCCCACAAAGTGCATGACTGAAGAGGCGATCGCATGCGAAGCGCACACACAAACCGAACCGGTAGTAAAGCCGGTTAGAACCCACCACTGTCGCAGTGGTTAGAATGCAGTATTGCAGGCTACTTCTGCTGATTGCCAGCTGCCTGCAATTTGGCAGTTCAACTCTCACCAGGCTCAAGGTTGACTCAGCTTTCCATCCTTCCGAGGTGGGTAAAATGAGGACCCAGATTGTTGGGGGCAATATGCTGACTCTGTAAACTGCTTAGAGAGGGCTGTAAAACACTCTAAAGTGATATATAAGTCTAAGTGCTATTGCTATTGCTATTCTTGGGGCTCCAAAAACTGTCTGACCCACCACACTCTGCACCAGATGTAGCTTCTAAATGCTATTGAAGGGTAGGCCCAAGAAAAGCATAATGCCCCCCTCCCTTTTTTAAATGTTATATTTTACTTTCTCCAGTTTGGCTGTTTTCTTCCTATTTTAATTGTATTGCTTTGTTAGCTGCTTAGAATTGTATCTTAATAAATTCCAGAGACTCATTATTTTTTTAAAGAAACAATTATATATTAATTTATTTGTAATTTATTCAGTTTTTTTTTTACATTAATCAAACAATTCTGAGCAGCTCATGGTCCTACAATTAGTAATAGGATTGAAACAATGCCAACAATACCAAAAACCTCAGACAAATAAGGCACTTCTCCCACTTCAACAGTCTATTGTCTCCATTCCTTGGGTGACTAGGAGCCCTTAAAGACAGTAACAGGATGTTTTACTTAAATAATTTATAAAGCAGTTTTAAAATTACCTCTTGTTTGCTTCCCCAGAGTCTTTCAGATTGATAAATGTCTGAACCTTTCATTGTGACAAGTATGTGCTCTCTATTGCCAAACAGTGAGACGTTTTATAATACCAGCACTTATATGGAGTTCAGTTTATTGAAGAGGGTTCCCCAGAGGCTTATAACGGCCCTATGATTTAAGATTTATTGTCACATATGTGCAGGCTGAATATAAGCATTAATACTCCAATAGATCTCTATAGATGATCACTGGATGTAATATAGATATAGAGTTTTCTCAACCTCTTTGCAGATTTCTAGTGACCCAGAGGTTAAGATGCTGGACTTGTCAACTGGAAGGTTGGCCATTTGAGACCCAAGCAGTACATGATGGCGTGAGCCAGTGGTGGGACTCAAATTTTTTTACTACCGGTTCTGTGGACGTGGCTTGGTGGGCATGGCTAGGTGGGCGTGTCAGGGGAAGGATACTGTAAAATCTCCATTCCCTCCCCACTCCAGGGGAAGTTACTGCAAAATCTCCATTTCCTCCCAATCAGCTGGGACTCGGGAGGCAGAGAATAGATGAGGGCTGGGCCAGTCAGAGGAGGTATTTACCAGTTCTCCAAACTACTCAAAATTTCCACTACTGGTTCTCCAGAACTGGTCAGAACCTGATGAATACCACCTCTGGCTGAGGTCCCGTTCTTTCCCCAGCTCCTGCCACCTAGCAGCTCAAAATCATGCAAATGCAAGTAGATAAATAGGTACCACTTTGGTGGGAAGATCACAGTGTTCTGTGTGCCTCAGCATATACAGTAGTCAAGTTGGCCACATGTCCCTGGAACCATTTTCAAACAATGCTGGCTTCCTCGGCTAGAAACGGACATGAGCACTGCTTTCTAGAGTCTGAAGGATTGGTCAGGAAACCTTTATTACCTTTTTTGTCCTTCTTCAAATTTTTGCAGCTAAAATGTGTTAACCTGACCTTTTTCCTCATTAGATTTATTAAAAAATTACATTTACTGCTATGAAATTTCTCACAGAGGTAATTGAGGTAAGTAGATGGAGGAATATATTTTAAAATTGAATTGCCACTAAAATTGTCTGAAATAAGTAGTTCTTCTATATTTAGAATCTTAATTGAACAACAGTAAGGACCCTAAACTGAATATCTAATCACATTTTTTTTAAAAAATAAAAATTGAACATTGTTATTGTGACTCTAACCACAATTCTTGACCTATTCCAAATGTATTTGGGCTAAATCTTCCAAACAGTTTTTTTCCCTTTCATTTTCATTTAAAAATCATCTGTAGAAGCTGTAGAAGCTCACAGCAATTCTTGAGCCTTAAAGTACCATGGCAATTTGTAAGAGACACAGTGCTTGAAAAATTAGCGCTCAGAAAAGACTGACAATTCACTAATCATTCATAATCAGCAGACTTGTACACAAGGACAATAGATGTCTCCAAGAACCCAATCAAATATTACTTAAAGACTTTGTAAAGAAAAGAAAAGAAAAACTTTTTCTTCAGCTCATTGTCAGCCTACGGAAAACATTTCCTCAGGAAATTTCCTCTAATCTTGTAATAGAAATTATAGCATTAGTAGATAACATTCCCATTAAAAACTAACAGGTCTAATTATGTAAAGAGTAAAGCACAGACATACATTACATACAGGGGTAAAATCCAGTAGGTATTGACAGTTTCTGGAGAACTGGTAGCGGAAATTTTGAGTAGTTGGAGAACCGGCAAATACCACCTCTGGCTGGCCCCAGAGTGGGGTGGGAATGGCAATTTTGCAATATCCTTCCCCCAGGAGTGGGGAGGGAATGTGGATTTTGCAGTATCCTTCCCCCAGGAGTGGGGAAGGAATGTGGATTTTGCAGTATCCTTCCTCCAGGAATGGGGAGGGAATGGGGATTTTGCAGTAGCCTTCTCCCTGAGTGGGGTGGGAATGGAGATTTTGCAGTAGCCTTATTCCTGCCACGCCCACCAAGCCATGCCCACCAAGCCACGTCCACAGAACCGGTAGTAAAAAAATGTGGATTTCACCACTGATTACATAAAAGCCCAAGATGTTTCAACATGGTGCACCTGGAAAGGTTTGTGTCACTGCCCTCAAGATCCATTCCACACCACTCATTTCATTGTTTGCCCCTGACTAACACTACTGTAGGGATCTTTGGTGTGCAGTACTAAGATTTAATTCTGAAATGTTGCTTTAGAGTGCCTGGGGATGCACACACAATATCATCTGCAACTGTTTAAAGTAGCTATATATTTTCCAGGAATCATGTGACAGCTGTGAAGTGTAGCTGTGCCAACTTGGGAAAAGATACAGCAAATTTAATGAGTCATGGGAGATGTTATGTTCATATCCCTAGAGGCTTCAAAGCAGCTTTTTGGAACTTAATCAAAAGCATTACACACTGTGCTTTTCTTTTCTTTTTTACCCAACACTAATATTAAAATCTGTCCAAAACACCAATTGCAGATGTAATCAATTGGCTGATATCCTGGTTGTGATTATTGTGTAGGTACATAAATTCACAAAGTAACCATCAGTCTATAACTCTAATCCATTTGACTGGAAAATAGAGCAAGAGAGCCAAAATAAACAGCATCATCATAAAACGGTGCATAAAACTTACTGGAAGGCAAAAGAGGAACAAGAGCCAATTCTCTATCGCCTTTTTCACACATCATGCCAAATGATAATGTGGCCAAGCATGTAGTACAAATCTAGAAATTGCTTATAAATGGTCATTTATGACTTAGCCTGTTAGAATAGAATAGAATAGAATTCTTTATTGGCCAAGTGTGATTAGACACACAAAGAATTTGTCTTTGGTGCATATTCTCTCGGTGTACATAAACAGACAAGATGGGTTGAGAAAACCCATCCAATTTTGAGTTAGGGTTAGGGTTAGGGCAGTGGTGGAATTCAATTTTTACTACCGGTTCTGTGGGCGTGGCTTGGTGGGCATTGTGTGGCTTGGTGGGCGTGGCAGGGGAAGGATACTGCAAAATCTCCATTCCCACCCCACTCCAGGGGAAGGAGACTGCAAAATCTCCATTCCCACCCCACTCCAGGGGAAGGAGACTGCAAAATCTCCATTCCCACCCCACTCTGGGCCAGCCAGAGGTTATATTTGCCGATTCTCCGAACTACTCAAAATTTCCGCTACCGGTTCTGCAGAACCTGTAAGAACCAGATGAATAGCACTCCTGGGTTAGGGTTGTTTGATCAAAAGAGCCTTGGTGGCACAGCAGACTAAAGCACTGTTAAGTAACACCAGCTGCCTGCAATTACTGCAAGTTCAAATCTCACCAGGCTCAAGGTTGACTCAGCCTTCCATCCTTTCGAGGTAGGTAAAATGAGGACCCGGTTTGTGGGGGCAATAAGATGACTTTGTATAAAAAAGAACACCGCTTAGGTGGGGGCCCAAAGCCCTACTAAGCATGTATATACAAAAGTATGAAGGCTATTGCTTAATGCATTGTAAGCCGCCCTGAGTCTCCAGAAAAGGGCGGCATATAAATCGAACCAATAAATAAATAAATAAATAAACTATGATTGATCAAACACAACTTTGCACTCTACGTGAAGATGTCTTTTCTCTTAGTCATAGGTCAATTTTATCGTGGGCAGTTTAAAGTCTCCATTAGTTGAGAAAAAACACTGGATTCCATTCCCACCTCCCTCCATTGTCTCTTTGTTCAGAACAAATCAAGATCCACTTGTAGGAAATAAATATAGATCAAAGCAAATATGCCAATGGGGGCAAGATGACAAGAGAGCTAGCTCTCTGTTGCAGAAGTGTGAGACAGGCTTAGAAGTCATTCTTGATCTTCTGTCTGTCATCAATGGCCCAAGGAAACTGCCAAACAGTTGAGAAACCTTTCTCCCAGCTGTGTCTTGAGAATGTTAATCACAGTCAGTATTTTGATCTATTGAGGATACCATCGGTTCCCAAAAACACGTTTTGGGAAGCGTTTTGGGAAGAAAAAGGAGAAATGTCATCTGAAAATATTAAAAGCATGGAAAGAGAAATGCACATTTTTATGAGTGCCACCAGGGGTGGGGAGCTGCTCAATGTTGAGTCACCCTAGAGTGGAAGAACAATATTTTCTTAAAATCTTTTCTGCCGAGGGGGGAGGGTTTAAGGGGACTATAAGCTTAAACCTTCAATTTCACAGCAATAGGCTGGTTTTTCTCATTCTGCGTGGGATTAAGAGACCAAGAAAAGTGATGCTTGCAGAAGGTGTAGCAACCTAAAAAAGAATACCACAATGTCTATAATTTAAATGTAGTGCAATTTCATTTGAACATTTGGGTGCAATTCTGACTTAGCATTTGAATTGATTCAGAAAATCAGTTCATGTAAAATGTTTAAGTCAGTTCAAAAAAATCAGCCTGGCTTAGTACAGATTTCTTAAAGACCTTAGGCTAAACCAGGAGTGTCAAATTGGCAGCCCATGGACCAGATGCGTCAGCCGCAGGCCACACCCACCCCAGATGTTTCTGTGAATGAAACATCACTTGACGGCAACGTGATGCAGCGAGTTTGACACCCATTTGGTTAAACTGATTCAATTAGGACTGATATGAACTATTAAAATAGAGATTAGTCACTAATTGGTGACTCTCTGTTCAGCCTTCAGCCTGAAATGGTGGCTAGCAAGCTTAGGGAAGTGGGAAGAAGCTGCAGCAGCATGCCTTGTTGAAAGTAGCCCTCGACTTATGACCGTAATTGAGCCCAACATTTCTGTTGTTAAGTGAGATATTTGTTAAGTCAGTTTTGCCCCATTTTATGGCCTTTCTTGCCAGAGTGGTTAAGTGAATCACTGCAGTTGTTTAGTTAGTAACACGATTGTTAAATGGATCTGGTTTTCCCGTTTACTTTGCTTGACAGAAGGTTGTAAGAGGGGATCACATGGCCTTGGGATACAGCAGCGGTCATAAGTATGAACCAGTTGCCAAGCATCTGAGTGTTGATTACATGATCTTGGGGATGCTCCAAAGGTTGTAACTTTGAATGGTCACTAAACAAAATTTTGTAAGTCAAGGACTACTTGTACTTGGCAATGCTAATCACATATTCCTCCCTCTTCCCTCTTCCTTAAGTTTGCTAGCCACCATTTCGTCCTGAAGGCTGAACAGAAAGTTACCAATTATGTACCTATCTATTGTAGTAGTTCATAACAGTCCTAATTGAATCAGTTTAGCCCATGGGTCAGAAAGTTGACCACGACAAAAGAAGAATCCTTTTCTGCAAGAAGCCATCTCTAAGACGATTGATTTCACCATCACCGTCTCCTGCTATTCAGTTTACCTCCATGCTCAATAACCAGGTGTTTCTTAATGTAACTAAAAACAGTTTGTCTCTCTTTTTCATGGAAATCTCTTTCCCTTACTTACATAGAATATCCTACACATACAAACATGCACACAACTTTCTTATAATTGTGGTCATTAGCAAGTTACTTTGCCTTAACTGAGTAGATTTGATTTTGGCTTATTAAGCCTAACCAGGTTGTTAAATTGTATATTTCATTTATTGATCTTTCTTCCATGCCATTGGTTTTCTTGGAGCTCCAAGTTGAGCTGAAAAGGAAGGATATTTAGATGCAAAATAAATATGCACATAGCAGTGGTGGGTTCCTCCCGGTTTGGCCCGGTTCAGCTGAGCCAGTAGTGGTGACGATATGATGTAGCGGTGACATATGACTCTTTGTTCGGGAGCTGGGCCCTCCTGCCCCCCCCGTGTTATTCTTACCTTTTATTTGGCCCCGCCCTCAATCTATTAGCTGCCTCCCGAGTCCCAGCTGATTGGCTAGAAGGAAAAAAACTGTTTAAACTCTTGCCGCGGGGCTTCAAAGGGCCGCCTTACAGCTGATCAGTGTTAAAAGGCAGTGTGGTGGTAGACCAGTGCACTCAAAAAACAAATGGCCTTGGTAGTACAGTGGTTTAAAGCACCCTGTTATTAACACAGCTGCCTGCAATTACTGCAGGTTCGAATCTTACCAGGCTCAAGGTTGACTCAGCCTTCCATCCTTTCTAAGGTAGGTTAAATGAGGACCCAGTTTGTGGGGGCAATAAGCTGACTTTGTATAAATATACAAAAGTATGAAGGCTATTGCTTAATGCATTGTAAGCCGCCCTGAGTCTCCGGAGAAGGGTGGCATATAAATCAAATTAAAAAAAAATAATAAAAAAAAATGGGTAGACCGATGCCTTCAAAAACAAATGGGTAGACCGGTGCCTCCAAAAACAAATGGGTAGACCGGTACAGCTCTGCAAGCACTTAAAAGCTGGGTAGACCAGTACCTCTGCTAAATCCTAAAGAATTGTCACATGATCATCAAACCACACCCACAAAATAAATCACACCCATAGAACCAGTAGTAAAAAATTTTAGAACCCACCCCTGATACATAGATAGGAATTTATCGGGAGGGGAATCAGACTTTCCTAGTTTAATAGTTAATTCTTTTTGACAAACAGCACATTTAATCAGAGTAATTCAAAATAAGATTTTGTTTGATTACAATGAACACCAAGGAGAAGTTCTGGACACTTTTTGTAATCATACTCAAACACTACAGACAACACACACACACACACACACACACAAATGCTCAAACACTACATACTACACACACACACACACACAATATGAGATATTTCCCTTAAAATAGAAAGAGATAGCTTCTCAGTGCTCCTGTTGGCTGCACATCTGCAGTTGATAGAAAGAGGCATCATGTTCCAGGTGCCTGTTTCTTTTCTATATTAATGCATTTTCCTATATTTTTTTCTATGCATTTCCCCCATATTTGTTCATATATAAGTAAAAAAATCTTTTAAAGAGCCCCAAGAAGATAGTGGAATTTCATGTTGACGGAAGTTCTCTCAAAATGCCGGGCAAATGCATTTGCACTTGAAAAGAAACGAAATATTGATTTCAAAATTCTATAAATTCCATTTGACTTTCTACTTTGATTCAGAAAAACCCTCCCTTGAGGCCCTGCAATCAATAATTAAATACTTTAGAATGTGAAGAGGACACATTTCACAGAGACAGATCAAAGGAAAAAAAATTAGGTGGGGTTGTGTTGTCAACAAAGTATCTCTTCATTAATCGGAGACCAAGACTTCTATGCTAGGAACAGTCAAACAAGGGAAAGAACGAGCTTCTGCTTTAAAAAAAGGAAGTCTGCTAATGTAAACTATTTGCAAAAAAAAGAGAGAAAAGATTAACACCGGCCAATTGTTATTTAAAGATTCATAGTATAATGTTTGTCTTTATGAAACTGTATGCTCTGCATCCCAGCAGTGCAGAATGCAGCATCCTTTAACTATGTGAAACTTTAAGCAACATTACACGATTCATTACTCATCTTTTCTTTAATTTGCCCAATATGGCCTCTATTGCTTTAAAGGGGAAAAAAACCTCAGGTCCTCATTCGGTAAATGCCTTATCAACTATTCTACAACAGCTTCTTGAAGACTGTTGCTTTAAGTACCCTGTTTCCTTGAAAATAAGACCTCCGCGGATAATAAGCCCAATCGGGCTTTTAAGCACATGCACTAAAATAACCCCCCCCTGAAAATAAGCTCTCCCCCAAAATATTTAACCGCACGCCCAGCCTGTCCCTGCCATTTCCTCTGGTTAGGGTTAGGGAGACAGAGCTGGAAATCAGGTAAGATGCTCCTGTCATGCTCCATGTGCCCCAAAATAATAAGACCTCCCTGAAAACAAGATCAAGAGCTTATTTCGGGGTTAAAAAAAAAATATAAGACAGGGTCTTATTTTCAGGGAAACACAGTATAATTCAATATTTGAAGGCATAGTTTGATGTAGAACCACATTGCAGATGACTGGGGAGTGGGGAGACTATTTAATTAAAAAAAATGGCCTGGATATCATTTTGAATCAAAGACATAGGCCAGATGTATTGTCTCCAAACTAGTGTGAGAAGAATGAAAGACACCCATAAAAGTTTATTTCTGTCTGTTTCCTTGCAGCCATACTTGCATCACAAACTAGATTCTGGTATAGGAGCCTTGTTCAGATAAAGAGCCAGCATGGATTCTGCAAAAGAAATTCCTGCCTTTTAGAAAACTTCAACAGAAAGAGATCCAACAAACAATTTGATAAAAGTATCTTAGATGTATGAATATGTTGTGGCTCGCCAGCGGCCAGCAGATTCAGAGAGTGAGGAGGTTGGGGAGGAACATGGGCCAGTCCTGGAGTCTGGGGAAGGCTCGGATTAAGGCTCTGAGTTGGAGACAGAGCGGGGGCCAAGGCCATCTGGTAGTTCTTTGCTGCCTCCAGAGTCTCAGGAGTCTGACATCAGGGAGGCAGAAGAACAGCATCAGCATGTTCCCAGTGTGCACATGCGCAGAGTTGCCAGAAGACAGGAACAATTAAGAAAACAGGGTCGACTTGGGAGTAAGGCTTGGAGATGATTGGCCCCTCCCATAAGATATAAAAGAGAAGTGAACAGGACGTGAGCTTTTGCAGGAAGCAAATTATTTCATCTGGTTGGTAAAAGCTGTGGAAAAGCTCTGTTTGACTCTGTGCTATGTTTGGCCTTGCCCTGAATTTGTCAATTAGTTCTCTGGCAGCATTCCAAGGGAGATAAGGTGGGTGTTTGTAAACACTCCCCTGCAAGACTGTTTGAGAAGCCTTTCAGACTGGGAATGACAATAATTTACAGCCGTTTGAATTAAAGAGGTTTGCCGGGACTAAGTTTGTGCTGTATACTTTCTAAGGAAGCCTAGGTCAGAATAGAATGTACATTTCTGGAGTTAACGACTATAGCATAAAATTTAGGGATCCAGCAGGAGTCATCCAACAGGACCAGTGTGATGTTCTGATGTTCTATCTGAATTTTAATTTTTCTACATTACAAGTTACTTGCAGCTAATGTTCCTGCAATGGAGATTCAATAATAAAGACACCTGAATTCTCCTACTGTTTTGCAGAAGTGCGGAGGTAAGCATAAAATCTTCAATTAATGACCCATGAAGCTGTATGCATCCCTGATAGCATAAAAAAGAGTAACTGTAGCATTCGTGGATTTTAGGTGATTCTTGTCCTATACTAGAACAAAGAAAAGGTCATAAACATGATCCTTAAGATGACATATGAAAGCAAATGCTTAGGTATTTCTCCATAGCTTGCCATGAGGGCAGCACTTAACATTATTTATTTAATAACCAACCTCTTTTAAATATGTCCCTGAATGGGGGGGAGAGGGGGGGAACTGGTTTAGCATATCATATGTGGGAACTGCTAGAAGTGGTCGGAAGAAATTCTAAAGATAGTGCTTTAAATCTCTTATAAACTTGGCATACCCAGGACGAAAAATTAGTACAAGGAAGATAACTCTTACCTTGACTGATATGTTGAAATAATTGTACCATATATCTGCTAGTGTATGGTTTCTCTACATGAGGCAGGCACAAAATAATATAGATGAATATGCTATGAAGGGGATAAGAACACTTAAACACATTTCTGATATATGTTTTATCTTGCCTCCAGACTAATGTCTTGTCTCCAAACTAGTGTGAGAAGAATGATAGGTACCCATAAAGGTTTATTTCTATCTGTTTCCTTTCAGCCTTCATCCTTTCTTTCTTTTTAAAGTATGATTCAAACTAATCTCTGGTATAGGAGCCTTGTTCAGATATTTTTTAATGTAAATCCTAACACATGAGAAATAGAATAGAATAGAATAGAATAACAGAGTTGGAAGGGACCTTGGAGGTCTTTTAGTCCAACCTCCTGCCTAGGCAGGAAACCCTACACCACTTCAGACAAATGGTTATCCAACGTCTTCTTAAAAACTTCCAGTGTTGGAGCATTCACAACTTCTGGAGGCAAGTTGTTCCACTGATTAATTGTTCTAACTGTCAGGAAATTTCTCCTTAGTTCTAAGTTGCTTCTCTCCTTGATGAGTTTCCACCCATTTCTTCTTATCTTGCCCTTAGGTGCTTTGGAGAATAGTTTGACTCCCTCTTCTTTGTGGCAACCCTTGAGATATTGGAACACTGCTTCATGTCTCCCCTAGTCCTTCTTTTCATGAAACTAGACATACCCAGTTCCTGCAACCATTGTTCATATGTTTTAGCCGCCAGTCCCCTAATCATCTTTGTGGCTCTTCTCTGCACTCTTTCTAGAGTCACCACATCTTTTTTACATCGTGGTGACCAAAACTGAATGCAGTATTCAAATAGTAAGCAGATATTGCTGTCTCCACTTTTAATTGGTGACACTGTTGAAGAACCAGTTCCAGGAGTATTGCACTTATCCAGGAAGATTTCACATGTTTCAAAGTCTTCCCAAGATCCTGAATCCATAATTCCAATTCACATGGATGCCCTTTGTAGAACAAAGGGTTGTAACTGGAGACCATCATGATGTACTTTTGAATATGTGATCTTCAGTGACATCATCAATGCAATGAGGAGAGCAGAGGAACTGCTCACCCCTTCTCATGTATTGAATTCTCAATGCAAAGGTATTATCTAAACATGGCTAAAGACATACAGTGCCCATGTATAATCAAGAGAAAATTGGAAAATTGTAAGGATGAGAGTTCTTCAGCTTGGTTCATTCAACAAACACTTTTAACTGGGTCGTATCTTGGGTCATTATCTTCATCTTTTAGAGGCAGAGTGGAATACAAGTAGAATTACAGAACATAAAATCTGAACAAAGGTGATTTCAGTCATTCAAGTCTGGCTCCACATTAAGTTCTGTAGTATTTTAGATGCACATTTCAAAAGCTTTCCAGTGGTATTTCTAGATTTAAATTCAATTGTGTGCAAAGTCAGCTTTCTTCCAAGAATCGCTCATTCCTTGGCCTCAGTGATACATGGATAACATTCGTTTGGCAAGAATGTCAGTTCTCTAAATCCTCTACGTTGCTTATATATTGACCAAAACTATATTCACTTTCCATTTTAACAGGAACAAATCCTTTGCATGCCCATCATTAATTCACTGAGCAAAGATAGGCATGTCAACCTGTCAGATGAAAAAGTATCATAACCTCAATTAGCCATTATGCTGTCCTTGCACAAAAGATACAAAAAAGGCCATTTTTTTCACTCAGTAGCTTCCTGATTCCCCGAATGTCAAGCATTCATGATTTTTTTGAAACACTCTTAGCAGAATTGGAGAAGGGTGTTGTTTTTTTCACAGATATGCGCCATTTAGACCAAGATGATGACACATATCATATTCTTAGGGGAAATGTGCAATTTTTCTTTAGAGCAAGCTTGAAATGAAAATGTGATTACTGTATCTCTCCCCCCCTCACTTTCTCCTCTCTCCTCCCTCTGTGTGCGTTTGCAAACCTGCCAAATTAATTCTGAGAGTGTGATATTAAGGCATTTTACAAAGCAGCCCCCCACTTTGATTCAAGGATTTAATGAAATAGACTTTGTGAACAAGGGGAAAGGAAGCTTTGCTGTGCAGATGAAGCTTTCCCTTTAGTATATTCATAGAAACAGATGAAAATTCAGAGAACGTGTAGAGTTTCAAAGTGAAGCCAAGGGATCAGAGGAAGAAACAAGAGAAAAAGCAGGATGTTAGTTGAGCTTAGTCATTAGGGATTTTTCTTTTGGTTGCATTATATTGTGTGTATATATATATATGTATGTTTAATTATTCCATTCCTATAAAGAAGAATATGTGTGGCTCAGGATTGAAATAAAGAATCCTTAATGCTCTCTGAGCTTGGTTGTTTCCTTGCAGATTTTTCAATACCTTAACCATATAACATCATCAGTGCTACTGCTAGTACTGATGATATTACCTAGCTTGGTAATCAAATGTCTACAAGAAAACCACCAAGCTCTAAGAATATTAAACACCCTTTATTGTATTCCTTTTGGTTGTAGATGTTTAAGTTATGGTTTGTTATTTTTGTGTTATATTGCTGTAATTGTTAATTACAATAGAACATGGTGTCACTATGTTCAGATGGTGGGTGTAAAAATGAAATAAATAAATAGTTACTGTTTACATGTGCTGGTTGCAGATAAGATACATTGACATGAGATACATCAAGGTGTCCCTAAAATAGAGAGATGAAGAACTTTCATTCGTAAGTCCAGGAAGAAACATCTATTATACTGTATATTATCCATTCCTAATCATGACCAGGATTGTCCCAATTAAAATATGTGATCTTCCTTCCATCTAATACGTTTTTGATTGGTGTACATGAAATCTTCCTTTAGTAGCTGATTTCCTTCTATGAAGTATTAGAATAACAAAATAACAGAGTTGGAAGGTACCTTGGAGGTCTTCTAGTCCAACCCCCTGCTTAGGCAGGAAACCCTATACTACTTCAGACAAATGGTTATCCAATCTCCTCTTAAAAACTTCCAGTGTTGGAGCATTCACAACTTCTGGAGGCAAGTTGTTCCACTGATTAATTGTTCTAAGTGTCAGGAAATTTCTCCTTAGTTCTAAATTGCTTCTCTCCTTGATTAATTATTGGGTAGTCAGGATTTTGGCCATGGATGTCCACTTTAGGTTCAAAAAAGTTAATATGGCAGCCACAACCATGTGACACATATAAAAAGGGCTTCTATCTCATGGTTATGGACATCATTTTGATTTTTTTTGAAGCCCCTGCAGACACCCCAATTTGTAATATTTATTTATGATTCTTTCTAATACTGTCTTTATTACTTTATAAGAAACTTCAAGTGGCTCACATGTGTTCTGATTTCTAGTCTGCCTTAACCACTAGACCAGTGTTTCTCAACCTTGGTAGCTTGAAGATGGGTGGACTTCAACTCCCAGAATCCCCCAGCCAAGTCCACCCATCTTCAAGCTACCAAGGTTGAGAAACACTGCACTAGACCAAACTGGCTCGTTTTGGTCCTAATATTAATACTTTGCCACCTTAAAAAGTGGCAGCACTTGAAACTGCAGAAGATCTTTGATTACACAGCTACACCGTGAACAGGATGTGAGGTATCTGAAATATCACATGGCTGCCTGGCCAAACACTATTATCTAACAAATCTTGGTTGGCATGAAAATGTGATTTCAGTATCTTACTTGTCTCTTGGTTGGGACTTAGATGAGAAGACTGATTGGAATCCTTAAACAATGTCCAGACTATTTATTGGAGAGTTAGACTTATTCTTATATTCAGAATAGAGATGGGAGAGATCTTGAACATTTTCTAGTCCAACCCTCTGCTCAAGCAGGAGATCCTATACAATTTCAGACAAGTGGTTGTCCAGTCCAGTTTTTTCTTAAAAACCTCCAGTGATGAAGTACCCAAAACTTCTGTTCCACTGGTTAATTGTTCTCACTGTCAGGAAGTTTCTCCTTAATTCCAGGTTGCTTCTCTCCTTGATTAGTTTCCATCCATTGTTTCTTGTCCTGCCCTCTGGTGCTTTGGAAAATAAATTCTTTGTGGCAGTTCCTCAAATTCCTGCAAGTTTGACCCCCCTGTTCTAGACTATTCCTAGTCCTTTTCTCTAAATAATATTGTGCTTATATGTTCTTCCTATTATTGTGTGCTACCCAGAATCCTTTGGGATTGGGGCAAGTAATAAAAACAATTCATAAACTTTAGATTTTAAATTTTAGATCCTTTAAGTGCCCAAGACAGTTTATATCAAACTGTCTCTTCATGTTACCCCCATAATAACCAACCTCTGATTTTAGCAGGATTGAAAAAGAGAGAGACTGGACTAATCATCTCATCTTTGATTGAGGTAGACTTGAATCTAGATCTCCCAAATCTAGTCTGATATATTTCTCACACATTTGTCTGTCTTCATCCCTAGAGAGAGCTAAGCATTTTTTTCTTACAATTACTTACCAATTTCATCTACCTAGGAAGGTAGCTTTGAATATTTATTTTGATAACACCAAATTCATGTATGTTGAACCATTTTTGAGTTGTTGTTGTTGTTTTCTTTGACAGGTTCCTCACATGGCATGGTTAAAAAAAAGTTATGCAACAAAAATCAAGTATTTTTATTTGACAAGGGAACTGTTTATGTGAAAAACCAAGAACAAAAAACAGAGAAAATAATGAGTGTGGGAGGGAGACACTTCTTATCTCTGCAATTTAAAGAGTTTGAAGATTATTAAGGAGAATGAAAATAGAATAGGGCAATTTACATAAGACAAAAATATGAACAATTAAGGAGTGTCTGTTCATAGCATAAGGAATTTATCCACGGGAAATAACCATTTTTTTTAAAAAAGGGAATGAACAGGGTGAGATAGCTGTGCTTGTTTATTTTTATTCATGGGCTTCTGGTCTGTGTTTTGTTGCATGTTTTAACTCAAAGATTTGGAAGCAAGCATTATAGATCTATGATTTATTACTTTATACAGATATGTTGTTCTCAGAAAACTAAAACAGATTATTTTTGCTTTATGGTGTTGATGTTCCAGCTTAAGTCTATGTCACAAACGCATAAATGCCCCAGGAGAAACCTGGGAGAGAAGAATTGTGGTAAAAGCAAGTGCACTAAATAGGTAAAAAAGAGGCTGTATGGGATTAAATTTAGAACATCTCTGTTTAAAAGTACAATATGGTGATATCTCGATTGAGAATAATTACACAGAAGAGTGAGAATTTGTTCTTAGATCTTCAAATTCAAATTGCTTGAAAGCAATTTGAAATTTAAGCAATGAATGTAGTAGAATACAAAACTGGCAGCTACTTCTTTCTGTATTTATAACTGAGGCTTTGACATTTTAAATGCTAGCAACAAAGCAAAAAAATGCATCTTCTTTTTTATTATATGTTAATCGAATGCTAAATTTGTTTGAAAAGACAAATTGCTCCTTTTTAATGTCACAAAGAGAAAACCCTAATTTTTAAATGAGAGATTCAGGCAGAGCAATGAGAGAGTAATTCAGTCAGAAGAAAAAAGAAGTTTCTTAAATTTTGCAGATTTCTACATATTTTCCTTGAAGCATCTACCTTCCTTTGGAAAGAAGGTTAGTGATTCCTATCAATTAAAGGGTCCAATTAAATATATGCATACCTGGAACCTTGGGAATTTATCTAAATTAGATGGATCCACTTAGCCAATAGTGTAATCTGGGTGTCATACTCTTGACTTCAATGCAAAAAGCTATACATTTCTGTTTTCTCTAAATTATTATTATGATTATGATTATGATTATCTCTTTTATTCATTAAACATGAAACTCAGTCAACTGAACATTTAAAAATGTGTCACAAATACGATTGACTGGTACTAATGGTTGATATGGGTTGCTGCCAGCATCCTATGTATCAATCAAGTATTTTCTTAAAATATATGATGTTCCGAGTAGCACAGTTGTTTGCAGTTCCACTGGTGTTATTGCAGGAGCTGCAATTTCTTGATGCATTTTGTAAAATTATTGGACATGGTACCAAGTGCCCCAATGACAATGGGTATCACTGTTACATGTTTCATCCATAGCTGTGTTGTTATTGCTGCTGCTGCTGCTGCTGCTGTTGTTGTTGTTGTTACCCCATCCTTTATATACAGTAATTGTAGTCTCAATAGTACAAAATAATATTTCTCCTATCCCTTCCTTTGCACACTCTGTGTCACTTTTCCTCCAATTCAATCAGTCAATCAATCAATCAATCAATCAATCAATCAATCAGAATAGAGCTGGAAGGGACCTTGGAGGTCTTTTAGTCCAACCCACTACTCAAACAGCTGACCCTATACCATTTTTTCCAGAAGAAGAGACATAATGGATGAAGTCAGCCTCACCTTTGTACCCAAATCCTTTATGTTATGGATAATAGTTTTGAGTTATGGGCAGATGCTTTTGTTTTATTGTTTGGAACCTAGAAGGTCATAGGAACATGGTGATGGTAGAATGACATTTCCAGAAAAATGGAACTTAAACTTTGAACTTTATTTGCTTTTGAGGAGTTCTGAGAGTTTGCAGCATCCTCCAAAATACGTATCTGGGAGATTCTAAACTCTTATTTTGTCAAAGAATCTAGGGAAAAAAGTCTCAGTGGAAGATCTCGAGATCTTTTCTGTAAGCCACCCAAAAAAAAAAAAAAAAAGCTTGAACCTAATGGTGTATGAAGATTATGAAATTCCCACCCTTTCCATTAAAGCATAGGGATTGGCATTGAAGCTTGAGTTTGCCCATATAATTGTTATATTTCTGAAGATTTTTCTACTTCTGTGTAAATGTTAAAAAACAAAACAAAACACTTGTAGATGCATGAGACTTCCTTTCCTCATTTCCTGCTGAAATGTTCATTCCTGAGAACATCCTAAGAAACAAAATTCTAAAGGGGACTTCCATTATAATTCATCTATAATGAGCATACCTTTTTTCTTCCCTAATTTATAATATGAAGATGTTATGAACTGTCATGAAATGGCTTGTCAAAAACTAGCTCTAATTGGCCAGATGGTGAGGACTCTTAAGGGACACTATAATTAAAGTGATACACTATAATTAAAGTGATACACTACAATTGATTCAACATGTTCAGCCACCGTGCCACCCAATTCTATCTAATGATAGCTCATTCTTTGCTTTCCTAAACATTAGGAATTAATGTTTAATTCTGGCAATTAAAAATTGAGGGAAGAAATGGTAGGAGAGAACAATGTATTCAGAGACGAAAAGAACCTCTTTGGAACTTTAAAATTCAGAAACAAATGAACTCTGTATTTAAAAAGTCTATTTATTTAGACATGCAACCATTCCCTGCAAAAATTGGAAAAAGTGGTGTTGTTATCTCACTGGGCTTAGCTCCATGTAGTTATAAAGTCATGCTTTGGCCAATTATCAAATTATATGTATTTATAGTTTTCTATTTCTTAATTAGGCATCTTTTCCTGAACTTTCTCCTAGTTAAGCACTGCTGAAAAGAACACATTACCTATAAACCTTGAGGGTGTCGGCATTATTTTAAATTGCCTCTTGAAAATTAATGAGCTGCTTCCTACCATGTTTGCTTGAATATTCCAGGCAGATATGCCATTCTTTCAATGACAATATTATGATTTTATAGAATAATTTCAATCAGAGACCCTGTACAGATTCAAGTCAAAGTTAAAGAAATCAGCTTGCACTATATCTTACCAAACTTCCTTTGTCTGATGGCTTCCATAACTTTCTTTGATTGTTTATTAAAAATGTTTTCAACTGTTTTTGTTTTCTTCATTTCTAAAACACATACCACTTTCAGATGTGCTTCTGTGGGTCTTAGGAACTATAAAGTATTTATTTAAAGGTGATTTTTCCAGAGTCAACTGGACTTTCTGGTTTTTCTTTCTTTTCTTATCCAAGAAGCTAGAAAGAGTGCAGAGAAAAACAACAAAGATGATTAGGGGACTGGAGGCTAAAACATATGAAGAACAGTTGCAGGAACTGGATATGTCTAGTTTGATGAAAAGAAAGACTAGGGGAGACATAGAAGCAGTGTTCCAATATCTCAGGGACTGCCACAAAGAAGAGGGAGTCAAGCTATTCTCCAAAGCACCTGAAGGTAGGACAAGAAGCAACTAATCAAGGAGAGAAGCAACTTAGAACTAAGGAGAAATTTCCTAATAGTTAGAACAATTAATCAGTGGAACAACTTGCCTCCAGAAGTTGTGAATGCTCCAACACTGGAAGTTTTTAAGAAGATGTTGGATAACCATTTGTCTCAAGTGGTGCAGGGTTTCCTGCCTAACTAAGCAGGGGGTTGGACTAGAAGACCTCCAAGGTCCCTTCCAACTCTGTTATTCTATTCTAAAAACCAGAAAGTCCAGTTGCCTCTTGAAAAAGCACCTTTGAGACAACCATTACCTGGATTACAGAGAATCTCCATAGACATTTAGTGATATAAAGTATTCAGTTTCCAAATTTTTCCCACCATAGATGGCAATGTGAAAATGGTTCAAAGCATATGACGCTGAAGTACTGTTCCAGTAGACCATACAATAATAAGCAATTTACGGGAGAGCAAATCTATCATACTGTGATTGGCTCAGTTTTTCAGGCTTAAGTTTGTTTCAACCTATTTCTATAGCAGTTGAACATTTTTCATGCACATTGCTCTGACATATGTATTTGTGTAAGTACTTTCCAAAATACATATTTTGGTGTACATTTCTTTGATTTTAGTGTGAACTGAGCTGAAAAATCCATAAAACTGTGGGTCTCAGTGTATGAGTGTATGCTGGCATACATATACACAGTCACTAGTTTAGAATCAAGCAAAGTGAGGTGTTACATATTATTGGGAAAAGGCATATTGGAAAAAGTTAAAGACTACTGCAGTCTATGCTATCTTAATTATATTGATGTCTTCTTAAAACCTATTCTGCTCATTCTATTGGTTGGAACTGTAGGGAATACAAGAAGAAATTAAGCACTGCATGGATTTCTAAAGGTTTCTATTTGTCATATGTTGAAAATAATATTCATACTGAGAATCTGATTGTTAGCCTAGAACAGGGCTGGAGAATTCTGGGAGTTGAAATCTGCAAGTCTCAAAATTGTCAAGTTTGGAGACCCCTGTTTTCTAGAAGCTCATGAGAATGATGTTATCTGCTCATGAGGATGATGTTATCTGATCTGATTCTTGGCAATTCTAATAGAATAAATGTTTGCAAAAGAGAGATAGCTGTGGAGAATACTTTATCTGGCTCATTTATTTTTATTTATTTATTTGTCAAGCATGTATAAGGTAACAGATATAAGTATAAATATGATTATGAATACAGGAAATGGATATGAATAAATGGGGACATTAGGACAGGGGCGGTAGGTACGTTGGTGCGCTTATGCACACCCCTTACAGACCTCTTAGGAATGGGGTGAGGTCAACAGTAGGCAGTCTAAGGTTAAAGTTATGGGGGATTGGGATGAAACCACAGAATCAGGTAGTGGTCATGACTTCTTATGGAAATAATACGTGTGGCAAAAAAAAGAAGAGAATGGTATCAATCCTGAATAACATACTATTTACAATGACTGCTCCTCAAATTAAATAGCCCTCTTAATTTTCATTTAAGACATCAGCTGCTTGCTAAATTGCCATCATTTGTATTCTATCTGAGCACATTTCTCTTTAAGAATCTCCTCCTAGTGTAATGATAAGCAAACCATTCAAAGTCCAGGATGATGACTGATTAAATATTCTGTTTTATTCCTCCATTTCAGATTGTGAATTCCTTTGCTTTGCCTGTTAAAATGGTTATATTAGGGGATATGATAAAATATTCAAAAAGTAATTTAGAAACTACTCACTCATGCTTGCGAGAGTCGCTTCAGCTACTTCAGAGGCAGAATTTCCCTTATTCTTGCAGTGAATTAAAATTAGACATTTGGCTGTCTGAAGAGATAGAGAAGTAGCTCATATTGAAAACAGGAACTGTCTCCTTTTTAGTTCAGTCAAGCAATCTCATGACTGTGCTGAGATGTTGTTATTGTATTAGTTAGTTGTGCTTCTTCCATACTTATATGTAGATCTTGCATTGAGTTTGGGGACAGCAGGACTAATCCATCAAGATCTTGTATCTGTAAGCTAAGAATATGTTAAATTATGGGGATCACACGGCCAAGCTTTTGCTTAGAGTGTACATTTTATGATAGTCTTTGCAAAATTGCATCAGGAAAGACATGATTGGGATAAAATGTTCTCAATATCAATGTCTGTACAGAATCCTGACCCGAACATATAGATATCAAGACTGGTTAATGGGATAAAATAATTCACTTACAAAAATGACATTAATGTCTTATACTAATAAGGGAACCACAGTAAGCTGAAACAATCAAGTTCCAAAGTGGGTAAAAGCTGAATTTAATTTGGAATGTAAGAATTAAGCTTCTGATCTGGGGCTTAACAAAAGGAGAAAAAACACACAAACTAATCTTTCCAGTATGTTATAGCTCTGTTTTGAGTCTCACAGTTAGGAAGAAAGAAGGAAGGAACCTTAAAATAGAGGAAACTTCCACATTGTGAACTGCTGGCCAATTGTCTTTTCCATAAGAGGATTCCATTCCATTCCATTCCATTCCATTCCTCTCCTCTCCTCTCCTCTCCTCTCCTCTCCTCTCCTCTCCTCTCCTCTCCTCTCCTCTCCTCTCCTCTCCTCTCCTTCTTTCTTTTTTCCTTTCCTTTCCTTCTTCCCTTCCTTTCCCTTTGAGGTTCTTGCCAGATCAACCTACTTTTGACTTTTATTTTTCTTTTGGCTTCTCCACCAACAGCAAATTTGGTTCCATTGTCTTTGGTCTTAGAAAATATTCCATTATGTTTGGTAAACAACAGACAAAATCCTAACTATTTCTATAATTTCTTCAGCATAAAGGAGAAGAGATCTAACACTGTTGATCTCAGAGCCAATGGTTCTTGAGACATTGGCTTATTCTCAAATGAGGACTCAACCAGGAGAAGAGCAGGGATGGTTCTGAATTGGGGCAGACAGGAAGAGAGAAGAAACATAAATAGAAGGCAAAGGAGCAGACCAAGGACTATTTAGTTGCTGTTTTTGTTAAAGGGATTCTTGTTTCATGATGGACTTTGGCTTCCTAATTAAATATTAGTTGGTTTAAGAATTTCTATGGTTTGTTTTCAAATGATTTTTGCTTTAAACTATTGATTCGATGGGATGCTCTCTGAGGACACTAGAAATTGGCATTAAAACTTTAATTCCTGGTGCTTGGAATTCAAGGGACGTTAATATAAGATTCAATATATTGTATCTGTAAGCTAAGAATATGTTAAATTATGGGGATCACACGGCCAAGCTTTTATATAACATATATATATATATATATATGTTTTCTGAGGTTTTCGTGGGTTTTCTACTCCAAGACTTCACATACAAACCCCTAAACACCACCTACCTGGAAAAAACCACTAGATCCAAAATAAAAGCCTCCCTCATCAGCGACGAGATCCAGCAAAGAATCATTCCCAGAGAGAAATCATCCAGATGCCCTAAGATCTATGGTCTCCCCAAGATACACAAAGAAGGAACCCCACTTAGACCTATAGTCAGCTCCATAGGCTCACCTCTACAAAACCTAGTCAAATTTCTTGCCAAACAACTACAGCCCTATGCAGAATCCATCACCTCACACGTAAAAAACACATTCCAGTTCATAGAGATCATAAAGAAACAAAACTTACAGCCCAGCGACCTACTCATGAGCTTCGATGTCATATCCCTCTTCACCCAAGTGCCAATCAAAGAAGCCTTGACAGCTATCCAAAACAAATATAACCCCCCCCAAAGCACATCCTAGATCTGACCAACCACTGCCTATCCAACACATACTTCATCTATAACAGACAAAAATACAAACAAATAGAAGGAGCATCCATGGGTCACCCCTCTCACCTGTCATTGCAAACCTCTATATGGAACACTTTGAAACCCAAGATCTAGAAAAATCTGATCATAAACCCAAACTCTGGCTCAGATACGTAGACGACACCTTCATAATCTGGCCACACTGGAAAGAAAAACTGGACAACTTCCTCACACACCTCAACAGCCTACACCCCAAAATACAGTTCACCATGGAAACAGAAGCTAACAATCAACTTCCCTTCCTGGATGTCTTAGTCTACAAGAAATCCAATGGCTCCCTAGGATAACCGTCTACCAGAAGAAAACATACACAAACTGCTATCTGCACGTACTCTCACACCACCACCCAGCACAGATCAACTCCGTAGCCAAGACACTCATCTCCAGAACGAAACGCTTAGCTGACGAACAACACCTAAAAACTAAACTACACACTCTCACTAACGTACTAACATCCAACGGATTCCAAAGAAATAAGATTAGCAACCTAATTCAAAAAGAAACCCCCACTAAAATCCAAGACAGAGAACAAGAAAATGGCAAAGCCCTCCTCCCATACATAAAAGGCACCACAGACAGAATCAGCAAGATCCTCCACAAACACAACATCAACACAGGATTCTGCACAAACCGAAAAATATCCACCATCCTGAGAAACCCCAAAGACAAAATTGAGTTAGAAAATCAAGGTGTATATGAAATCCCATGCACCGCCTGCCCCACCACATACATCAGACAAACCAACAGAAGAATAAGTGCAGCATTGAAGAACACAAGAACTCAGTCAGAAAAGAGGAACCAACTTCTTCCCTGGTCAAACACCTTAAAGCCACAGGACATGATATTGACTTTAAAAAGACCAGAACTATCGCCAAAACTGAACACTTTAACAACAGAATAATCAGAGAAGCCATCGAGATAGAAAAACGCCCACACAGCATGAATAAACGAGATGATACCTCCCACCTACCAGCCATTTGGAAACCCACCCTTATTGACAAACGAGTCCCTAACACGAAGAATGACACCAGATCCACACTCACGAAAACCACATAGGATGTCACCACCACACATCCACGCAAAAAGCAAACCCAAACCCACACCGATGAGGCACGACCACAAACCAGAAGCCAGACCACAGCTGCATCATTAGCCACTTTAAACCCCTCCAATCCATACATGAAGCAAACTAACACCCATCATGAAGATGTGGCACGACCATGAACATGAAGCCAAACAACAGCAATGCAGCTCACCAGCTCAAATCCCCCTGCAAATCAGACTAACCCGAGCACAACCAAGCCCCCACCTAAACAAAACACTCCTCCAGCCAATCAGAGCACAGCCAACCCCCCATCCAATCAGAACACAGCCAAGCTCCCACCCAATCAGTTCACACCCCCACTGGCAGTTAAAAGGAAGAAACAGCTGCGATCACACATTGCTCCTAGAAGCATGAAGCCGAAAACACCAGCCTGAAGATGACGAATGAGACTTTGTCGAAACGTTGCCAAGACACTTCCAATTTTACGTGGGAGAAAACTCGAATAACCAAAGTCATGTGTGTATGTATGTATGTATGTATGTATGTATGTATGTGGCTCAGATTGTCGGATGTGAGTCCCTCTTCGTGAGATGGGGTCATGGGGTTCAGATGGGCTTGCTGCTTGCGTACCTGGCTCCCTGCCGCGTGGCAGCAGCCCTGCCTGAGCTACTCGACGTGATAGCCGCGGTGGCAGTTGATACACCCAGGCTTATGGTCATGGGTGATTTCAACTTGCCATCCGTTGGTGAAACGTCTGGGATGGCTCGGGAGTTCATGGCTTCCATGACGGCCATGGACCTGACCCAGTTAGTTCGTGGCCCCACTCATGGGGGGGGACACACTCTAGACTTGATTTTTGTCTCTGGCCAGTGGTTGAGTGATCTTGTTATAGGGAATATAGATATGGAACCCTTGTCATGGTCAGATCACTCACTCCTTCGTCTGGACCTTCGTACCGCTACACCCCGCCGCAGGGAGGCGGACCCAATTAGATGGGTCCGCCCCAGGCGCCTGATGGATCCTGATAGGTTCCAGATGGAGCTTGGGCCAATTCCTGATGATCTGGCACACGACTCGGCCGAGGACCTAGTAGCTGCCTGGGACCGGGCGGCTGGTGGGGCCTTGGATCGAGTCGTGCCTTTGCAGCCTCTGACCCGGTGTCGATCCCTCGCGGCTCCTTGGTTTACCGAGGAACTGAGGGAGATGAAACGCCGGAAAAGACGCCTAGAGAGCGGTTGGAGGGCCAGTCGCGCTGAATCTGACCGAACACTGGTAAGGTCGCATATTAAGACCTACCTAGTGGCGATAAAGACGGCAAAGTTCAATTACTTTTCCGCCTCTATTGCATCATCAGGGAATCGTCCGGCCGCCCTGTTCAGGGTAACCCCTGAACTAACTAATATAGATCTATTTCAGACTGATTGGTCCTCATCAGTTAGCTACAAACTGAAATAGATCTATATTAGTCTCCCAATAGGCAGCAAAATGCATGCTTGCTGTCTGAAGAAGCCTAGGATAGTAGATGTGATTTCAAATGTTAGGCTGTGATTTTATTCTTCATTCCCTGGCATTTCCATTATGATAAATGAAGAGATAGATGAACATACGATTCTTTGAAATGTTCATGGAGTATTTTCCAACTAAGGAAAGAAAATACATATTTTTGACAAATCTGTCTGAGGGACCATCTCTTCTCAGATGCATCCATTTGATCCCCTAGAGTAAGGAGACAAGGAATTTTATGGGTCCCGTCTTCTAAGGAAGTTATATCTGATGGGACCCAGAAGAAGGACCTTCTCATGGTGGCTCCCTCCCTTTGGAATATCATTCCCACAAAGATTAGACTGGGGTCCCCTTTGACACTCTTTTGTAAGGCCCTGAAGACCTGGTTCTGCCAACGGGTCTGGGGTACCCAGAGTGGGAGGGAGCTCATCAAATGGTTCATTTGATTGTGTGTTGTCACTGGTGTGTGTGTGTGTATAGGGGTTATTATTTTTTATTCTTCTATATTGGGTTTTCATTGTTTGTAAGCTGCCCAGAGTCACTGAGAGTGAATGGGCGGCCATATAATCTTCTAAATAAATAAAATAAGTTGAGTAGTTTTCTTAAGGTTTCATTCAGAAATAACAGAATAACAGAATTGAAAAGGACCTTGTAGTTCCTTTTCCAACCTCTCTTCAAGCAAGAGACCCTATGCCATTCTGGACAAATGGCTGTCCAATCTTTTTTTAAAAAATCTTCCAGTGATGGAATACCTAGAACTTCTAGAGGCAAGTTTTCCACTGTTTAATTGTTCTCACTGTCAGTGAAATTTCTTCTTAGCTCTAGGTTGGATCTCTTCATGGATCTCTTCTATCTCTTATTTCTTGTCCTATCCTCAGGTGCTTTGGAGAATAGGTCAACCCCTCTTCTCTGTGACAGCCCCTCAAATGCTGAAGACTGCTCTCATGTCATGTCTAGTTCTTCTCTTTGTTAGACTAGACACAGCCAGTTCCTGCAACCATTCATCATATATTTTAGTCTCCAGCCTTATTAAAACTTAATAGTTAGGTATTCTTCTCATTTATTCTAAAAAAAAAAAAAAACGTTTTCCATTGAAATAAATTGGGAAAGAGCCTGCAGTACAGTGGACTAAAGCACTGTTATTAACAGATTAACATCTGCTGCCTGCAATTACTGCAAGTTCAAATCTCACCAGGCTCAAGGTTGACTCAGCCTTCCATCCTTTCTAAGGTAGGTGAAATGAGGACCCAGATTGTGGGGGCAATAAGCTAACTTCGTATAAACATACAAAAGTATGAAGGCTATTGCTTAACGCATTGTAAGCTGCCCTGAGTCTCCGGAGAAGGGCGGCATATAAATTAAAGCTAAATAAATAAATAAATAAATAAATAAATAAATAAATAAATAAATAAATAAATAAATAATTGAAGAAGTATTTTCAATAACTGCAGGATATTTTCTGTAGAATTCAGGTTGACTCACAGTATATACAGAAGTATGTTTCTTTTATCTTGTTCTATATATGGACAATCCTAACACATTTTAAAGGAGTATTGCTTGAGATCATGGGCATTCTGTTTTTCTCTACCACTCTATTCTTTTGACCCATTTTAAATGTATGATATGCATCAGACCTTTTTTCCCCCTCAATATTTTAGATTCTTATCCAAAGATCCATCTATGCCATGTATCTACTATTAGGTAACCTAATGTGTACTTAAAATAATTCAAAGAGATTCTTAGGAATGCTTCTCAGATGAAATAAATCAGTGGTGGAATTCATTTTTTTTTTACTACTGGTTCTCTGGGCGTGGCTTGGTGGGCGTGGCACCCAATTCCCAATTCCCACTCCACTCCATGGGAAGGATACTGCAAAATCCCCATTCCCACCCCACTCCATGGGAAGGATACTGCAAAATCCCCATTCCCACCCCACTCCTGGGGGAAGAATATTGCAAAATCTCCATTTCATCCCCACTCTTGGGGGAAGGATATTGCAAAATCTCCATTCTCACCCCAGTCTGGGGCCAGCCAGAGGTGGTATTTGCCAGTTCTCTGAACTACTCAAAATTTCCACTACTGGTTCTCCAGAACCTGTCAGAACCTGCTGAATTTCACCCCTGGTATAAATCAGTTTGACTCTTTTTTAAGGAGTAATGCCAGAGATATGCCAAGATGTGGCTGTTCTCAAATAAAACTGTTATATATTACATATCATCAAGGTTTTTATGAGCAGAACAGACGGAATTATTTTTATATGTCCTTCTCATAACTGTAGGCAGTAATGGAGTGTGGATGGAATGGAGGGAATGGTTTTATAATTTGCCTTTTATTGCATTTATGCAGGGAAAAAAATATGACTTTCTACCATTATAATTGTCCCATTTTCAATGCTATATTTATGGCGTCAAATAATTTATATCAGTGAATCTCTTCTCTGACTATTGTCAGTGAATGTTCCTTTTTTCCATACTTTTAGTAAATTGAGCCTGAAATTACAGTAATATTTAAAGAAAATATATCACAATACTCCATAATGACATATTAGTTAATATAGACATGGAGTATTACATTTATCGTAAGGTGTAATCAAGTGATAGTTACTGTCCAAACATTTCTTATTAAAGTCTTTCAAAGGCTCTTCTTGGTGTTATATTCTATAAATAATACTAAAACAATTTAAGGTACTAATTCATATATTTTATAAAACAGTGCAGTTCTTCTGGGCTGTACTACAAGAGAAGTCAATCTGTATTTAAAAAAAAAATCATCTACATGTTGAAAAAGAATTCTCACAAAGCTTTCAACATTCTTTTCTAATTTTCATATGTTTTTTTTTTTAAAGGGCAACATGCCATTTTTGTATTACGGAATAGTATCCAGAAATGTTATTTTACTTATTTATCAAATTTCCACACAACCATCTCACATGGTATGCTTTTAAATAGATATGGGCCAGACTGAATAGCATTCAAAGGAATGTTTACACATCACTTTAAAGTGATGGTTGCTTAAGCATGATTTATTGAATAAACTCAAATGATTGGATTCATTAAACATGCTCAGTGTGGTTTTCAGTGATTGTATTCATGTAATCTACTAAACCATAAAGCAAACAATCCACTTGATGGCTTAGTGCCAGGTATGAATTCAAGCACAAAATTGGTAGAATGACCGCTTGATATTCAGTTATGCTAAAGCCGAAGGGATGGGTTACAATTGCGCTTTGCTCTGTTGATAGTACAGCTATAGTAAAATGACTGAGTTAGGATGTGGCAAATTGGACCTTAAGTAAAAGGTCTCCATTCTTTACTCTTTGTTATAAAGGTTTTGAAAATGCAACATCATGCTATCTCCATTAATACTTCTTCTTCTTGTTGTTCCATGTTGTTGTGGCCCGTACACGGCTTGTGTGGCTGGTGGCTGATTCGGACAGCGAGGAGGCTGGTGTGGTGCTGCGCCAGCAGCCTGTGCAGCTGGCACTCGAGTTGGATAATGAGGCTGGAGAAGATGTGGTGCCAGAGGCAGGGATTCAGCCAGGACCTTCAGAACCTCCAGAAGCTCCTTTAAGTGAAGAGGACGAAGAGGAGGAGCCTCTTCTCAATGCATGGGTGCACAGAGCTGCCAAAAGGCAGGAGTGGCTCCTCAGGAGGAAGTCTCCTTGAGAGTAAAGCTTGGGGCTAATTGGCCACTCCCTTAGCCTACTTAAGGAGGAACGCCGACTGAAGCAATTTGGATAAGCATCAAAATATTTTAAACCAAAAAGAAAAAGAAGTCCAGTTGCCATGACTTAACATCCAGAAAAATGCTACTTGAATGACTGAGAATCTCCATCAACATATTGCAGACTTACAGTTGCTCAATATTTGGACCAGAACTTCATTCCAAAGAACTTTCAACCTTATGTCAGTGGTATGCTGCTCTTGGCTCATTCCAGATCTCATTGCTCCGAAGATTACTCTCAATTTATTTCTGGTATATGGCATTGCAACATATTTGTAGGAAGTGACCAGGCAGAGCCTGAGGGAAGGGTCAAATGTGTCATCAGTCTCTTCATGCCCACAAGAGATCTAATTCCAGCCCACCTTGAATTCTATTGATATCTACCATAAATTTGCTTGTAGAATCTCTTGTAGAGAGCTTAAGCTTGCAATAAATCTTTATGCCCATTTGAACTGTCTGGATCTTTTGATTTCCCTGGTGCTTGACAGTTTTTCCTTTTATGTTCCAAAGATCTTTTTGTTGCACTTATGGTCAGAGATTGAGGATAAAAGGAAGAAAATGAGTTTCTCAAAGTTCTCTTCTCATAACTTTGAGAATTTGAAAAACAAAACAAAAAAAAAATCCAGTATTTCATTGTTGGTATAAAGTAAAATAGTAATATATTTGCCAGCTAATTTTGGAGGAAGGAAATCTGGATTGCTCAATATATTAATCAATTAATATCAAAATTAAATAATATTGGGACTAAGAGTCATCCCTGTTGGATTCCTCCTGTGGTTTATGGTACATTTTAATACAAACCCTGAGTGTTGTATTTCATTCTAAGGAAGGTACCCTGTTTTCCCAAAAATAAGACATCTCCTGATAATAAGCCCAGTTGGGCTTTTGAGCACATGTGCTAAAATAAGTCCTCCCTGAAATAATCCCTCTCTGAAAATATTTAAATGCAGAGCTGGAAATCAGGTAAGACGGCAAGAGGAGCCCCCTCTTGCTCCATGCGCACCAAAATAATAAGACCTCCCTAAAAATAAGGCCAAGCGCTTATTTCGGTGTTCACAAAATATAAGATAGGGTCTTAGTTTCGGGAAAACACACTAATACTATAAAGTGGGCGAATGAGAAAAAATTATCATGTATGAGTAAAGAATGCCTGTTTAGATTGTGAGAATGCTACAGACATAATATAATTTGATTTTAGAAAAGCATTTACAAAACTAATTAAACCTGGCTAAGTGGCATAAAAATTAAGTAGATCTCCAACTGGATGAAACATCCTATTCAAATTGCTAATCATTTATTCTGCATCTAACATCTCTAAGAGAGATGTTAAATAGGGCCCCACAAGAATTAGTCTTAGGGCCATTACTCTTCAATATTTCTTTTAATTGTTAGGTGATGGGATGGAGGGATTATGGATGAAATTTGCCAATGATATGAAAATAACAATGAATGAGATATGGCAGAAATAAAATTTAAAATGAACTTGATAATTTGGACAAATGGGCTGAAATTAGAGAAATTTAACAGTGCTTATGCAAAATGCTTTTCACTTGGGAGACAAAAATTGAATGCAGAAGTACAGGATTAGAAATATTATCTCATAATAATAATTGCAAAAAAGAACCTGACATCGTAGTTGATTGCAAAATTGAAAATGAGCCAGAAAATGACATGGCTGCAGAGAAAGCAAATGCAATTTTAGGCTGCGTGAATAGAAGGAAAGATTGATTAATTAATTGCATGTATATCCTGTCACAATCAATTCAACTGTCAGAAGCTCACATGACAGAAAAGCAATTGAAAACATCCATGGTAGATTGGTGTCCAGATCATGGACTGAAGTTGGTCTTCAGTGCAGTGGTGAAATCCAAATTTTTTTACTACTAGTTCTGTGGGTGTGGCTTGGTGCGCGTGGTGTGGCTTGGTGGGCATGGCTTGGTGGGCATGGCTTGGTGGGCATGGCAGGGAAAGGCTACTGCAAAATCTCCATTCCCACCCCATTCCAGGGGAAGAATACTGCAAAATCCCCATTTCCTCCCTATTCCTGGGGGAAGGATATTGCAAAATCTCCATTCCCATCCTACTCTGGGCCAGCCAGAGGTGGTATTTGCCGGTTCTCCGAACTACTCAAAATTTCGACTACCAGTTCTCCAGAACCTGTCAGAACCTGCTGGATTTCACCCCTGCTTCAGTGTCAGTTGAATGTGATCAGGGATTGTGCCAGGCTTATTTCTGTAGGGAGGCTATTCTAGAAAATAGATGCTGCAACTGAGAACTTCCTTTTCTTCTAGAAATGCAACCATAGAAGCAGTTGTTCTCTAGATGATCTAGTAGGTTTAGAATAGAATAGAATAGAATAACAGAGTTGGAAGGGACCTTGGAGGTCTTCTAGTCCAACCCCTGCCCAGGCAGGAAACCCTACACCACTTCAGACAAATAGTTATCCGATCTCTTCTTAAAAACTTTCAGTGTTGGAGCATTCACAACTTCTGGAGGCAAGTTGTTCCACTGATTAATTGTTCTAACTGCCAGGAAATTTCTCCTTAGTTCTAAATTGCTTCTCTCCTTGAATAGTTTCCACCCATTGCTTCTTTTTTCTACCCTCAGGTGCTTTGGAGAATAGTTTGACTCCCTCTTCTTTGTGGCAACCCCTGAGATATTGGAACATGCTATAATGTCTCCCCTAGTCCTTCTTTTCATTAAACTAGACATACCCAGTTCCTGCAACCATTCTTCATATGTTTTAGCCTCCAGTCCCCTAATCATCTTTGTTGCTCTTCTCTGCACTCTTTCTAGAGTCTCAACATCTTTTTTACATCGTGGCAACCAAAACTGAATGCAATATTCCAAGTGTGGCCCTACCAAGGCATTATAAAGTGGTATTAACACTTCATGTGATCTTGATTCTATCCCTCTGTTTATGCAGCCCAGGTTTGACTGATTCAGGGATGAATAGCAATCCCACAGATACCCAGGTGCTTATGCATAAAGAGTTTTATAGGTTAAAACAAGGGAAGGGGATTGAAATAATGTAAAGCAGTTATCTCCTGTCCTCAAACTCATAACTTAACAAAGAAGATACAGTGTTCTGTGGTAGATGTCTCTGTGGAGACATCTAAAAGGACAAGGAGAGTTTCATTGCCTGCATTCAGGTCCTGATAGTGATCATCAATGGGCCTCTTGGTTTCATGGCTGTGGCTAAACTGTTTCATCCAGGGAGCTATATAATTGAACCACCACACTGTTTCAACATATTTTGGCAAACAAACAAACAAACAAATTTTCAAATCATAAAAAATATTCAGAAGTTAGGTAGCACATTTTCTGACTAACAGGTTTTATTAAAAACACATATGCTTTCCTGAGCTGCCGTTTGCTTTACCAGATGCATGGAGTGCTACCAGAATCTAAATTTTTGCACATAAATTAACAGTTTTCCTCCTGCAAATCATAGGAAGCAATCACTCCACCTGATTTTACTTCGATCAAAATATAATTGAATACTCTGTCTAGTTAGGCCCCCAGAGGATTCAGAGAAATTGGAATATGGGCAATGAAGATGACCAGAAAGCCAAGTAAAGAGAAGCTGAAAGACTTAGACACGTTTCATTTCACAAAGAAAGGTTGATAGGGATATGATGACATTCTTCATATATCTGAAAGGCTATCACATAGACAAAGGTTCTCCAAAAGGCAGGGCACAGGATAGTGGAATTACATTTTAGGAAGATGCAGACTGGATTGGAAGTAGTGTTAGGTTAAGACCACCTTCCTTAATTTAGAACAATTTAACAGTGGAACCAATTATCCAAGAGATAATAAGCTTCTGTTGTCAGGGTTCCGATGGATGCCCTAATTATGAGCCTCAAGCCAAGCTTCCAAAGAAATCCAGTTATTTATTAGGAGCTTCATGTTGGCACATTCCAAGTGAAGCCAACTCTAACCCCAGGTAATTTTCAACCCAGACTTGACCCTGTTTTCCTCCTCCCCCAGGGTGTGTCATCAGTCATATTCACCAACGGAGCAAATTCGCAGGTTGTAGAGATCACTCCCGTCTGGTCACTGTGGGTAAACCTGGGAGACAACCTTGAGAGAGATATGTCTGGAATGAGCTTTTGTTTTTGGCTGCCATGCTGCTTCGCTGTTTTCCCATCCCCCTCGCCTATGGCAACTCGAGAGCAGGCCAGGGATGTATTCTAAGGGAGGCTAGACAGCTAAGTGGAATGTTTAACTTTGTTATTCTAATATTGAACAGGAGTGGAATTGGTGGCTCAAATGGTTCCATATAATAATACAATTTTTATGAAAGTGCTTTAAGCCTGGATAGCTCAGCAGACTAATGCATTGTAATTTAACTCCAGCTGTCTGCAATTAGTAAGTTCGAATCTTGCTAGGCTCAAGGTTGACTCAGCCTTCCATCCTTTCTAAGGTAGGTAAATTGAGGACCCAGTTTGTGGGGGCAATAAACTGACTTTGTAAAAATATACAAAAAGTATGAAGGCTATTGCTTAACGCATTGTAAGCTGCCCTGAGTCTCCGGAGAAGGGCGGCATATAAATCAAATTTAAAAAAGGTGCTCTTTCTAGAGGCAATTGGATTTCCTTTGTTCTTCCTTGAACATGTTTCAATTTTCCTACAAGAAGGTGAACTGAAGAAGCTTCTTGGATGAAAAGTGAAACGTGTTCAAGGAAAAACAAAGAAACTCCACTTGTCTCTTGAAAAAACATCTTTCGGACAACCATGACCTGGATGACTGAGAATCTCCATAGACATTTAAACATGATGGTATTGCCATTCTTTTTCTGTTGTTACTTTCCTCTCAAGATCTTTTCTATAGAGCAAGGTGAGGGAACAATGGCTCTCCAGGGGCTGCTACACATTAATTTTGGTAAGTGGTAGCATAACAATATGATAATAAATGGTTAAATCCATACTTTGCCTTGAATTGAGCATTCTGGTTGAAATTTAGCAAAATCTGGAAAAACACAGAATTCCTAAATTAAACGTATGAAGAGTGTTATTAGGATACTGGTTTAGTATTTTAGTTCAGCATAATGCCAGATGGTTGTGGCTAAATATTTTCCTTCTAATCAAGTTCATAACCTTGATTTTCTAGTATTATAAATAGCAATGCCCCTGGAAATGATTTTGTGAAATGTCAAAATGTCCCTCGCCCCTCTGCTTCCAACTTGAGTGTTATTCAGAAATGAAAAATGCTCATAGGAACTGTGCTACTATTTAAGGAACTCACAAAACTTTTCATTTATTTCAAAAGAAAGAGCTTAAAATCCTGACATCTTTCTTTTGCTATCTGTGCACAAAATATTTCAATTTATTAGCCTCTGTTCAAAATAATCTGAAAAAAAAATGAGAGGCTGATAGCCTTGTTGACCAAATGATTTTTTTAAAAATGAAAAAATATAATGTATGCATGTATACTTCTAAATGGGTTTCAAGACCACCTCAGATGGGGACTGCAGCAAAAAAAATTAAAGACACTTGCTTCTGGGGAGGAAAGCTATGGCAAATCTAGACAGAAAAGCAGAGACATCACCCTCCCAACAAAAGTGTGTATAGTCAAGGCTATGGTGTTCCCAGTTGCAATGTATGGTTGTGAAAGTTGGACCATAAGAAAGGCTGAGCACCAAAGAATTGAGGTCTTTGAACAATGGTGCTGGAGAAGACTCCTGCGAGTCCCTCGGACTGCAAGGCGATCAAACTGGTCAGTCCTAGAGGAGATCAACCCTGACTGCTCTTTAGAAGGCCAGATCCTGAAGATGAGACTCAAATACTTTGGCCACCTAATGAGAAGAAAGGACTCACTGGAGAAGAGCCTGATTCTGGGAAAGATTGAGGGCAAAAGAAGAAGGGGATGACAGAGAATGAGGTGGTTGGATGGAGTCACTGAAGCAAAAGGTGTGAACTTAAATGGACTCCAGAGAATGGTAGAGGACAGCAAGACCTGGAGGAATGTTGTCCATGGGGTCGCAATGGGTCAGACATGACTTCACAACTAACAACAACAATACTTCTAAATATTCTTCATAAGCTGTACTAATGGAAAATCCATGACTTTTGGACCCAAAACAATATTCCAAAGATTTCTGTTTTAATGCAGTTGAAAAGGAACCAACATTTCCTTCAAATTGAATTTGATTCCCTTTATCTACCTATTTGTGCAGTTGTAATTGTGACATTTTTGAATCATTTTCTTGACAACAATTGGAAAATAGTTTGCCAGTCTCTTCTTCTGGGAGGTGTTTTCAACTTTCCAGTTTAGCCCGGTCAACTTTCTCTTCCAGGTAATAATCTGCCCCAACTCTTCTTATTTTTCATTCTCATTATAGACAGCTATTCAAAAGGGAATAGAGTAAATAATTTTTTTAAAAAAAAAATATCACTAAGCTTAGGAAGAAAATGCATTTGATTCTTTTTGCAATAGAGTTCAGTAATTTTATTTATATTATAGTGAACCTCACAGATTCAGCATCTTTAATAGTTGTATTGCATGGCTAATTGCACATAAAGTAAGTATAAACCGGGGTTCATTTTTCTGATCATCGTTGCTCCCCCCATGTGCCCAATTAAAATGAATATAGCTGACATATAGGTCAATGGATTTCTCTCAATAGCACAGCTCCTGAGATACATAATTAGGCACTCTGAGAGTCCTAAAGTTGCCTTCTTTCACTTTCCATGAATGGCAAATTGGCAGAATGAGGCTGATAACCACATTAGCAAATGCTCATATTCTTTAGGTTCTTGAGGATATTTCTCCCCTATGAAATGATGTACTATTGGCCATGTTCTATCAAATTCTTCATTGCACATTCAATAGAACTATTCTATTGAAAATTTAGTTCATTGAATCTAATGTAAATGAACTGTAGAATAGGCATTGGCATGTCCAATCCAGTTATATACTACGAAGCAGTCGGTACCCAAGGGAGTGAGGAACAAGGAAACAAATAATAAACAACTCAGAGATAATGTACTTGTATTTGTATTTATTAGTTTGTCAAACATGTACAAGATAGTAGGTATAAATATAAACATGGATATGAATGAAAGAAATGAATACAAATAAATGGGGACCGTAGGACAGGGACAATAGGCACACTGGTGCACTTATGCACGCCCCCTTTATGGACCTCTTAGGAATGGGATAATGTCCACAGTAGACAGTTTAAGGTTGAAGCTATGAGGGTTAGAGGATGTAACAACAGACTCAGATAGTGCATTGCAGGCATTGACCACTCTGTTGCTGAAGTCGTATTTTCTGCAATCGAGTTTGGAGCATTTACCGTGAGTTTGTATCAATTGCCCATGTATTATTGAGGTTGAAGCTGAAGAAGTCGTTGACAGGTAAGACATTGTAGCAGATAATTTTGTGTACTGTGCTTAGATCATACCACAGGTGGTGCAGTTCCAGATTGTCCAAGCCCAAAATTTCAAGTCTGGTGGCATAGGGAATTCTATTGTGAGCGATAGATAGTGGAGTACTCTTCTTGTGAAATACCTCTGGAGCCGCTTAAATGGATTAATGTCCGATATACAGTGTGGATTCCAGGCAGATGAGCTGTATTCGAGAATTGGTCTGGCAAAGGTTTTGTATGCCCTAGTTAGCAATACAATGTTACCAGAGAAGAAGCTTCCCAAAATTAGGTTAACAACTCTTAATGCCTTTTTGGCAGTGCTGTTACAGTGGGCTCTGGAGCTTAGATCATTTGAGATAAGTACTCCTAGGTCCTTGACAGAGTGGGGGTCATCTACAAGGTTGTTTCCATCCAACTTGTATTTGGTGATCTGATTTTTATTGCCAATGTGTAGGATAGAGCATTTATTAGTCGAGATTTGTAGTTGCCAATTCCGCGATCATTCGGATACATGGTCAAGGTTGCTTTGTAGGGTAGTGGCATTGTCAGTGGTGTTGTATAATTTTACGTCAACAGCAAAAAGGACACAGCTGCTTTTAATATGATCGCATAGGTCATTAATGTAAAGCAGAAAGAGTGTATAAAATGAATTTAGTAACACCACAACAACTGGCACCAAATATCCATTGCCAATTAGGAGACAGCCATAGTGATACAATTTACATTTGAAGATACCAAAACCATTTTAAAATTATCATAAGACTGTTCAATTAAAAGTTTTTTTTAAAAAAAAAAATCTGAAAAAGTCCTTGCAATTGTTAATAAAAAAAAAATATTGAGCCCAGTTCTATAGGAACATTATTATAGGCTTTATCACAATCTAAAGTTGTCAGAGAAAGTCTTCTATTGATTTCTTTACAAGGACAAAGTTGTTGAATGAAGTATCACATAACTTTCCCACAGAAATAGTTCTTGGAATCCCATTACATTTTGATAAAGTTTGAGCTCTTCCAAATTTGAGAATGATTATTCGGCTTGAATCATATTCAAGCAATGGGAATGCTGATTTCCTTTGGATCTTGCAAAAAAGAGATGGGTATGTGCAAGTGGTTAGAATTTAGGAAAGGTCACAGACAGGTCAAACAAGTCAAAGTGTAATAGTAACAGGTTTGGAAGGAACCTTGGAGGTCATCTAGTCCAACTCCCTGCTTATGCAGGAGACTTATACTAAGGATTCGAACTGCTGAACTGCCGACTGTTCTGATCGACAAGCTCAGTTTCTTTTCTTTTTTTTTTTTTGATAATTTTTTTTTATTTAAAAAAAAATCATAAACCACATCTTTTCAAAACAAAGCTTTTGCTCCAGTCACAAATTAAAACAAATCATTAACAAATCTTATTTTCAATTAACACAATTCAATATTTTAAACAAATATTTCCCTCAAATCTATCTATATAACTATGCCATTACCCCCAAAAACCCGTTACTTAAATCTTAAATCATAACCAGTTATCAATTCATTTTTCTCTTTCATTTGCTTAAATGGATATTTTAACAATATAAATCATACAATTATATTAAACAGATTAAACATTCATTAATTATCTAATTATTATTAAACCTAACTTATGCATTTTATCTTAATTATCACTCTCAACATACACCTCCTCATTTTAATTATCCCACCTCTTTTTATTATCTTTGATGTTAAACCAATCATTTCAATTTCTTGACTATTAATCACAGCATAACCCTTTGTTTTGGCTGTTAAATATAGTATATTTTTATTTTTTGGCCATTGCCCAGCTTGCCCTTTGTTTGGCTGTTAAACACAGTATATTAATTTTGTTTTTTGGCCGTTACACGGCATATTAAGTTTCGTTTTGGCTGATACCCAGCATGACTATTTGTTTGGCTGTTCAATACAGCATATTATAGTTTTTTGGCTGTTAAATACAGCATGTTCATAGTTGGTTTAACAATCTCTACTTAAACCTTCCTTTGTTGTTTTCCACCATCTATGCATTGCTTTTCATTTAATCATATTTTTCTTTATCTTTTTTCATTGCATTCCTAACATTTTAACCTTGAGATATGGTTCTTGCTTAAGACATATTTTAAGTATATTTTTAAATTCCTTTTAACATTTTCAATTAATCATATTCACCTTTATTCTTTACCTTAACATGTTATCATTCAAACATAGTTCTTGCATTAAACATATCTTTGCATGTATTAATTAGTTTCATTTAACATTTTAATTTCTATAAAAGCCTCCATTTAATTTATTGCAATCATCTTTACTTTATTTTATTTTTAATCATGTTATCTTCATTTCCTCATCTGCAAACATAAATTTCCTTCCATTTTCCAAGTTTTTAATTTTATTCTCCATAAATCCAATTAAATCTCTTTTCATATTTTTATTCCGGATATAATGTTTCAAATCTCTTTCTTTTAAGGCTGCATTTAATCCTTCTTCTATTCCTGCGCCAACATTCAAATTATTATTTGTTCAACTGTAGGAGTTCCATTGTAGATTCCTTTTCTTCACCAAAGTCCAGCTGCTTGCAGTCAGGAAAGAAGAATCCTCCTCCACAATTCAGCAATTTTTTTTTTTTGTAGAGCTCAAAGTTCTCATAACAAAGGGAGGTTCGTCTTTACGCCAGATGGTGTCTCTCTATAATCCACATTTCCCATTAGTCATGCAAGACTCCATTTTATTTCTTATTATATAACCATCCACTTTATTTTCTTCTTTTAGTTAAAAAAGTATCAAATCTTCTTTTTTTCCCCTTAGTCCAATTCAAATTTTTAAAGTGTTTAGTCCTTTTACCGTATCTCTAAATTAAGTCTTAGTTCTTGTTCCAAAATTAGTTGTTTCTTGGGTCTTTGTTCTTTAAAGTTACAGTTTAAAAAGTTTCCAAAGCCCCTTTGTTACTTAGCTGCTGTTTTAGGCTAGGGGTCTTCTAGTTACCAATATAGCTCCAAATGTTGTTGCAAGCCTGGGCTGTTGTCACTCACCTGGCTTCAGAAGGCTCTGTTTGACTTTGCTTTCCTCCAGCACTTTTCTTGCTCAATTGTCCCAGCTTCGTGGCAGCTGCCATGGCTGCCGCCCCCCCGCCGCCAACTCACAGAGGGTTCCCTCTGACCTCCAAGGAACTTGCCTGTTCCTCTCGATCTTCCGAGGTGCCCCTCTTCTTCCCCCATCCCTACAGGACAGGTTCAGTCTGCAGACCCATTGGTGGCGGTTCGGCAGCCGGGGTTTTCGCGGGACTCATCAGAGCCCGCTATTTCCCGGACTGTCTCTCCATGACGTCAACCGGAAGTCCAACAAGCTCTGTTTCTTAGCTACTGAGCCACCTAGTCAGGTGGAAGCCTTGACCAATTTAACAGTGGCCTATTATGCTCCCCGTATTGTACTCAAATAATATTATCATTTCTCATTAAGAACGATTTCATTAGCCATGTGCTACACCACATTAACAATTATTTCCCTTTTCTCTGTATCCTCCCTAATTTATTATCATTCCTTCCTTCCATAGTTAGATTGCTTCTGTTAATCCCACCATATGGAGACGTGGTGAATGAAAGTCACAAAACCAGAAGCCTTATTGTGATTTAATTCTCTAGCAAACAAATGTTTATATGGATTCTGCATGAGACTGTGTGAACGTAGCAGATGCATTTTAGAAAGTAAACAAATGCTTGCATGTTAACAGCCCTATTAGCATTCATAGTCTAATGAAAGTTCTAGCATTTGACTAACATGTTTCCTAGCTTATGCCAGCCTTTTCTCCTAAACAGTTCGCTGATGTTTCTAAATTGCAATCATATTAATAGAACCTGCATTGTCTGGCTCCAATGTGTTCCGTCATTAAAGAGGGCTATAATTGGAAATAAATGCTATGTAAATCTATATTTTGATTAGCCTTTCTAGATCTGAGATGTGATAGCTGGGGCTCATGAGAATTGGTGCAACACATCCAGAGAATTTTAACTAAATCTCACTGTTAGAATTCTGGACCTCACAGTTCCTCTTTTGGCAAATCATTAGTTTTTTCACTTCTCTTGGACATATCTTAATCAAGAACTGTTCAATATCTTCATTCACTTTTATTCCATAATAGTTATAACCTATAAACTACCCCAGTCTATCTCTGAACACAGTCCTATTTTTTTTTATTTGATTTATATGCCGCCCTTCTCCGGAGACTCAGGGCGGCTTACAATGCGTTAAGCAATAGCCTTCATACTTTTGTATATTTATACAAAGTCAGCTTATTGCCCCCACAAACTGGGTCCTCATTTAACCTACCTTAGAAAGGATGGAAGGCTGAGTCAACCTTGAGCCTGGTAAGATTCGAACCTGCAGAAATTGCAGGCAGCTGTGTTAATTACAGGGTGCATTAAACCACTGTACTACCAAGGCTCTTATTCTATATACAAATAACTTACGTTGAAGTGAACCTACGGAACTGTTTGTAGTGCCTTTTTATTATTTTGTGTCTTAACAGAAATATTGATTTATGTATATAAGTGGTGTGTGTGTGTGTGTGTGTGTGTGTGTGTGTGTGTGTGTGTGTGTGAAATCAAACATTGAAATTTTGGATATTAATGGGAATTCAGTGGCATTTTCTTTTTAAATTTTCCAAGTAAATTTATTCAGTCAGAAATAATAGTGACCCTATTCAAAGAAGTGGTTGAGTTCACGGAACCAGTTTTCGAAATGTATGCCAGGGACACCTATTAATTCTTGAATACAGCTCGTCTGCCTGGAATCCACACTGTATATTGGACATTAATATGATTGAGCGGGTCCAGAGGTATTTCTTGAGAAGAGTACTCCACTCCTCTACTCACAATAGAATCCCTTATGCCACCAGGCTTTAAATTTTGGACTTGGACAATCTGGAACTGTGCCGCCTGTGATCCAATCTAAGCATAGTGCACAAAATTGCCTGCTACAACGTCTTACCTGTCAACAATTTCTTCAGCTTCAACCACAATAATACACAAACAATCGATACAAACTCAGGGTAAACCGCTCCAAACTCGATTGCAGAAAATACGACTTCAACAACAGAGTGGTCAACACCTGGAATGCTCTACCTGACTCCATTGTTACAACCTCAAACCCTCATAGCTTCAACCTTAAACTGTCTACCGTGGACCTCACCCCATTCTTAAGAGGTCTCTAAAGGGGGCGTGCCTAAGTGCACCAGCATGCCTACTGTCTCTGTCCTACTGTCCCCATTTATTTGTACTCATTTCCTTTGTTCATGTCCATGTTCATACTTATACCTGCTATCTTGTACATGTTTGACAAACTAATAAATAAATATAAAATATAGAAAGACTTCAAAAGGCAGGAGAGACTCCATGATGAAAGTCCTGCCCTCTTTATGTGCATCCCCTCCCCCTCTGGTGGCTTTCTCCGGTTTTTGACTTCTAGCAACTGCAGTTTTCTTGGCAAGGTTGATTTTTGGGAAGACGTTTGCCATTGCCTCCTTCCTAAGGCTAATAAAGAGTGATTGACTCAAGTTCATGCCTAAGGCAAAACTAAAATTCCCAACCTCCTGGCTTCCAGCTTGATACCTTAATCACTATATTGGTTGTTTTATCTACATTGCATGGCTGGAATTATGTAAGCTTAGAATTTCTTCCACCTAAACAGACAAGATGACATTTAATATTCATACCAAGTCTACCAGATGAAGACTGCAAACGTCCAGATTACCACTAGATGGCAACAAAAAAAGATACAAAAAAAATATATATATCCTAAATATGGTGGGAGGATAGGTTTTAGCCAAAATGAGTGGTGTGGTGGCCTAGAGGTGGAGCTCTTGCCTCACAATCAGGAGGCTGTGAGTTCGATCATAGGTAGAGGCAGAGATCATAGGTAGAGGCAGATCGTAGGTAGAGGCAGATATTTCTCTCTCTGGGCACAATGTGCATATATCTGCTGAAACAATCTCTGCATTGGCGACAGGAAGGGCATCTGGCCAGTAAACACTCAGCTCCATTCAGTTGCCCAAGACTCCAGCCCGCAAAAGATTATGGGGTCTTTAAAAGAAGATGATGATAGGTTTTAGCCAAAATAACAAATGTAGATAAGGACAGGTAGGACTTGGATTAAATAGATTTTTTGACCGCATTTCTTCTTTATTGGAGTACAGAATAACTGATGACATGAACGAATGCCAAAGATGGTCCATCACTGAAGGTCCATGGTACTCTCTGAGCTTGTTTCTTGCAGATGCTTCATTACCCGAACTAGGTAACATCATCACTGACATCATTTACTACCACTATGCTGCTATGAGCAGTGTTCCCCCTCATTTCAGCTCTGAGCTACAAATATTCTCCTTTATCGGTCCATCCTAGCCTCACTAAGATCATGGCATCCAACCATCTTAGTTTTCTCACTAAGAAAACAAAGATCGTGGCATCTGGCCCTCTCAATTCCTGGCAAATAGATGGGGAAGAAATAGAGGTAGTAACATATTTTATTTTCCTGGGCTCCAAGATCACTGCAGATGGGGACTGCAGCCAAGAAATTAAAAGACGCTTGCTCCTGGGAAGGAAAGCTATGGCAAATCTAGGTAGTTTACTAAAAACACCCTGCCAACAAAAGTGCATATAGTCAAGGCTATGGTGTTCTCAGTTGCAATGTATGGCTGTGAAAGGTGGACCATAAGAAAGGCTGAGCGCCAAAGAATTGAGGCCTTTGAACTATGGTGCTGGAGAAGACTCCTGTGAGTCCCTTGGACTGCAAGGCGATCAAACCAATCAGTCTTAGAGGAGATCAACCCTGACTGCTCTTTAGAAGGTCAGATCCTGAAGATGAAACTCAAATACTTTGGCCACCTAATGAGAAGGAAGGACTCACTGGAGAAGAGCCTAATGCTGGAAAGAAGAGGGCAAAAGAAGAAGGGGATGACAGAGAATCAGGTGTTTGTGATACACCTTTTGGCTAAAAACATCTTAGCTTGGGAATCATCAAATGCATTGAGATAGAAGACCACTTGGCAAGGAAAGTCATGAATTGATACTTCTTTGTTTGCAAAATCCAAATCAAGCAAGTCATCTACAAGATTTCTGAAAAAAATATTGAATGATAGAATATGCAGTAAGAGATTTAGAGGCAACAGCTGGAACTAGAGGCATGGAATTATATGGTGAATGTTATTGGCTTTGCTTGGAAAATTTGTCCCTATATGAAATCTCTAATATTTCAACTTTTTAAAAAACAAATTATTTGGATTAAATATGTTCTGAGGGTGATAGTGGGTTATTATGAGCTATAGAGCCAAGGTGGTGCAGTGGTTAGAGTGCAGTACTGCAGGCTACTTCAGCTGACTTCTAGCTGCAGTTCAGCAGTTCAAATCTCACCGGCTCAAGGTTGACTCAGCCTTCCATCCTTCCAAGGTGGGTAAAATGAGGAGCCAGATTGTTGGGGGCAATAGGCTGACTCTGTGAAAGCACTATGAAGCAGTATATAAATCTAAGTACTATTGCTATATGAAGATATTTTAGATTTTTATGGAGAAATAAATATCCCAAGTAAGATGGGGGCAGGGCCAGTCAGAGGTGGTATTTACCAGTTCTCCGAAGTACTCAAAATTTCCTCTACCAGTTCTCCAGAACTGGTCAGAACCTGCTGAAACCCACCTCTGGTCCAAACTGAATGGCGGACATACTATCAAGGCAATTAGCATGTGGGCAATTCCCGTCATTAGATACATAGCTGGAATAGCGGACAGACTTAAGCAGAATTAGAAGTCCAGGATAGAAAACCCAGAAAAGAATAATGACAATGAATCCCCTTCATCCAGTACATTAAGAAAAACCCTCAACAACCAAGCAGGCAAAGCACATAACAAAACCTGGCAATAGCTAAAGAGCAGGAAAGTTGAGAACAGAAACAGAGGAGATAATTCTGGCTGCACAAGAGCAAGCCTTAAGAACACAGGCATTCAAAACCAGAAATGAGAAGACAGCAACAGACAGCTGCCTCTGTAAAGAAGCTGAAGAAACAGTTAGCTGCTGCAAGATCACGCACACTGCCTACAAACAATGGCATAATAAAGTAGCAACAATGGTGCATTGAAATATCTACAAGAAACACTATTTGACTGCAAGCAAGAACAAAAGGACGAAATAGACAAAGTAGTAGAAAACGAAGAAGCTATAGTCTTCTGGGATTTCAGAATTGAAAAGACGAGCACCTGCCACATAACCCTCAAGAACACTATCAGCATTGACAAAATCACCACCAGTCAATTGCCAAAGGCAGCTTTACCTGGAAGAGCAAATTCAGTCTAAACATCTGGCTGACTGTCAGCCAACTATAAGAACATCAACAACACTAATAACCAGAGGCAAAAATGGCTACATAAGGGACTGTTGGTAAATCATTTAGAAAACTGGAGAAGTGGACCATTAAATGATAAGTACGTTTCTAAAAAACCCTCAAAGTAAAGAGAACAAAATTAGGAACTGGCAATGGTTAGAAACTGACACCATTAGGAAGACAACAGAAGGATTAATTTTTGCAGCTCCAGAAGAAGAATTGCAAACAACCTTGATGAAATCAAGGATTCAACATCTATCAGACAGCTGCAAATGTGGAATTTAAAAATGAAAAGATAAAACTATACATTATGAATAAATGGATGCAGAAAAAAAAAAATGTCCGGGCTGAGTATAAGCAACATAATGACAGAGTAGCCATTGTGAACTATTGGCATTGATGCAACAACTATAATTTCAGAATTTCCTGAATGTGATCGCAAAATTGAGAAAGTAGCCGACAATGATGGAAATGGGATTTTTGCAACACACTAATCACCATCTGGAACATAACTAAACAGTTATATAAAAATAATTGAAAAGAGTGGCATTTGCAGATGTGGCAATACTAAGAGAGAGAAAAATTAAAGGAAAAAAAATAGAGTGCAAACAATGAAAATGAAGGACCTTGTAAAGTCATTCTACAGTTACTGATGCAATTGGTGGAAATAAAAGTAGATTAAATAAATGTTTACAGGAACTAAATATTTTGGCTATATAAATTGCAGATTTTTTGAAAAGCAAAAAGCAAAACAAAACCTCCACTATATTGGATATACTGTATGTTACTCTCAGCCATAGAAGCTCACTTGGTGACTTGGCCAGTCCAACCATATGGAGCTCCTGAAGCACCTGAACGAAAGGGCAGTATATACTTCCAACAAATAATATCTGGTGCCATTTACATATTGTTTATAAAAATGAAAAAAGTGAAAGCTGGTGGTTTAATTTGAAATGAATATTTAATACAATATTCCCCTTAGCTCATGTGTTTTAAAGGTCACACATCTGATTCCTTATTTTTTGGACAGCAGGAAGAAAGATTCTAGCACAAGGGATTGAACTCTTTTGGGTTAGCAGACAATAGCAAAATTATATTTCTCTGGAAGACTAAGGGAAATGTGAATATGAGGCTGACTGTCCAGCTTCATCTTCTCCGGCATGGTTGACTGTAGCTTGAAAAATTTAGCATTTTCTAATGAAATGAAACATAGTTTTGAAATCCTTTCCTGAATGAACTATAAAGAAAGTCTGTAATTATTTTGCTGACTGGGCAGATCTCCCACTCTCAGGAACACTTTTGACCACAGTTGCTGAAAAATGGTGGAATAATTTTGATTCTAGGAAAAAGATGGTACAGTGGTTTTTTATAGTACATCCGAACTTTCTAAAATTCTTGCTGAAGCACAGAAATATTCAGAGGTGGTATTCAGCAGGTTCTGACCAGTTCTGGAGAACCGGTAGCGGAAATTTTGAGTAGTTCGGAGAATCGGTAAATACCACCTCTGACTGTCCCGCCATCTATTCTCTGCCTCCCAAGTCTCAGCTGACTGGAAGGAAATGGAGATTTTGCAGTAACCTTCCCCTAGAGTGGAGAGGGAATGGAGATTTTACAGTATCCTTCCCCTGCCACGCTCACCAAGCCACGCCCATCAAGCCATGCCATGCCTACCAAGCCATGCCCACAGAACTGGTAGTAAAAAAAATTAAATCCCACCACTGGAAATATTCTAAATGTTTAAGTGTCTTTGGGCCATATAGGCTTTACAAATTATATAGGCTTTACAAACTCTCATAGCATTTTTCTTTTTTCCCTCAGGACTGAACTTCTGTGAGATTTGAGACAGAATGAAAGATTTATTATTACTGTGGTTGATCCCACAGTCAGCCAGATGTTTAGACTGGATTTGTCATTTTTAACCCACCTATCAAGTCAAAGACCTTGGATAGGCAGATGTTATTGTTTTTTTTTATTGTGTTAAAGGTATCATCGCAGGATGATTCTGGGTAAAGCTGCATTTTGCAATTGACTGATGATGATTCTGTCAATGCCAATGGTGTTCAAGTGGTGTTTCAGATGTCTTGGGATTGCGTTATGATGCTTCAGATTGTTTTGGGGTAATACTGTTGGCATATCTTTGCTCTCTTTTGATACAGGCATTCTACTTCTATTTGTGGGTGGGGGGGAAATTTGTATTTTTTATTTTCTCTAGTTCTTTTTACAACTAGCACAGTGATTAGAGTGCAGTACTGCAGGCTACTTCTGCTGACTGCCGGCTGTCTGCAATTTGGCAGTTCAAATCTCACCGGGCTCAAGTTTGACTCAGCCTTCCATCCTTCTGAGGTCAGTAAAATGAGGACCCCAATTGTTAGGGGCAATATGTTGACTCTGTAAACCACTTAGAGAAAGCTGTAAAGCGCTGTAAAGTGGTATATAAGTCTAAGTGCTAGTGCTATTTTACTATCTTCAGGTACTGCCATGTCCATTATTCATACTTTTTGGTCTTTCTTATCCACAATTGTTAAATCTGGAATGTTGTGCTTCTGATGCTTCTGAATTGTGAAGTCCCAGAGCACTTTAATCTCTTCATTTTCTATTACATTTATTTGTTTTGTGGTCCCACCAGTTCTTGCCTGCAGGCAAGTGATAGATCTTGAAAATATTCTAATGCACCATTATTACTACTTTGTCATGCTGTTTTATTATTATTATTTCAATTTACCATTAAACATGCATTCACAACATTTTTTAAAAAAACGTACAAAATATCCGAAGGTCAGGGAGCAGTGAAGTGTTAAAGGAAGAAAAAAAGTCTAATCAGACTTGAGAAAGTGAAAAGTGTAAAAAAAAAAGAAAAAATGAAATTTGATTTTGTAGGTGTTAGAAGAAATATCCTTCTGGGTTCAGCTCCAAGTGGGGAAAAAGACACTGGAAACATGGAGACTGCTTGGAAAGATGGTTTAATGGTGGACAGGATCACATAGCTTGAGTTTCTGAACAGAAAAGGGGCGAGATACAGCGAGCCCCTGAGTCTTATGCTCTCTCTGGCTTTTGAACTTCCTGGGGCCCTGAAGAGTATCCTGATTGGTTGTCAGACTCCCAGGGGGTGGGAGTCTTAGTTAGCCTTGCTGGCTGATGTACTCTTCCCAGGTGCCATTTGGTGAGTTTCTGCTGTTAGATGGGTCCTATTGTGTTAGTTTCTGTTGCTAGATGGGCCCTTTTGTGTTGCAGATGATGATCCTTTGACAAAGGATTGAGTTTCTGCCTCTGGCCCATTGACAAAGGGTGGAGGCAGGAAGATGGAAGCTGCTTTGTCTTTAAAACATGGTTCTCCACTTCTCATCCAGGGAAACATAATATTCTGCCTTTTTAATATTTCCTAAAATATTTCATTCTTCTAGGAAAGGGGTGGGTGCTAGCTTCCTACATAGGGTAAATGGACAATTTGACGGGCATTCCAGAGCCTGTTATTTTAGCCTACAACTAATCTAGCATTCCTGAAATCTCTGCTGTTTCTGCTCCTTGACCTCAAATGGCTGACATTAATTCAGTAATGGCTTCCAGCAAAGGAAAGTGGGTGATCAGGAAACTTTGGCCTTGTATTGAAGATTCATGAGAGAAGAGCAATCTACTTTTTCAAGGTGAAGAGCCCCATTAAGCCAGAATGACCTTTCCCCATGGAAAATTGGAAGTTAAAAGTGCCTGCCAAGAGACTAATGCTAACCTAAGTGCATAAGAAATACAGATGGCTACTTGGAGTAATATTTTAAAAGTATAACTGCAATATTATTTATAATCTTAGAGGAAAACTTTGCATTGCCAGTAAAAAAAGGATAAAAAATAAATTAAAGAAAATCTAGTAACCCATTAAACTGACCTGTACTTCTAGAAATTCACATTTTTGTTTGGAGATGCTAATATATGGGAGGCATAATCCAATTCTATTGTTCCTGTACTCTGACAATAGGATAGTAAAAGGCACACCAAGGGACAGTGTGGATTTACTCTGTTAATCAGTGCAGAACCTGGCTTTACTATGCACAGAGGTGGATAGAAATAAGTTCATTTTAGAGTGAACAAAAGATGGTTGGGCCTTAGAGAAATCAATTTATTTTAAAGCTAGGCTGGAAAGCATTGCTGTTTACAAGTCGTGGTGAAGAGGAGATTTTACTTTGTGTTACAGAATAGAGTGTGAAGGGACCTTGGAGGTTTTCTAGTCAAACAGGAGACTCTATACCCGTGATGGCAAACCTATGGCATGTGTGTCCAAAGTGGCATGTGAAGCCATGTCGCCCGGCATGCGTGGCCTTGCCTGTTTGTCTTCTGGGTTTCTTGTGCGCATGCACATGCGATAATCAGCTGTCCTTTGCACATGTGGCAGTGCCGAAAACCAGTTTGTGCATGCGCGCTGGCCAGTTGAATGTTAGATGCGCATGCACACCAGAACTTGGAAGTTCACATTTTCCGGAACATGATCTCTGCGCGCATGCGGCAGTGCCAAAAACCAGCCTGCACATGCATGGTGGCCAGCTGATTGTCGGGCGCACATGCACTCTAGAACCCAGAAGTTTAGTTTTTCTGGAGTGCTGTCCTGATGAGCACGCAGATGCCAAAAAGGTTCGCCATCACTGCTCTATACCATTCTGGACAAATGGCTGTCTAAACTGTTCTTAAAAACCTCCAGTGATGAAACACCCACAACTTCTGAAAGCAAGCTGTTCCACTGATGAATTGCTCTCACTATTAGGAAGTTTCTCCTTAATTCTAGATTGCTTCTCTCATTGATTAGTTTCCATCCATTGTTTCTTCTCTTTTCTTCTTTTAGCTTCTTTCCTTCTGAATGAATCTATGCATGAAAAGGAAAGGTATACATCTCTGTTTCTGGGTAGATTTGATTGAGAAATGCTATTAGACAGAGTGAGTATTAGAGAGTCAGTCTGTATGGGAATGATGAAATTCATTTATATTAGTTAAACAAAAGTAATATCAAAAGTATTTATTTAAATTAGTGTTCTTACCCATCCACATTTTTGCATAGTCGCTGTCCACTGCTCAAAAACGAAAAGGACTAAGGAACGTTCTGCATTTGTGATTTGGAGCGCAGTATATTTAATGTAAAGCAAAATTATTTCTGGGTTTAAAAAAATGGAAATAATCAGAGGTGGATTTCAGCAGGTTCTGACCAGTTCTGGAGAACTGGTAGAGGAAAGTTTGAGTAGTTCAGAGAACCGGTACTAAAAATCCTGACTGGCCCTGCCCTCATCTATTCTCTGCCTCCCAAGTCCCAGCTGATCAGGAGGAAATGGGGATTTTGTAGTAACTTTCCCCTGGATTGGAGAGGGAATGGAGATTTTACAGTATCCTTCCCCTGCCACGCCCACTAAGCCATGCCTACCAAGCCAAACCCACAGAACCAGTAGTAAAAAATTTTGAAACCCACCACTGGAAATAATCCCTGTTGTATCGTGGTCCTGGCAAATAATAATAGAATAATAATGACATAATTAGAAGTTGTAACACACACACACACACACACACACACACACACACACACACACACACACACACACAGTATTACGAGAGTTTCAGCATGATGCCTTTAACTTTGCTTCAAAAAGACTGGTGTTACAATGATCCAATATACCCTTCAGCATTTTTCCTTTGGGTTATTTCTTAGATTCAGTGGGAAAATAAAGTTATGAATGTTGAAGGTCTCTGTTGGAAAGATTCAATGTGAATTTGAATTGGATTTTTTTTTAAAAAGAAAAAGATGCAAAGAAAATTCAGAGCAAAGAGAAAATGATGCACAGGGAAAATGCTGCTGTTTAACCAGTTGCTGTTCTGCATTTATCCCCAAAACAAGGTCTTATCCTATGAAACTAACAATAACAACAAACAACAAAACAGATTAGATAGAGGGGTGATCAACTGTCCCCATAAAGTCAGCAAATCTATGATGATTTTATTTAAAATTGATTTATCTGAAAAAAAAGTATTTGGGGGATATGTGTATTCATCAACTAGGTTTTGTTAATCTGTCTTTAGCAAATTATATTAATCCAGGCAAAAAGTAATTGCTTCTGAATCAGGATTGCAGCTGATCCCTCCTCAACAATGTAAAATTTTCATTGTAGACAGTTCATGAGGATGCTAATCTTATTCCTCCTTCTGGATATCTCTATATAATAATCTCAGTCCCATAGAAGACAATCTATATAGTTCTGAGAAGTCCTTGGTGCTTCTGGCTCTCTGAGTTTGGTTGTTTTCTTGCAGATGTTTCAGTACCCAAACTAGGTAGCATCATTAGTAATGATGATGACAATAATGATGATAACTGATAACGTTACCTAGTTTGGGTAATGAAACATCTGCAAGAAAACAACCAAGCTCAGAGAGCACCAAGGACCCCTCATAAAGAGCCGAGGCAGTGGTTAGAGTGCAGCTACTTTAGCTGACTGCTAGTTCAGCAGATCAGCGGATCAAATCTCTCCGGCTCAAGATTGACTCACCCTTCCATCCTTCCGAGGTGGGTAAAATGAGGACCCAGATTGTTAGGGGGCAATATGCTATTTAGTATACTGTCTTTGGTGTAAACCGCCTAGAGTCCTTGGCATAGAGTGGGCGGCCTAGAAATATGACTAATAAATAAATAAATTTCAATCCTGAGCTAGAAATATTCTCCTTTATTGATCTATATACCATATTTTTTCAGAGTATAAGACACACCTTTTTCCCCCAAAAAAGAAGGTGAAAATCTGGGTGTGTCTTATACTCCAAATGTAGCCCCTCCCAGCCTCTCAAATGGAGGTTTCAGAGGCTGAAAAAAGTCTCAGAAATGAAGCTTCAGAAAAAAAGCCTCCAAACAGAGCTTCAGAAAAAAAAGCCTCTGGAAAAAATCCTTTTCTGAAGCTCTGTTTTGGAGGCTTTCAGAGGCAGAAAAAAAAAGTTTTTTTCTGAAGCCGAGTTTCAGAAGTTTCAGAAGCTGAAAAAACAACAACAAAGGAATAGAGCTCACAACCAACGAACCTGTTGCTAAAATTCACCTCTGGGAACAGCTGATTGGGGGTATTCTGGGAGGCCATTCCACCCACCAAACAGCTTTTTTCTTATTTTCCTCTCCAAAAACTAAGGTGCGTCTTATACTCTGGTGCGTCTTATACTCCGAAAAATACAGTAGTTATCTTTTCATTAGTATAGCTTGGAACATCTGGAGAGGACTAAAACGGGAAGCAGATTAGCCTATCTGTCCCACTTTTCTGCTTGAAAAAAGTATGTATTCTAAAGCATTGGTGGTTTTTTTTTTTTGGAGGATCAGAGTTATTAGGCTACTTAAAATTAACAATTATCAAAGCTTTAATATTTGCTTCCTATAAAAATGCTATGCCACCTATCATTGAAGAACATGTGGCTAGCCATATGTTAGTTGGTACTGACCTTATTTATTTGGATTCTGTACACAAATAGCCATGTTTGTCCTCTATCACACATTTAATCTCATAATATTTGTTAAAACATTTTTTTCCTGTTTCGTTTCTTGAGAGATTTCAGTAATTAAGAAAACCAAATACTCAGAAAAGCTGAGGATTTTTCTGCAAGAGAGTTCACAATCATTCTGATTGAACAAGGAGACAATATTGTCTGCAAAAAAAGTGAGGGGTGTGTGTTAAGGGAAATAACATTGCTTTATAGAAAGACTGTGAGGAAATTGATGTTAATTTATGCTGACAATTGCATGTTATTTTTCTTCCTCAAAACAAAAAATATTGGACAATGCTCATAAGTTTCAATTCAACATGCTTTAGTGAGGATACAACAATCTTTTTGGGGGGCTTTTGGCTCACTATACAAATATATTTTAGAATATTTTTTCCCCCACCAAGGTAATATTACATGGACACATTCTTCTTCAACACTTTACTTTGTGAGGTGAAGGTAGTGTTTTAGGCCTCATGAAATGTTGATTTAGATCAATGATCTTTCACAGAAGAATATGGCTTCTGCACACATTCATTTTTTTGAGGTAAAATAGTAGAGACACTCAAATCAGAGTTGAGGAAGTAGATCTAGTTTCGAGATAAGCTTCACTCAAAATTTAATGATGAATTAGGTGGCTTTTTGGAGCTTCATACCCCAATAATTACTAGTGGACTCTGGCATAGAAATAATGAATGTGAGTAGAAATCAGTGGTGGGTTCTAACCGGCTTTACTACTGGTTCTCTTTGTGCACACGCTTCACGCACGATTTTGTGTACTATGCTTAGGTCAGACAGTAGGCAGCGTAGTTCAAGGTTGTCCAACCCCAAAATTTCAAGCTTGGTGGCATAAGTGATTCTATTGTAAGCAGAGGAGTGGAGGACTCTTCTCGTGAAATACCTCTGGAGCCACTCGATTGTATTAATGTCTGATCTACAGTGTGAATTCCAGGCAGATGAGCTGTATTCGAGGATTGGTCTGGCAAAGGTTTTGTATGCCCCAATTAGCGGTACAGTGTTACCGGAGAAAAAGCTTCGCAAAATTAGGTTAACAACTCTTAATGCCTTTTTGGCAATGCTGTTACATTGAGATCTGGAGCTTAGATCATTTGAGATGAGTACTCCTAGGTGATTGACAGAGTGAGGTCATATCCACCCAGCTTATATTTGGTGTTCTGATTTTTGTTGCTAATGTGTAAGACAGAGCCTTTGTTAGTTGAGATTTGGGGTTGCCAATTGTTCAACCATTCTGACACATAGTCGAAGTCGCTTTGTAGGGCAGCAGTATTGTCGGTAATGTTAAATAGTTTTACGTCATCAGCAAAGAGGATGCAGCTCAGGTAGTAGTGGGTTCTACTTATCTTTACTACCGGTTCACAACGGGATTGCGTGCTCTCTCTCGCTTTACTTACGCACGCGCCTTCACTTGCACATGTGCAGATTGCCAATGATGACATCCTGGATGGTGGGTGGGGCCTCCTGCCAGTTTTACTACCAGTTCTTGCGAACTGGTCCGAACTGGGGGCAACCCACCACTGATGCAGCTGCTTATAATATGATTGCAAAGATCATTTGTGTAAAGCAGAAAGAGTGTGGGTCCTAATACGCTGCCTTGGGGGATACTGCTATTAAGTGGTGCAGGTTTTGATAGAGTGCTCCCTATTTTGACTACTTGGTGCCTGTTTGACAGGAACGCTGCTATCCACTATCCAGTTTACTTGCAAGGAAAGATACAATAAGAAAATTAAAATAAACTCTATAGCATCATCTCCTGTATCAATATCTTTAAAGTGTGTGGGTAGGGAAATATAAAACCAAATATAAAACCAATTCCCCAAAACCAAAACTTGAATTTTGGGGGTACATTTTGTTGTCCTCCAAAATGTAAATTACCATGAAAGAACATGTGTATTCCCTGGAAATTGTGAATTGAACAATGGATCTATAGTACAAACGCTCATGTCTTAAGCCATTAATTCCTTTGAATTCTGAGGCTAGTTATTTCAATTGGAATTGAATCCGATCCTTGTGTTGTCTGTTCAGAAACAACTCTTTAATAATTTAGCACACATGGCCGCAAATGCCTTGTATTCATAATGACGGTGCATTTAGAAACATTTAGAACAATGATTCAAATGACATGAAAGAACATAAAAGTAAATCCACCTTCCTAATTAATAATCCTTTAAAAGAACAGTCAACTGAGGTTAATGCTTCCAGTCCAAATGAAGCTTCATTTCAAAGAAATTAATTCAACACCATTCTACCTAAATAGAATAATGCACATCATATCTATTTTCCCAAATTGCTGCTTGACAATACATAACAGTACATTGTTAATACATGCCAACTTTATTTAAACTGTTTTCCTCTCTCTATGCAGAGGACTTCAAAAGGTTTTGAACTTCTTTGTATTTAATCATCACTGGAGAGAATTCAAATGATCCTTTTTGGTATTGGTACCTCTCACCCTCTTTGAAAGACTCCTGATGATTACAAAGTGCTTTTCAAGCGGCAACTTGAAGATTTGTAGACTTCAATTTCCAGAATTTCCAGGCATGCTGGCTGAAGAATTCTGGGAGTTGAAATCCACACGGTTGTAAAGGGTGTGAATAGTTATTTATATCTGTTAAATCAGTGTTTTTCAAGCTTGGCAACTTGAAGATATGTGGATTCCTAGGCTGGTGAATTGAAATGAGGGAGTTAAATCCACATATTATATGGATAGATATGGAGAGGGAGAGAAAGAGAGGGAGGGAGGGAGGGAGGGAGGGAGAAAGAAAGGGTTTTGAAACCCGCCCCTGATATGTAAGTAAAATTCAGATCTATGCATACACACATGGACCGGCACACACAGACAGCTTCCACTTCCCATTTATTAATTTAAGCATTTAACTTCACTCTTCAGCCCAAAATATTTCCAATGCAGTAAAAGTAGCCACTAGAGTTGATGCTATCAGGCTGCAGGGACAAAAAAAAAAAAAAAAAAAAAAAGCGAAAGGAAATTTGTGAACAGTAAAGAAGGGGAAAAAAAGGAAACAAATTTAGACTCACGTTCTTGAAATTATAACATCATGAACAGCTTTTACGAAAATCTTCTGTGGTCCTTTAACTTTAGTATTATTTTTCAATATGTTTGAATCTGCCCCATTCAGTTAGAGATTTGGGAGCCGGATAAATACAAAAGATATTGCTTATCAAATCTACAGCCTTGAAATTCATGGCATAACAAACAAAACTGCATTGTTTTACCTCCCTGGCTTGTCTTATGATATTTATTCAAATGTAGAAAACAAATAATAATGAACAGTGCTATCTCAGAAGTGAACACATTGTAAATTGGTTTGGTTTCATGGATAAGATACTAGGCTACAAAGCAGGGGTGGGTTCTACTTACCTTTACTATCAGTTCACATCATGCTCGCTTCTGCGCATGCACAGATTACCGGGTCAGTGGGCCAGTCCGAACTGGAGGCAACCCACCACTGCTACAAAGTAGGAGACCATGAGTTCTAGTTCTGCCTTAGCTATGTAAATCAGCTGGGTGACTCAAGCCAGTCACACTTTCTCAGCTCAATCCACCTCACAGGGTGGTTGTTGTGGGGAAAATAGGAGGTGGAAGCTGTGGTGGACATGTCTGAGATCTTGAGTTAAGATTTTTTGTTGTAAAAACAATAAAGGCTGTGTGTCAGAAGTGGGTTTCAGCAGGTTTTGACCAGTTCTGGAGATCCGGTAGAGGAAATTTTGAGTACTTCGGAGAACCGGTAGTAAAAATTCTGACTGGCTCCACCCTCATCTATATAAGTCTCTCACCTGGCAGCAAGAATTTGCTGGCTGCCAGAAAGAAAAAAGCCCAGAATCGAGTGGATGTGATTCTACTGAGCTAAGGCTGCAGAAAAACCTTGGTTACGTAGGAAAAACCTGGCTAGAGGAAAAACACACATAAATCCTACGAAGAAGTAAGAAAATAGATATTGTACCTTTACAGGGAGGATACATGAGATGTGGGTGTGGCTTACTGATGATGGCTAATGAGCCAGAAATAGATCTATATAAGTGTCTCACCTGGCAGCAAGAACTTGCTGGCTGCCAGAAAGAAAAAAAGCCCAGAATCGAGTGGATGTGATTCTACTGAGCTAGGGCTGCAGAAAAACCTTGGTTACGTAGGAAAAACCTGGCTAGAGGAAAACACACACACACACACACACACACACACACAGAGACAGACAGACAGATAGATAGATAGATAGATAGATAGATAGATAAATAGATATAGATATAGATATATAGATATATATGTGTGTGTGTGTGTGTGTGTTTTTCTTCTAGCCAGGTTTTCCCTACGTAACCAAGTTTTTTTGTAGCTCCAGCTCAGTAGAATCACATCTACTCGGTTCTGGGATTTTTTCCTTTCCAACAGCTAGCAAGCTCTAACTGCTAGGTGGTTGATATATAAATCAATCTTCCCTTTTGAAAGGAATGGCATATAATGTTGAGTGAAGATTGCTCGCCATATACAATTTGAGGTGTGAGTGAAGTATGGAATCATAACTTTTAGTTTCCCACCTCAGCTTATTACTCATTACGTGCAGTTTACTACTTTCACTTCTCTAGGCTAAATTTCCATCTAATAGGCAAATGGGTTATATATTGCACATAATAGATTCTGGAATGAATTTGGTTTATTTTTTAAATTTTATTAACAATTTTCTTTAGCTCTTTTTCCAGTAGTTTTCTTTATTATTGTCCAGTGATGCCTGGCTGCAAACAACCCATTTTTAACTTGCAATGCTTAGATTACCTGAAGTTTTTTTTTTTTTTAAAAAAGAATGAATATTCCATTAGTTAAGTGCCAAATGAATAATAGAAAAATGTTCATTTTTGGCACATAATTTTCAGCAATACCCATAGAGATGCTTCAGTTGTTATGTAATTATCTAATTACTGCAGCTTTGGTATTTTTCTTTACCATCTCTTTATCATGAAGACATTTTAATTGTAGCTTATCACTGAACACTGTTCTCGTAGATGCACATGGCATGAGTTTATGCTGAACTTTTGTTTATCTTCATAGTGTAGATTGCATCTCTGGCTTGAAAATGGGAATGGAAAACTTCTAGCTGAAAGACCACTAAGCTTGGAATGTAAGCCTATGATTTCTTCCTAAACCTAGATTGTCAGAGTTTATTGCAGAAATCAAATCCAGAATGCGGGTAACTGATTCAGCAGGTTTCATTAACTTCTCTTTATATATACTATAACATATGAAATACATATACAATGCCAACACCAGAGGAGAGAACAGTTTTCAGTTCAGGGTTGCAGACTAGTTTTTCAGCTTTTGCACAGAGCTTAATACAGACAAAGAGAACCTCCTCTATACAGGGCAGTTAAGCCTAAGCCATGCCCAAGCTCCAAGCTGTTTCAGCTCCCATACAGCCCTCATTGGCTGATTTAGTTGTTATGCCCAGTGGTGGGTTTCAAATATTTTTACTACCTGTTCTGTGGATGTGGCTTGGTGGGCATGGCATGGCTTGGTGGGCGTGACAGGGGAAGGCTACTGTAAAATCTCCATTCCCTCCCCACTCCAGGGGCAGGTTACTGCAAAATCCCCATTTCCTCCTGATCAGCTGGGACTCGGGAGGCAGAGAATAGATGAGGGTGGGCCAGTCAGAGGTGGTATTTACCGGTTCTCCGAACTACTCAAACTTTCCTCTACTGGTTCTCCAGAACTGGTCAGAACCTGCTGAAACCCACCTCTGGCTATGCCTATACATTGGCTGACCTTGTTACCATGTCCTATTCCAGCAAGTCCCCAATGGCTGACCTATTGCCATGTCTATCCCAGTTCATGAATATTCTGACATAGTTTCTGTCTCTACAGCAGTCCCAATGCAATAGTGCTCTATTGACATTTAAGGCCATCATCCTTTTTGTAATAGCCCATCTGCAATACCAACCATTGAGGAAAGTTGGTTGACTTTCCCACAAGAGCATTGCAAGACAAATCTATGTTTGCTTAATCTATGTTTCTGGCAATATGAAGATTTTTTTTTTTTAGCAGAGGAGGAGCTTACATGATAGTAGTTCCATACTAGTGGCCAGTTTCATACTAGTGGCCAGTTCCATACTAGTTCCATACTCTTGCCCAGTGGTTTTTTTTTTTTTTTAAGCTATTCATATTAGTGAATGGCCTTGAGGTAATTTATTAACAATTTATAGACAATAGCAATAATAATAGTTAGCCATTATGTGTTATTTTCTACTTCCTGTTCTTATTGGAAAAAGTAATCTAGCTATTTGCTTGAAATATTCTTTTAGTTTTCCAAATCTCATATCTTTTAAAATTATCAAGAAAAATATTTAAAAATGTCTTTCTGCAGTGAGATGACGGGTAATAATTTGATTTTATGTTTAGGAGCATCCTAGGACAAAGCAGTAATTCAAGTGAAGAGCATAGATGCCCCTGCCATTTTTCCTAATTTTTAATTGCTTTGATATATAACTTACATGTATAATTAATCCTTAGGAAGTAGAACAGTAGCCAACCATCACCATATTACTATCAAGAGAAATACATGAATGCATTCACATAGTCACCAAGAGCCAAATTTGACTCAAGAGGGTTTTAACATCTTAATAGACGTTAATCCCCAATAAATGTTGGCTGAATTAAAAAAAAATGATAAGAGTATAAAAAAAGTTAGACTGGAAAGCTCTAGAAAACCCAAGGTTTATAGGAACCTGGGAACTAATAAATAAATAAATCCAAGAAGGATGAAATTGCAAAACACTTCTTTTTGGCTAAGACAGGGGTCTGCAACCTTAAACACTCAAAGAGCCATTTGGACCCGTTTCCCACAGAAAAGAAAACACCGGGAGGCACAAAACCCTTCCTGTGTCTATTTCTTGAGCAGCCACAAAACTAGCATATGTAGTTGAATTAAACGTTCTGTTTTCTTCTGAAACTTTTCTATTCTTGGATTTATCCATGGTTGGCCTACTGGGGGTTGAAAAGCTCACTAAATCACGGGCGGGTGGGTGTTGCATATTTTGAGTAACAGGGAGCTGCAGCAGAGGGGTGAAAGAGCCACACGCGGCTCCAGAGCCGCAGGTTGCTGACCCCTGAGCTAAGAAAACTATGAGGATGTGTCCATACAGTCATCATGAATTCAACTTTACTTGAGTTTTGACTTTATTTAAGCTTTACTTCACTCCTTTTCCTTTTACAATATATTTTCATCTAAATATATTGACTATAATATAAGTGGACTGTGAGAAGACAAATCATTTTAAAAGTAAGTTATAGGATGGTGGGACTGAGTTCCTGAAAGTCTTTTTTTTAAAAAAAAAATTCAAAATCAGAATGTGATGCTCAGATGGTTGGTTGGCAAATCTTCTAATTGGAATTTCAAACAATTTTCTCTGTGTATCATCTTTCCAGAACCAAAAAAATAGTGCAATCATATGTTTTATATATTGTGTTATATATTAGGGGTCTGGAGGCTAAAACATACAAAGAACAGTTGCAGGAATAGGGTATGTTTAGTCCAGTGAAAAGAAAGACTAGGGGTGACATGACAGCAGTGTTCCAATATTTGAAGGGCTGCCACAAAGAAGAAGGGGGTCAATTTTCCAAAGCTCCAGAAGGCAAGATAAGAAACAATGGATGGAAACTAATAAAAGAGATAAGCAACCTGGAATTAAGGAGAAACTTCCTAACAGTGAGAACAATTAACCAGTGGAATGGGTTGCCTTCAGAAATTGTGAGTGCTCCATCACTGGAGGCTTTTAAGAATAGTTTGGACAGCCATTTGTCTGAAACGGTATACAGTCTCCTGTTTGTGTAGGGGGTTGAGCTAGGAGACCTCAAACTCCAAGTATCTTCCAACACTGTTATTCTGTTATGTTCTAATTAAACTCACTTCTGGAATTTACTTATTGAACAGCAGCCTAAAATCCTCTGGTGTGCTTTCAGATATCATGTCCAGTAACAAGCTATTTTCTTGGCTTACTTTGTTGGCTTTCATTCCATCTGAACACTGTAATTTTCTATTGCGGTCTACATTTATTTATTTATTTATTTATTCATTTATTTATTTATTTATTTATTTATTTATTTATTTTTTATCATATTTATATGCCGCCCTTCTCCCGTAGGACTTGGGGCAGCTCACAAGGTAAAACAACACAACAATAAAATGATATTAAAATAATCCAATTTAAAATCCCCAAGCAATTTGCTGATCAGGGAATTTGCTGAAAAAGCCATGTCTTCAGGTCGCCACGGAAAGTGTGGAGGTTGGGGGCCGTCTGGAGCCCAGTGGGAAACTCATTCCACAGGGTCGGTGTGACCACAGAGAATGTCCTCATCCTGGGCGCCACCAGCCGACATTGTCTGGCCAATGGCACCCGGAGGAGGGCAATCCTATGTGAGCGCACTGGGCGGTGGGAGGCCAGTAGGAGGTAGCCCTGGAAGTACCCCGGGCCCAGTTTAAAGTTTAAACTGAAAGGAAATCTAACAAATTGGTTCTCTGTGGAAGAATTTTTTTTAAAAAAAAAGTTTACCCCTTTGAAGACATTTTTTTTTTGGTTATTTTGCTGGACCTTCTTAATGGTAAGAAGAAAATAAGTGCCTCTGGGTTCTTTCTTTCACATCAAGTGAATCATAGCAAAAGACTTAAAGTAGCACTTCAGCAAAATGACAGAAGCTTATGCATTACCCTTCAGTTTCCCAACACAAACTATTTCAGGAGAATGGAATTGCTGAGCTCGTCGGATTGAACAAGTCAAGTAAAGTTCAGGAGCCCAGCATTTTGCACAACATCAGATATATGATGTAAGAATTAACGCCCTTTCAATTTTCCCAGAGTGTTTCTAAGCTGTGTATCAAATTCTCAGCAGGATGCTGGAAACAGGACCTGGGGGGATAAGCAAACGTATCATCTGGCCTTTGAGTCATCTGCCCTTAACAATGATGAGTTTTGCAGAACTTTCAGAAACCCAGATCCCAGAGCCAACCTGCTAAAAGATGAAAGCACTGACTCACAGATCACTTGGTGCTGTTATAGAGTCTATTATTGTTACTCCAGCAAGTCCTTTGGAAGCAAGGTACTATCATTATTATTTTTTTAAAAATAAAATATACATTCATAGCTGTTTTCTCCCTTTCTTTCTCTGTCTCTTTGTCATACACACATGCATAAAATTAGCATTTGTAATACATTTATATAGCTATCATTTATTTAACCTACTAAATTGTGTACAAATATCATTATACCTGTTCATCAAAGTCTACCTCTATAGGCAATTTGCTCATAGGTGTTGAATGTAATCAGGTCCTTAATCCAATGACTGAAACAGGCTATACATTAATCTTTTCAATGCTGCAGTATCACTCTTTTGCCCATTGTAAGGGCATGGAGAATCCATTTACATTGTCTGGTTGTCAAATTCTACACACTAGATGTGTAGTTCAAGAGAATATTATCATCTGAAAACTTCAGAGCTTGTTTTACAATCTTATTTACATAACCCGCTGTAGAATCAAAATGTAGGACCCAAAGCAAATAATCAAGGGTCAATGCAGTGTTTACTAAACAGTATGTACAGGGATCCAAGAGAATAGTTACAATATCCCTGCAGGTGAAGACTTGCACTCATATTTATACATTTCAAAAAAGGAGGTTAAAATGATGCAGGAATACATATGCATAAGTCATACATATTCATAAGTAATAGGTTTCATGCTACCTCCTGCCCTTCTGCTGTTTATGGAGAACAATGGTCTTTGTGAAGTAAGAAACATTTACATTTTGAGATTTGGGATTGCAATGGGAAAGCTCTGATAAAACATTTCAATGGGTGCAGGGGAAGGAGGAGGAGGAGGAGGAGGAGGAGGAGGAGGAGGAGGAGGAGGAGGCAGTTAAAAAGTGAAAGAAATACAACACTTTTTTTCTATTTTTGTTATTAATTAAAAAAAATAAGTAGTATTGGACAAAATATGTTTTAATGGAATGTAATCCTTATTACATGTACAACAGTCCTTTTCTAGAAAAATGTAATGGAGTTCAATACATGCCACATATAGTGTGTGTGTGTATTGTATATATACACACACACACACACACATATATATTTGTGGCACGTCATAATTTGAGGTTCATTGATACTTTGCTATAGATGTTAAGACATTCTTAAATGTCTAGGCAAATATAGGAACCTGTAATTCTTTATTCTACTCATTTCCTAGCATCTGCATAAAATCTGGTTAAGCAGGTCTCAATATATTCAAAGACACCCAACTGGGGTAATCCACTTATACTTTTCAAAGTTCTGTATTTACCTCAATGAGTATTTTTTTAAAAAAGCAACCCTTCACTCTGCAGTTTTTATTTCCTTAGTCTTGTCCATCTGTTTAGAGCTTAACAAGTAGAAATATACATTTGAGGGAAATGTGGGGGATATTGGTTGTCAAATACCACCAGCCTGCTCATTTTGTTTTACAACAGGTGATGGTGGTGAAACATTTTAATTGAAAGAACAGGATTTGTGTGTATGTATGTTTACATGGGGGTATTATATTCCAAAGGCAGCAGTATTTCTAGCAATAGCAATAGCACTTATATACTGCTTGACAGTGCTTTACAGCCCTCTCTAAGTGGTTTACAGTCAGCATATTGCCCCCAACAATCTGGGTCCTCATTTTACCCACCTCGGAAGGATGGAAGGCTGAGGCAACCTTGAGCCTGGTGAGATCTGAACTGCCAAATTGCAGTCAGCTGGCAGTCAGCAGAACTAGCCTGCAGTACTGCATTCTAACCACTGTGCCACCACGGCTCATGACAATAACAAGATAACATCTCCTGAGCAATTGGAATTGAAATCTGTTGTTGTTTTACAAACGTTTGGGAAGCTTGTTTCTGATAATATTAGGTATGTTAAGCCTTGGCTGATTTTGAAAACTTAAGCAACCTCAAACTTAACTTGAATGGAAAACCTCCATAAAATTCCAGGGCTATCAGCTTAGACTGAAAAGTTGGAGTAAAAATCATCCCCGAAAAAAAGCAATGACAGCACACTTTCACATTACTGCCAAGAAAACGAGGTGAACTCAATCACAAGAATTCAAGCTCAGCTGGAGGGACCTTTTTAATATCTCACATACCTGAGGTTTAATCCAATTCTTTATGGCCTATTTTGTGAGCTGGAAAAAGGGAACATTGGAGAAGTTCTAAATATTGTTGGCTGCTCTCTGAAAGCCACAAAAAATAGAGTTAAGTGACCTTTCAAAGTACTCATTGATTCTGAACTGAAGTGAAGAAAGCTGGGCTATTAGAAAGATTTACACCAAATAAAACAAAATAGAAGAACAAATGGAAAAATGGGGGGGGGGAATGGTAAGAATGTTTCTTGCTTACTAGTCAACTGCTGCTTGCATGTTATAGCTGTGTTTAGAAGAAACTACTTTTGGGTAGAAAGCAGATTGAAAATGTATATGTCTCATATGCTACAAAGATACAACATATAAATAAGTCAAAGCTGATTTACACAAGGCTTCTGTATTCTGTATGCTTCTGATGTTGCAATGTTTCACCCCATTTATATTATGCTTTCATGTACTTAGCATTTTCCTTTTATCTAATATTATAAAGCTAAAGCTAATTCATTATCAGTTAGAAATGAAGGCTACATGCTGAGAATGCATGGTAATGAAATCCCAGGCAGAGGAAATTTGCAAAAGAAATTCGGAGAAAAGAATAAGCTAAAAGACAAGACAACCAAAAACAGCAAATACATTACAGATGGCCTAATGTCAAGGTTCTTGGGCATGTTCCAGTTATCTGAAAAGACCTAAGTCCATTTGGACCAACCAGAGTGTTTCTCAATCTTATCAACTTTAAGATGTGTGGACTTCAACTCCCAGAATTCCCCAGCTAGCATGAAAAAGGAGAAAACATTTACATGATGTCTGCCATGGTTGACAAGCACTCTCATGGATTTGCTTTCTATAGGTTCAGTAGTATACATGTTGCTGGAACAGACTGGGCAGTTCCTAATACAATACTTAAATGCAATATTTATATTCTTTCTGTTATTGATGGGCAATTAAAGGTTTTGCAAATAATCATTTAATTTTGGCTTTGATGGATCCTCATTATACCTGTTATGTATTCTTTTATGATATTGTCCACCAGAAAGCTGTAGGGATTATGTTGGCATGCAAACAAATGAATAAATGCTCTTTTATAATGATTTAATTAAAACTTGACTGGCAAGAACGTTCTTTTGCATAGAACCCAAAGTTACAATAATATAAATTGGTTAAAATGTTCTCATGCTTTTTCCAAGAAGGATGTTTTGGGAAAATAACATTATGCCATTGTTATTACTGAAGGTGCAGTGGTTAGAATGCAGTATTGTAGGCTAACTCTGCCCTTAGCCTGGAGTTGTTTGATCCTCATAGGCTCATGGTTGACTCAGTCTTCCATCCTTCCAAGGTCAGTAAAATGAGGATCCAGATTATTGGGGGCAAGATGCTGACACTGTAAATTGCTGTAAAGTCTAAGCATTATTGCTATTTAATAACCAAAGACCTTCTGCCTGTTTGAAGATAGTTGTCTCTCCATCCTGCCTTCACCAGGGTTATCACCTCAGTCATCTATCTAACCATCCCATTAAATTTAATGGGAGATCTAAGGAAAACTCTGGAGCTTTTTCAGTATCAGGGCTCTTGTTAGCACTTAGATGACACCTATCTCTTGAGAAATTGTAGGAGAACTTTATCTTTCTCTTCTGAAATTTCACCCCATTCTTCTTTTTTACAAAATCCTGTGTGTAGTTTTGTATGATATTTGTGCTCTGTTATAGTTGCAGTTCTATGTTCAATCAATTTTTTATTACAGTTAGAGACCAGAATTAAAAATTAAAACATTGACATAAATCAAAACAACAGAACAAAACATAATAGTATATTGCAGTTAATGGTGAAATCACGAATGGGTGGGCAAAGTTTGCATAATTTTAGAGACAGGTCAGCAGAATTTGGTTACATTAAAAAAAACTGTATCATATTGATCTGATAGTAACAACTGTACATAAAATTAGAATTTTCCAGATACTTGGTCAAATAAGAAGTTATAAAATGAGTCTCTGAATCCTCATAGAAGTTATATTATAACAGGACATGAGCTATACTTTCATTGACTCCTTGTCCACAATGGGGAACAATCTCAGCTCATATGGGCCTTATTGGCCCTTCTGAACAGGTGTGGAGATTCAGTTGCTAGTCAAGTCCTCTGACAGGGATCCAAGTAACATCCCCGATGAAAGAAGACTCCGAGGCTTGAAGTTCCTCAAAGTTCCATTTTATTAGAGATGTCGTATTGACACATCTGGGAAAATCCAAATCTGAAAGCTTCCAGGTTTTCCCCACCCAAAGGAAAGTCCAAGTCCCTGCCCAGCACCCACAAGTCCATCACATGGTCCAATCAGAACACCATCCCAACTAGAGAGGCCTCCTAGTTCCAGTCTTCCAGGTGCAGGGCAAGATGTCCTTGACTCTCTGAGAAAGGAATGTTATTATGACTATATATCACCCATGCTCCATACAAACCTTCCTCCCAATTTCCCACGGTCGTAAATGTGGCAGGCCTGAAGGCCCAATGCAAAAGATGGCTTCCAGGTCTGACATCCTCATAAGTGCAGGTAAGTGAGTGAATGACTGTGTGTGTGTGTGTGTGTGTGTGTGTATGTGTGTGTGTGTGTGTGTGTGTGTATCAACCTCTGTGAGTCTTTACTTTGTTGTCCTTCTGCACCAGATATTTTGTATTGTCCCAAGCTTTTACTGAAGTATTCTACTACTATCTTAACTTGCACACTGCCACAAAATTTATTTCTCAGTCTGTGTCTGCAGCCTATATTTTATAGTTTAAATGTTGTATATTTTAATTTATTTTTATTTTTTATTTTATTTTAAATTTATATACCGCCCTTCTCCCTGAGGACTCAGGGCAGTGTACAGCCAGAATTAAAAAACATAAAATACAAATATTAAAAAACAATTAAAATATATATAAATTTGGCCCAAAATTAAAATACAAACCAATTAAAACATTTAAAATTTCTTCTTAAGCCAGCCCGGCTTGCTGGAAAAAGTGGGTTTTAAGGGCACGGCGGAAGGCACTAAGGTCTTGGATTCTCCTTATCTCTGGGAGCAACTGATTCCAGAGGGTAGGTGCCCCCACAGAGAAGGCCCTCCCCCTGGGGGTCACCAGCCTACATTGATTGGCTGATGGCACCCTGAGGAGGCCCTCTCTGTGGGAGCGCACGGGATGATGGGAGGTCATCGGTAGCAGCAGGCGGTCTCGAAGATAGCTAGGCCCGATGCCATGGAGCGCTTTAAAGGTGATAACCAGCACCTTGAAGACCACTGGGAGCCAGTGCAGCTCGCGCAGGAGCGGTGTTACATGGGAGCGCCATGCTGCTCCCGTCACTACCCGCGCTGCTGCATTCTGGACCAGTTGGAGCCTCCGGGTGCTCTTCAAGGGGAGCCCCATGTAGAGAGCGTTGCAGTAGTCAAGGCGAGAGGTGACGAGGGCATGAGTGACTGTGCATAGGGAATCCCGATCAAGAAAGGGCTGCAACTGGCGAATCAGGCGAACCTGACAAAAGGTCCCCCTGGTTACAGCTGTCAGATGTTCCTCCAAGGACAGCTGCATATCCAGGACGACTCCCAGATTGCGAGCCCTTTCTGTGGGGGCCAAAGACTCGCCCCCAATAGTCAGTGATGGAGTCAACTGACTATATCGGGATGCCGGGAGCCACAGCCACTCAGTCTAAAATTGTTATTTTAATATAAAAAATAGTTCAGGTGCAATTTTAAAAATGTTATAAAATTCTTTGGAGAGGACAACATACGCTTTTTAAAAATAAGACCGTGTCAAAATTAATCAGTTTTTTTTTTCAGCGTCTTCGAAGGTCTTTTAGTTATAACTGGTGAATTTTGAATCTGGGAATGTCTTCATGCAAAACATATGGTAATATCTGTTGTTCAATATGCTAACTTGCATATTAACATTTAGGAAATATAACTGGTTAATTAGGCTGCCATTTTTGGAAGGGTGCCATTCCTGGTAGGCTATTCTGTGTGGTTTTTTTCTGGAAAGAAAGAATAAACTATATGTTCTGCCACTAAAATATATCCTGAATATATGAGAGAACTAGCTGAAAAATACAAGCTGAAAATGCATAAATTATGGTGAAGGTGAAAATGGCACCATTTATAATGATTTTTTTTTTTCAGTTAAGATTAAAATCAGGGGAAAAGCGAGCAAGAGAAAAGGTGTGGGCTTGGATATTTGACATAGAATTCCTGATTCATCTAATCTAGATCAGGAAAATGAAATATATGCTGCTAATAATGACAACTCAATTGTATTGTTCATTAATATATGGAATTTATTTTCTGTTTCTGGAAAAAATATTTAAGGGTCAATAAAATAAAATAATAAAAAGTAGAGCTATTTACTAGGGCTGATTATGGAATAAATGATTACACCGTGGTGCAAGGAAAAAGGGAGGAAGGGAGGAAGGAGAGGAGGGAGGGAGGAAGAGAAGAAGGAGGGAGGGAGAGGGAGAAGGTGAAGAGATGGAGAGGGAGAAGGAGAGGGAAGGGAGAGAGAGAAGCTAGGGGAGGGGGAAGGGAAGAAATATTTTGATAATATTCAGAAGCTTCTCTGGTAATAATTTAATATAGTATAAATCCATAATATCCATGATTCAGAGCACGCTTTATTTCCAGTTGTTTTAGAAAATAACTCAGATTTACTTTTCATATCTGACAGAATTTGAATGCCTAAAAAAGATATCTAAGAGCTATTTTGCATCAGTGATATATCTTAGAATAAAAGATAAATACTTTAATAGCAACACTGTCTCTATATATCTTGAATATCTTTTGGTATCTAGCTCAAAGCTGTATATTTTTCCCATTGTGTTCTCATTTTCATAGATTCCTCCCCCCCTCTTCCCTTTTTCGGTGACTGGATTTCCTGAGGCACAAATGAGATCAGACTAAACCAAACCTTTTCTCTTTCGATATCAAGAAATAGCTTATTTTATTTCTGATCCAACGAGAGTCTAATTTCCAATCTCCTACTCACCAAATAAAGTAAATGCTATGATTTCTGAGACTTTTATTTCCAAGTACTAGCAAAATATCTTTAGGCCCAGACCAAGAAAGACATGGATCAATCCAGCTAAAGTTCACTTCTCTATTTGATCATACCATACAGACAGGATCTTGCCAGACTAAACATATACTACTTTCTGCTTAACAGATATAAGGGAGATTCTAGGAGGAGCTATCCTAAATCATTTCCTCTTTCTCTGATCCAGCTCTGGACTACGTTGTCTCCATCCTTGAAATATGCTGATTTTTTTCTAGAAAACTGCCTGTTGCTTATGATCGTTCTATGAGTAAGATGGCTTGTCTCCAAATTAAATGAACGAACAAACAAACAAACAAACAAACAAACAAACAAACTTCTACTTTATTGTACTCCATCACATTATCTCTCCCTTCATAGATACAGAACATTATATCATGATTATTCTCAAAACATTGAGTTTGGCCAGTTCTTTTTTTTAAAGAACATGTATTATTTCTTAATAGGTATTATATTGTAATGGCAATTTTTTTTCAGCTATTGTTTTTCAAAAAAAAAAAAAAAAGCGGGGGGAAACAAGGATTTGTATGGAATGAAAAAGAATCGAACAGGAAACAGCTTGAATATTTGCTTACTAAGCTGTTTATCTGTCTTTGTGACAGCAGCCATAGAAATGTAATTTTCCTTTTAGGAAAAAGAAATCCAGGTTCCGATAACTGAAACTGGTTTCAAGATTTTTTAAAAAATGAATGTTTTTCTGTGACTGTTCCAGTAAAGCAGTCACATTCAGTCCTGTTTTGCTACTTCAATAGCAAAAGAGCAAAATGTAACTGATATCAAGTGGAATTGAGTGAACTATATCCAGTACAGTGGTGGGTTTCAAAAATTTTTTACTACCGGTTCTGTGGGTGTGACTTGGTGGGCGTGGCATGGCTTGGTGGGCGTGGCTTGGTGGACATGGCAGGGGAAAGATACTGTAAAATCTCCATTTCCACCCCACTCCAGGGGAAATCCTTCCAGGGGAAAGTTACTGCAAAATCCCCATTTCTTCCCGATCAGCTGGGACTTGGGAGGCAGAGAATAGATGGGGGCGGGGCCAGTCAGAGGTGGTATTTACTGGTTCTCCGAATTACTCAAAATTTCCGCTACTGGTTGTCCAGAACTGGTCAGAACTTGCTGAAACCCACCTCTGTTCCAGTGGAACATTTTAATGGAGAATTGCGTCAAAATTTACTAAATGGAGACATTCATGGAGCAAACTGTGGTTCTTCTGCTGTTTTTTAAAGGCTGCTGCGACATCAAAATATTATAGTATATCAATATAGTCTCTGGAGATTCTCAGTCATCCAGGTTATGGTTGTTCCAAAGGTGCTTTTTCAAGAGGTTTTCTTCTGGTTTTTCTTTGAAGACATTTTGCTTCTCATCCAAGAAGCTTCTTCAACTCTGACTGGATGGTGGGGAATGGAAGGATTTATACTCCTTGCAGACAGCTGGACATTTGCATTATTTTAGTAGGTTGTTAAGGTCACCTGGAGGTTTATCTGTGTCATCAGGGCCACCTGAGTGGTATAAATGGGTGTGGACCCTTCTTGGAACTGTTTAAAGGACTGTGTTGTACATTGGAGATAGATGATGTCATATCCCTCCCTCTCTATTGAGAGAGAGCTATTCAATTTTGACATAGATGGCCTCTTTAACCCCTCTTTCAAACCAGCGATCCTCTCTGTCAAAATATAGACTTTGTTGTCTTCAAAAGAGTAGCCTGTGTCTCTTAAATGCAGATGGACTGCTGAATCTAGTCCTGGTGTGTTTGTTCTCTTAAGTTGTGCCATGCATTTATGAAGTGATTGTTTCATTTCCCCATTATACAGGTCTGCACATGGCTCACTGCATTGTACTGCATATACCACGTTGCTCGTTTCCGTCTGGGTGTTTTATCCTTGGGGTGGACAAGCTTCTGCCTTAGTGTATTCTTGGGTTTGAAGTGTGCACATATGTTACGTTGGCTGATGATCCTCCTGAGCTTTTCTGATATTCCTGCAACGTATGGAATGACAACGTTGCTTCGTTTATTGTTCTCGTCATTGTCTTTTACAGAGGAGCTCCTGTAGGGTCTTTTTGAGGTTTGATGAAGGCCCACTTGGGATAGCCACATGTTCTGAGGGTTTCCTTGATGTGTTTACATTCTTTTTCATTCCCATCTATGCTGGTAGGCAGGCCTTCAGCTCGGTGATGTAAGGTTCTGATGACTCCAGCTGTCTTCAAGGAGTATAAATCCTTCCATTCCCTACCATCCAGTCAGAGCAGGAAGAAGCTTCTTGGATGAGAAGCGAAACGTCTTCAAAGAAAAACCAGAAAGTCCAGTTGCCTCTTGAAAAAAAGCACCTTTGGGATATATCAATATAGGTCTTCAGTACAGACAAGTTGGAAGATACATGAAAGTAATTGTTCTTTTTAACTTAACAGGCTCCTGTAGAGAAAATAGTAGGCCCTTTGATCACTCTCTTCCAGTACATTAGCTCCCTAATTGGCAACATGCCTGCCAGTTAAGATTCTGGTATATGAGCAAGGTAAAAAAAAAAAAAAAACTGCAAGCAAATGAAAACATGTTTCTAAGTGAGATCACTGAGATGACAAGGAGAAAAGCTTATTAAGAATTTTATCCTTGTTTCTTTTATAGAAAATGTACAGTTGCTCTCATGAAAATCAATATTTGAAATATATTCAGGATTTTTAATCTACTTTGAATATACTTTAAGCTTATCTTTGACATTTATCATTTTAAAAATGAAGATAATTATTTTTCTATCTATTTTCAGAAGCAAAGTCTAATTACTCTTTTGTTTCAGGTATAAGAATAATCATTATCATATCTACCTTCATGAACCTCTGTTCAGCTTTCCCAATAATATATTGGTTAATATACTGTTTTCATTATGCATATGTTTCATCAATTATTTGAAAACAGAATATATCTTCACCATAAGAAATTAGTTAGTCTGAAACCACCCGCCACCATCGCTACCGGATCGGGCGATCTGGTCCGAACCGGGAGCATTTCACCCCTGGTTTGGCCCATTCCCATTGGGCCAACTATTCTGGAAGGCCTTGAAAACTTTGTTTTGTGACTGAAGCTCCCTTTCTGGGCATGTAATTATCCAAATAGAAAAAGTGGATAATTACTTGAATAATGCCTGGCTTGCAGAGACTAATTTCCAAGAACTTTGGTCAAGTAACTTGGTTAGCAAAAACAAAGAGGAGGCATAAAATGAGCGGAACTTACGAATCATGTCTCTACCAGCTTATAAAATTTACAGAGTATAAAGACACTTCGGACCAGCAAATTAAGTTTTAATTTATTTATTTAAAATGTTTACATAGATGACCATTTTGGAACAAACTCTAGATCGTTTCCCATCAAAAATTAAAAAAACCCAAAACATAAAACCTTTAAAAACAAAGATTTATCAGGTATTGAGCTGTGTTTGTCAAAGTGAGTGAATCATACCAGAGCAACGGGGGAGGGGGGACGGGGACGGGGGACCCCACAGGAGGTGAAGTCTATGAACACAGAGTGGTAGATGCTGTCACTTGGAGTCTGACAGAATAGAAAGACCTGCTGGTTTTCAAAGGTCTGGTTTTTCATGGTGCATTCAGTCCTGGTACCCAGTCAATCCACGTAGCGAGATTTTTGCATCAGAAATTTCTAATCTTATAGCTGTTGCTATGAATCATACTATCATCTCAGTGTAGGAATTGTCACCTCAGAGTTGTTCCTGGCATACAGAAACACTGACTTGCCTGTTTCAACCACCAGCTTTGCAGACAGAGAGACAAAGAGAGAGAGAGAAAGAGAGAGGGGGGGAGAGGGAGAGAGAGAAAGAGAGAGAGGGACAGAGACAGAGACACAGAGAGAGAGACAGAGACAGAGAGACAGACAGACAGACAGAGAGAGAGAGACAAAGACAGAGACAGAGAGACAGAGAGACAGAGAGAGACAGAGAGAGATAGACAGAAAGAGACACAGACAGACATAGAGTGAGAGGGGAGGAGGAGAGAGAGAGAGACAGAACAAGAGAGAGAGAGAGAGAGAGACAGAGAGAGGGAGGGTGAAGTTTCAATTTAAGATGCTCATATTTAGGATGTACCAATAGATGCTACCATTACACTGTAGTAATTGCCTTGTCTCAAAGTGTAAACTAAACAAGACAGGCTCGGTTATGCTTTGTTACATGTGCTTTCTAAAACAAGAAACAGTTTCTGCTTTTCCTTAGAAAAGGCAATTTGAAGAAGGCAATTTGGTGGCTGGGTTGTTTCTCGTATTGTGCATGCCTTCCAGCAAGAATACTATAACTTTGAAAATTCTTTGAAATTATTACTTTTTCAGCCCTGATATTGGAACAGTTCAATCCATTGAGACTGTGGGAAATAAACCTAAGAGGCAGGGGAACAGAGAAGCTCTAATATAATTTTGGATATGTTTTCTTTCCTTTGGGGAGCCTATAAGATTAGCTAGCATTTAATTTTTAATAGTTCAATTTCAAGAGTGTTGTCAGATGAGGAATTCAGCTCACAATGCCACAGTGTTGTATTGCTAGATCAGATGAGCAAGAATGAAAAAATACAATAATTCTTGAATTATTGTACGATTGCCATTCTTGGCCCCAGAGAGATTCAGTGTTAGAGAACAGAGTTGGCACAATCCAGAAGGTTTAATTTACTGTATAATAATTTAATTAACAACAGAATTTGGTCTTGATTTCTCTCTTCCTGGTTCTACCAATTCTCATTCATTTTTAATGAAAGACAATTTACTCCTAAAGGAAACAAACACATTTAGGATAGCTTTCCTGAATGGAATATGGTTTCCTTACACTTATTTAGTTATGAGATGGTAAAGCTGTGTTATTATACTATTGTTTTCACTATACAATTGTTCAATATTAATTTATATTTGCTCCAATTTCTTATGCATTTCCTGCTTACTGTATTTTTTGGAGTATAAGACACACTTTTTCCCCCCATAAAAGAGGGTGAAAAATTGGGTGTGTCTTATACACTGAATGTAGCCCCACCCACCCGCTGGCCCCTCGGAAAATGGGGTGCATAGGCTATGGCAATCCCTGCAGCTTGAAACAGCTGATCTTTGGGAGGCCGATCCAACCAACAATCAGATGCTTGTTCTAATCAGGCTGTGCTGAAGCTGAAATTGAAACAGGCTATTTGCTGCAAGGAGACAAATTGCTGGGAGGCAGAAGCAGAATTTTTTTTCTTGTTTTCCTCCCCAAAAAAGGTAGGTGTGTCTTATAGTCAGGAGCCTCTTATAGTCCGAAAAATACGGTAATCCTCAAAAGGAAATATGCGTAATAGCAATAAACAAACAAATAATGTCAGCAAAAGCAGTATCCCAACTCCTTCCAAAAGTAACTTCAGCTCATCTATATACTATCAAGATAAATTTAAAATAAATATATAACTTCCTAAAATAAAGTAGAAAACCAGAGGCTTCTTTAACAGGAGGCAAGACATTCTTTTGAGAAATTAAAGGTATTTTGGCACTGTACTATTATAGTTGGCCTTGAGTGGTATGGTGGCCTAGAAGTGAAGACACTTGCCTCCCACTTGGAATGTTGAGAATTCAATCCTAAGTAGTAGGATTGGAGATTTTTTGGAGTTTGGAGATTTTTTGGAGTTTGGAGATTTTTTCAAATTTCTCTCGGGTGTTGATGACAATGATCAAGATGACCATGATGTTTTTACAGAATGTTTAAATGTATGAATAATAGTGATTCAGGAGGGGGGGAAAGAGCTTTGAACCAGGGATGAAATGTAAAATTTGTTACTACCGGTTCTGTGGGCATGGCTTGGTGTGTGTGTGTGTGTGGTGGGGGGGTAATGTGACTGGGTGGGCATGGCCAACTTTTTTTTTTTTTAACTTTTCAAAGCAAAAAATGCTTTGAAAAGCCTCTGCTGATCAGGCAACTCAGCTGGGATCGTCAGAGAGGCTTTTAAAAAAATGCTTTGAAAAGCCTCTCTGCCGATTAGGCAACACATCTGGGATCGTCAGAAACTTTTCAAAGCATTTTTTTACCACCTCTTCAGCTGAAGAGGTTGCAGAAAAAAATGCTTTGAAAAGCCTCTGACAATCGCAGCTGAGCCACACGATCATCAGAGGCTTTTTTTTTTAACTTTTAAAAGCATTTTTTCATCGGAAGAGGTTGTAGAAAAAATGGTTTTAAAAGTAAAAAAAAAAAAAGCCTCTGATGATCGTGCGGCTCAGCTGAGCATGGTGGGTGGGGGGGCACAGGGATTTTTGCTACAGGATCGGGTGAGCCGGTCCGAAACGGGAGCATTTGACCCCTGCTTTGAACTAAACACAATGTTTTGTATTTCCTTAAACCATTAAAATTTCTAGCATTTTTTGACTGTGCTGCATGAATGCCAAAATGCACAAATACACATAATACAGGTGACCTTCAGAAACTTCTGTACACTCTTTATCTCATGGAAAAAGGAACCTGGATAGTGCTGTGTATGCATTTGGATTAAAATGTACTGGAGTACAAATGAAATTTGACCTAAGGAGAACAGAAATTCAGTTCGCATTTGTTTGCCAGAGGACACAAAACAGCCCACTGTGTGAAACTACCACTAGTCAGAGAGCGCTTCAGGCACCCTTAAGGCTTCCACTATCATTTATCTCTGCTTCCCTTTTTTTCTCCTTTTTTTAAATTTACATTTTTATAATGTACAATGTAGCTGTTATTTATGTATTTAAACACATCCAGTTAACTTGCCAACCCAGCTCTAGTTTGTGGAAAAATCCAGAATTATACAAACAGAAGACCACAAAAGTGAAAGAAAGATGAGAAGCATTTCTGCTGTTTTCATCCTTCATCTCATTGCTGGATTGTTCTGAACTTCATGTTTTCTCTCTTACACTAGCAATTACAAAAGAATAATACATTTCATCCAGTGGTGGGTTGCCCCCGGTTCAGACGAGTTTGCAAGAACCAGTAGTAAAACCAGCGGGATGCCCTGCCCACCACCTTGAATGTTGTCATCGGTGATCTGCGCATGCGCAGAAGCTTCGCATGTGCGTGCGTGCAATCCTGTTCCAAACCGGTAGTAAAGATAAGTAGAACCCACCCCAGATTTCATTGCATTGATGTATTGGGGCATAGATTTCTTTTCTGCCTTTCCAACCTCTTAGTCCAAAACCAGTTTCTTCTAACCAACTGAAAAAAATCCAGAATCTTAATTGATCCACAGGTCTTAATATGTTCTTATAAGTAGATACTGATTCACAATTTTTAACTTCACTGACTGCATATAATATTTATTTCATAAATTCCCAAATTCTTAGAACAAATCAGTTCAGAGTTTTCATTCAAGATGCAAATAATCCGAGTTTGATATTCTGGGCACATTATGTCATGACCCAATTGTACAATGCTGGTAAAAGATAAGGAATAAGGTATAAGAAGGAATAAGGATAAGACTAATAGTAGTACATAAAAATATCAATCGATCAATCAATTAAAATTCAATCCTATTCTAAATCTCTCCAACATTTGACAGAATTTTATGGCAATAAATTCTATGAATTATTATCTGCTGTGTGTTATAGGACATTTAGGTATTTCATAACTTAGCACTCGGGTTTGTGGTACATTTTAAAAACAGGTTGTTGCGATGGAATAAGGGGAAATTATTTCTGCTTTGATTACTGGTAACTTGAGTGACTTCCATTAATTCAGCCAGGGAGCTCACTTTTAAATGTGGCAACAGGGTTCCTTAAAATTTCTCTGCTTCCTTTTAATCACTGATTTCATTGTCTCATTACCTTCCTTTCTTTTAATGTTGTGCTCTTCAGCTGTATCCAATGCTGTACTTCAGCAGCTGCTGCTTTTCATTAAAAATATATGAGATTAAAAATAAAATAAAAATAATTTTTGGCATCTCTTTGCACCAGAAATGCCCAAAATACCTTCCCAAGAACAACTTTTCCTGCCTCCCCAGGAGAATGACTTCTTGTGTGCATTCCTACATTTTACTGAAAAAGAAGACAAGAACAATATTACATTTATACAATTAATATTATAGATGTAAAACAAGCATGGGGTGTAACCCTTAACTTATTGCCATATGTACAGATACAAAAGTCAGAAATCAGTTAAGTATTTAAGCAGCCAATTAAATATTTGGGGTTTTCCTTTCTTTTTGTTTAAATAGAATGAAACGTAAAAGTATGTTTCAGTCACATAAGATTAAATGAAAAATAAGCTCCCCTTGGAATATAGGCTATTTCCTCTCAAAAATGAAAATGATATGTGTGTGTGTGTGTGTGTGTGTGTGTGTGTGTGTGTGTGTGTGTGTAGTTAATATTTCGGGTTTCTTCCCGTGTAATTGTGAACATATCCCTAAAAGGGTAGAAGCGACGTTTCGACAGAATCTCATCCGCCATCATCAGGTTTATGTGAGGGGTCTTTTGCAGTAAATATATATATATATTTACAAAATATGGGAAATGGTCTCTAAAGGTCTTACATTAGTTATAATGTTTTAGTAAGGACTAATTAATTAATGGTTAAGATATTGTTCTAAAGGGATATAATTACATACTGGTAACATTTGGACCATAAGGAAGGCTGAGCATCAAAGAATTAAGGTTTTTGAACTATGGTGCTGGAGAAGACTCCTGCGAGTCCCTTGGACTGCAAGGCAATCAAACTGTCCTAGAGGAGATCAACCCTGACTGCTCTTTAGAAGGCCAGATCCTGAAGATGAAACTGAAATAATTTGGCCACTTAATGAGAAGGAAGGAGTCACTGGAGAAGTGCCTAATGCTGGGAATGATTGAGGGCAAAAGAAGAAGGGGACGGCAGAGAACGAGGTGGCTGGATGGAGTCACTGAAGCAGTCGGTGTGAGCTTAAATTGTCTCTGGGGGATAGTAGAGGACAGAAAGGCCTGGAGGAACAATTCCCATGGGGTTGCGATGGGCCAGACACGACTTCGCAACTAACAACAACAAAAGCTCCCCTTTGGAAGATAGGCTATTTCATCTCAAAAATGAAACGGCTATATTTTTTTTACAGAATATGGGAAATGGTCTCTAAAAGTCTTACATTAGTTACAGTATAATGTTTTAGTAAGAACTAATTAATTAATGTTCTAAAGGGATATAATTACATACTGGTAACATTGGCAGTTGGCTCATCATGTACAGTAGATTTTAGTGTAATTTTCTAACTTTTCAAGGTTACCAGTCACATCAATGGAACATTACACCATGAATTTCTAGTTAAGCAACAGCTTAAAGATCTCTCATTCAAATAGACTTGGATGGCATTTGGTGGCAGTTCAGTGTAACATTTTGCCTTTGTTTACCATGTTTTTGACTTACCTTTTTGAATCTGTACTCTATGATGTGGTTGTACAGAAGCCCATATATCTTCTGCCTCACCCTCAAGAATGCTAGTTTATGTAAATCATTTTAGGCTGATATGGGTAGTTAATCTGATATGAACTGACCATTTATTCCAATTTTAAATTATGTTTCAGTTTAATTGACTTGATCCCCCCCCCAAGTTTTGGCTTCCTCCAGTTTAAGTTCACCATTTCCAGTTTGAAGATGATTTTTGATATATTTTAAATGGCCTGCATTCTTATTAGTAACCATAATATGCATATTTCTTCTAATTCCAACTGCTAAATTAAACAGATTTCTGACACTTTTTTTTTTTTGGTAAAGACGACATGATGAACTCTATTATCATAACCTAAAGAGAGATGATATAAAAAGTTTGGATGAGTCAATCCATGTTTCTGATCACATTTAGGCTAAAATTCAGTCAGAAATAGATTTAAACAATCTGTACTCTTCGAGATTGTCTCTAATGAAATATCACCAGCCTCTCAATCACTTTGCTCAGTTAGTGTGTATACAGGAAGGAACTTGTCAGCTTTCAATGAGAAAGGTCAAATTAAAATGCTAAGAACAAACTTGAAAGTTCTATTGGAACATTTGCTGCATTATTTTTTTCTCTGAGATAACTCTTTCCTCCTGTGTGAAAGGATATCAATTATGCAACCTTCGGATTTGTGAATGGCTTATTTTCCTGTTGGAGATCAATAGGCAAGAAATAATCTGGTGTTCACTTCCTAGGAGTTGCTCTAATCGGACCTTCTTTTTAGAAATGTTTTCTCATTCTCCCTTGAAATCTTAATCCATCAACAATTATTAAGAAATCAGTCAATTGTCTGAAGACAGTTATAAAAGGCTGTTTCAAGAAGCCTCATTCATTACCTTTCACACAAGATGTACCTCAAGGTGAATTAATTACAGTTTGAAGTCTATTGACGCTGCTTGTAATTTTGTCTGAAGTGGTGAGGCTTATTGCTAAAATGTCATCTGTTTCATTATTAAAAATGCACTTATTTTCTGCACATCATATGTTAAAGCCAAGAAGGGATTCTATTCTGTGAATCTTTTATGATCCCTTGCATATAAAGCATTAGCTAATATAATCATATTCTGAATATTTTTTCAGTGCTCCATAGGGTACATTTAAGTAAAAAATTCCTTATGTTTCCTTGAGACATCTTACTAATAAGAATGGTGCATTGTGATAAATAATAAATATAACAATTCAAAAAATTTTAAATACAAACCAATAAAATTCTCTCATATCTCTATTCCTACTTGGCTTTTGCCTAATTCTTTTATAAAGAAACCCTGTCACATTTACCTGAAATCACGGAAATTTCATTTTGTCCCTCCTTTTGAGTCCTTTCTTTAATTTCTATTCCACTATTTTTTTCAATATTATGTAATTCTTTTCCCATGGTGAATTGTTCTGCAGTGAGCGGGCCATGGCGAGTTGGCCATGGTGAATTGTCTAGACTCCTCCAAGGTGTTCTGTCTCCCATTTGCTCATTCAGAGCATTTATTGCTGCTATAACTGACTCTGGGTTGAATAATCATTGATTTCCTTTCCTTTCCTTTCCTTTCCTTTCCTTTCCTTTCCTTTCCTTTCCTTTCCTTTCCTTTCCTTTCCTTTCCTTTCCTTTCCTTTCCTTTCCTTTCCTTTCCTTCCCTTCCCTTCCCTTCCCTTCCCTTCCCTTTCCTTTCCTTTCATTCCCCTCTCTCCTTTGCTTTGCTTTGCTTTGCTTTGCTTTGCTTTGCTTTGCTTTGCTTTGCTTTGCTTTGCTTTGCTTTGCTTTGCTTTGCTTTGCTTTGCTTTGCTTTCCACAAAACTCAAAAGCACCAATCCTTTTGCTATCCTGCTTCTTAAAACTCCAACTTTCACTTTCATAGCATATGATAGGAAATACCATGGCTTGTGTTATTCACGTTCTACGTAGATATGGACTTACCATAATATTTGAGTATCTTTTCCAAGGTGATTATGGATGTTCTATCAAGTGCTAGTCTGTAGAGCGTTTCTTCATTGTTTGATGGTGGATGACAAAAAGCAGAAGCTATCTGCCACTTAGACAGCTTCATTAACAGTTCTAAGGCTGGCTCTTATACCTTTTATAATTAGTTTTATCTTCTTAATATTGTATTTTACTCTGATTCTTTCACTATACTCCTTGACTTTAATAACATTTGAAGATCTTCTGCATTTTCAACAACCAGAATAATGTCATCAGCATAGTACAGGTTATTGATGTCTCTTACTCCAGTTCCAAAACTGGATTGTTCTTCCAATCTAGCTGTCTTCAATATACACTTCTCAAAAAAAATAAAGGGAACACAAGCAGAAGACATCCGAGATCTGAATGAATGAAATAGCCTTATTAAATACTTTGTTCGTTACATACAGTAGTTTTGTGTTCCTTTAGTTGTTGGAGCAGTGTATAAACTACTGTATGTAAAGAACAAAGTATTTAATAAGGCTATTTCATTCATTCAGATCTCAGATGTCTTCTGGTTGTGTTCCCTTTATTTTTTTGAGCAGTATATATTTAGCATATAAACTGAAGTAAGTGAAAATCTAAGCCTTGTCTCATTCCTTTGCTAACCTGGAGCCAGTCTATTTCACAAGACTGTCTGTTCTTTGACTTTCTGTCAAAGGTTTTTATAAAAATTATAGGTTTCACATAAGAACATGAAGTATTATGACATTGTCACTTCCTATCACATTCCACAGCTTGATGTGGTTGACAAGATCAAAAGCTTTTCTATAATAAGCAAATACTGATTTACTTATTTTACCAGGCAGAGGTAGAGGGTTTGATGAACTGGTGTAATAAAAACAGCCTAATTTTAAATGTAGGAAAAACAAAAGAGATCATTGTCAATTTCAGAAAAGGTAGGCACAGCCATACAGAGATGTATGGCCATACATCTCTGTGTATTAACAATTCAACTGTGGACGTGCTAGTAGTATCACATTTTTGGGTGCTCACTTCAGGAACTGGTTAGCTTGGTTGCTCAACAGTGAGATACATACGTACATACCAGTGGTGGCTTGCTCCCGGTTCAATCCGGTTCTATAGAACTGGTAGTAAAACCGGCAGGAGGCTCCGCCCACGCACCACGATGTCATTATGGGAGATCTGTGTATGCGCATAAGTTTCTGCGCATGCACAGAAGAGCACACGTGAACACGAGTAAAGAGAGAGCATGCGTGATCCCACTGTGAATCAGCAGTAAAGGTAAGTGGAACCCACCCCTGATACATACATACATACATACATACATACATACATACATACATGCATACATACATACATAAATGTGTGTATAGTATATGCATATGTATGTGCATGAATATGTATGGATATATACATTTTGGGAGCAGGCATCACAATTTCATTTTTTAATGTGTGCGAGTGTGTTCACAGAAAAAAAGTGACAATAAACGTTATCGTACCTTATATTTTGTTATTTCTTTTATGTTTCTTAATTATGCAGCCAACAGCAGCAATAATATCTATTATTTTTCAGCTTGATCATCTGACATCTCCCTAATCTGTATTGGATGACCCTAAATTCTATCTTGCTAGTAAAGATTTCCTCTGTCCAGTCCTGTCCACTCTACGGGGTGGTGCTCATCTCCATTTCCTAGCTGAGGGAGCCAGCAGAGTCCAAAGACACTTCCATGGTCATGTGACCAACATAACTATTCACTGAGGTGCACATAATGCTATTATCTTCCCACTGAAGTGGTACCTATTTATCTACTCATATTTGCATGCTTTTGAAGTGCTAGGTGGACAGGAGTTGGGTTGAGTAACAGGAGCTCACCCTGTTGCATGGTGTTTGGGTCTCAAACCCAGGCTGTTAGCTTTCCAGCTAAAATCTCAGTGTCTTTAACCACTGAGCCCTTGCTGATCTGTAAAGTAGTACAGCAGTTAGAATAAAATAACAGAGTTGGAAGGGACCTTGGAGGTCTCTTAGTCCAACCCCCTGATTAGGCAGGAAACCTTACATCACTTCAGACAAATGGTTATCCAATATCTTCTTAAAAACTTTCAGTGTTGGAACATTCACAACTTCTGGAGGCAAGTTGTTCCACTGATTAATTGTTCTAACTGTCAGGAAATTTCTCCTTAGTTAGGAGAACTTGCTTCTCTCCTTGATTAGTTTCCATCCATTGCTTCTTGTACTGCCCTCAGGTGTCTTGGAGAATAGCTTGATTCCCTCTTTTGGTGGCAACCCCTGAGATATTGGAACACTGCTATCATGTCTCCCCCAGCCCTTCTTTTCATCAAACTAGACATACCCAATTCCTGCAACTGTTCTTTATATGTTTTAGCCTCCAGTCCCCTAATCAACCTGGTTGCTCTTCTCTGTACTCTTTCTAGAGTCTCAACAGCTTTTTTACATCGTGAAGATCAAAACTGGATGCAGTATCCCAAGTGTGGCCTTACCAAGGCATTATAAAGTGGTATTAACAGTTCATTGGTCCTGGTTACATGTAGTTGACCAATAATTAAGTTAGGGACAATAGCTGAGATATTTTTGTGGGAATAAATTTTGTGGTATTATACAACTTGTAGCTCATTTTTATAATAAAGTTAAATTAATATGTGACTTTAGTAAACCCAATGCAAGTGTACCTCATCCTACTGTTTTTGATCTGATTGGAAAAGACCTCTAATTATTTGAGATCTGATCACTAAATTCCCAACCAATGTGTTATTTATTAAGGTTGCAATGCTTTCTTACTTAATAGGGCCACTGAATTTCATTCATGCTTGTTCTCCATACTGTCAGCTTGTCAATGGTTGCTCTACATGTTTTTTTTCCCTTTTCTCATTATCCCAAATAACTTCTTTCTGATTGCTTTATAGATCTCTCAATTCTTTTCTCTTCTCATAGCCTACAGTGTAATTACCAAGCAAGCTAAGGTCTCATAAAATGGGATAATATAACAAAATTAGAAATGTCAAGCATCACAATAATATCACAAAAAAGCAATACAAATAAGTGTTACAATATGATTATTACAACCAGTGTTTGGTGTAATATTACTTGATTTTTCTCGGACAACAAATCAGTTGCATATAATGAAAACAATTACAGAGCTGCAGATTTATGGATTAAAACTTCATGAATTCATAAATACTAATTTCTAAGTCAGTTAATGTGTCTGCATTTTAATATATGGAGGATTTAAGCTATTCCCTTTTCAATTAAAGATACACAGATAATGAAACAGCCGCTCTAGCATGGAGACCTCATAGAATCCAAAAGGGAAAATCTTCCTCTGCTTCCTCATGCATAAGAATAGACTGAAGATTTATTAGATCTAGAAATTAAAGGGAAAATTGATATTAAGATGCTCTGGGAATAGATATGAGCATTTGATCTCCACGTTAAGATCTCTATTAGCTTGCAGCACTTGTACAGCAGCACATGAAGCTTATAACTCACCACCAACTCTGTGTATTTGTGTTTGTGTGTGTGCATGGTTATCTAACAGAAAATATGTGCATATGACTTGGAGGTACAGGTTTCGTACTAATTAGTTACACTATGGATTAAATAATTCAGCAGGGAAAGGATCAGCCAGTTTTTTTTAAAAAAATAGCACCAAATAAATTCTGCAATTTTATAGTTTCATTAGCATTTCTAGCTCCCTCCATATATATTGCTGTTTTCAGGGAACCACTTAATAATCTGACATCACATTATTCATTTTACCTAAAATCATAACCACAGTCTTAAATCCGTTCATGTATTCTTTTCACAAAATATTTTATCCCCTAACATAAAATCAAGGTAAACCTACTCAATGATCTGCATGTAAATGATCTTATTTCCAGTTTCCAAATTACTGTGTGCATTGGAGCACAATTACTTCTCCATTTTGGCTCATCTTTTATGATCTATGAGCTCAGAAAAGTGCAAACATAATATATCCATCTTGTACGCACACATTCTGAGACCGTGAGATACATGTACAGATATGGACTTCAATCCCTTGCAGCATGAAACTGCGGATAATAAAAACTATAAATAATGAAATGGAGTCTCAGGGAAGTGGAATGTGTTATGTCCTTATAAGGACATCCGCCCGGATTGGCTGCAGCAATCGGGCGGGAGATTTGAATCCCTGTCAAGGGGCGGTGCGTCTGCCGGGAGCGAATATAAGGAGAGCTCCGGCAGCGCGCCAGCAGTCTTCTTTTACTTGTTACATTGTAAATAAAGCTGTTACATGTATCGAGCTGGTCACGTCTTCTGTTCCTGCGCCTGATCTAACACTGGCGATGAAGGACTAGAGAAGAGAACCCGAGAAAGACTCAAGGCACGATCGCCCACCGAGCTGAAGTCACTACACCACAGCGACTTCCAGAATGGCTACCCCGCAAGCCCCGATGACCGCGCTGAACCCGTTCGACCCATCCCGGGAGAAGTGGAGGTCATACATGGTCCGATTCTGGCAATTCCTGCGAGGTAATGGCTACCAGAACCTCGACGATGAGAGGAAAAGAGCCCTCTTCCTGGCTCATTGCGGATCGGACGTCCTGGAGATGGCGATTGACCTCGTGGCGCCCAGGGACATTGAAGAGATGTCCTGGAACGACCTGCAGGAAGTCCTACAGGAGCACTACGCACCTACAGGCACCCCCATCGCAAACAGGTTCACCTTCCAGCAAAGGAACCAGAGGGAAGGTGAATCCATCAAAGAATTCGTGGCAGCGCTTCGCCAAATCGCTGCCAACTGTGAATTTGATAACGTAGACAACGCTATCCGAGACCGCGTTGTGTTTGGGATGCGAGATGTGGGTCTGCAGAAAAAGTTCCTCAGCCGAAAAAGGATCCCGCTCAAGGACGTCCTCGATGAAGCAACAGCGGCTGAAACATCCGAGAAGGCAGCCGCCGCAATGGTGAAAGCCAGAGGGATCCATAAGATCCACAAGTCGGGCCTGACCTCATCAGACGAGGCAACCATGCAATCCGAGTCTGATGAGGAAATGGCCGTCCACAAGGTTTCCCGCCCCCCCAGGCGGGAAAACCCAGAGCATGGCGACCGGGGAGAACGATGCGGCAGCTGCAGAGGCGATCACCCCAGGGCAACCTGCAGATGGAGGGACGCGACCTGCCGTCGATGCCTGAAGAGGGGGCACATCGCCGAGGCCTGCAGAGCAACAGATCCAGCCCCGGAACCGCCCAGACCTCGTTTCCGCGAAAATCGCAAGGACAACCAGAGGACATCCAAACGGTCCTCGAACCAGTCCCGGCGCGGGGAGGAGGAATATCCCCGCAACAGAACGGTGCACCAGACCACCATCGCTCACACAAGCGACGAGGGAACCACCAAGTTCCACGTGACGCTGCTGGCAGAGGGGTCACCGTGCAAGATGGAGGTAGACTCCGGGTCCGCCTACTCCATCATGGACTGGCAGCACCTACAGCAGCTGAAGCCCTCATACAAAAAGACCCAGCTGAAAACCCCGAAGGCGAGGCTTGTGGACTTCAATGGAAACCCCGTCGAAATCCTGGGCAGAGCCACCATCCACGTGAAGTACAACGACTTCAACGGAAAGCTGCCCATCACCATCGTGGAGCACAACCGACCGAACCTGTTAGGCGTGGAGTGGTTTAAGCCGCTAGGACTTTCAATTCAGGGTATCCACGAGATCCACAGGGACGAACTCGACACCATCATCGAAGAGTTCAAGGAAGTCTTCGATGGTAAGCTGGGGAAATTTGTGGGGAGGCCAATTTCTTTTAATCTGGACAAGGGAATCACCCCAATTAGGCTTAAGCCCCGCCGAGTTCCGTTTGCCCTGCGGCCTAAAGTAGATGAACAGCTGGATAAGCTGATCGCCCAGGGCGTCTTGGAACCGATCGATCATGCTTCATGGGAAACTCCCATTGTGACCCCACTGAAGCATGATGGGTCTGTGCGCATCTGCGCCGACTACCGTTGTACAATCAACAAGGCGTTGGCACAGAGCGCATACCCAGTCCCAGTGGTGCAACACCTGCTGCATTCCCTGGGATCTGGATCAATTTTCGCGAAACTGGACCTGGCCCAGGCTTACCAGCAACTGCCAGTGGATGAAAAAACGGCGGAGGCCCAAACAATTGTCACGCACAGGGGGGCATTCAAATGTAACCGCCTCCAATTTGGAGTCAGCGCTGCCCCCGGCATCTTCCAATCTATGATGGAACGCCTTCTCCAAGGCGTTCCAGGGGTGGTGCCTTACTTCGACGATGTGCTCATCTCCGGTGACTCAAGAGCTCAACTCCTTGAAAGGCTCAGGCTTGTCCTGCAGCGGTTCAAGGCCAAGGGCTTGAGGGTCAGGCGTGATAAGTGCATCATAGGAGTACAGGAAGTCGAGTTCCTGGGCTACCTCATTGATAGCACAGGCATCCACCCCACCAAATCAAAAGTGGAAGCAATCCATGAAGCTCCAAGCCCAAAAAACAAAACGGAGCTTCAGGCTTTCCTTGGGTTGCTCAACTTTTATGCCATTTTCTTAAAGCAGAAAGCCACAGTTGCTGAGCCACTCCACCGCCTGCTGGGGAAATCGGCGTCCTGGAAGTGGGGCCAGGAAGAGGAAGCAGCGTTCCGAGCCATCAAGGGACTATTGACGTCCAAAAGCGTCCTCATCCAATACAGTGAGACGCTGCCCATCAAGCTGACCTGTGATGCGTCGCCATATGGGGTGGGGGCAGTCCTCAGCCACGAACTGCCCAACGGCACGGAAGCCCCCATCGCCTACTTCTCAAAGACTATGTCCGGCGCAGAACGGAACTACAGTCAGCTGGACAAAGAAGCCCTGGCCATCGTGGCTGGAGTGAAGCGCTTCCACGAATACCTCTACGGAAGACGCTTCACCATAGTCACCGACCACAAGCCACTCCTGGGACTCCTTGCAGGCGACCAACCCACCCCGACCTTCATGTCTCCACGGATGACGAGATGGGCCATCTTCCTAGCCGGCTACTCCTACCGGCTCGTGCACCAGCCAGGCACAGCCATAGGAAACGCCGATGCGCTCAGCAGATGCCCGTCAAAAAATCCAGTCGAAGACCCAGCCCCCACGCTCCACCTATTCCATATTGATGACGACACCAGCTGTCCGGTGTCATCCGCAGATGTGGCCGTTCACACCCAAAAGGACCCCACACTCCGCCAAGTGAAGTCCTGGATCCTCAGAGGGTGGCCATCGGAGAAGACGGAGGAGAGGTTCAGCCCGTTCGCCAGGAAACAGAAGGAGCTGTCCACCATAAAGGGCTGTCTGCTATGGGGAGACAGGGTGCTGATTCCAAGCACTCTGCAACGGCGAACACTAGAGACCCTGCACAAAGGGCATCCGGGCATTGTCCGCATGAAGGCCCTGGCACGGAGTTACGTCTGGTGGCCCGCCATGGACAGAGACATTGAGCAATGGGTCTCCAGATGTGACCCGTGCCAAGAAGTTCGCCCAGCGCCGCCGCAATCCGAAGTCGCAAAGTGGGAGACCCCCAGCAACCCCTGGTCGAGGATCCACATCGACTTCGCGGGTCCGATGCAGGGGTGACACCTCCTCATCGTGGTAGATGCCTTCTCCAAGTGGCTAGAGGTGATATCCATGGCATCTACCACAACAGAAGCGACGATCCGAGCCCTGCGCCGTCTGTTTGCCACACATGGACTTCCGGATGTGCTAGTTTCGGACAACGGCCCCCAACTCACATCCCTGGCCATGGAGTCCTTCCTGGCAGGACTGGGCATCCGCCACGCCCTATCCGCCCCCTACAGGCCGGCCGGAAACGGACAAGCGGAACGCATGGTCAGACTGACCAAAGAAGCCCTCACCAAGATGGGCCCGGGGGACTGGCAAGAACGCATCGATAATTTCCTCCTCACCCAGCACATCACGCCACATGCCACCACCCACAAGAGTCCAGCCGAACTGCTGATGGGCAGAAGGTTGAGGTCACCCTTGGACCGGCTGCACCCCCAATACAGCCCAGAAGTGACCGCAACCGCCAGCCGCCCGCTTCGCGCCTTCAGCAAGGGAGATTCAGTTTTCGCGCTGAATTTCAACGGCTCTCCTAAGTGGCTGAAGGGGAAGATTGCCAGCACAACCGGCCCCAAATCCTACACCATCGAGTTGGAAGATGGACAGGTCTGTAGACGTCACATCGACCAACTCCGGAAAAGGTGGGGGGGATCACACGAAAACCAGCCTGACGAGGGAGGCCTACAACACCCAGACGAGGTAGGCCTCCAACACCCCGGCGAGGTAGACCTACCATACCCAGACGAGGTAGGCCTACGACACCCCGGCGAGGTAGGCCTACAACACCCCGATGAGGTAGGCCTACCCCACCCCTGCGAGGCAGAGCAACGCCATCCCAATGAGGTCGGCCCAGCACACTACCAGGTACTGTCACGTCGGCAGTCCAGCGAGGTAGACCGGGGCCAACCGCACGGGGGATGGCAACACCAACCCAGCCAGGTGGGCACCGGGCACAACGGGGCCAGGGACCACCAACCCAGCCCGCAAGTAGACCGGTACCTGCCCAGAGGAGGAGCGGCGCACCCCACCAGTGACGGCAGCCTACGCCAGCCCAGCCAAGGAGACCGCAGTTCCAGGCGAGTAGACCGGGACCCATCCAAGACGGGCACCCCGCAACCCATGGGCAAGGGTGGCACACGGCTCCCCAGCGAGAGGGACCCCCGCCCATCTCCAGAGGCAGCCAGGAAACAACACCCCGACCCGGATGACCCCAGGCACCACCCGACGGTAGACCAGGGACTAGGGGGAAGGGAAAGCCGACAACAACCCGGCCAGGTAGACCTGCACCACCCCGGCAGGGGAGACCTCCGCCGCCCCGCAGAGGTAGTGCTGCAACAACAGCCCGACCAGGTCGACCGCCACCGACCAGACGGGGTAGACCGACGCCAGCCCGACCTAGCAGACCAACACCACCCCTGCGAGGTCGGACAACGCAACACAAGCCAGCACCACCCGCAGCCGGCGGGCCGGTCCAGAGGGCACCAAACAGAACCACCACCCACCCGGCACCAGGCCGAACCACAACCGAACTGCAGCGCCCGGGAGACCAGGGAGGAGCAAACGATGGACTTACCGAGACTCAGACGCTCTTCCCGGGTCGGAACCGAGCCACCGAGACGAGGCGACAGATCCACAGGCCAGGAAGAAGACCACCAGAACCAGCCATCCAAGGTCTGTGGTCCGGCCGGAGGCGCTGGGGGTGACCCCGCTCACTCGACAGCCGAACCAAGCCCGGTTCCGGAGAGGGAGCCGGGAGACGACAGAGCCCAGTCCATCCAGGTCGGAGACGGAGAACAAGTGAGACTGCGCAGGTCAGCTAGGGTGCCGAGGCGTCCTACGTACCTGCGTGATTACGTGACTTTTGTGGACGAGATTTGACAGTCCAGACTAAGGGGGGAGGAGTGTTATGTCCTTATAAGGACATCCGCCCGGATTGGCTGCAGCAATCGGGCGGGAGATTTGAATCCCTGTCAAGGGGCGGTGCGTCTGCCGGGAGCGAATATAAGGAGAGCTCCGGCAGCGCGCCAGCAGTCTTCTTTTACTTGTTACATTGTAAATAAAGCTGTTACATGTATCGAGCTGGTCACGTCTTCTGTTCCTGCGCCTGATCTAACAGAATGGATAGAGTTAGATTCATTATCTCCTATGACTACTTTCTCTTTCTTCATTCCACATATGTTTTCTGTACAACTTTCTCCTTCCCATTGCTCAATCAAAGCGAAACTCACTGGGTTGGCCCATTTATACAGGCTCCATGTGGTTTTCTTGAGCCAGCTAGTCTTTTTGGAAGCAACATTGGCAATGGTGGCAATAATCCATCTTGTGTCACACGGCTGACCTTGGCCTCTCAACTCCATGCAACTCTTTTAAGAACTTGGTAATCATTAATGTGAGTTTCATAGTGCTTACTCTTTATTTTTCAAGCCTATATTGTCATTCACCTATCAAAAGAAATACTGGAAAATAGTAGTGTCCAGCAGTATAACCAAACAGGACACAACAATCTGGACAGTGGAGAAATCCAATATTTTTTACTGCCGGTTCTGTGGGCATGGCTTGGTGGGTGTGGTGTGGCTTGATGGGCGTGGCTTGGTGGGCATGGCAGGATAAAGATACTGCAAAATCTCCATTCCCTCCCCAATTCTGGGGGAAGGATATTGCAAAATCTCCATTCCCACCCCACTCTGGGGCCAGTCAGAGGTGGTATTTGCTGGTTCTCCAAACTACTCAAAATTTCCGCTGCCAGTTCTCTGAACTGCTCAAAATTTCTGCTACTGCTTCTCCAGAACCTGTCAGAACCTGCTGGATTTCATCCCTGAATCTGGGTCCTCATTTTACAGACCTCAGAAGGATGGAAGGCTGAGTTCTCTTGAGCCAGTTAGGATCAAATTCCTGTCAGTGGACAGAGTTAGTTTGCAATACTGCATTCTAACCACTGCATCCCCACAGCTCCTATGAATTATGAATAATATTACAGTATACCGTATACCATTCTCTTGGACTTTCTTTGGATAAAAGAGTAAACTAGAGACAGATATTGCTTTTGGTTTGTGTACAAATAACAAGTAATGTTGATATAGCCATTCATCAAGTTATTGTTTCATCCTTTACAGAAGCATATTTTTATAGACATATACGTGCGCACACATTTCATGCCGTCAGGGTATGTCTAAGTTACACAGCTTTCAAACCTCTGATAACCAACATTTAACAGAAATCTGGTGGATACCATTCAACAAATAATATTTTCAAACCACTTGTTCCCATTGGAAAAACACTACAATCCCTGAGCAATTTCCTTTAACAAAGTACTGGGTTATAATAGCATGAATAAGCAGTTCCCTATAATGAAAAGTGTTCTCTTGGGAGGATGCTCATTTGTGGCCATACCCCAGGAATAATGAGGCTAATCGTGGAACATTAGTAAAGCTAGCCATAAATTAATTAAAGAGAAGGAAAGGAAAGGAAAGGAAAGGAAAGGAAAGGAAAGGAAAGGAAAGGAAAGGAAAGGAAAGGAAAGGAAAGGAAAGGAAAGGAAAGGAAAGGAAAGGAAAGGAAAGAAAGAAGAGAGAGAAAGAGAGAGAGAGAGAGAGAGAGAGAGAGAGAGAGAGAGAGAGAGAGAGAGAGAGAGAGAGAAAAGCAAGCAAGTTTTGATGTTATTTGGAATGCATTAGAATATCTAAAGTAAGGAGGGAATCAATTACAAGGGCAGAATAAAAGTATGTTTAGTTATTAGATGTTGAGAAGAATTATTCTGAATCTCAAGCCTTTAAATATGTAGAATAAAATAGAATAACAGAGTTAGAAGGGATCTTGGAGATCTTCTAGTCCAACCCCCTGCTTAGGTAGGAAACCCTACATCACTTCAGACAAATGTTTATCCAATATCTTCTTAAAAACTTCCAGTATTGGAACACTTACAACTTCTGGATGCAAGTTTTTCCACTGATTAATTGTTCTAACTGTCAGGAAATTTCTCCTTAGTTCCAAGTTGCTTCTCTCCTTGATTAATTTCCACACATTACTTCTTGTCATACCCTCAGGTGCTTTGGAGAATAGCTTGATTCCCTCTTCTTTGTGGCAACCCCTGAGATATTGGAACATTGCTATCATGTCTCCCCTAGTCCTTCTTTTCGTTAAACTAGACATACCCAGTTCCTGCAAACGTTCTTCATGTGCCTTATACTAGCTTAAATAGAAGCCCTCCTTGCTTATAGTAAAATGCAGGTCATCTTTGTTTTGTTCTGAATAATGCTGATTAGAATCTTGACCTCTAATTTATGGATATCTAAAAACAAGAAAAAGAGGAAAAGGTCCTTCCTTCCTTCCTTCCTTCCTTCCTTCCTTCCTTCCTTCCTTCCTTCCTTCCTTCCGAAGCAAATTAAAGTGGTCTTTTATTTTATTTATTTGCATCCAGCCTTAATTATCATTCCAAATAGCTCAAAGTAACAAACATATTCAACAGACTTTCCTCCTCTTATTTTCTTCACAATAACAACCTTGTGAGGCAAGTTAGGGACTGGTCCAAAGAGGTTGATTTAACTGTCAAAATGTCCATAGCATAAAATATTTTTTAAATGTTTCTGCGTATTCCTGAGGGGAGAGTGAGGGAAGAGAAAAAAGAAAGGAAGAGCTGGGAGAACGCCATTAATAATATTAATAATATTGCTTAACACATTGTAAGCCACCCTGAGTCTCCGGAGAAGGGCGGCATATAAATCAAATTAAAAAAAAAAAATAAGACATGTCAATCCATTGACGAGGAGGCCCAAAGTACTTCTCTTGAAAGTATACAGAACCCTGATATTTTTTTCACTATACTTCTTGATGGTTGACATTTTGCCTGCTTTTCAAAAGGATATTAACACACCAATAATTTATTTTCCAAAGGTGAATCAATATGGAGCAGGGCGCCTTATATGATTTTTTACAAGCTTGTGGACTGTGGGAGGCTTCATTTAATAATCACTATCATTTTTAATTAATTTTTCTTTATTAATTTTGTGTAGCCTCCAACCAAACCAGTTACCACAAAACCATCTTCTTCTAAAGATAGGACTTTTCTACTTTTCTAAATTATAAACTGAGGATACTTGAAAGTGAATTGCCTCATTTCTGCATACAATTGTTTAGTCATCTTTACAAATGACTTCATTTAAACCAATAATATTTAAGACATCTTAAAAATTTCCCAATAAACTCAACCAATGACACCACACACACAATCCCACACATGTTGTGGAAAGTCAGCGCCCATCCCTCTCCTAGGAGAATATTTTGAGGAATATTAAAAAAAGGCAAGGTATTATATTTCCCTAAAGGATAAATATATTTTTTAGAATCAGGAAGCAGCATCCAAGTCTTTCTTAATAGCACCCAAGCAGAAACTGAGGAGGCAGCTTTTAGAAATGCATATTTGGTAATCCACTCAAGACAGGATATTTTGAATCTCCCTGCAACAAAGTCTGAACAAAGGCAGAATGGTAGGATTAGCCTTCACTCAAGATCTAAGACAGGACATTAAGCCACAATAGGAATTGCACAACACCCTTTCAGAATACAAACCCCTTCATTGAACCATTCCAGAGCAGTCCAAACTTTACCTGGAAGTTCAGATAAACAATAAATCAGAGGTAAACTAGTTTAGCTCAGACATTCATTGGCATCCTTCAGTCTCAAGAGACTTTGGTATCGTGCTCTGGAAAGAGATCCTAAAACAGCATCTAGTGTGGCCAATTCGAGAGTGGCAATCCCTTCTACACTGAGGGCAGATACATTCTGTCCCCAGCCCAGCCCCCAGCTTTCGCTGGTTCCGGGACTGAAGCTCAGACAAGCACCTAGGATTTGCATTTCCTCTTTTGCCTATAGAGCCAGCTATGACCCCTATATAACCCCTACATGACCCCATAGGAATCTGACAACAGCCAATAGAATACATGTTCTTGCACAGGAACAGGAATCTCAAGGGCAAAGCCCAAACAAGGTATAAAAAACCCCACTCTCAACTCCATTTTGTCAGCTGTCCAGAACCAGAAACCCATGTGGTTCTGCTTTATCAATAAACCATCTTTCCAATCAGCCTCCATGTTTCCAGTGTCTTTCTCCCAGCTTGAAACTGAACCAGATGGATATTTCTTCCCACAACGTGAACTCTCCTTCTTCCTTTCTCCATACCTAGAGCAATCTGGTAACTGTAGACATGGAAAAGATGGTTTGCTTAATCAGCACTCTTCAATAATTGTCAGGCAGTAAAAAGGCTTAAATTTCCCTTTCATTGAAGGGATTAGCAAAGCCACTGACTTTGCTGCTGGCACTTTCTATCTCTCAATTGAATAAACATAGCTAAAAGGACATCCCTTCCTATGCTAATCTGGTTAACTACTCACCACATTCCAATTAGTTAAAACAATCAAATTGTATCCATTAGTGTAATTAGCTAATTGAAGGAAAACTGTTTGTGTTTGCATGACTGGCTCCTGGAAAAAGGTGGACTTTCTTGGAACTGTCAACATAACAGACAATCTTTATCAATCAATCAATCAATCAATCAATCAATCAGAATACAGTAGAGCAGGAAGGGATCTTGGAGGTCTTATAATACAAACCTCTTCTCAAGCAGGAGACCCTATACCATGTCAGACAAGTGACTATCCAGTCTCTTTTTAAAAACCTCCAGTGATGAAGCACCCACAACTTCTGAAGGAAAGCTGTTCCACTGGTTAATTGTTCTCCCTGTTAAGAAGTTTTTCCTTAGTTCTAGGTTGCCTCTCTCCTTTGTGAGTTTTCATCCATTGTTTCTTGTCTTGTCTTCTGGTGCTTTGGAAAATAAGTTGACCCATTCTTCTTTGTGGCAGTTCCTCAAATACTGGAATACTACTATCACGTTACTCCTAGTACTTCGTTTCTCTAGACTAGCCATATCCAATTTTTGCAACCATTCTTCATATGTTTTAGTCTCCAGTCCTTTAAGCATCTTAGTTGCTCTTTTCTGTACTTTGAAGTTGATGAAACTAATAACCAATAACATTATTTATGTTAGGAAGTCAACTCTCCTTTTAAACTTTTTTTTTCTACAAATGCCATTTCATTTTCTTTGTCATATGGAAACTGTTGATTGCAACTCAATAAATCATTTTCTTTCCTTTTCAGCAATGAGCATTTTTCTTCTTTGATTCATTTGCATGAATAAAAGGAATCATATTTTGCAATACATCTACTTTAAATGTGATGAAGTATGAATCCAAGGTAATGGATTACATCAATACATCATGGTCAAATATATCAATCCATATATTTGACAATATTATTGCACTGTGGCTAATTCAAGCAGATGCAATTTCACATTTGAAGAAGAAGCATATTAAAACACACTTTGTGAATACTACCATAAATCCTTATCATTAAATATAGAAAATGTCTTAACAAGACAAAACATATAAGCTAGTTGGGAAGAATCAGAAGGGAAGATGAAAAAACTGTAGACATACTACACTCTGAATTGTGATGTATTATACCTTGAGCTGTCACTTTTAATCATACTACTAAGAAAAAAATGGATTGAAATGTGGCTGGTACCTCTACATTGTCTCAATGTACAATGTACCTCTATGAATCTCTATAAATTGTGAAATGTTGAGAATAATTTTTCTGGACTCTTACATCTTTTCTATAATCTTTTCTTTTCTATAATCTTCAAAGACTTGTTTGATCTTCTGGACCATTTAATATTTAAATATCTTTAAATGTTTTATTTCAATTAAAGCATTTAATGTCTTTGTCAATTAATCTGAATATTTTTAGACTTGGTGTAAGTGATTGGCTGGTTTTAGACTTTTAGCAGGTGATTTTATTCCTTTGTTCTGTGTTAAATGATCCATTGTAGTTTTCAATTTCATTCTTTCTGCCAATTTTAAATCTCAGTGGAGAATTTGATTGTATTAGGGATAGACTTTTAAGCATAGTTTTAAACATTACTATGAATCACCAATTCATATTATGAATAAGCTTGTATCCAAACTGAGATTGAAAGAATTACCTAAATCTTTCCTTATAAATCATGGGTGTCAAACTCGCTGCATCACATTGCCATCACATGACATTTCATGACATTTTTCCCATTCACAGAGCTGGGGTGGGTGTGGCTTGCACAAGACACATCCTGCCTGTGGGCCGCCAGTTTCACATCCCTGTTATAAATCATATAAATTATACAAAGTGATGTTCATCTACAAAGTTCATTATTATTTACATAAACAGATGTTCCAAATGATTTCAGACATGATTCTTTGTCCAATGTTGGAATCAGGACCAGTTTTCTGTGGTTAAGATATTGAAATAGAAGCTGAGAAACCATGAATTCCAGTCCTCCCTTAGGTTTGAAAGCTGGTTGAGATAGTTGAGAATGGACAAGTCAAATTCTTTAATCATCCCTCCCCATTACCATAGTAGTTGTTGTGGAGAAAATACCGTGTTTTCCCCAAAATAAGACCCTGTCTTATATTTTTTGGAACCCCAAAATAAGCGCTTGGCCTTATTTTCAGGGAGGTCTTATTATTTTGGAGCAAGATGGGGCTCCTCTTGCTGTCTTATCTGATTTCCAGCTCTGTGTTTAAATATTTTCAGGGAGGGCTTATTTTCAGGGGGAGGCTTATTTTAGCACATGCACTCAAAAGCCTGATTGGGTTTATTATCAGGAGATGCCTTATTTTTGGGGAAACAGGATAAGAGATGAGAGCATTATGTATGCCATCTTGAGCTGTACAAAATAAATATAGGATACACATCTAATAATACTTGTTGCCAATATCACAGGACAAATATGAAAGAACAAGCATTATGGGAAGGATATAATAAAAAATATTTGTGAAAACTTAGAAAATTACTGCAGATAAAAATATGGGAATTTTACTGCATTGACTGGCCACTCCAATACATGCCACAAAAATAAAAAAAATATTTTTGTCATTTATGCCATATGGTCAAATGATTAGCAGCAAATTCAGATTTCTACTGTTTGGCAGTCCTGTAGCTAACCATGCTTTCCATGCTTTGCATGAAAATAAGATTAAAGAACATTTCAGATATCTGCCATAAACAAAACTGGATGCTTACCCACCACAAATGCCACTTATGGAAATAATACCAAACTATCACTAAAACCACATTTTGGATCCAGTTGTATCATAAGAGTAAATCCTACTCATCTTTCTCAAAAAAATATAATACTCTTAAAATAAAACACTATTTTTTAAAAAACCTTTAAGTGATTCTCAAGAGTTAATCAAGTTCCATATTGATTTTGGTCTTGCTTATAGAATAGAATAGAATAGAATTCTTTATTGGCCAACACAAGGAATTTGGCTCTCAATGTACATAAAAGAAAAGATACGTTCATCAAAAATCATAAGGTATAACATTTAATGATAGTCATAGGGTACAAATAAGCAATCAGGAAACAATATCAATATAAATCGTAAGGATACAAGCAAGAAAGTTACAGTCATACAGTCATAAGTGGAAGGACATGGTTAGTGGGAATGATGAGAAGATTAATAGTAGTGCAGACTTAGTAAATAGTTTGACAGAGTTGAGGGAATTATTTGTTTAGCAGAGTGATGGCATTCGGGAAAAAACTGTTCTTGTGTCTAGTTGTTCTGGTGTGCAGTGCTCTATAGCATCGTTTTGAGGGTAGGAGTTGAAATAGTTTATGTCCAGGATGCGAGGGGACTATAAATATTTTCACAGCCTTCTTTTTGACTCGTGCAGTATACAGGTTTTCAGTGGAAGGCAGGTTGATAGCAATTGTTTTTTTCTGCAGTTCTAATTATCCTCCGAAGTCTGTGTCTGTCTTGTTGAGTTGCAGAACCAAACCAGACAGTTATGGTGGTGCAGATGACAGACTCAATAATTCCTCTGTAGAATATATTCTATATATTTGGTTTATCCACATCAAAATAATCATGCATGCACTACATTATTATGATGGGGCACTGACATGCTCACCAAAGACCAATGAAGGCTTATCTCTTCTATGGGTGTTTGAATTATTATGTATTAAACAGACCTAAATATATATGGATTTGATATTGCAGTGCATTTCAGCACATTTTGAGCTGTTGGCGAAACTTAGTCACTACCACTTGGAAGTAGATCCTTTGTTCTACTTCTGGTGTGTTGTTAGAAACAACTTGAGCAATAAATGATTACTAAGCAAGTTAGTGTCTCCGTTTCTCTTCTAAACAACTGTGGTGCTTGTATTATTCCTTGCTGCTTTGCTAACAATATGTTTTCTGATTATATAAGGGAAAAATATTAAGCTGTATAAAACCCACTACATGAAGTTATGAAATTGAGAAAGTTAATGGGCTATTTCTTTTAAAGACAATATTTTCAAATTCCATGAAGTCCCCCTATAATTTTCTGGTGCAACTAATTTTCACAAAGCTCCCCGAGTAGCACAAAGGATGGGGACATTTTTGTTTCCGGTGGCCAACTTCTAGAGGTCCACAGAAGACATCCAAATGAAATATCTTCTTTTGAGTTTTCTCTTGTTGGACTACCTCAAATATGGTGATTCTCAGCTTGCCTCTCTTGTTTGCATATATTGGACAGCAGATTCTACATCACCATCTTTTAAGGAAAACAAGGAAATAACAGTCCAATAAAAAATGTGATACCATATTCAGTTCTAATCAGGGGTGAAATTCAGCAGGTTCTGGAGAACTGATAGAGGAAATTTTGAGTAGTTCGGAGAACCGCCAAATACCACCTATGGCTGGCCCCAGAGGGGTATGGGAATGGAGATTTTGCAGTCTCCTTCCTCTGGAGTGTGAAGGGAATGGGGATTTTGTAGTCTCCTTCCCCTGGAGTGGGGTGGGAATGGGGATTTTGCAGTCTCCTTCCCCTGGAGTGGGGTGGAAATGGAGTTTTTGCAGTAGCCTTCCCCTGCCACACCCACCAAGCTATACCCACCAAGCCACACCACGCCCACCAAACCACGCCCACAGAACCAGTAGTAAAAAAAATTGAATTTCACCACTGGTTCTAATTGCTTCTTTGTTGAATTATGGAAGCACAACTGTTTACTAATACTGGCAAAGCAAATAAAGCAAACAAACTGCTTACTGGAATTTTCTTTGAATCACAATATGACATCTATATCCATAACCAACAGACCAAACAAATTATTTCTCATCTGCTATATAAACTTTCCTGAAAGAAAATTTGCCTGTATTGAAAGCAATATATTTTCTACAGGTAATCTTTGACTTATGATCACAATTAGGTTCAAAATTTCTGTTCCTAAGTGAGATGGTTGTTAAATGAATTTTGCCCCATTTTGCAACCTTTTTTATCACAGTTGTTAAGTGAATCACTCAGCTGTTAAATTAGTAACACAGTTGTTAAGTGAATCTGACTTCTCCATTGACCTGTCTGCTTAGAAAGTTGCAAAAGTTCATAACATGGACTCCAAAAGTCCAAAAGGTGCTTTTTTTCCAAGAGGGCTGCAAAAATATTTACAGACCCCTCGCATCCTGGATATAAACTGTTTCAACTCCTACCCTCAAAATGAAGCTATAGAGCACTGCACACCAGAAAACTAGACACAAGAACAGGTTTTTCCCGAACGCCATCACCCTGCTAAACAAATAATTCCCTCAATACTGTCAAACTATTCATTAAGTCTGCATTACTATTAATCTTCTCATCGTTCCCACCACCCATCTCCTTCCACTTATGACTTTATGACTGTAACTTGGTTGCTTGTATCCTTACGATTTATATTGATTGTGTCCTAGTATGATTTGATTGCTTATTTGTACCCTATGACCAGTGGTGGGATTCAAATAATTTAACAACCGGTTTTCTGCCCTAATGATTTCTTCCAACAACCAGTTCACCAAACTGCTTAGAAAGTTAACAACCGGTTCTCCTGAAGTGGTGCTAACTGGCTGAATCCCACCACTGCCTATGACTATTGTTAAGTGTTGTACCTTATGATTCTTGATGAATGTACCTTTTCTTTTTATGTACACTGAGAGCATATGCACCAAAGACAAATTCCTTGTGTGTCCCATCACACTTGGCCAATGAAGAATTCTATTCTGTCCTATTCTATGAACTCCAAAAGTCCCAAAGGTGCTTTTTTTTTCAAGAGGCAAATGGACTTCCTTGTTTTTCTTTGAAGACGTTTTGTTTCCCATCCAAGAAGCTTCTTCAGCTCTCTAGAACATTGCAACCATCATAAACAAGAGTCAGTTTCCAAGCATCTGAATTTTGATCACATGACAGTGGAGATGCTACAATGGCGATAATCACTTTTTTCAGTGCTATTGTAACTTCAAATGGCCACTGAATGAATTGTTGTAAGTCAACAACTACATGCATTGACCTGAATCAAGTTATGAATTTGCTTGTTATAGAACTGGCAACTCCATGCTATCTTTACCTAGGTTTGACTGTCATTTCAAAACATTTTCTCTATGTAGTGAATTAATGGACTGCCAGATACATTTTTGTATCATTACAGAACTATTTCATGCAAACCACACTTAAAAAAAAACATTATTTTATTTATTATTGAAAATAGATACTGTTATGTATTGAATGTATATAGTTGTGTTAAAGTGAAATTAACCTTTAGATCAGAGGTGGGTTTCAGCAGGTTCTGACCGGTTCTGGAGAACCGGTAGCAGAAATTTTGAGTAGTTCGGAGAACCGGTAGTAAAAATTCTGACTGGCCCCACCCCCATCTATTCTCTGCCTCCCAGGTCCCAGCTGTTCGGGAGGAAATGGGGATTTTGCAGTAACCTTCCTTTGGAGTGGGGTGGGAATGGAGATTTTACAGTATCCTTCCCCTGCCATGCCCACCAAGCCATGCCACGCTTACCAAGTCACACCCACAGAACCGGTAGTAAAAATTTTTGAAACCCACCACTACTTTAGATGACCCCAACTGTTTTGAAGGGAAACTTAGAACATTTATAGTTGGACGGGCTTTTTCTAGTTCTATGATTGGTTAAGGACCTGTGGGCCTAGAGTATAAATAACAGGCATTTGCCTGAAGTTCCTCAGTTCTATTTTTGAGTCAATAAATGTTGTGTAGCTGGTTCTTGCTTACTGAAGCCCAATATACAACAGATACCATTCTCCTTTTTGTATAAATCCTATAGTCTGAATATTTAAAATATGTGGCTGCGGCAATGTCTACTAATTTACTCTAGTTTTAAAAGAGAGTTAGACGATTAACCTAGGAATAAATTATTCTGAGCACAATGCACATTGGATTGAACCACAGTTTGTTTAAACATGGTTTATTAAGTCACAATTGGCTGGGTTAAAAAGTAATGCATAAATAATGATTTATAAATCAAATTGATTGGATTGCCATAATGTGACCCCTGCAGTCAATTAAAAAAAAAGTGTATTCAGCTAATGAAATAGCTAAATGCATAAGATTGCTCCGTTAATGAATGCAAAGGGTTATTAACCCTAATTGCAAAATGCCACATCCAAGATCAAGGGCAGCAGGCTTTTGAATCAGTTGCTAGGGAACAAGAATAAAATAAGCCCTAAGATCTTGTACATTGGTTACCCAGGGACATCTGATTAACTATTATAGGAAATTGGGTGGTGGTCTGAGCAGCCTTGCTATGCTTATATTTTTTTCTGTTTGACAAAATAATAGTTCTCTATATCTTGATAACATAAGTTCCCTATGTTCTACACTAACAGGCCTTGTTGTGGCAAATTGTATGCTGCATTAGCCACAACCTACATCAGTGGTGGGTTTAAAATTTTTTTATTACCGGTTCTGTGAGCATGGCTTGGTGGGCATGGTGTGGCTTGGTAGGCGTGGCAGGGGAAGGTTACTGCAAAACCTCCATTTCTTCCCGATCAGCTGGGACTCCAGAGGCAGAGAATAGATGTGGGTGGGGCCAGTCAGAATTTTTTACTACCGGTTCTCCGAACTCCTCAAAATTTCCGCTACCGGTTCTCCAGAACTGGTCAGAACATGCTGAAACCCACCTCTGACCTACATGATTTAGAGTAAATGTACTACTTTTTATTGTATGCCAGGCTTGATCTTGAAATCTTTGAAGGAAGAATAATGAAGGAGAAGTGAAATTTGTTCCTTTGTTTAAGCTAATTTTTCAACATTATGAATGAAGCGGGGAAAGATCACAAGATAAAATCTTTGCCTGCTGAAGATTATCTGACTGAATCCTGAAGGGAACTTCCCCCTTTCCTACACACAAACTCACACACACACATACACTCCATGACAATTTACATACGTTTGATGGATATAGTATATGGATATATTTTTTAAATTTGCTTAATTTAGTTTGCATATTTTAGACATATCTGATACTGGCCTGTGTCATGAACCACTTACCTAATCACATTTGTTACATGGAATAATTCAAGTTCTCCTCCATAATTTATGTGCTATCCGGTACAAAGTCCTATAATTGCTGCTAGAATAATCTTCTACAATCCACAATTTTCCATGCACAAATATAGGTAAACTTTAGAACCTTTAACACTATCTATATAGGTAGTCTTTGACTTATGACCATAATTGGGATTGGAACTTCTGGTGTTAAGTGATGCAGTCATTAAACGGTGGTGTGCTTATGTTATGCTCGATTTTACAACCTTATTTACTGTGGTCTTTAAACAAATTGCATGGTTGTTAAGTGAATTCAGCTTCTATCATTGACTTTGTCAGACCCTTCTGGGAAGATTACAAAGAGTGATCACATGACTCTAATATGCTGTAACCATTGTAAATATGTTCCAGTTACCAACTTGTAAATGCATGGACTTGGATTTTTTCCAGTGCTTTTCTAACTTTGAACAGTCATTAAACAAATCTAATTAATGCAATGCATATTTCTACATTAGTAGTGTTGATATATGCGTACACATTTTCCTTGTGGAACACTGGCCAACAGTGACAATAAAATCAGTACTTTATTATACTCCTAAAGGATACATTGAAGAGGTGGGTTTCAGCAGGTTCTGAACAGTTCTGAAGAACTGGTAGCGGAATTTCTGAGTAGTTTAGAGAACCAGCAAATACTTCCTCTGGCTGGCCCCACTCTCATCTATTCTCTGCTTCCCGAGTCACAGCTGATTGGGAGGAAATGGGGATTTTGCAGTAACCTTACCCTGGAGTGGGGAGGGAATGGAGATTTTACAGTATCCTTTCCCTGCCACGCCCACCAAGCCATGCAATGCCCACCAAGCCACACCCACAGAACCGGTAGTAAAAAAAAATTGAAATCCACCACTGATACATTGATAGTTTTTTAGACAGACTCAGAGATAGGGGGAAATTACTCTATGTATGAATTAGTATAGCCATGCTCTAGAGAGCAATATCTTCCTTCCATTCCCCGCAGTGCTCATTTATGATATGCCTATTTGACTATCAAAAATCCTTGCATCTTTTTCTCATTTTTCCCTAGAATCAGAATCAGAATCTGGATGTCATCTAGGTAGAGTGTCTTTTAAATTACTATCTTCAATAATGCATTATCTGGGTACTCACCTGGCACAAGAATGAAAAAGTACTTTTTGAAAAGACTACTAAGACAATATAATAACAGCAACTATGCCTTCTTATTTCCAGACTGAAAGCTCTATTAAATTAGCACATCAAATACACACTGCCATTAAATGTATACTAATCAATTCTGGCTGTTTGACAGTACTTATAATATAGTTATTTGCAATGTAATCCTTCACTGCCTACTGAAGAGTTATCAGAATCAGTAATGGTTCTAATAAAAACATGGGGTTGTTTCTGAAAGCAATGCAGAGAAAAATTCATTTGTCAAGGAAGAAATTAAATGTTCATAAGGTGCATGAGGTACCCTGCAAGTACAGCTTGAAGTGGTTCTGAAATTAGGGCAAAAGTCCTCATGAAATTAGATTAAGGATCTCATTATACCGTCACAGTTTGTCCAGCCTTGTTAGACATTCATACCACAAGATAAACAACAAGTGGACAAGGAGAAAAAAAAATCTGTGTGCATATAACACATTTAGAAAGGTTATCAGTACATGTGTTTATTGTGGCATCTCTACCTCCTTCATTCTTTTTAGCCCCAAGAGGAAGGAAAATCCAGAGATCTTTATTGTGGGGTTCTTGGTACCCTGACATCTGACATTCTTCTCCAGAATCTAGCAATTCTGGGCATCTTTGCAAATAACAGTCATGTAGATTCAGTATGCCTAAATGGGTTTCCATCAGAACATTTCAAACAATTTACTTATTCAATAAATCACATATTTCTCTTTGCTTTATTTGGAGCCTTCCTCCTCATTCTTTTATTCTGACAACAAAAAAGGAAGTGATTTAGTGATTTTTTTTTGTGTGTGTGTGTGCTGATCTTTCCTGCTTATCTTTGTCTCTTTCTTCCTGACATCAGCTGCCCTCAAAGAAGCTATTTCACAATCATGTCACAAATGCCTTTTGTTGAGCAAGTGGCAGTAATGATGACTTGAAAGCATTGAAATTGTTGGTAGTTTTCTTCCTTGTGTAGGGAGTTTATAGAAGAATATTATAGAATCTGATCCTATATACAATACAAAAGAATATTATAAAAGCATAGTGCTGTAAAGCACTATGAAGTGATATATAAATCTAAGTGCTATTGCTATTGCTACTTTCAATCAACTTCAGTTGACTTCACAATAATTCACCAATAATTTTATACACATTAACCCAGAAGTAACTTCCATTGTTTTCCTCTTTTTTTCCCTTTAGATTACAGCTTAATCTCTGTTCTATGCCCTGCATATCTTTGCTTTTCTGAGACTGAGTTTTGTTTGTTTTTTTTGGTACTGAAACTCCCCTTCAGAAATGCAAGAAAACATGTCATTTGCTCTGCCTAAGCTTGCTTTCTAATTATAAAGTTGGGACAAGTTTCATTTATTAAAATAGACCCCCCCTTTTTTTAGAATAACATAGTTTAACTGCTGCTAGCCTCCAAAATGGTCATTAAAGTATACTTAAACTTTCTACATTGTGTGATTTTCCCCCTTTTAATGATCCTGCTTCAGGGTGGGGGTCAGGGTGACTGATTGGAGCTGAGCATTTACTGGCTAGATGCCCTTCCTGATGCCTACATGGAGCTCACAGCAGACAATTATTCCTTGCACCCAGATAATTTCTACATTGTGTAAAATAGGTCAGATGAATATATGAAACCTTTCCTTTGAAATTCAAACTACCTACATGTTATAGATCACCTCTTTCTTGAAAAAGACCATAGTGTTCCTAAGTAGAATGCATGTTTTGTCCTTCAGCAGTTTTATTCACCCATGTTTTAAAGGAAGTTTCTGAGTCCCTTGATTTTGGAAACTGCCAGATTTATTAATATTAACCAAGTGATGTGAACACATTGAGTTAAAGCCATAAGAATGTGTATGGCATTTTTATACATTACAGGATTGGGCTGATTCATTGACCACCAATTTCTATGCTCTAACACTTTCACTGTATTAATGTTTGGATTCTTTTTTTTAAATGTTTGACAATTGCCTGAATATAGATACAATTTAACAATGTGGAAGATTTTCCAAATAACACATATGCATTGAGGTTGCTTCTTTGTTGGAACTTACAGAATTGTGTATTTGAAATTCACCCAGAAAATACTGTTTCATGGACTGTTCAATTGTTAAATAGCTTTATAGCTGTAGTCAGTTTTTGTGCTACTGAAGCTAATTGCCCCACTATGACTCAATCTACCCATTCAGAGATATAAATATTAATGTAATCCTCTGCTTGAACAACTTAGCTCAGTTATGATAGATTTGCAACCATTTCTGGCCTAATAGATTGCTGAATCAATTATCTCTGCATCTCATGAATTTTATGATTGCTTGACAGAAAAGTGAAAAAGTGGTTGAATACAACTAGAAGTGTCTATACATTTTATGTCATTTGATAACTAATGAGAGTTGGTTGGCAAACTATCTAGCAATGAGTACAACTTTGGAACAATAGGTTAGGAATAGATCATTAGTGAGAAAATATATCTATCTTGATGGCATATAATCAATCAATCACCTTTTATTGATTCTCCAGTGTATTTGATATTATTCCATCTGCCTGTAGACTGGTTAAAAACAACAACACTGTATGAATGGATCAGGTAAATGCCATTCTATCATCTGATCTCATAGATATACAAGTCATCAGAGGTGGTATTCAGCAGGTTCTGACCACTTCGGGAGAACCGGTAGCAGAAATTTTGAGTAATTCGGAGAACTGGTAAATACCACCTCTGACTGGCCCCACCCCATCTATTCTCTGCCTCCTGAATCCCAGCTCATTGGGAGGAAATGGAGATTTTACAGTATCCTTCCCCTGGAGTGGGGTGGGAATGGAGATTTTACAGTATCCTACCTCTGCCCATCAAGCCATGTTCATCAAGCCATGCCACACCCACAGAACTGGTAGTAAAAAAAAATTGAATCCCACCACTGCAAGTCATGTCTGAAGAAGGTAAATTTGGTCTGAGAATAACTAAATAACTTGCAAGAAGATACTGTCTGTGGACTTGGAAAAATGGAGATAGCTAAGAAATCAAACTGGGTTTTGGCTGTTGAATGAATGCCAGTTCCATTTCAGTAGTCCAAAGACAACTGAAGAGGGAGCTGGAGGGAAGAGCTCTGAAGAGGAAGGACAAAAATGAACTTCCCCTTTCAGAGCTGCAATTTCAGCCATCCTAAATTGTAGGAAACCAGTTGGGCTCATTTTATAGTACTCCCGTTTAAGTCAAATTATTGGTTATCAGCTATTTGTCACACATGTTTTAAGGGCCTTTTCAAAGAAGGCAAAAAGTTAAACGTACATTATATCTGGTGGACTCAGTGTCTTATACTATAGATCTGTCAATGCTGGATGAATTATATTCTGATCCTTTAGTGCACTGAGGCACTAGTGTGAAGAGGTAACAAGCAAGTTATTATTGCTTGTATCGACTGAAAAAGGCTAAGAAGTCTATATTTTTCCCTTTGTTGTTGTTGTTGTTGTCCTTCTCTCTCAATACTGCAATATCTTTTGGCACCATTATATGATATGCCACAAGGACAGGAATCTGCCTTATGTCAGATCAAATCATTGATTTATCTAGCTCAGTATCATCTATACTGACCAGCAGCATCCTAGCAGAGATTTAGATGGCCTTTTGTCATCTGTACTTGAGGTATTTTCTTTTAAAAGTTGCTTTTTTTCTTTTTACAAAAAATAAAATAAAAAATGGGACACTGCATCTCTTCCAGCAAGTTGAATTATACAATTTTATGAGCAGAGATGTTATTCTCAAACTAAAAAGTAGGATGTTAAGAAGGCCAAATAATGCTCTATTGATTTAATTGCTGTTCTTTTACTCAAGTCCTATTGATAGCACTTGATATCACTGATATATATAATGATATCACACTTCATATAGCACTTCATCTTGATATAGATAGATAGGTGATGTGGTGGCTCAGTGGCTAAGACGCTGAGCTTGTCAATCAGAAAGGTTGGCAGTTTGGCGGTTCGAATCCCTAGTGCCACATAATGGAATGAGCTCCCATTACTTGCCTCAGCTTCTAACAACCTAGCAGTTCAAAAGCATGTAAAAATGCAAGTAGAAAAATAGGAACAACCTTGGTGGGAAGCAGTGGTGAAATCCATTTTTTTTTACTACTGGTTCTGTGGGTGTAGCTTGGTGGGTGTGGTGTCACTTGGTGGGCATGGTTTGGTGGGTGTGGCAGGAGAAGGATACTGCAAAATCTCCCTTCCCACCCCACTCCAGGGGAAAGGATATTGCAAAATCTCCATTCCCACCCCACTCTGGGACCAGCCAGAGGTGGTATTTGCCGGTTCTCTGAACTCTCAAAATTTCCGCTATGGTAAGGGACGCAATAAGGGACTTGGTGGCTCAGTGGCTAAGACCTGAGCTTGTCGATCGAATGGTCAGCAGTTCAGCGGTTTGAATCCCTAGTGCCACATAATGGGGTGAGCTCCCATTACTTGTCCCAGCTACTGCCAACCTAGCAGTTTGAAAGCACATAAAAAAATGCAAGTAGAAAAATAAGGACCACCTTGGTGGGAAGGTAACAGCGTTCTGTGCACCACGGAATTGTCATCAGACAGTGCTGGCTCTTCATCTTAGAAATGGCTGTTTAGCTTAGAGCACTGACCCCTAAAGTCGGGGACGAGTAGCACATATGTGTGAGGGGAATCTTTACTTTTTATTGATAGAAAATAGAAATGGAAAACAGACAAATGCCACCACAATCATTCCAGTAAGAGACTGCTTTGCAAAACACATGCAGTATATATACTTACAATACATAATGATTACAGCCTATTATTTGATGTTTACGGGGCAGGCATTTTGCAATGAAATCTCATATTAATGTCCTATCAGAGCTGAAAGGTTTGAATCTGTGTCCTCTAAGAGTCTTAGATGCTGTCACCTGGATTAGCAGCAATCCCTTAATTCAGAAAATATCTTTGCTAAGGAAATCAAATAAAACAACCCCGGTTTGGACAAATCCCAAAACTGTTAGGTCATTTATGTTCATGAAAACCATCCACTGTCACACAAAAAGAGTTCCATCAGAACACCATACAGCAGGGTGAGAACCCACTGTAGCACCCAGCAAACAGCTGGAGAGCAGGTACCTACATGAACAATTCAGGAAGAATGGATACCCACAGTCATTTGTTACAAGATGTCTGTCGGTGGGGAAGCAAGAAGAAAGCAAGAAACAAGGCACAAGACCAACTAATATATGGCACAACCTGCCATACATTAAAAACATTTGGTGAACAGCTTCCAAGAACTGCAAGTGGGCATTTCACACCACCCAGAGGCTATCATACGAGGACAAATTATGTACTGTAAAAATCGTTTGGAGGTGGGAGATACTTCCAATCTACTAGAACCTCTGCATGGATTGCCTTGTGACTATGTAAAACAGACTGGGAGGAATCTAGCCACCGGACTGCAGGGACATAAGTGAGTGGTCAGACAAGGAGACCCAAACTCATTGGTAGCCTCACATTGCAAGAAACAAGGACATATGTTCAATTTTGCAGCTACTAAGATTGTTGGACAAGCAGGCACAAAAACAGCCAGGGAAATTATTGAAGCCTGGGAAACAGGCCCATCATCAATCAATAGAAGTGCTGATTTACCCCCACCTTATCAAGTACTTAAGAGATGGGGGCTTGGCAGAATAAGGAAACAACAGACAGATGACTTAATAGCCAGCCAGAAACACCCCAATCTACATCTAAAAAGCTACATACAACAGCCACCATATACAGCAGGGGTATCAAAGTCAATTTCATTGAGGGCTGCATCAGGGTTGTATTTGACCTCAGGGGCCAGTGTGGGCATGGTCAACTTGATGTCACTTAGGGGACATCAAGATGGTAGGGACCATCTGCAGTGGCCTGAGTGCTCTGCCACCGAGAATGGGCTCCTGAGCTCTGTTTTCAGCTGTTTTCAGTTGTGATGGCCTTCTGCCGCTCTCTGCCAGTGAAAACAGAGCTGGGGGGCACACGGACCCCTGAGCTCCATTTTTGCTGGCAGAGAGCATCAGGAGGCCATCACAGCCAAAAACCGAGCCTGGGAGGACCTTGTGCAGCCCTCCTGAGCTCCATTTTCACTGGAAGGGGCACCACAGGCTGGTCCTTTGCTGTTTCTAGGACAGCCCCGCGGGCCAGATCTAAGCAACCTGCAGGCCAGTTCCAACCCCTGGGCCCTGAATTTGACATCCCTGATATGCAGTAAATGCCACACAGATCCAAAGCACACAGAGAAGTTTCCTGAAGATGGGCTCCAGCATGAGTCCAAAACCTTGGAAGACAAAAACCTCTGGTCCTGGTGACTGACCCAGATTGAATCCTGTAAGGAAACCAGCTGTTCTACAATGTAGGAAGTCAATCTGTTCTTTGGTAGAAACAGACTGTATTCTGTAAATTAGTCCATTAGAGTCATCCACACTAGGCAAACATTTAACATTAAACATTTCAAACTGTTTACAAGTTTGGCAAATATTATCAGATTTTTGTATTTATTTAAAAGTTGCTACTTAACACAGAATCACTTGCCAAGGGAAGGTTTCCACTGCATGTATTCTTTGGAGTCTAGAGAGCCTTTAATTTAGATTCCTTCATTAAGCAGAGGTTTGGATGTGACAATCTTAATAAACTATTCCAACTCTAAAAGATGTTGCTTTTATATCCTCAGATTTTCTTGTTAATAGATTAGGTTTTTTTTTTTTTTTAAAGTGCTTAAAAGAAATGAAACTATAAAGTTTCTGGGAGTCATTTCCCATTATATTTCACCATTTTATTCATCCCATCATCACACAGCTTTTATTCCTTGCTCCTTGCTCTTATACTCATTATGAACTAAGTCATTGTATCAAAAACTGTAGACATTTACAGTGTCATAAATGCTTCAGTCTAGTGTGTGTGTATGTGTACACTACTGAATTGTGGGCATCAAGTATTAATGTAGCTAAGACATGCACCCACAAATCCAAATATACAGTGGAACTACTTCAATATTTTTCTATCCACCTTTTCTACCTACACTTCACAACTGGGAACAAGTAAACACTTGTCTGAATCTCAGACTTAAATATTCTTTCTTCTCTCACATACTTGCTGTTTTCAAACTATAATTGCAATAGCACTTAGACTTATATACCGCTCCATAGTGCTTTACAGCACTCTCTGAGCAGTTTACAATGCCAGCATATTGCCCCCAACAATTTGGATCCTCATTTTATCAACTTTGGAAAGATGGAAGACTGAAGCTTGAGCCCAAGAGGATGGAACTCCAGGCTGTGGGCAGAGTTTGCCTGTAATACTGCCGTGTAACCGCAGTCTAACCAATGCACCACCAGGGATTTTATGATAATGAAGATGATAATGTTCATATTATCTTCTGGTTCATAAAGTAAATAGAGAATAAATTTTACTATAATATAACATTATGGAGCCAGTTATGTGTAGTAGTGATAGTGTAATGTAAAGCAATTTAGTGTTGTTACAATTCATTCATTCATTCATTCATTCATTCATTCATTCATTCAATTGTTTGTTCGTTTGTTTGTTCATTCATTCATACATAAGTACATAAATATATATCACATCTTTATTATTTTTATAAATAACTCAAGGCAGCTGATGTTATGGCTGAAGATAAGAATTTATTTCCAAGAAAAATAATATTAGGTTAGTGGGTTTGGCTGAATAATTAGTTGTATATTATGGATTCTATGAAGTTCTAAGTGAAAAGAGTGGGTTTTACTTGTAACCAGTAACTATATATGCAGTTACAGAATTTTTATTCTAAGATATCTGTCAAGAGTTGAAACAGCAAAATAAACCAAAAATTTGTATAAATTTGCTTTTCTTTTTTACTTAAGAAAGCAAATATTGAATCCGTTTCAATAATAGATTCAGAGCTGAAGAGGACAGAGCATTTTATCTGCTCTTTATCAAGGCCTGGAGACAGGCCTAGAAAAAATATACCGCTGGATAAGACAACTGTTCTTTAGGACATACTTGAGACACTCTGGGAATTTACACCGACAATCAGCAAGGAATTATATTCAGTTCTGCTTAAGTTCCTAAATACTGAAATCTGTATTAGCCTGCTGTTACTTTGTTTTATTACCTTGCTCAAGAAGTAACTGAAAGGAAAATGCAAGCAAGACTAATTTTGTTCTCCAGCTGCTTGAGAAACCATGAGCAAATCCACTGAAAGTGCTAGAGTTAAAGAAGCATAAAACTAGATCTAGTTTTAATGGCTAGGTGAGGAGCTTCAGCAGCCAAATATATGGAAGGAAGGACTTATGTGCAAGTTCAGGATTTAAATATTTAAGAAAATCTCACAGAACTATTAATTGACAATTAGTCAATTATAGTATTTATAGCACCAACTTCTGAAAACATCAACTAACGCCCACCAAACAAAACACCTCATCTGTAGTTGCCAACTATAAAAACTTTGTTCAAAAGTTTGGTCTTCAAGGCTCTCTGAAAATTCAGGAAAGGCATTTCTTTTTTAAAAAAAGTTTTTTTTTATTTTTTAGACAAACAAACATTTAATAAATCAGTCATTCCTTCCATGTGACATCTTGGTGTTGTCTCCAAAAATTCTTCTTTTTGTTGCTTCTTCTATCTTCATTCTTGACAAGTCCATTACAATTCATCACTAACACAATATTCTAATTATACCATTTTTATACATAACTATTAATTTACTTATTTGTATCTCTTTTCTAACCAATGGTAAAATTGATTCAATATCTTAAAGTATTCTGAATCCTCTTTTTCTTTAATCATCAAAGTTAATTATTCATTTCTGCACAGTCTAAATTTTTTCTAATTACTTCTCCTTCCAAAGGTATTTTCTCTGCTTTCCAATTTTGTGCATAAACAATCCTTGCAGCTGTTATTACATGCATAATCAAATAGATATTTTCTTTAGTAATTTTTTCTGGTTTTAAATCAATACATTGTTGTATCATTTCTTCCAACCATATCTTAAATTTATTCCAATAATTTTTAGCTTCTGAGCATATCCACCACATATAATAATATGAACCTGGTAACTGGTGACATTTCCAACATTTAGCTGATTTATCTTTAAACATTTTTGCCAGTTTCTCAGTGGGCATATGCCATCTGTAAAACATTTTATAATGATTTTCCTTATATGCAGTGGATAAGGAAGGGCATTTCCTGAAGTTCAGATGGAAGAGTGGTCAAGAGTATGTAGTGAGACAGTGTGTTCTTATTTTCTTCCCCCCACAAAAGTGTTGTAAATTCTGGCTGTAAGTGCCAAAGAAGTCACTCCTATTTGGAGAAGGCAATTCTTCCGGTACATAACAGCTAATTCATAGCAGCCATCATAAATTATGAGTCATAAAACCTTCCTAGATTGGTAGCCAATGCAGCACTTACAACACAGATGGCCCTTAACCAACTGTAGCATCTGGGCAGCCTTCAGCATATAGCGCACTACAGCAGTTGTTATGAGAAATGCTGACAGTGCATTATGCTCCAGGTAAGGCCACAACTAGCTAACAGACAAAAATCCTCTACCTATCTACCTATGGTAGTTGTGAACCTAAATAGACTCCTTATATGAGACCCTAACCCTAACCCTAATCTCAGCTTCCTTATTCCCATTCCCTTATTCCTAAAATCCTTTAGACACCAAGTCAAGGTTTGCCTGCTTTGTAAGGAACAGAGTTGTAGGCACAAGCAATTCCCAATCTTTGCATGTGATTAAGGAATATACTGTGCTCAACAAAAGTTGAAGAACCAGAAAGATGCTTGTTCCCACATCCAAGTCCCAATGTAGCTAATCAGTAGGGCAACCAATGAGATTTCTGTGGCATATGCACTTGTTGAATGCTTAGACTGCTGCCTACCAGATTATTGAGAATGTTGATAGACATCTCAAAGGGAATGTAATGTGGTAATTGCCTTCATTTTTACAACATTATTCCAAAAGAAAGGGAATTATTTTTTTTCTCTTTCTACTTATCAAGGAACTCCATGTACAAGTGCTTCTTGATAATCCCATGGGGTGGAATTTTTCATTTTAAAAAGCTACATCTTAGATATGCACAGTGTACACAATGACTAATTGTCAATGATGGCATGGATAAGAGCCTGAAATCAGTTTTGACCATAAAGCCTGCTACCAATTCTGTTCCCACATCACACATCTCAAGAATAGCTGATATAATTAAGAGTCTTGTTGGTGAACTCACCAAGATTTGCACTTTGACACATAATCCTATTTACTGATCTTCACTGGTCTCCACCATTTCCCAAGTGAAGGTTCACGATGTCATCAACAAGCAACAATGGTTGACTTTGCTAGGTTTTTAGCAGTTGCTCAATGATGCCATTTGTTGGCCTCAGGCTAGATGTCCCAAAAGTGCTTTTTCAAGAGGGCAACTGGACTCTTCAAGAATGTCCAGTTGCCTTTTGAAATAGCACTTTTGGGACAACTTTGACCTGGATGACTGAGAATCTCCATAGACCTCAGGCTAGATGTTAACTGTCCTTATAAATACCCTGCACAATTTTTTAAGACCTAGATGGTCACTTCACTTTAGCATACCAAACATCTCATTCTAAATAGTAAGAATGGGGCCACAACAGAAGCAAAATTAATATCATTTCATTTAAATGTATATTTTATTTGAAGTTAAATAACAGTTCTTTATTTAATATTTTTTCTTCTAACTATGATAATAATATTTACAAATTAGTAAAAACTAAGTCTCTTAGCACTGTACCCAAAACGTTCAGGAGGCATATGTGTCCCTAGGAATACAGATGTGTACCTTTATTGTAAATTCTCATGTATGCCACTTCTTTCTTTTTCTGTAATACACTACAGTATTGCAATGTGCTTTATGTGGAAGCTACAGATCATCCAGAATGGGGTGGCACAAGCAAATATGGGTATGTCATGGCATACTTGTATGTCACCATTGCTCAACCAGCTGCAGTGATTTCCAATTTGCTCCCCCATACAACTCCTTTAAAGCCCTTCATGGCACAGAGACTGGTAATTTGAAGGACAGCCTATCTCCAATTGTTTCTGTCCAGGGAGATTGACAGAATTGATGGATTTCAAGTCCCTTTGATTAAACAGTACATCTATAATGACCTAGGAAATGTACTTTGTCTGTTGTGGCATCTGCCCTCTAGAAAACCATCTCCCCAAAGATCAATACAGCTTCCACCTTGATGACATTTGAAAAGTCCTTGAAGACTCAGGCTTGGGTTAGGGTGTTGAGTCCTTGTTGGCTGCTCTTTTTTCTTAATTGTATGTTTTCTGGACATACATGGGTCTTTTTTGTTTGGTTTTATGGGTATTTCCTATTTTTTAATTGCAAATTGTCCAGATTCATTTTGGCCTTGGGCAGCTCCCAAATTTAAGTAATTAGTCAAATAAATAAATAATGGCCTTTCCCTCTTTTCTTCTAATACCCAACTCCAGTTTTCTTATTTTCTTCTTATTTCGTCCATCTCTAGAAGGCAGAAATAAGACATTGTCATCTGTTTTGTGTCAGATGGTATGAAAAGCCATCTGTTAGCTCTGTGGGAAGTACTTGGGAGATTCACAGCACTGGAAAGAGCCATTAAAACCATCAAATCCAATCCTTGCTCATCACAGGAATCCAAATAAAAGCATTCATGGCAGATGTTTTGAGCCTCTGATTGAACATGTTTAGTGAAAGGGAGCATAGTTTCTCTCTAGATAGTTAGCATTATTGTTGAACTTCTGTTGATGTTAGTAAGTTGTCCTTACAATTTAAATAAAAATTGCCTTCCCTTAACTAAAGGACATTACTCCATGACCTGTACTCTGGAAAGATGTAGACCAGTATTTTCAAAATTGGCAACTTGAAGGTGTGCAGATTTCAACCCTCAGCCAGCATGAGACTTGAAGTCCAATTATCTGAAAGCTGTCAAGGTTTAGAAGCACTGAACGAGCCCAATGAATTAAGCCATTATTGATTAATGTCTACATTATAAACAAAAGCAAGGGGAACAGGGATAGCCTCATCCTGAATGTGATGTCCAGAAACCCTGATCTACCATTTACCAACTTCCATACAAAATAAGTTTGGTTCAGTAGTACATAAAACATTCTGATGTTATTGGGAACATTTTTCTCCAAAGTATGACATTCTATTCATTCTGGTCTTAGTTGGTAGTTTTCCAAAATATATCTTTCACAACAAGAAATGATTCATGCTGTATTGGACATGATCTGGCTCCATGGCATTTTACTTACTGAACTGTAAATGCATCATCATCAACAACAAAAACCACAACAAAACAACAACAACAACAAAAACAACTACTACTATTATTACTACTACAACTACAATAATAATAAATAACCAGCTGAACAAAAATAGCTTCCAGTTAGTTAAAGTAAAATGATAGTCTGGAAATGATATAGCTCAATATTTTTGGTTTGATAATAACTGTCTATTACTTCTTCATATTTCTGATTTAAATCCAAATAAACAATATGGCACATATTCCCAACATCACAAAACACTGTTCAAAATTGAGAACATAACATGGTATTTTAGAATACTGGTCATATTAAGAGGTAGCATTACTGAATTTAACAAATATAGTGATAAAATAAATGTGGGTGTATTTTTTGAGATGCCTTTTGCTGATACTGAGAATTGTAGATATGGTAAGGGACACAATAAGGGATGTGGTGGCTCAGTGGCTAAGATGCTGAGCTTGTCGATTGAATGGTCGGCAGTTCAGCAGTTCAAATCCCTAGTGTTGCGTAACGGGGTGAGTTCCCATTACTTGTCCCAGCTTCTGCCAACCTAGCAGTTCGAAAGCACATGAAAAATGCATGTAGAAAAATAGGGACCACCTTTGGTGGGAAGGTAACAGCATTCCGTGTGCCTTTGGCATTTAGTCATGCCAGCCACATGACCATGGAGATGCCTTCGGACAGCGTTGGCTCTTCTGCTTTGAAACGGAGATGAGCACCGCCCCCTAGAGTCGGGAACGACTAGCACCTATGTGCAAGGGGAACCTTAACCTTTACCTTTATGGTAAGGCAGAAAAAAGAAAGAAATAGACTAAACCAACTTTCTGTATAAGATACTTTCAGATGCAAGGTGAATACAAAATGGGCAAACACTACATTTCTCAGAACACCAAATTATGATATATCATATGACAAAAACATTGCTTCTGGTCTACACTTTCAGAAAATATAGGAGATTTTTATTTATTTTCTTTGCAGTCTGTATGTCCTTCCCCAAATTGAGGCCAACATTTATGGCACTGATTTTTGTGTGGGCTTCAACATGCATAGTCATCTTGTTTCTGATTTTAAAAAGAATGGATTTGTCTGAGATGCTTGGAGAAATAAATAGAGGTGAAATACATTTCTTAATATTAATAATAAAAAAATAAAATAGACTGCATCCTTTGACAATGATCTATAGGCTTTCAAATGTGCCAGATAGCTAGTCTTGAATGTACTATATATGTGCATGCTTCTTCTAATAGCTCTATATGTCTATTTTATACACATAATAAATTTAGGAATGTAACTGGCAAGGAAAACTCTATATTGAAGAACTGCCATATCTATACATTGATAATATTTTTATTATGGTTATCAAAATATCTACAGTCACAATTTACCAACTTTCTCCTCAATCATCTCAATTCTGTTTCTTTATTCAGCAACAAAAGCATGCTTTTTTAAAAAAAATGAAACTGTTTTATGGGGATAAAAATTATTAGAAGTCAAACCTATTTGATTGAAATGAAAAATACAAAATAAACAATCCATATGAAGGATTTTAATCTATCAGGGGAAAAATAAACATACAAAATATAGGGTTTTAAAAATTAATACATTGCACTTCAATATTTTGTTTAATGAAAAGCAATATAAAAGTTAGCATAGTTCTGGAATCTATTTCACAGTTTCAACTCTTTTGTTTTGTTTTTTATCTTATGTTCAGTTGAATGACAAGTTATTTCAAAATATTGTTTGTCTGTCTGATTTAAGAGTCCCTGATTAAGTTGGATAGAGATCAGTGAAGGCTGTGCAGTGAAAGAGATACTATTCGCACATAGCACATAGTCTTTGCTCATCTCATAGACAACATTTTTTTAAAAAAATGACACTCTACACATAAAAAAACTCACTGACATTTCCTGTTCCTTTGAAATAAATTTCAAAGGCAAATTCTCTTTTATCCAATCGAATGAAAACTAATAGAACAAGAAGTATTTGAATTGTGTGGGTTTATTTTTTTCATTCCTGACTGTTTTTTTCCTTTTGGTCATCTTTGCCATTTTTTATTATTTCTTTTGGTCTACTCTAGAAATTTTAACTTGTTTTTAATGTTTTTATTAGTGAACTTCCATGGGTCATTGGAAGTTGGGTGACAGAAGAAAAAAAGAAAAAGAAAGGAAGGAAGGAAGGAAGGAAGGAAGGAAGGAAGGAAGGAAGGGAGGGAGGGAGGGAGGGAGGGAGGGAGGGATAATTGCACACACAACAATTGCAAGAAACAGACAATGTAGAGGAAAATTCCATTTCCATTATGGTGAGAGAGTGTGGGGAGGTTGGGAAAGGGATGGAAAGAGAGCAGCAGGTGACAGGGTATCTCGTACATGGTCATTTGTCCCAGATAGGGAGAAAACTGAAGAAAAGCATTTCAAAGTATCCCAAGTGGCTCTGCTTTAATTAACCCACTCCAGAAAAGTATTAAAACTACACCAATGAAATACAACTTCTTGGTCTTGATCAGCTTTTGGGTGACTCAGGTGAGACCATTGGCTCAACTTCAACTCTCCTGGGCATCCAAGTGATCTACATCATTATCCAAAAGGATGGCTGTTGGAGAGATGTCAAAGCTAAACAACATTGCTTATAACTTCCTTGTGAATGTGCTGTAGACTGTATCATCAGAAACTTGTACTGTATGCATTTTAAACTATGCATTATAGAATGCATATTTTCAGTGAAAATATGCTAACATGCATATTTATATTGTTATTCAAATATTCAGCAGGTTTTTTTTTTTAAAAAATCCATGCATATTAATAAAAGAATGGGGCAGAATTGATGTACAAAGATGTATGAAATTGACAGACACATAAACTACTGGTAGTCTATCAATTCCTTTACTTCAAGCTCTCTGCAGTTATTTGTCTTTGTTGTGCTATACCTTCATCTTCCCAGGCAGAAACCCAAGTCATTTCTCCTGCCTTTCTGCCTTTTGATATTCTACTGCTGCCATTCATATGGGATGGGTGACTGCAATGGTGGGTCTAGATCTGAATTCTTGGCCCTTGAGGATTCATTCTGTTCCAAGCCTGCATCACCTCTAGCAAATGTGTTGGAAGAATTGTCATCCACTTATAAATCAATTCAGATGAAGCTAGGATTTCAAAGATATTGAGGTTTTTCAGCCATTTCAACTCAACCAATCTCTGTCTGTGTGTGTGTCTCTGTGTGTGTATGTATGTGTGTGTGTGTATGTTCCAGCATAACTTTAGAACGCCTCGAGCAATTTCAACCAAACTTGGTACACAGATGCATTACTCTCTGGAAACAAATACTGTGGAGGAAAGACATCCCTAACACTCCTCGGTGTGTGTGTTCTGTTAAGATGCAGCCTGTTGTGCCTTAAGATGGCTTCTACTGTGCAGCACAGTGGAGTTGCCATTGTAACAGCTTCACAGTACTCCACAAGGGGCTTCTTCTGGTAAGGGGGAAAATCCAACATTAGAAATTATGTTTGGTCTGGACATTTTCAAGAAGGTTTTGATTATTCTTGAAGACCATGGATCAGCTAGCAAAACAACAAAGTGGTATCATTTTACTTGAAGCTTCTGGGGACACAGGAAAAACATTTTTAACTCATTTAATTCTCGCTGAAATCAGGGCTCAGGGTAAAGTTGCTCTTCCTGTCTAATACAGAATTGGGATAAATAAATAACCAAACAAGCCTGGGTTATCAGCTCGTATTTAATAAAAACCTGCCCCCTGGATTTATGAGAGGGAAAAAACTAGAGAAGCTCTCAGTACCTTTATGTTAACAATAATAGCACATTCAGAGCTCATATATCTTCTTGTAATGGAAGAGGTTATAAAAAGACAAGAGGTTATTAGAATCATAGTCTCTTTAGAAGTGCTGAGGAAAGATTTGTGGGTAAATGCAGGTATTTCCCCCCAAAAAACACTAAAAAGTCTAAATAGCAATAGCATTTAGATTTACATACCACTTCATAGTGCTTTACAGCTCTCTCTAAGTGGTTTACAGAGTCAGCATATTGCCCCCAACAATCTGGGTTCTATTTTACTGATCTCAGAAGGATGGAAGGCTGAGTCAACCTTATGTTGGTCAGAATCGAATTCCTAACAGTATGACTCCAGACTGAGTTGGAAAAGCATGGTCTGTTTGTCTGACTGACTGACTGACTGACTGATTGACTGTCTCTCTTCCTCCCTCTCTCTCTTTCTTCTCTCTTCTCACTGTCATCTGTCTCAGAAAGGTTTTTTTTTTTTTTGAGAAGGGAGAGAGAAGAAAAAAAGCATTCAAAAAGTAAGTAAAAGAATATTTATATTTGGAGCAATCAATAGAAGCAGGGGTGGGGAGAGGGAAGGAAAAAGTGAAACTAACATAAATAAATGTAGTTGTAACACCTCTTCTTCTCCTAACCCTAATCCTAACCTGGAAATGGCTTTCTTCACCCACCGAAAAATGCCAACTAATAGAAAATTATTGTTAATTAAAATTATAAAAATGACAAATTATTGAAAATTGCTTCCAAATCAAAACAATGAAAAGAAGGACTAAGGGAGATATGATAGTAGTGTTCCAATAGCTCAGCGACATGCCACAAAGAAGAGGGAGTCAAGCTATTCTCCAAAGCACCTGAAGGTAGGACAAGAAGCAATGGGTGGAAACTAATCAAGGAGAGAAGCAACTTAGAACTAAGGAGAAATTTCCTGACAGTTAGAACAATTAACCAGTTGAACAACTTGCCTCCAGAAGTTGTGACTGCTCCAACACTGGAAGTTTTAAAGAAGATGTTGGATAACCATTTATCTGAAGTGGTGTAGGGTTTCCTGCCTAACTAAGCAGGGGGTTGGACTAGAAGACCTCCAAGGTCCCTTACAACTCTGTTATTCTATTCTATTCTATTCTATTCTATTCTATTCTATTCTATTCTATTCTATTCTATTCTATTCTATTCTTAGAAACTTTCTTCCTTAAGAGAAGAAACTGGAATAGTTTATACAGTACTTAACATCCAGCAAATACTTAGCAGTTTGCCATAAGCTAAGAGTGAGAAGATATATCAATAAACATGAAAACCAGTCTGATAGCACATAGCTTCATTAGTAGTCACACTTCTTTCCTGTTTTACTGTTAGGTCATATGATTATGTGCCTCTTAAAAGCCCAACACAGATTAATAGTTTCCTCAATACAATTCATTAGAAAAATTCAATAATGTCAGTACTTAGAGGCTATACCCAGGAGTGAAGTTATCTAAAGAGAATGCAAAATAATGCATATCAAAAGGAACATAGAAGTTAAGTACACAGTTGATTGCAGAATTTCTAAAGACATGAGCCTTGTTATAGCTTCATTTTCATAGCTCTAGAAATAATAAGTTTCCAGTTTTTATTTTATAGCACATTACATTTTCTGCCATTGCGTAATTATTGATGCTACAAAGAAATCAGTGAGCATTTCTTTAAAATTTAAGAAGATGGAAGGAAATATCTATCTATGTCTGGATACATTCTGAACAGCAATTTCCTCTGAGTTATTGAAGGATGAAGAATGTACTGTAAGCTTTCCCCAACAATCCAATGCCACATTTGATATTTCATCTGCGTCTCAACATTACCTATAGCAACATAAAGTTTGTCATCCACATAGCCACTTTTTGTCATTCCAGGAGGAAAAAAATGCCAGCAAAATTTGTGTCACCTTCACCATGTGCCCTTAACACATATGCAGAAGAGGGCCATTCTTTGTTGCTGTTTGTACAGCGTCTCCATGTGATATTTATTTATTAAAATTCTATGGCCATCTATCTCACCGAAGAAACTCTAAGTGGTAAACATAAAGTAAACCCCTGTCCATTAAAAAAAAAAAAAAGCCCAAGCTACAGTAAGTCTCTATAAAGCAGGGGTGAAATCCAGCAGGTTCTGACAGGTTCTGGAGAACCGGTAGTGGAAATTTTGAGTAGTTCAGAGAACTGACAAATACCACCTCTAGCTGGCCCCAGAGTGGGGTAGAAAGGGAGATTTTGCAATATCCTTCACCCAGAAGTGGGGAGGGAATGGGGATTTTGCAGTATCCTTCCCCTGGAGTGGGGTGGGAATGGGGATTTTGCAGTATCCTTCCTCTGCCATGCCCACCAAGCCACACTCACCAAGCCACATCACGCCCATCAAGCCACAGCCACAGAACCGGTAGTTTCACTATTGCTATAAAGTATATATATTTTCCTATTTTACCTACTGTACATATAAATGCCAGTGCTCAATGCCTGGGTAAGAGCCAGGTCTTCACAGACTTCTGAAAATCCACAGAAAAGAAGACTCATTTCCTAGGTCATCCCAAGTAACGTTGTTTCACTATGGGGATCCAAAGAATGCCCACTCTGCCAAAGCTGGTGGGATGGGCAAACACTCTCAGGCACAAAGAATCAAGTCAGTGGTGGGAACCGGTTGTTAAATTACCACCCCCTCCCCTTCTATCAAAGTGGATCCTGGGTACTGGGCTGGGCTGCAATGGAGAAATGGGCCACGGAGTGGCCAACACGATGGAAGGAGAAGACCGCTTCCCCTCTTTCTTCTCCCTGCTCCTCTTCCTCCTTCCCTCGTGCTGGCTGCTCTGTTACCCATTTCTCCATTGCAATGCAGTGCCCAGGATCCACTTTGATAGTGGGGGAGGGGTTTAATTTAACAACTGGGTTCGCTCAGGGTAAGGTTAGCCATCACGGGAAACTTGTCCCGCATGTGCGGCAGAACTGGAGGATGGGGATGGGCCATGTCTCCCATGACAGCCAACCTGACCCTGGGAGAACCAGTTGTAAAATTATTTGAATCCCATCACTGAATCAAGACCATTCATAAGATTTTAGCCTAGAAGATTTATTCAAACCTATACACAAGAATCTAGTTAAACTAACGGTCAGCACAAAATTGGTGCTGGTAAGGATCAACAGAATTCAGAACTATTTCTATTAGGTATTATTACAGAAGGCTATAGCAAAGGGTCAATGTACCTAATACTTCACATCCTAACAGCAGCGACAATGGTGTATGCACAGCAATGGAAAAGTGAAAACACTCCTTCAGAAAAGGAGGTAATAAGGAAGGTATTAACATGGACAGAAATGGATAGACTAATGTTAGAATTAAAAAACAAAGGAGAGACAGAATATCATGACACATGGAATAGATTTTATCAATGGCTGGAAACATGAGGTGGGAGTTGGAACACAGAAAAATTAGGCTAACCTGAAATGAGATATTATATATGTATTAGAATGAATACATTGGTCAAAAATAATTGTATAAGACTAGCACTGTGTAATTTGTATATACCGTATTTTTCAGAGTATAAGACGGGCCTTTTTTCCCAAAAAAAGAGGGTGAAAATCTGGGTGTGTCTTATACTCCGAATGTAGCCCCACCCAACTTCTCAAACGGAGGTTTCAGAGGCTAAAAAAAGCATCAGAAATGAAGCTTCAGAAAAGAAGCCTCCAAACAGAGCTTCAGAAAAGAATCCCCCAAACCAAGCTTTAGAAAAGAAGCCCCCAACAGAGCTGCAGAGGCTTTTGTTCTGAAGCTCTGTTTTGGAGGCTTTCAGAGGTAGGAAAAAAAAGATTTTTCTGAAACAGAATTTCAGAAGTTTCAGAGGCATAATGGGTCAGGTGTTACAGTATCTTTCCTAAACTATTCATTAATTAAATTGATATGTGTTTCTCTGCTGCTATCATACTTTATAAGACTTTAAAGAGCTGTTAGTCATCCAGGGAACTCCAATTATTGGATAGATTAATAATCAATCACAATTCACAACAGGGTCCTCAAGGGCAGTGTCAGGGTTCCAAGTAACACCCCCAATGAAATCAAACTCTGAGGCTTGAATTTCCTCAAAGCTAACTTTTATTAGAGAGGTCATATTGGCACATCTGGGAAAACCCGAATTTGAGAGCTTCCAGGTTTTCCACACCCAAAAGAAAGTTCAAGACCTTGCCCCCTCTCTCACATGTCCACCACACATCCAATAAGTTACTGTCCAGAACAGAAGATACCTCCTCATTCTTCTCCACACTGCTGCAGGTCCCCATGGCCTTGACTTTCTGTAAAGAATTTTATTTATTTGTTTGTTTGTTTGTTTGTTTGTTTGTTTGTTTGTTTGTTTATTTGTTCGATTTATATGCCGCCCTTCTCTGGAGACTCAGGGCGGCTTACAATGTGTTAAGCAATAGCCTTCGTACTTTTGTATCTACCTGCTTAGTAGGGCTTTTGGCCCCCCCAAGCGGTGTTCTTTTTTTATACAAAGTCAGCTTATTGCTCCCACAAACTGGGTCCTCATTTTACCTACCTCAAAAGGATGGAAGGCTGAGTCAACCTTGAGCCTGGTGAGATTTGAACTTGCAGTAATTGCAGGCACCTGGTGTTACTTAACAGCACTTTAGTCTGCTGCGCCACCAAGGCTCTCACATTTTATTGTGACTACTTATCTTCTTCCCTCTATGCAATCCCCCCTCCCAATTTCCCACAGTAGGATTTGTGGCAGGCCTGAAGCCTGAAGGCACAAAGGTAGAAATATGGCTTCCAGGTCTGACAGGCAAACTCTGATCTTCACCTACTACAAACTTGACCAACAAATCTTTGTGCCCTGATTTTGTGCCCCATTTTCTTTTTCTTTCTTTCTTCAGTGACTTTTTTTTTTTAAAGATAATCCTTCTATTTATTAAGCTAGCGCTCCAGGGAAAGAGATAGAGCAATACACCTATTAAAGTAAATGTAACTTTCTCACACAAAAGTGAGAGTTCATCCATTCAGTTTTCTCTTCTGTAAGAATCCCAAACCCCAAGGTAGATTTTAGAATGTAGAAGGAAATAAATATTAAAACATTTTCATAAGTTTTGCCAATCTCTCTTTCTCTTTTATACTGGGAGGCAAATATGAAAGGATTATCTCAATAGGACGGTTAGAAATTTCTAAATGTGTTCCATTTTGCAATGAGATACCAACTGTTTTGCCTCAGGATCAATAAAATTGAGCCAAAGCATAGCACTACCCTAAGCGCTGACTCTTACGGATGATGTTATAATATAAGACAGCTTTATTTTCTGAGGCAACCAATTCAAAATGGGGAAATGGTTATGGAAATTATGCAAATACAAGAAAAGAGCCGACATTACACTATGGAATGGCTGTGGCAGCTTACGTATAGCTTCAGGATAGCCTGCCATCCAATCTTCTATGAAATCAAGTCCCTCCATTTCAAAATAGTTTCATCAGAAACTAAGATAATGCCAACCCCAGCATTTATGCCTGCTTTCAATTCTGTAATGAAAACCCTCCATCTTCTCTCCCATGGAAAACCTGCCATTCTCCATAAGCAGCAGCATGACATGGCATCAGAGTGGGCCATTTCTGTTTCAATCAAGTAATTAATTCAAGTTTTCACACCAAACTACATTCATTTATTCAAAGCAAAGGCTTATAAACACATTTTACATGATGGTTTATACAGCCACCGTTTGCTTTACTGGCTGGTTGTAGATGTCTTTAGCATCTATTTGCCAGATGCTTGAAAATGTAAAATATTCTTGGCAAGAAAACAGTCCTCGCTTTAACAGAAATTTGTTAAACCTGATGTTGATTGGGAATCTTTTCTAATCCTCCTTACCACTCTCTGAATTCCTACTCATTTTCAAAGCCATAAACTTTTTTTATTAGCAAATGTAAATCTATTCTTTTAGGCCACACCAAAAAATAAACTAAATTCTTGAAAGCAAACTTGGTGGGAATATAAATGATAGAATCGGGTGCACTGTTGATTAATTCATTGTTGAGTCAATGGTTTTCATGAACATCTTGGAAGGATTGATAGGGAAAACTTTTTATATACTGGTAAGGTGACCAACTTTTTACAATGAGAAAGAGGACACAAATAAATTGAAAAAAATATCGTAAATAAAAACTTGTAAATAAAATTATACATATTTGGAAATTATTAAGTAGATAATGAATTAATAAAACGTGAGTTATTGTGCTCACCTGTGTATGATTGAATATTCACTGAAAAAGAAGTGAATCTAATAGGTGCATGTCTGCTGTGTCGTGTTTCGGTAAGAAGTAAACAAAGGCACTTGCGCGCGGCACACTCTCTCAAAACAATTCTCCTGTGCAGAGCGCATGCGTCTCATAATCGCATCTCACCACACTGTATCAAGCCTCGACGAATCATCATGTTAAATACAAATACATCACATCATACGCAACAGATCGGCTCAGCATTGATCGAATACGGAGATTTACAGATTAGTCTTCAATTATCGAAAAGGAGGACATGTAGGAGGACACTTTTCAAGAGAGGACAGAACTTACAAAAGAAGGACTGCCCTCCCTAAAGGTGGACGATTGGTCACCTTATATACTGGTAATATAACACTTATCTTAGATTAGTGTTATACTTACCTTAGGGCAAACCTTTCTTTATTTCCTACAAATTGCATCCTACATTTTAGCATTCTTCATTCTACATAATTAGATAAAATTTTATACTGGGTAGAGACTGACTATATAAATGTTTCCTCATGAAGCATATCAGGAAAAATATGGAATTTTGAGTTAAAAAATAAAGGAGGAAAAATACCGCTTATGTGTTATGATGTGTTTTTAGTTAACAATAGAGGAAACATTTTCATGAAAACAGAGTTCTCTTTTGTTTTTTGAGAATCACACATTGGGGTTAGGAATGAAGTGGCTACTTCTGAGGTAATTCAGATTAAATCATTTCTCCCGAGGAAGGAGGAATTTAGGATCACACACACACACACACACACACACACACACACACACACACACACATACAAACACACTACTGCAGGCACTTCAAATTGACAAAAAACTTTACTTTGCAATCTCTGCCAAAAAATATGCTATGTATGACTGAACAAACGTACAATAAATCAAGTTTTTGGTTGGCTTTTGGCTTTTTATGGCTAGGAAATATTTTTATATATTTGTTCCTATATATAAAACTATATATAAACTAATCCATCATGGCCATTCTTCCTATAAACCACCTATGATTGTGGAGGCACAGAAATTGTGCAAAATCAATCAGTCAACTAATCAACTTTGATTCCAACCCCCTGGTTAAGGCAGGAGACCATATACCAGGGGTGTCAAAGTCAAGGCCCAGGGGCTGGATCCGACCCATGAGGTACTTAGATCTGGCCCATGGGACCACCCTGGAAACAGCAAAGGACTGGCCTGCAGTGCCTCTGCCAGTGAAAATGGAGCTCGGGAGGGCCGCAGGTGGCCCACCCAAGCTCCGTTTTTCACTGGCAGAGGGTTGCAGGAAGCCGTTACAGCCGAAAATGGAGCTCGGGAGCCCGTTTTCACTGGCAGAGTGCTTGCGCCCCCTACATGAGTGATGTCAAGGTGGCCACGCCCACCCTGGCCCTCCAAGGTCAAACACAACCCTGATGTGGCTCTCAATGAAATCAAATTTGACACCCCTGCCGTACACCATCCTGGTCAAATGGTTCTCCAGTCTATTTTTGAGAACTTCCAATGATAGAGAACCCACAGCCCTGGGAAGCAAGCTATTCCACAGATTCACCATTCTCAGTCAGTCAGTTAATTAATTCTGACTCCAAATTTTATTTTCCTGCCTTTGTCTAGTCAAATATGATGAGTGTACTGACTGCACTGACTAGTGTACTGACTGAAGTGCTTTTTTAACTTAAAAATGTTTTGGTGGGTCTGGTAATTTTCTACAATGAAGCATTCTTGAATTAGACTGTTTATTTGTATTAATTCTTTAAGATCAGGTTTTATTTGGTGTATGCTTAATAAAATCAGTCATGATTGTATAGCTGTCTTAAGTTATTTTAATGATTAAAACCATTGGAAAGTAAGTACAAGCTTAGGTTGTCTTCTAATTTCTTTTGTGATATTTCTACTTCTCCTTGTTGAGATTCCAATGAAAGCATGTTGATGAATACTCAGAAACATTTATTTGTTCAATTTGGTAAGAATTTACTTAAAAGTTAAATGTCACTTTTCCCTGAATTCAAAATGTGTGCCAGCTGTACAAGATCGCATGGGAGAGAGAGAGAAAATTGTGAATAGAAGTGAACTTTTTCTTACTGACTGTGAACCCTATTTTCCAATTGAATGAAACTGGCTTTGAGAGGTAATAATACACTTGCAGAGAGAGGTTTAGGCAAGATTTATGTAGGGTGCACCAAGCAAACAACCTCTCCCATTAAAATGTTTGTATCTGAAGGTTGAAAACCATACTGTCAAAAAGGCCATTTCATTTTGCATCCCTCTTTAGGGGAACTATTTACAGCAATATTTGGGGTGGAGAGGAGATAAAATTCAGGTATTTTCAGGCTCAGGGAGGAATCCTCATGATCAATGAAGGCAGTAGCTGTAAGCAGTGGGATTTTTCTTTTAAATCTCTTCTTTCATTTATTTGCTATCTTTGCTAGTCTTAAGGTTAAAATGTATTCTGCATTAAAAACAAAAATAATTTAAAAAAATCTCAGTACATTTGATGTACTGAGATTTTTTGATACACAAAAAAAACATGTATTTTGCTTTCCAAAGAAGAAAAAGAAATGATGACATGTTTATAAGTGGAATATGGGTTCCCTGGATCTTCTGTATGTAAAAAGTATTTGGGGAGTATATTGAACATCAAACATAGAATCATAGAGTTGAAAAGGAACTTGTAGATCTTCTAGCCCAACCCCTCTGATCAAAGCAGGAGAACTTATGCCATCTTGGTCAAATGGAGGTCCAGTCTATTTATCTATCAATCTCCACTGATAGAGAATCCACAATTTTGGGAGGCAAGCTAATCCATCGATTAATTGTTCTCACTGTCAGAAAATTTCTCTGTCTTTCTCTATCGGATCTCTTTTTAATGAGCTGCCACCTATTACTTCTTATCCTGCCCTCCAGAATAAGTAAGTATATCCAGATTAGACTAGACTAGACTAGACTAGACTGGACTGGACTGGACTGGACTGGACTGGACTGGACTGGACTGGACTGGACTAGACTAGACTAGACTAGACTAGACTAGACTAGACTAGACTAGAATAGAATAGAATAGAATAGAATAGAATAGAATAGAATAGAATAGAATAGAATTTTTTATTGGCCAAGTGTGATTGGACACACAAGGAATTTGTTTTTGGCGCTTATTTATTTATTTATTTATTTATTTATTTATTTATTTATTTGATTTATATGCCGCCCTTTTCCAGAGACTCAGAGCGGCTTACAATGCGTTAAGCAATAGCCTTCATACTTTTGTATCTACCTGCTTAGTAGGGCTTTTGCCCCCCCCCCAGCGGTGTTCTTTTTTATACAAAGTCAGTTTATTGCCCCCACAAACTGGGTCCTCATTTTACCTACCTCAAAAAGATGGAAGGCTGAGTCAACCTTGAGCCTGGTGAGATTTGAACTTGCAGTAATTGCAGGCAGCTGGTGTTACTTAACAGTACTTTAGTCTGCTGTGCCACCAAGGCTCGTTATCATATGCTCTCAGTGTACATAAAAAGACAAGATACATTCGTCAAGAATCATAAGGTGCAACACTTAATGATAGTCATAGGGTACAAATAAGCAATCAAATCATACTGGGAAACAATCAATATCAATATAAATCGTAAGGATACAAGCAACAAAGTTACAGTCATGCAGTCATAAGTGGGAGGAGATGGCATATAGCAATAGCAATAGCACTTAGACTTATATATCGCTTCACAGTGCTTTACAGCCCTCTCTAAGCAGTTTACAGAGTCAGTCTATTGCCCCCAACAATTTGGATCCTCATTTAACGCACCTCAGAACGATGGAAGGCTGAGTCAATCTTGAGCCTGGTGAGATTTGAACTGCCAAATTGCATGCAGCCAGCAGTCAGCAGAAGTAGCCTGCAGTACTGCATTCTAACCACTTCACTACTGTGGCTTGACATGACTCAGATCACCACCTCCTCCTCCTCCTCCTCCTCCTCCTCCTCCTCCTCCTCCTCCTCCTCCTCCTCCTCCTCCTCCTCCTCCTCCTCCAGAACAAGATGGGAAGGTGCTCTCCCAGCCAGGTCAAATGGTGTTTAGGGAGCTACTGTAGAACAGCAGAAAGCAAGTATTTGAAGTATTGGTGCCTATCATACTTTTGGATTAAAGCCAAAAGAATTGTCAGCTACTCATGTTTTCAGACACAAAAGAAAAACTTGCTGCTGAAAAAGTGTATGTGTGTGTGTCTGCATGACAAGCAAAGGCAATGGGGAAGCCAGATTCATATAACAACAGTTTGACTAATTTAATAATAAGTTGAGGAATATATATACAATAGTGGCCAAAATTGTGGAAACCTTTTGGGAAAAGTGTATTTTCTAAATAACACTACTGTTTCTAATAACACTACTTTTTTGGAGGAGTAGTACCATAAAATTATAAATCAATGGAAAGATAATTTAATCAAGAATGTAATGCAATAACTTTTATGAAGGATTTGCTATTAGAATAGCAGTTACAGTATAAAGAAAAGGGAAACACGTAGAAAAAAATGAGATATACAAAAATTATCACGTCAGTTAATACTTAGTTGGGTAACCTTTAGCATGAATTATGGCCTTACAACCTCTTCCCGTGGAGTGAACCAAGTCTTTTAGTTCTGCAGCTGTTATAATGTCAAACCAAGATTGAATGATTGCTTCTATTATTGCTGGGTTTTATTGCTGGGTTGCTTCTGATCAACAGTCGGGTCCATAGATTTTCAATTGGGTTAAGGTCTGGGCTATTCCTAGGCATTTCTAGCAGTGGAGTATAATTATCCTGAAACTCCCCCCACAAAAAAAGTGGTGTTATTAGCCATCAAATCTCAAAAATATACTTTTCCCAAAAGGTATCCACAATTTTGGCCACTAATGTATGTATGTATGTATGTATGTATGTATGTATGTATGTATGTATGTGTATGTATGTGTATGTATGTGTATGTATATATTCTCGATTTATTGTTAAATTACTCAAACTGTTGTTAATATGAATACACACACACACACACACACAAATATGAGAATCATGAATGGTAATCAACTTGATATTATGTCAAGACCAAAGGTTGACATCCTAGGAATCAGTGAATTGAAATAGGCTGGAATGGGTCCTTTCACACCAAAGAGCACCGTATGTACGCAAGACAAGAAAATCACAATAAAAATGGAATAGCCTTCATTTATTAATATAAGGGCATCACCCTCTGTACTCAGATACATAAGCCCAAATGATTAAAATCATCTCTTTAAGTTCAAGGCAAATGAATATTACAATGACCTGAATTTATGTTCTAACCAGAGATGCTGAAGTTAAAGAGCACCAAGGCAGCTTGTAACACCTTGTCGACACAACACTCTTTTTCTGTCTCTGTCATACCCACATACATGAACATTATAATAACTAGAAGGATGGGTTGATAACATTGAAAATAAAATAGCATCTGCCAAAAAAAAAAAAAAAAGATTGCACATAAAAAGGACTGGAATTCATTTTAAAGCAGTAACCAGTGGTACAGTCCTGAGGCATGAAGAACAGCATACTAAAGCTTTATGGGAGAGAAAAGGAAAAGATGCCTTCAGTTCAAGAGCCAGGAATAAGTTGAATAATTTTTTGCCATTAAGAAAATGGCCCCCACACATAAGCCTTGCAAAATTGCAAAGGAAAAACTGGCTTTTCTCCCGTTTCAAATAAATCAGCACTGAGCTAAATCAATTCAGTTCTCTTAATCCAGCATCTGACAGAAAATCATCTAATCCCTGAGCTGTTTTTGAATTACCACAGACCTGCCTGCTATTCCCTTATTGTCTACTGAGGATTTCTGAATATTGTAGAGAAGGTGCATCTATTCTTTTTTGCACAATATTATTAATTCATGGAACATATTTATAATTTGTCCAAAAAAAAAAAAAAAAAACCCACAAAAAAACCCAACCCACATTGTCAAAATGGTTGCCAGTAGTCTGGTTAGGCAATCACTTTTTCTAAGTTCTGCAATTTACACACCCACCCACCCACCCACCCACACACACACATACCATTGTAAGTTCTAGTTATTTTCCAGTCTGGAAAGCCATGCCATTACTCTGCTAAACACATAATTCCCACAGCAATGTCTTAAATGCCTAAGGATATCTAACCATATAGTAGGACTGTAGTACTATTATCCTTCTCATCTTTCCTACTTTCTTCTCCTATTGGTATCTTATGATTTATCACTTGTTTGTATCTTATGATTTATGATTGTAGCTTATGATTTATCACTTTGTTGTCTGTATGTACACTGAGAGACAAATTCCTTGTGTGTCCAATTGCACTTGGCCAATAAAGAACTGTTCTGTTCTGTCCTTTTCCACTCCACTCCACTCCACTCCACTCCACTCCATTCCATTCCATTCCATTCCATTCCATTCCATTCCATTCCATTCCATTCCATTCTATTCTATTCTATTCTATTCTATTCTATTCTATTCTATTCTACTAACAAAGATTTTAGTCTTCATGGTGACTGAAAACTATATGCAGTTTTTTTAAAAAACTGGCTAGCATTCTCCTTCTCTGGTTCCTTTGTGCTTATGCATTTAATTCTACACTCTGACTAGATTCATATCTTACATTAAACCAAAATCAAAATCAAAATATTCTGGTGTTTATTTGAAAACTGAAATAGAACATAAACACAGTTTGAGAGTCTTAGATGCTCTTCATTTCACCCATTGAGGATTTTTAAACAGCACCTGTGCACCTGCAAGCTACCAATTAGATAAGGGCTAGTATATATAGAGCTTCAACACTATATATACTAGCCCTTAACTAGTATAGTTAACACACTATATGCATAAAAAGGTGAATAATATTTAGAGATTAGATGGTCAAGTCAGAAGGGACATTTTTCTTCCTTATTCCATAATATGTGTTGATTCTCTATATAACATCTCCCTGCACAGGATTAAAAAAATGTGGCTGGGAGAATATTATTCTAACTTCACTGTCCAGGGATGACTTTGATAGGTATTTATATGCATGAGGAGTTATTTTCTTCTTTGGTTAGAAACAAAACTACATCCAGCTGCTGCTGTCACTGCCTCCTCCTCCTCCTCCTCCTCCTCCTCCTCCTCCTCCTCCTCCTCCTGTGAAAGATATGACAATGGAACAATAGTGAAACAAGGGAATTCTCACCTATATCTTTTACGAGAGAAAAATTGGGAACCAATATGTTGAATCCAAGATTGAAATACAAGCAATCAGAAATTAAATGAATAAATCCATCTTTGTTGTGAAATTATAACAGTACCTGAAAATTGAATGTGGGTTCTGCAAATGTTACAACTTATCTGCTTTGCAATGATATGTGAGTTATATATAATTAAATCTGAAATTGAAATCTCCACTACTGCTATTACTACTACTGGGAACATCCACTACATCTAATATACATAATTTATTAATCTGCATTTTGATATATGAGTGTCAGATCAGCATGCAATGTAGCATTTAATGGATTACAAAATGTTCACTATTAATATACCCAGTAATTCTTGGCATAGATGCCTTAGATTATATAGTATAAATAAGCATAAACATAAATTTGACTATGTTTTTCTTGGGAGAAAAGAAAAGTTCTTTCACACTGCAAATGTATTATCCAATTGAGAAAACTGGTGGAGTCTATTCAAGAATTTGCAATGTCCTTAAATTATCTTGACTTCTTAACAAAATATGTATGCTCTTATGTGCAAAATCCTTTTACCATGATTAATTATTAACCATTTCTTTAGGTCAGGAATACTTCTGCCAATGTTCTGCCATCATGTTTAGGCCTTATCAATGGCTGGCTTGCAACAGGAGTAAGGAGAAAATAGTGATATGATACAAGCGATTCTTCCATGTCTCCAACATAGCTGGCTAAATTTAAAACTGAAGCCCAATCAGATGAATGTACTTATAAGTCTTGTAATGAAGAGTGTTTGCATACAATTGTACAAGGATGTGAGATACTAAACACTGTTTTTCATCCACAACCTTCTTGTATCTTCCCATAATTTCTGCAGAACAGCTGAATACAAGTCTTTATTAGGTCTATGAAAATTAAAAAAACTGAATGGAAATTTCAAGCCAAAAAGACAATAGGAAAGAAAAAAAATACTATTTATATGTTCATTTATATGTTATATGTGAATGGCTGGATATCTTGCAGGAAATATACCTATACAATATTGACCAAATATCGAGAGCACAATATAAGACTCAAATAATTTCTAACAAATAGAACTCTAAAATCTAATTTTCATGAGCTCTACCATTTCCCAGTTTGCTATATTTCTTCCTGGATCCCTGATTCCTGGGGATTGCGGTTTTAGTACACCTTGGCTTGGAGCCAGCCCAGGAGAAGCTATTCCATCCCAAGAAATCATAGGTGAATGATTTACACCAAGAGACTCAAACTTGAACTAAGGAGGAATTTCTTGATTGTCAGAGCTATTAAGCAATGGAATAGTGCCCCTCCTGAAGCTGAGGTGCTCTATCATTGGAAGTTTTCAAGAAAAGATTAGACTATTCAGAATGGTATGAGAATTCCTGCATTGGGCTAATCTGTTGGATTAGAACCCCAAAACAACAGCATCATGAAAAATGAGTATGAAATCAAGTTTCCTAAATATGAGCTACTTCCAGAACTGTGGATTGCAATTCCTAGAATCCACATCAATAGCCATGCTGCTGGAGATTTCTGGAAGCTGTCTACATCCCTGAAAAGATGTCCAGGTCTTTGGAATAGTTTCTAAGCAATACTTTTAGAAGAAAGTCCAGATTAATGCAACTAAAATTGATCTGAAAATATAATTGATAATACAGGATGGAGAAAACCTATATAGGCAACTTCAATCCCACCCTCTGAGGGAAATATATAAATAAATTAAATTTTAATGAGGTTCCATCTCAGTTTATTGCAATCAAGGAACAGAAACCAAGATGGAAACATTGAGGTGAACATGGAATTTTTAAAATACTCTATCATAATATAATTTGCATATGAAAAATGAGCATGAGAAGCAGGAAAAATATCAGGGCCTGAAGTAGGAAAAAGAGAGGATGCTTAAAGAAAGGGCAAAATGAGTGTGGTAGGAACACTTGGGGCTGTGTAAAAAAACTGGGAAAGTGGCTCCCACAGACCCCAAGAGCAACATGTCAAAAGGAGTATAGAGTATAGAGTATAGGAGTACAGAACAGCTAAATTACTGTGCAGAGCCTACAAATTCCTAGACTCAAGTTTAAGGAAGACACATACAACTCATAGGGGTGAGGAGTGAGAAGGGGTGAGAAGGGACGTATATTGGTATATTCAGCTCAAAGTGGCAAACATACCTACCATATTTTTCGGAGTATAAGACGCACCAGAGTATAAGATCCACCTTAGTTTTTGGGGAGGAAAATAAGAAAAAAGCTGATTGGTGGGTAGATTGGCCTCCCGGAATACCCCTAATCAGCTGTTCCGAGAGGTGAATTTTAGCAACAGGTTCCTTGGTTGTGAGCTCTCTGCCTTGCTTTTTTTTTTCTGCCTCTGAAACTTCTGAAACTCTGTTTCAGAAAAAACGTTTTTCCCTGCCTCTGAAAGCCTCCAAAACAGAGCTTCAGAAAAAAAGCCTCTGAAGCTCTGTTTGGGGGCTTCTTTTCTGAAACTTCGTTTCTGATGTTTCTTTCAGCCTCTGAAACCTCCGTTTGAGAAGCTGGGCAGGGCAACATTTGGAGTATAAAGACGCACCCAGATTTTCACCCTCTTTTTTTGGGAAAAAAAGGTGTGTCTTATACTCCGAAAAATATGGTAATACTCCAAATTTTCCTCAAACAACAACTCTGTGAGATGAGAGTTGAGAGAAAGTGATTGGCCCAAAGTCACCCAACTGACTTTCATATCTAAAGCAAGAGTAGAATTCAGTCTTCTGGTTTTTAAGTGACCACCTTGACTACTACACCAGACTGGCTTTGTCATCTTGTTTAGAATTTATTATGAGTCAAAGGCTGATTTTAATGTTCCCCTTCTGTCAGGAAGCAACATGCCTTGATGCATGCTTTCAGTGCTTCAGCTCATTTTATGTCACACTGAGAAATACACAAATGAATATATCAATGGGAGAATCGGAAGAAGCTTTTGTGCATGTGCCAAGCATGGGCAGAAATGTTTTCTGGCTATATTAGCACATCTGGATAAGAGGTGCTGAGCAAGGCAAAATGAAACAGGTCTATTTCCTTCACTTTTAGAAAAAGAAGACATCAGTGCTTTGCAAAGCAGTTTCAAAGAATTGCTTCACATTAACTTTCATCAAGAACCCCTTTGAAGATTTGCACAGCCCTTCTTCATGTGTCAGCCTCTCAAATCACTATAGATAATTGGTTATGGAGAGAATTCCCTTGCCCAGAAAGAACCCTTCCTTCCTTCCTTCCTTCCTTCCTTCCTTCCTTCCTTCCTTCCTTCCTTCCTTCCTTCCTTCCTTCCTTCCTTCCTTCCTTCCTTTATATTTGAACAATTTCTTTATTTTATTTATTTAGTTAGTTTGTCAAACATATACGAGATGTCAGATATAAGTATAAACATGGATACGAACACAGGAAATGGGTACGAATAAATGGGGACAGTAGGACAGGGACCAATGGTGAAAGTCAGCCGGATCTATCCAATTTGCGCAATCTGGTAGGGCTGGGGGCGGAAGCCTCCACCCACCCACCCGGGAGTCAGCACGTCACATTTTTGACCCTCTGCTCATGTGCAGAAGGGTCTGTGCATGCATGGAGGAGGCGCGTGCTCACATTTGCGATCCAGTAGCGAAGGTAAGTGCATTTTTACCCCTGACAGGGTCAGTAGGCATGCTGGTGTACTTATGCAAGCCCCTTACAGACCTCTTAGGAATGGGGTGAGGTCAACACCCCTAGATAGTCTAACGTTAAAGTTTTGGGTGTTCAGGGAAGAAACCACAGAGTCAGGTAGTGCATTCCAGGCATTGACCACTCTGTTATTGAAGTTGTATTTTCTGTGTCAGGGTGTATAAATCCCATTCCCCCCCCTGGGGGTTTCTGCCTTACCTCTTGGCAGGCGAACAAAGAAGGTTAGAAGAAAGAAAAGAAAAGAATGTGGACATGCGCAGTAGTTCAGCGATAAGGTGCTCAGCATCTACCGTAAGTCTTAGAATGGGAGCACAGCTGGCAAACACAAAAAACGCAGTGACATTCTGCAATCAAGTTTGGAGCGGTTTACCTTGAGTTTGTTTGCTCGTGTATTAGTGTGGTTGAAGCTGAAGTAGTCATTGACAGGTAGGATGTTGTAGCAGATAATTTTGTATACTATGCTTAGGTCAGACTGTAGGCAGCATAGTTCTATGCTGTCCAAGCCTAACTTCAATTTAAAAAGTCCAATTTCTCAAAATGCATTGTAACATTGAAATAGACAAAAACTGTGACTCAAAGTAAGCCCTTCCCTAGGTACCAGTGCTTTGACTGTATGTTCAGCCTTGCATACAGAGGCAGGGAACCCAGATGGAGGGCTGTTCCTTGGCCCTATTTTCCATAGCTGACAGTTGAAGTTGTCCATTGGCAAGGCTAGCCTGACCAGATGGCCATCTGGTTTTAGTCCCTCCTTCAAATGCCTGTGCTTGATATCTTTACATAATTGTGCATCAAAGACAGCTTTCAACATTTTAACCAGCATAGGACAAATATTCAGCACAGCCAAGATTTCCATACAAACTTGCCAATACAACGGTATAGGCTTGCAAGTTGTAACACTACAGGCTTAATCAATGTCAAGACAATATATAAAACAGATGTTGCGTTGTCAACTCTTCACTTAGAATCATGAAGGTGGGAGGCATTTTTGTCTTTGATGTTATTCATCTTTTGTTGTTGGTGAATTGCTGGGCTTTATTCAGGTTTTTTTGGCTCCTTACTCAACAACTTTGAGATCTCTCTTTGAAAGAAGTCTGGAAAAATAGGGACCACACATTATTTATTTTTTTCTCCCTGAATCACTTTTTCTAGGTATTGGAATCTTTCTCTAGGGGTATTCAAGGAGAACCTTCCAAGATTTGAAAGTTGTCTATGGAAAAATAAGTCAGAAATGGTAGCTTAGGTGTAAACTCACAAGAAAGGGAGAAAAATAAGTGAGATATACTTCTTTTTTCATGCTGGAATGTTTTCTCATGCTTGAACAGAGCCTCATGGTTGTCATTGAGAAGAATGTCAGCAAATATACACTGGATATAAAAGCATATCCTTACTCTCCTGGGTAGACAATCATTCAACACTCAACACAGTGGAAACAAAAAATAATAGAAACTGTAGTCCATCCTGATATCTTTCACATTTGTCAAGTTTCTCTTGCACATAATGTAATTGCACACGAACCATTCAGCCCATGTATTATTTTTCAATTATACATCTGTGTATACACACAGATTCACACACACACACACACACTTGCAATTTAATTTTGTCATTTTATTATATTGTAAGTTTCAAAGCAAATGTGGAAAATGAGCTACATTTGATAGAAATTGCAAATGATCAGACAAATAAAATTCAAACATGTTTGCATAGTGCTGTAAACAGTTCCAGTTCTGGCATCAGAATCAATGGGAGGAAAAACAAAAAAACAAAAACACTCAGGAATTAAGTTAGCTAGAATGAATTTTCAAAATGAGCTGCAATGTGAAACATGAAATAAAATAAAAACAAAGGGATGATTGTTGTCCGTGTTCTTTTGCAATCATCTTGAAAGATATACAACATAATGTTATGTGATGTTTATTTTTGATTTCTGATATTTCTAGAGCAAAATGCCTGTAGCTTTGCAGCATAGCAACTATCCAGCATTTGAATAAACACTATGAAACCAAAATTTCCATTCCATGGAAAGGCATGTGCCAGATTTTCTGTACGCCACCTTGAAAATGCTTTCTAATAAATCAGGAACCTAAAAATATTTCTTCCTTGATGGAACCTTAGCGCACCTTTTACAATAACCTGAAAACTTGTGTAAGATGAATTTCCTCTATGTCTCTCAAAATCATAAGATGTATAGGGATGCCAGAATTCAGAATTAATGATCCAAATTTTACAAGGTCAGTGGAACCTGAAGGTGTTCATTATATATACAAGCAGGCCAAGATTAAATCTAAAGCAGGCCTATGAAAGTGCCAACCCCAAGAAAATCAGATTCTACTAAATTAATAGATACTACCTAGAACAGTGGTCCGTAACCTTTTTGGCACCGAGGACCAATTTTATAAAAGACAATTTTTCCATGGATTGGAGGGGGGGGGATGCATTTAATTTAATGCCGTTGTGTCAATGTTGACTCCTGGCAACAGCTTGGATAAGTTTGTGTAATTTTCTTAGGTGGATTTCAGAAGCTGTTTGTCTGCTTCCTTTGGCTGAGAGAAAGTGACTGGCAACCCTGAAGCAGGACTAGAACGCACGTTCTCCAGTTTTTGTCTTGGTGCTTTAACTACTACGCCAAACTGGCTCTCACACGTTTAACAGAACTAAGTCAAAAGCAACATGACTCGCACATAGTTCTGAGCTGCATATTAAACGATGCAAAAACAAATGTCAACGACTACTTCAGCTTCAACCATAATAATACATGGGCAAACAATAGATACAAACTCAAAGTAAACCGCTCTAAATGCGATTGTAGAAAATACAACTTCAGCAACAGAGTGGTCAATGCCTGGAATGTTCTACCCAACTCCATTGTTACATCCTCAAACCAGTGATGGGTTGCTCCCAGTTCTGTCCGGTTCTTGCAAACCAGTAGTAAAAGTGGCAGGAAGCTCCGACCACCCGCCCAGACATTATAATAGACGATCTGTGCATGCGTAGATGATTCTGCGCATGCGCAGAAGCACACATGTTCCTGTTGCAAACCGGTAGTAAAGGTAAGTAGAACCCACCCCTGTCTCAAAACCCCACAGCTTCAACCTTAAACTGTCTACCATGGACCTCACCCCATTCCTAGGAGGTCTGTAAGGGGGCGTGCATAAGCGCACCAGCATGCCTACAGTCCCTGTCCCACTGTCCCATTTATTTGTACTCATTACCTGTGCTCATATCCATGTTTATACTTATACCTGTTATCTTGTACATGTTTGACAAACTAACTAAATAATAAATAATAAATAATAAATAATAAATAATAAATAATAAATAATAAATAATAAATAATAAATAATAAATAATAAATAATAAATAATAAATAATAAATAATAAATAATAAATTAAACATTTCCCTTCCTGATGATTCTTTCTTCTACTACCCGATCGTTGAGAGCTAACCAGCTCAAATCTTAAAACCTCCCTTTTCCTATTTCTGGATTGTCTGAATTTTTGAACAGCTTCTTTTGTCTGTTTGGAGTTAAATTAAGCTTATTTGAAAGAGACAGATGGCTCTTCTGCACATCAGCCTTCAGTTGTTTGTCTCCTGTGCATAAATGCTCATGAAATGAAGCTGGATTTAAAAATAAAAAATTCCTCTCCAAATTTCAATGCTTTCTTTTACTCTGACCATGATAATGTCTAAACTATGTTGTCTCCGTGGAATTAATTCACTGATTAGTGGGTTCTCCTGCTTCTTTTCTCCTCGTGTCAGGAAAACAACAATCACTTTTTTTTTTCTATAAGTGGGTCTTTCTGGACATATATACCTTCGAGAAAAAGCACATAGTTTGAGAAAAGTTACAAACAAAAGCAATTTTGACAATTTGCAAGTTAAGGTAGTCTTCAATTTATGACCACAATTGAGCCCAACATTTCTGTTACGTGAAACATTTGTTAAGTGAGACATTTGTTAAGTGAGTTTTGCCCCATTTTATCACCTTTCTTCCTATCGTTGTTAAGTGAATCCCTGCAATTGTTAAGTTAGTAACCCAGTTGTTACTATGGCTTCTCCATTGACTTGGCTTGTCAGAAGGTCACAAAAGGTGATCACATGACCCAGGGAATCACATGCAATTGTCATAAATATGGGTCAGTTGCCAAGTATCTGAATTTTGATCACATGACCATGGGGATGCTGCAAAAGTTGTAACCAGAGGTGGGATTCCCTTCCCTTCCCTACCGGTTTGCAATTGTGAGCCCCTGCATGTGCTCGGTCTTCCGTGCATGCTGTTGGCTCATGCGCATACCTTCCGCGCATGCGCACAGCCTCCAAAATGTGGTGAAATAGGACAGCATTACATCCAAGCAGGTGAACGGGGCCTACTGCAGTTGCCACTACCGATTCGTCTGAACCAGACAGAACTGGCTGAATCCCACCACTGTGAAAAATAATCATAAGTCACTTTTTTCAATGCTGTTTTCAGTGGTGTTATCACAAAATGAACTGTTGTAAGTTGAGGACTACCTGTATAAATAGAGATTGTGCTCATGGCACACATATAACCAGGTCAATTAAAGATCTAACAAACTCACCTTGTTTGGGATAGTTAATGATAGAGGGTTGCAATATTTTCAGCCCTATGAAAGTTCTTTCTGAATCAGGTCTTCAATTAACCAGGCCACAGTCAAGGAATATACCTATTTGATAACCAAGATATTACTAGAGTTGATCTAAATATTATCAGCTGAATTATCAGCTGAAAAGCCAACAGATTTTAAAAAAAATAATATCCGTAACTTATTAAACATTAATTATACCTGTTCTAATTCTAGTGTGCACATTACTTTTTTATTCAGAGTCACACTGTGTTTCTTGAGTAAAAAGCTCTTCTGCATCACTCACTAAGCATGGCAGGAAGATTCTTTATTAACCCATTAAGGAAGACATAAACGGATGATAATTGTCTTCCGCTTATTACTGACCTGCTGGAGAGGCTGATTAAAATCATGTTTTTCATCTGCTACCAATATAAACCTTGCCTTTTAAACTCTTTATGGAGCAGGGAACCTTCTACTGGCTACCTGTAGCTGCTGCAGGGAACTTTATCTTTTCAAAATGGAAGAATCTGAAATCCTACATTGTATCAAGGTGTCACTTCCCGTAAATTCTCCTTTCCAATGGATGTATCTGATGGAACCAGAGAACAGGGAAGGAAAGTATCTGGAGAGAAAACAGCTCTTCAGGTACCACCTGTCATACTAAATTTGCACACAGAACCTATCACAGTAGGCAGAAAATATTTGATCCACAGGACTGGGTGAGTGTACTTTTCAATAAGTACACTCCATAAGTCCATAAGCCTTCTGGAAGACCAATGGAGATATATTATAAATGCAGCCATATATGTAGACTAGCTGGACGCCTGGGCTTCGCTACGAAACTATGTGGTCAGGCTTGATAGACTTAAAGCCTGAAACTTAATGTAGAATGTGTAACTCCATAGCATCAGAGCGTGTTAATATAAGGCAACTGGCAGTTGGAACAGAGTTCTTTTCAGGTGGGGTGGGGGAGTAGAATGTCTCAGTCCTTAGCATCAGAGCATGTGAATATAATACTGTATATGAAATACTAATGTTCTGATGGTCATTTCAAAAAATCCTTTCTTAGCAAGCAGAAAGGAAACCCTTCTGTCTCCTCGACTGTGTCCTGTCTGTGTCCTTAAAAGCATTGCTGTGAGGGCTAATGAAAACCATGGATGACATATACAGTTCACAAGATGTTGAAAGCATGGGATGTGGCTTTTAAATCCAGCGATATGATGGCGCTTAGAACACCCAGAGCCAATTTGAAAAGTGCCATAAAAAGAGCAAAGCAAACCCATAGTTAGAAAGTTCAGAACTTTTTAAAGGACCTGACGAACGCAAGGCATATGTGACAAAGCATCCAGGCCATTACAGACTATAACCATGATGGCGACCCTATGGCATGCATGCCACAGGTGTCACGTGGAGCCATCTCTGCAGGCAAGCGAGCCAATGCCCAGGTCAGCTCCACCGTGCATGCCCATACGCCTCTCGTCAGCCAGCTGAGTTTCGTGTCTCTGCCAGGAGATGCATGCACATGCGCAGGGGTGAGGGGGGGTCATGCGTGCATGTGGGGGGTGCAGAGCCCTCGATGCCCTGTTTTTTGTTCTAGGAGGCTTCAGGGAGGCCTGCTAGCACCAAAATGGGGCATGGGGGTGCAGCATGCCCCCCAACCCCTATTTTGGTGCTAGGAGGTTTCCCTGAAGCCTCCTGGGACCAAAAACGGGGTGTGAGTGTGTGTGCCATGCCCCCCCTGCAGCCCATTTTTGTACCAGGAACAGGGAGATCTGCTAGCACCAAAATGGGAGTCGCACACACATGCGTGGGGGGATGGGTGGGGTGAGCACAGGGGGTCACACATGCATGCATGGGGGGCGGAGCCTGTGGGGGGCATTGCATTATGGGTGTTGGTATGTGTGCGTGTGCTGTTGCGCACATCCACTTTTGGCACCCAAAGAAAGAAAGGTTCATCATCACTGGACTATAAGGTGTTTCCATCATGCTGTAAGGGCGACACAGACTTTTTAAACAAGCTGACTCTTCCATTTTTTGGAAGATTGGAGGCATCAAATAGCACCCCTGTGAGGAAAGCTGTGACCCATCCTGTGGAGCAAATACTTAGCTTTGATGTTACCTCTGTCTGGAGGATATTGCGGAAAGTTAACATTCAGAAAGCAGCACGCCCAGATAATATCCCTGGGCATGTTCTTAGAGATTGTGCAAACAATTTGGCTTGTATTGTTAACAGATATTTTCAATCTTTCATTGCAGCAGGCAGTCCCATCCCGTTTTAAGACTGCCATTATTTTGACAGTGCCAAAAAAGTCTACAATTACAGGTCTTAATGATTACTGTCCAGTTGCACTTACATCCATTATTATGAAATGTTTTGAGAAGCTGATAAAGGAAATTATTGTAGCCAGCCTCCCTCTACAATTTGACTCACTTACTATCCAAATCACTCTACAGAAGATGCTATTTCTTCTGTTCTCCATCTGAGCTTGGTGCACTTAGAGGAAAGAAATACTCATGGGCGAATGCTGTTGGTCGACTTCAGTTCAGCATTTAATGCAATCATTTCTCAGCATCCAGTAGACAAACTGGGCCTTTTAGGCTTTATCGCTCCTTTGTGCAACTGGATTCTTGATTTTCTTATTGATAGGCCCCAGGATGTGTGAGTTAGGACTAATATTTCTAACACTTTCTTGAGCACAGGTTCTCCTCAGGGCTGTGTGCTAAGTCCGCTATTGTTCACCCTGTTGACCCAAAACTGTTGTGCAAAGTTTGCCACCAATCATATTGTGACACATGCAGATGATACAACGATTGTGGGCCTTATTCAGGATGAATAATTAAAGTGCTTACAACAAGGGGGTAGAAGATTTGGTGAATTGGTGTAAAACAAAATAGCCTAGTGTTAAACGTAGGAAAAACTAAAGAGATCATTGTCAATTTCAGAAAAGCCACACACCTTTGTCTATGATGATTCACTTGTGGAGGTGGTTAGCAGCATCAGGTTCCTGGGTGTGCAGCAGGGGTGGGTTTCAGAATTTTTTACTACTGGTTCTGTGGGTGTGGCATGGCTTGGTGAGCATGGCTTGGTGGGTATGGCAGGGGAAGGATACAGTAAAATCTCCATTCTCTTCTCAATCCAGGGGAAGGATACTGTAAAATTCCCATTTCCTCCTGATCAGCTGGGACTCGGGAGGCAGAGAATAGATGGGGGCGGGGCCAGTCAGAATTTTTACTACCAGTTCTTTGAACTACTCAAAATTTACACTACCGGTTCTCCAGAACTGGTCAGAACCTTCTGAAACCCACCTCTGGTGTGCAGCTAATGAGTAGCCTATCTTGGTCCCTCAACAGTGGTGAAGCAAGCATGGCAACACCTGGATTTTCTGCATCGCAGGAGAAAAATACATCTTCCTTCCCCTGTTTTTACCACTTTCTATAGAGGGACAATCGAGAGCATCTTGTCACATGGCATTACTGTCTGGTTTGGAAGCAGACAGGAAGGTAGTACAGAGAGTGGTGAGGATGGCAGAAAAGATCATTGGTAGTTCCCTTCCTTCCATCCAAGACATAGCATATAAGTGATGCTTGAGCAAGGTCCACAGGATTGTCTGGGATGCTACCCATCATCCAGACAACCTTCTGGGATGAGGTTTTGTGGTATCCAAAGCAGAACATCTAGATCCAGTCATAGTTTTGTTCCATATAGTATCAAACATTTATTTCTTTTTTTGCTTTTGGGTACCTAAATATTCAACTGTAAAAATCCAGCAAAAGATTTTTGGAATATAAAAAGTAAGACAAGATCAGTTCTGTCATGTCCTGATCTCAGGATTTTGGAGAATTGCACACTGATCCATTTAGAGACCCAAAGTGAATTTGTAGCTACTGTAATTTTGATCTGGGAGTTTTTCAGTTTATGAGGTCTTCACCAACTCATTCGAGACATCTTGGAGAATATTGCTTCATTTTTGTCTTTCTGATAATTTTCAGCTGTCCTTTAAATCCTCTGTTCCTACTGTTATTCAAAATTATTGCAAAGGAACAGCAAATTGTAAACAATTAGTGATTGAGAGAAAAATATTAGCAGATGGCAACTCTTGGCTGTCCTTGGCTGATGTAAAAAAGCTAAGTAGAGTTGGATCTACTGGTAGATAGCTGGGAGACCTCCAGAGAATACCATAATCATAGCATGGCAACTGGGTTTGTCAGATGTAAATGCCTTATTCTCTAATGTGTAAATAATGTATATATATGGAACATCAGGGGTTAACTTATTCTTTGGACTTTAATGTATTCATAATTTACCACTCCCATTCCTGGCTCCACCCCTTGTATATAAAAGGAGCCATCCTCCCCATTTTCCTTGCTTCTATCTTGAATATTCAGCGAATATAGAATGCCTATTATGATTAAAGAGAAATATATTTAAATCTTTAACTTCTATTATCTTTATTGAGTCTGATCCTGAAAATATTGCAACAAGCTGGTAGCAGAGGATGGTTAATTGACTCAATAAGTAATTAAAAATGTACAAGAAAGATAGGCCCAACACCAGGGCCTACAGCAAAGAAATAGAAACTGATCAAGAGATGATCAACGAATCCACTAATGCGATTTCGAGAGAATCCGAAGAATACACCACTGAAGAAGAAGAACTGATGAGTGAAAATAACGACCAGGAAGAAATCGAGATAGAAAATAACGAACTCAGGTCAGAGATATTAAAAATACTAAAAAGCCAAAAGAATGATGAAAGCCTCATCGCGGACCTCCAGGAGATGCTGAGGAACAGCGGAGCAGCGAGAGAGAAAAACATCATTAAAGAAAAACCCAAAGATCAAAAAACTGTGAGTGAAATGACTACTGAGAAAATAGTTGTAAAAAAGAAAAGATGTGACCCCGCGCGAAATTTTGAATGGCAGCCATCTTGGTTTCAACGAACTTCAAAAGAGAGTGAAGCAGAGCCAATCAAAACGCTCAGTTCAAAATTTCTGGCGCGAAAAACGCTATCAGACGAAGAAAGTGAAAAAGAAGTCTCAAACTCTTCAGATGAACCAAAATCAGAAAGTGAAGACGATTTAACAAAGTCTCAAGTGAAGTCAGCAATGAAAACGCTTTTTGCTGCTTTTGGGCCAAGATTGAAAATTTCCAAGACATCAACGAAGAAGCAAGAAATCAAACCGACAACTCAAGACCTGCACGCTCCCATCCTGACTTCGAAAACGACGACACCCGAGCCCAGAGAGCCATGCCGATTCCGTCCTACACCGCAGACAGAATCGAGTGCCAGCGCACACAAGAGAAAGAGAAGAACCGCCGCCATCACCAAAGCCCCAAAAACCGAGCCAGAGACCGACTCATCTGAAGAGGAGCGGATCGAGAGAGCTGAAATGGAGAGAACCTTCCACAACGGCGCCAAAGAAGAAATGAGCAACGCGCATGTGCAAAACTACGTAGACGGCCCCGAAAGACTTGAACTGGCCAGAGAACCGCGCAGACTCGTTACAAGCATCCCAATGCCGTTCTGTAATTTCCTGCACTTGAGAGACCACGGACTGCCTCAGGTTGTAAGTAATGGACAAAATAATGTGGGGAACTTACCCAGTGACTTCCCAAAACTTAGAGTTGATGGCATTAATTTACAAGAGTGGTACCAACAGCTTCAGGTTATTTTTATGAAAGAAAATTTACTATTCTTTATAACTAGTCCTCCAAGAAGACCTTGGACTTTAAAAATAGATTGTTTACATCATAGAGCATTTTTCATAATAATTTCTAGCGTGTCTCCTGCAATGTATCATAGCATCAAACCAAACCTAACTGTATCAGAAATAATTCAATGCATGTTTAATCTATTTCACAGCGATAGCGTAGCCACAACCACAAGAATGTCTAAGGATTTCTTTTCTTCTAGAGTGAAACCAGGGGTTTCTATAAGTGAACATTTGATAAATCTAAACAAAATAAGAGCTGAGCTGCAATTGAGGGGGGAAGTGATTTCAGATCAAACTATGAAAAGTGTTATTGTCAATTCACTTGATCCATCATGGGATAGCTTTATGTCACACTTAGATACCATTAATTTGGGATATTTATCAATAGAAAGTCTATCTAACAAATTGATAGCAGAAGACAATTCAAGAAAAAATCGTTCCAGTAACCAAACAGAACACAAATCTTTTAGGAAAGTAGTCTTTCAAGATAAATATAATGAGGCCTTTAGGTGCCACAATTGTGGATCCAGGGAACACAGTAGAAGAGACTGTCCCAAAGTCCCAAGGGAGAGACATAGGCCAGAATATAGGAGCAAATACAATTACAGACAATCTTCCACAGATAGACACAAATATAGAAGTCCACCAAATTACAGAGAAAGTAGAGGGGGTAGAGAAAATTCAAAAGAGAGAAAATCTGGGTCACTAAATGGGCTAAATAAACAAGACAGCACCAAAACACAACAAGATGAGAACAATAATTGGCTTATTGATTCTGGTGCAACAAATCACACCACTAACAACAAAAGTATATTATCTTCATTTACAGAAGATAAGTTTGTGATAAAGGTAGCTAATCAAGAAAAGGTTCAAGTATTAGGCAGAGGAAATGTGACCTTGCCTGGTTTAGGGAAAATAGAGGGGGTATTATTAATCCCAGAAATACCTCACAACATACTAAGTGCTATAAAACTAAGCAGAGAATCTGACATCAATATAGTTTTCTCAAAGGGGAAAGCAACAATAGAAAAGAACAAAACAAATGTAGGCACTGTGATGATAAAAGGGGGTCTACCCTATCTGATAACCAAAGAAAGATGGTTACATAACATTGATTCAAATATGGAAGATTGTATTGAAGCAGATGATAAAAATGTCAGTAACAGTGACAATGATGAATGTAAAATAACTCATGATAACAAAAATACACACAATGAGAAGAAACCAAAAATAGGTAAACCAATTCATGATGAGTGTGCTCACATCTTACATAGGAAGTTAGGACATGCAAGCTTTCCTGTAGTGCAAAAAATGACTGAACACGCAGAAGGTGTAAAAATAAAAAATTGTGAAAATTATTTAGAATGCTCAGTATGTAAATCCACCAAACTAAAAACCAGTCCCAGACCAAAAAAATCTAACAGATCAACTAACAATATTTTTGATTTGGTACATATGGACTTAGTTGGTCCATTAACTCCATCAATTACCTATAGAAAACGTTACTTCCTAACAATAGTGGATGATTACAGTCGCTATGGTTTTGTTTACACATTAAAGCACAAGGATGAAACCTTTCAGAAATTTAAGGAATTCTACAAACGCATAGAAACACAACATAATATCAGAATAAAACAAATTATGACAGATAGGGGATGTGAATTCATGTCTAAAGAATTCTCCCAATGGTTAAAGGATAGAGGGATGCTACATTTCACGTCCAATCCATTTTCTGCATTTCAAAATGGGATTGCAGAGAGAAAGAACTCCACACTACAAACCATGATTAGATGCACATTAGAGGATGCTGGTTTAGGCAAACAATTTTGGTCAGAAGCCTTACATTATTCAAATTACACTCAAAATAGAACATGGTCCAGTATTGTGAATAAGACACCATATGAGGTGATGTACAATAGAAAACCTAAATTAGCACACATGCACATATTTGGAGTTACTGCAGACGTGCACATACCTAAACAATTGAGGAGAAAGGGAGAAAACGTATCCAGGAGATTAAGATTCATGGGATACGAAACTGGAACCAAAGGGTACAGATTCATTGATAATAATAACAAATTTATAGTATCCAGAACAGCTGTGTTTCATGAGCAGGCCAATTGGTCTAAGTTGCACCTTAATGAAATTTTTCCTAATAAAAGCAAAGATAATATATCTTGCGAGGAAGGAACAACAGAAAATCAAAATATTAACAAAAGTAAGAACAAAACCAAAACTTGGACAAATAGTCAGCATAAAATAAAGACAGACACATTAACAAAAAAGGAAGCCAGATATTTGCATGACAACCATAGCAAACCTGAAAGAAATATTAGAAATAATAGAAACCAAATACCAAATAAATACAAAGATTATATTATGCATATGGATGGAGAACAAATAACACCTAATACATATGAGGAAGTATTGAAACTTCCCCGTGAAGAAAGAGAAAAATGGGAACTAGCTATGGAAAAAGAAATGGAAAGTTTACAAGGATTAAATGTATTCACACCTGCGATCGCACCTAAGGATAAAACAATTATAGGTACCAGGTGGATTTATAAAATTAAGAATTTAGAAGGAGGTAATACCTTATACAAGGCCAGACTAGTTGCACAAGGTTATGCACAAAAATATCCAGAAGACTATACTGACACATATTCACCCACAGTGAGAACAGAGAGTGTCAAAACAGCTCTTGTAGTAGCATCTGCACTCAATCTAGACGTGTTTCAATATGACATACAGACTGCATACTTACATGCAAAATTAGATAAGGAAATATATGTAAGAGCACCACACAGTCAATACACTAATAAGAACGAAATTTGGTTATTAAATAAAAGTCTGTACGGACTGAAGCAATCTGGCAAAAGATGGTACGATTGTTTGGTAAAAGTACTTAAGACCATGGATTTCAACGCCACCACTGCTGATAACTGTTTCTTTGTAAAAAAGAGTAATGATCATATTGAATTTGTATTAATTTATGTGGATGATATTTTATATATTGGAAAGCATAAAGAAAGCAGGGAAATCTTTGTAAATAAGTTAAACGAACACTTCTCATTGAAATCACTAGGTAGAGTGAATAAATACCTTGGTGTACAAATTAACAAAACTAAAAGGGGATTCAAACTTACTCAGAAAGATAAAATCATTGAACTCCTAAACAAATGTAACTTAAATAATGCCAAAACATGTGACACACCTATGCAAACTGATTTTCTTAGAAACAATGATGAATTTTCCCCTGAGTTTAAAGACAACACATTTTACAGATCAGTTATAGGTTCACTCCTTTATATATCTAATTGGACTAGGCCAGATATTGCATTACCTCTCAATTTATTGTCAAGATATGTTAGCAAACCAACCTTGTATCATTGGGAAGCTGTCAAAAGAATTTTAAGATATCTGAAAAGTACATTAGATTTTTGTTTAATATTGGAACCCAATAATGACAAAGAACCAAAAATTACTTGTTATGCTGATGCAGATTGGGCTGGTGATACATCATGCAGAAAGAGTACCTCTGGTTATGTTTTTCTATTGAACGATTGTCCAGTTTACTGGTATACTGGTAAACAAGAACTGGTAGCCACTTCTACCACAGAAGCGGAATATGTTTGCTTGTCTAAAGCTGCAAATAACCTTGTATGGTTCAATGATTTGATCACAGATGTTTGGAAGAAACCTACTTTACCATTTATTATGCATGAAGACAATAAAGCGGCCATTGAAATATCTAGATCCGATGCAATTGGACAAAGGTCCAGGCATATTGATATAAAATTTAAGCACGTGAGACAACTATCTCAAGACGGATTCATCAAAGCAATACATTGTGATACTTCTGAACAATTAGCTGACATATTAACAAAACCCTTACCTTCTAAACAACACAAATATTTAACTTCTAAATTATATGTATTATATTGTCCTGAATCTGAATGTAACTGGTGTTGTATAACGAACCGGCATTTAGAGGGGGATTTGTCAGATGTAAATGCCTTATTCTCTAATGTGTAAATAATGTATATATATGGAACATCAGGGGTTAACTTATTCTTTGGACTTTAATGTATTCATAATTTACCACTCCCATTCCTGGCTCCACCCCTTGTATATAAAAGGAGCCATCCTCCCCATTTTCCTTGCTTCTATCTTGAATATTCAGCGAATATAGAATGCCTATTATGATTAAAGAGAAATATATTTAAATCTTTAACTTCTATTATCTTTATTGAGTCTGATCCTGAAAATATTGCAACAGGGTTGTTGAAAGTCCTCCCCACCCCCCAAAAAAAAACCCCAATGGCAACCTACTTCTATTTTATTGCCAAGAAATCTCTTTCTCTCTTTCTTTCTCTTTCCCTCTCCCTCTCCTTCTTTCTTTTCTTCTTCCTCTTCTCCTTCCTCTCTCTCAATCTTTCTCTTTCTTCTCTCTATGTAATCATTTTATTTATTTATTTATTTATTTATTTATTTATTTATTTATTTGTGTATTATTTATACATGTATAAGATAACAGATATAAGTATAAAAATGATTATGAATACATGAAATGGACATGAAGAAAAGGGGACATTAGGACAGGGACTGTAGGCATGTTGGTGCGCTTATGCATGCCCCCTTTATAGACCTCTTAGCAATGGGGTGAGGTCTACAGTAGGCAGTTTAAGGTTAACATTTTGGGGGTTTGGGGAAGAAACCACAGAATCAGGTAGTGCATTCCAGGCATTGACCACTCTGTTGCTGAAGTCGTATTTTCTGCAATCGAGTTTGGAGCGGTTTACCTTGACTTTGTATCTATTGTTTGCTCGTGTATTATTGTGGTTGAACCTGAAGTAGTCATTGACAGGTAGGATGTTGTAGCAGATAATTTTGCATGCTAAACTTAGGCCAGATCATAGGCGGCATAGTTCTAGGCTGTCCAAGCCTAATTTCAATTTAAAAAGTCCAATTTCTCAAAATGCATTGTAACATTGAAATAGACAAAAGCTGTGACTCAAAGTAAGCCCTTCCCTAGGTACCAGTGCTTTGACTGTATGTTCAGCCTTGCATACAGAGGCAGGGAACCCAGATGGAGGGCTGTTCCTTGGCCCTATTTTCCATAACTGACAGTTGAAGTTGTCCATTGGCAAGGCTAGCCTGACCAGATGGCCATCTGGTTTTAGTCCCTCCTTCAAATGCCTGTGCTTGATATCTTTACATAATTGTGCATCAAAGACAGCTTTCAACAGTTCATCCAGCATAGGACAAATATTCAGCACAGCCAAGATTTCCATACAAACTTGCCAATACAACGGTATAGGCTTGCAAGTTGTAACACTACAGGCTTAATCAATGTCAAGACAATATATAAAACAGATGTTGTGTTGTCAACTCTTCACTTAGAATCATGAAGGTGTGCTTGTGTATTGTGTGCTCATGTATTATTGCGGTTGAAGCTGAAGTAGTCATTGACAGGTAGGACATTGTAGCAGATAATTTTGTGTACTACGCTTAGGTCAGACCGAAGGCAGTGTAGTTCTAAGTTGCCTAAGCTCAAAATGTCAAGCCTGGTAGCATAAGGTATTCTGTTGTGAGCCGAGGAGTCATCTGAGGTCAAGCTGCATGTTAAGACATCTAGGACATCTTCAGTTGATATCAACTAAGAGAGACAGAAGACTGTCATTACTCACTGATGAACAGGTGCAGGGTTATTATTGTAAAGAATATTTATAGAATTATTGTTTAAGCCTCAAAGATAACATATAGTAGCTTATACGGAGTTCAGTGCATTCTTTGCCATTATGGAATCTGCGTAGCATGCTGATAGACATATTAAATCTTGTAGCGTTCATGCCATTTAGTAAGTACTGTGATTTGAATGTATACTATGCTTTTAAATCTGCTTGATATGCAACAGAGGCACTGTTCAAATGAAGCCCTAGGAAGAAAGTGTTTTGGAGTCTGCATTGGTATAAGTGGAAAAGAAAGGTTAGACTCTTAATTCTTAGCTCAGATTTCTGTATGGATGGAAAACAATTTGTCTCATTTTGTTCAATAATGTTCAAAACTATTGTTAGCTTTCATGATACTGTAGATCTATGTGCAAATTAATATAGTTATGAATTTGCAAAAGGCAATTGTACTTTATTTCTTTTTTCCTTGAAGACGTTTTGCTTCTCATCCAAGAAGCTTCTTCAGTTCTGACTGAATGGAGGAGAATGGAAAGATTTATATTCCTTGCAGTCATCTGGTCGTTAGCACTCTCTCTGAGAGTCATTGAAACCACTTGGAGGTTTATCTGTGCCCTCTGGGTCACCTGGATAGTGCAAATGGGTGTGGAACCTTCTTGGAACTACTGAAACTGATGGATAATACCAATATGTTCCTCTCCATAACCAAGGTTATTTTTTAGAGTTTTTCTCATTGAGGAGAGAAGAAAGTTGATTCCAGTAGATATTCCTGGCTGGGTGGTCTGATCTGATAATTGTACTGTTTAATCTTCAAGTAAATGTCTAAGGAATTATTTATTAGGGATTTGTCAATTTGGAAAGAGAGCAACTGAGAATTCTGTAAATATTGATGAGACATATAACATAAAAGCTACAAGAATTTTTTTTGCAACAGCAATAAAACAGGCGGGAAGAGGACAATATGAGAAATACTAAAGATCACTTTCATAAAGGAAATTGCTGGTAAGCCAAACAACACCAATTGCAATTCTAACAGAGATCAAAGAAACACTTTAATAATGATATTTTCTCTTTACAATATACTCTTGACTAATACTGATACCTACAAATAATACTATTTTTCTTAGCTTTCATGTTGCCATTGCTTTCTCACTATTGTAACTTCTAATAAATAGATTTGTTTTTCTTAATCAAAGATACCCATGTCCTTTAAGTTCCAAAGAAGTGAATTGGAATTAAATTGCTTGCAATTTTATCTGATGAAAGAGGTGGTTGGGATAGGAAAAATACACACTTATCTTACTTATTACATTTCTACATTGCCTTCCTCCTCTAAGTGACTTTGGGCAGCTTTACAGTAAAAACTGCAGTAGAACAATCTCATCTAGGATCAGTACAGCAGAGGTGGGTTTCAGCAGGTTCTGACCAGTTCTGGAGAACCAGTAGCGGACATTTTGAGTAGTTTGGAGAACCAGTAGTAAAAATTCTGACTGGCCCCACCCCCACCTATTCTCTGCCTCCCGAGTCCCAGCTGATTGGGAGGAAACGGGGATTTTGCAGTAACCTTCCCCTGGATTGGGGAAGGAATGGAGATTTTACAGTAACCTTCCCCTGCCGTGCCCACCAAGCCATGCCCACCAAGCCACACCCACAGAACCAGTAGTAAAAGTTTTTGAAACTGTAGTACAGGTAGTCTTTAACTTACAACAGCTCACTTAGTGACTGTTCGAAGTTACAACAGCACTGAAAAAAGTAGATTATGGCCATTTTTCACACTTATGACCGTTGCAGCATCTCCATGGTCATGTGATTTATATTCGGATGCTTGGCAAACTTATGACGGTTGCAGTGTCCCGGGGTCATGTGATCACCTTTTGTGACCTTCTGACAAGCAAAGTCCAATGGAAAAACCAGATTCACTTAACAACTGTGTTACTAATTTAACAACTGCAGTGATCCACTTGACAAATGTGGCAAGAAAAGTCATAAAATGGGACACACTCACTTAACCAATGTTTCATTTAGCAACATGAATTTGTCAAGACCCACTTGATGGCACATAACCAATCAATTAATCAGGCAATCAATGTTTATATCACCATAGGATTCTTATACAGTACTTTTGAAATGGCTATGTTAAACCCAAATTCTAATCTCAATTTCAAGAAAATTCCATTTTCTTTTCTTAGAAAATACAAATATGAGCTTGACTGAATTTGTAGTATTTAGATTTTTCCGGACTGCAGCAAAACACCTTTATCTTTCAAGGAAATCTACCCCATTATCTAAGAACTGTCATTGTATGTCACCATAAGCATCTGTGGAAAACTAATGGCAAAATATATTTAGCTTAGGTATGTTTCTATAGGATATATGTGTTGTGACCCCGACTCCCTAGCCTGTCCTAACAGAAGAAGAGGATTCAGAAGGTGATGGGGAGGAACTGATAAGGCCTCCCTCTCCAGGACCCTCCTCTCTGGCAATGCCTCAGGTTCCATCCGAAGGCCAAGAGGAACAGCCTGAGATATGCCAGGAGGAAAGCATATCAGAACAACAACAGATAGGGAGCAAGGATGATGAATCCTGGCTTGATCCCAGGCAGCGTCGGAGGGAGAAGCATGTGCAGCAACGAAAGAGGCGTGGGAGGGCCAGAAATTGAGCTGAGTCACTGAGCCATACCCCACAAGGAATAAAAGTGGGTGTGATTGCTCTTCAGGCTTTGTGACGGTCAAAGTTAAAAACCTGAGAGTCACATCGCGTTACCTGAAATCTGGATTGGACCTTGGCCAATTCTTGCTTCGTGGATTACTTTTTGCTACTGAACCGGACTGAGGAGAAACTCTCTCTCTTGCTGACTGTGAGTGAAAACTGACTTGGCAGGCATTTCACAGTTTACTGTCAAAACTCTTATCTGCAAGGGTTTCTAGTCAGATTGCTTAATAAAATTTTGGCAGGCGTGCCTGGTTGTGTGTTTGCCTGTGTGGGGAAGAGGGACAGAACAATATGTTACAAAGCAATATATCTAGAGCTGCAGTGGTGCAGTGGTTAGAATGCAGTACTGCAGGCTGCTTCTGCTGATCACCGGCTGCCAGCAGTTTGGGTCTCACCAGCTCAAGGTTGACTCAGCCTTCCATCCTTCCGAGGGGGGTAAAATGAGGACCCAGATTGTTGGGGGCAATATGTTGACTCTGTAAACTGCTTAGAGAGGGCTGTAAAACATTGTATATAAGCGGTATATAAATCTAAATGCAGTAAGCTTATAACAAACCCCTCTCCCCCCCCAAAAAAAGTCCAAGATGTGACAAAATGTTTGCACTCTTAGAGATCTGAGCACTTGGAAAATCCAGTGCAGCAGTCATAATAATAAGATTTGCACAGAAATGTAATGAAGATAAGTTAGCCGCAGTTTGGCAATCAGTACTGAACAGTTTGATGAGTGGGTATGTATATTCAATATGATATGATCTAAGTAATGGAAGAATTAAAAAAATAGCTGTTAGATATAAATAATGCCTATGAGATTCATTGATTTCCTACTTATTATTTTCCCGGCAATTATAACATCTGCCAATATTCTGTGAAAAATATCTCACAAAATGCTTCATGTTCTAGGAAAGTTCCTATTCTACTTGTGGAAAATTTCTCTCCAGTATTATGGAAACTCCTGTAGGTGTCTCTGTTGCTCTATTGTTTGTGAGGACAGATATTATTATTATTTTTTTTTAAAAAAATTGCATCTATAATGCATATGCAAGTGACAATACTGGGAAAATGTCAACCATGAGAAGTTTCATTGATATCTAGCTTCTCCAAGAGAAGTATCAAGTTCAATGTTTGCTGCTTCTTTTCTTGTGTGCTAATTAAGGAATCAGACACTCTGTAGAGATTCAATTTGTAAAAGATCAACTGCAGAAGGTTGGTGCTACTGAATTTTTTTCAGCATAATGATCCACTGTGTGGATTATCTTCCAAGCACAGAAGTGCAGGATAAGAAATGGCAATGTTCTATCAAGCCTCATGACAGCAAAGCTCTGGAGGTCTTTATCTTAGCTGTTTAATAAATCCTTAGAGACTTCCTTGAAAAAATAATAATAAAGGGCTGTTGGAATCAGTCAAGCATATATCTATATAGTACAAGCAGTTACTTGAAGGTCTGTTACTCAAAATCCAGATAGGTAGCTACCTCATCAATAGCAATATCACTTAGACTTATATACCAGTTCCTAGTGCTTTTACAGCCCTCTCTAAGCGGTTTACACAGTCATCATATTGCCCCAATAATCTGGGTCTTCATTTTACCCACCTTGGAAGGATGGAAGGCTGAGTCAACTTGAACCTGGTGAGATTTGAACTGCTGAACTGCAGCTAGCAATCAGCTGAAGTAGCCTGCAGTACTGCACTCGAACCACTGTGCCACCTCTGCTCTTATCAAATAGTTAAATGTAAGATGAAGCCACAAACAGAGGTTTTCAGAATGTTATGTTTGCATCATGCTTGGTACCTCCAACACATCAATAAAAAGCTGTTTTTGTGTTTTTGATATTTTATTTGCAGAGTTCCTCTGTGGAGATGAATGGTTTTAAAATCTTATAGATAAATAAATAAATAAATTTTAAATAATAAAAAGAGCTCCTGTGTCAAGATAATTTTAAATCAAACAGTACATGATGATAATCTAGGACAAGGATCTGAAGACACAGAATGAAGCATCATTTCCATTGATGATAACAAATGCAGAGTGGTGTTAGTGAAGCTATTTTACACTTTCTATTGAGCATGATTAAATGAAGGCTGACCTATTTCCCAGATATTTGACCCATTAAGCACAAATATGCTTAAAATATTAAAAAATGCCATTAAATATATCCTATCTTTTACAGTTTCCAAGTGGACAGGCAGTTTGGTAATTTTAAAGAAGCAATTATATTAGCCATTTGTTCTATCTGATCAAGTTATCTGTTTCTCTTCCTTATCAAGGGCTGTAGGGTAGCAAAGTAGAAATGATTATTCAATTACATTGGTCATTATATTGTCCAATTTCAATAACTGCATATTGTCCTAAAGATACTTCAATACCTGAGAGGACACATTTTGATTAATGTGGAAAACATAAACAGTCTTTTACAAAGCGGAGGAGAGGTTACATGTTTTCCAGGCACAAATCAGATAATCTGTGCTTACAAAAGCATATAGAATAAAAAAAACATATGGATGAAGAGAATTGAGGTCCCTCATACAAATCAAACACACCATTTCGAAGATTTCACAGGAAGAGATCACAATTGGGATTTCATTGTATTATCACATTAAGAGCCCCAGGATACAGGGATAAAATTATTATTACTTTTTTTTTAAATGCTTTTATATAGATCCACATTCATAGAGGTTTATTTCAGTCTGCTGTGTGGGTGCCACCATACTATGTATCTCTTAAGTTTATTACAAAATTTAATTTGGATAGATTCATGGATATATAATAGATAGTAAGATAGATGATAGACAATAGATAGATTAGATAGAATAGATAGACAGATGGATGGATGGATAGATGAATGGATGGATGGATGGATGGATGGATAGATAGATAGATAGATAGATAGATAGATAGATAGATAGATAGATAGATAGAGATAACCCAGTGCTTAAAGTGACCAGTTTCTTCTACTGTAATACCTTCTATTTATTAATATTTCAATAAGATAAAGAAAGGATCTAACTAGTTTGAATTTCTTTTCTTTTCTTTTGGGAAAATCAAAACTTGAGCACAGTCTTTGTAGTGGTGATATCTTAATTATTATTTACAATATGGATGGAGAAAAAAACAATTGGCGAATCAGTTTCTGAACTGCATAATAACAATATTTTAAAGCATATAGTAAAGGCTATATTTACTATATGCTTTAAAATATAGGGGGAGAGCCTTCTCTGTGGGGGCACCTACTATCTGGAACGAGCTCCCCCTGAAGACACGGAGGATCCCAGATCTGTGCGCCTTCCGCCGCGCTCTAAAGACCTTTTTATTTCACCAGGCGGGCCTGGCCTAACTTTCTCCCTCTTTTTTAAACAATTTAAATTTTAATATTTTAATGTTTTTAATACTTTTAATACTCAAAGTTTAAATTTGTTTAAATTGATTGGGGTTTTAATCTGTCTGGGCCAAACTATTTAATTTGATTTTATTTCTGCTTTTTAAATTTTGTATGTATGTATTTTATTGTTGGCTGTTCGCCACCCTGAGTCCTTCGGGAGTAGGGCAGTATACAAATCAAATAAAAGTAAAAAGTAAAGTAAAGTAAAGTAAAGTAAAGGCTGTTAGACTACATAAATCAACATCACTTACTCCTCTATAGACAGGTAAATCTGGTCCAAATCTTCAATTAACTAAAGCCTTCATTTATTTTACTTTCATTAATGCATGGAAATTTACATTCTACTTAATACATCTCTACTAAGAATTCAGTTTGAACCCAAATACTTTGCAAGAACTCTTACAATATGCAACACTTATCCCTTTTCATAACCTGTTATGTTACTGCATCCATAAATACAGCAAATGCTTGGCTAACATCATGTGTGTTATATGGATGCATATTAACACCTAGGTCAAGATTCAAGGGTCAAGAAAATATGTCACCTTAAATCATCAGACTTCCTTTCCCTTCCTTATTTTTTTTTTAAAGTCATGTAGTACTATTTGCCTTAGAAATGTCAAGTATTCTGAGTTCCCAGCTAGAAAGATAGGTCCCCTGTGTGCTCCTTTATCAACCGATACTTCTGCTGTGGTTGTGTTCTTTCACTGCAACTGGCAGAGCTGGGATTTGATTTTGACCTGCTGTATAGGACAGGGATAGAGCATATTTCATTCTGTTGACAGGAAAAATGATATTCTTAGATGTAATATCTACAACAAAGGACATTCTTGGCAAGAAAACAATGCTGTAAATTTCAGCTTAGAGAGATTTCCCCTAGATATTCATGGGCAATTTCAAACATCAGCTCTTGTAATGTTTATGTCTAAAGCAAACCAGATTAGTATTTCATTCAGCTTCAACTGAGCTGTCCTAAAGTGTTTTTTTTTTTAAAAAAACAAACAAACGAACAAAACAAAACAAAACAATGAGAAGGCACATATAAACAAAATTCGGTCATACTGCTGTCTTTGTGACATGACCTCAGGGTACTAGGCTATAATCACTGTATTACAGTAAACAATTTTGATACATATGGCCACCTATAGATTCAGATACATGTTTTCATTTCTTTTATATGTTGTTTAAAAATCACTCTTACGAATAAACTAGTACAGCTGTTGGGGAAACAATAAAAAAATAAATAAATGAGCAATTTTCTCAAAAACTGATTAAACCTGGGAGCCCATAAGATGGTGATGATGATACTTTTCAGTATGCTGCCTCTAAACTGTAAAGCGCTGTAAAGCACTATGAACTGGTAGCAAAAATCGTGGGCAGTTTTCTTTGCAAGGTTTTCATAAGTGATTTGCCATTGCCTGTTTCTTAAGACAGAAAGTGTGATTGGTCCAAAGCAGTAGTGAAATCTAAAATTTGTTACTACCGGTTCTGTGGGCGTGGCTTGGTGGAGGGGGTAATGTGACTGGGTGGGCGTTACTTTTTTAAAAAGCCTCTGCCGATCAGGCAACTCAGCTTGGATTGTCAGAGGCATTTAAAAGAAAAAAAGCCTCTGCCAATCAGGCAACTCAGCTGGGATCCTCAGAGGCTTTTAAAACATTTTTTTTCTACAACCTCTGAAGAGGTTGTAGAAAAAATGCTTTTAAAAGCCTTTGAGGATCCCAGCTGAGCCGTGCAATCATCAGAGGCTTATTTTTTTTACTTTTAAAAGCGTTTTTTTCGGACAAAGAGGTTGTAGAAAAAATGTTTTTCAAAGTAAAAAAAAAAAGCCTCTGATGATTGTGCGGCTCAGCTGGGTATGGGAGGGGGGATTTTTGCTATCGGTTCTCGGAACCACCTGCCTCCATCGCTACCGGATCGGGTGATCTGGTCCGAACTGGGAGCATTTCACCCCTGGTCCAAAGTCACCCAGCTGACTTTGTGCCTAAGGTAGGACGAGAACTCGCAATTTCCAGGTTTCTAACTTTAACCACAACACCAAACTGACACTTACTACGCTATGTTAGACTATTTTTGTTCCTATGTTCCAATATGGTTGCTTGATTACAGGTGGTCCTCAATTTATAACAGTTCATTTAGTGACCATTCAAAGTTACGACGACACTGAAAAATGTGACTTATGGCCGTTTGGCATAGTTATGACCTTTGCAGCATCCCCATGATCATGGGATCAAAATTCAAATGCTTGGCAACTGGTTCATATTTATGACCTTTGCTGTGTCCCGGGGTCATGTGATCACCTTTTGCGAGCTTCTGACAAGCAAAGTCAATGAGGAAGCCAGATTCACTTAACAACCAGGTAACTAACTTATCAGTGATTCGTTTAACAACTGTGGCAAGAAAAGTTGTAAAATGGGGCAAAACTCACTTAACAAATGTCTCACTTAGTAACAGAAATTTTGGACTCATTTGTGGTGGTAAGTCAAGGACTATCTGTGTATTTTCTACATGTATACACTGTAATGTTTAAAGCAGTGTTTCTCAACCTTGGAAGCTTGAAGATGGGATGGAAGCTGCTGGCTGGGGGATTCTGGGAGTTGAAGTCCACCCATCTTCAAGCTACCAAGGTTGAGAAACACTGCTTTAAAGAGTCATTGATATTAGTTCCAGTGAACCAAACGGGGGGGGGGGGGGGGGGGGGGCTATTCTGGACTATTCTAAAATCTTTTTTTGATCAGTAGAAAAGGCAGACTGAGGACAACTATGCCTTTAAGTAAACAAACAAAGGAAAAATATTGAAATGCCAAGATGGCTCCAGTGTTACTAATACATGATCTTCACTCAATATCCCCCCCCATAATTAATTATATTAATATAATGAAAAGCTATTTAATAAAAATATTAACACTTGTTTCTAGATATTGTTTTTAAGCTTTGTTGTAATTCCCTCAGAGTCACTTGTTTGTGAGATGGATGGCCATATAAATATGAGAAAAAAATAAAAATAAAGAAAGGATAACCAGTGAAAAACAACAACAAAAAAGAACCCAGCAGGATGGTTATCTTTATTGGTTAATGATTAATCATTTTGACAATGTCACCAATGACTAGGATATATAGAAAGGCCTATTAGGTAGACATTGTAAATAAGGTACTTTTTATGTTATGGGAGACTTGTTAAGAACCTTAACTGGCTCATAAAATCCTTAGCAATTTAGGTTTACTGAACTAGTTTTGAAAAAAAGGAAAACCCAAACCATTACTGAGAACAGAGTGTTTTAGGCTTCATAAGAGGAAACAGAGGGAGGGAATTGAATGCCAGAATTCAAAATAATAAGAAAAAATAGATTTAGTCTAAAACCAGGGGTGAAATCCAGCAGGTTCTGACAGGTTCTGGAGAACCGGTAGCAGAAATTTTGAGCAGTTTGGAGAACCGGCAAATATCACCTCTGGCTGGCCCCAGAGTGGGGTGGGAATGGAGATTTTGCAGTATCCTTCCCCCAGGAGTGGGGAGGAAATAGAGATTTTGCAGTATCCTTTCCTTGCCATGCCCACCAAGTCACACCCACCAAGCCACACCATGCCCACCAAGCCATGCCCACAGAACTGGTAGTAAAAAAATTTGGATTTCACCACTGTCTAAAACCAAAGGGTAAGCAAGCAGAAGAGCGGTTTAAAAGATAAGTAAATGTGGGAATCCAGAGGATAACAAATAGGAAAAGAGAAATCAAGTGATCTATACCAACTGAATAGCCCATGTCACAAGAGACCCAATGTAGGCCTTGGGATCCTAGCTGAGTAATGAACAAATATACTTTACCTACTTAATCAATTTCTGGAATTTCCAGTTGTTGTTTTTTTTTTTTTAAATAGATAACACATGGTATGGAAAAGGACCGGCTATAGAGAATCAAAGCAATAATACTGGGCTTAATACACCAATGGCATATAATTCTTATATAGCTCCATGTATGTACTTGAAGATAAGACTAATCTTGCAGATGAATAATTCTGACTGTGTATTCTCTCACACACACTGCAATCCACATAAATGTGTTCTATTGTTTCATTCAGTACTAAGGAATTTCAACTGTCTAAGCAATGTATGTAACTGCCAGTCAGGAGAAAAATCTCTTTCATTAACAATGTACCATTATACTGGTGGATACATTGGAAAACAACTGTGTAAATCCAGATTAAAAATGAAAGATTATTTAGAATCCAGCTGTGCTACATTCATGTCAAATAATCTTCCTCCCTCCCTCCCTCCCTTCCTCCCTCCCTTCCTTCCTTCCTCCCTCCCTCCCTTCCAATATATTTAAAGAAGAAAGATCTTTACTGATAGAATTATTCATGACAATAGTATGAAAATAACAACAACAACAAAAACAACAATAATGGTGATGATGATGTGATTATGATGATAATGATGATGATGATGATGATAATGATGATGATGATGATGATGATGATGATGATGATGATGATGATGTGATCACAAAGCAGCTGAGCAGACCTTGTGAATTTTGAATTTGCATTCCAAAGATACAACCTAAGACAGGTCTTCTCCTTCCTTCTCAGCTTTGATTTGAAAATAATTATAGAAATACAGTCAAGTAAATATCCTAAATCAAAATAACAGGTGATCAGACTATAGATTATACAGAGCAACAGCTTCAGAAAAACAGTATGCCTCTGGCTGTTTATTACAAGTCTCACAAGTGAGCCAGATTAACAGTAACACCTATTAGGAGCGTTTATGTTTGTTTTTTTTAAAGAAATAATTTAAGTAGTCAGGCTAGAAATACTACATTGGTTAAAGTAGGCAAATTGTATTCAGGCACTGCCTGATTATACACCACTGCCCTTTAATAACATAGATTTGCCAATTATTGCAACTAGTCCAAGGGTGGGTTCTGTAGAACTGGTGCGAACCGGGGGCAACCCACCACTGAACTAGTCTGATTATATAAAAGCTCTACAGCAGGGCTGTCAAACTCCTGGGTCATGGGCCGGATGCGTCATGTGCTGGCCATGTCCACCCACGCCCGGTTTAGCAAAGGAGAAAAAAGTCCCGATACATCACATGATGCCACTGTGACAACATGAGTTTGACATCCCTGCTCTACAGGAACACAGTAAGGGTAAAATGCAGCTCCTCTGTATACTACTCTGTAGTATTTTTACTGCCCATAAAACTTTATAAAATTTACTAATTGATTGATTGATTGATTGATTGTGTGCTGTCAAGTTACAACATAGAATAATAAACCTGGAAGGGAACTTAGAGGTCTTCTAGTCCAACCCCCTGCTTGAGCAAGAGACCCTATTCCATTTCATATAAATTGTTGTTCAGTTTCTTTTTGAAAACTTCCAGTGATGGAGCATTCACAACTCCTGAAGGCAAGCTACTCTATTTGTTGATTGCTTTCACCATTAGGAAATTTCTTCTTAGTTCTAGGTTGCTTCTCTTCTTGGTTAGTTTCCAGCCATTGTTTCTTGTCTTGCCTTTAGGTGCTTTGGAAAATAGTTTGACTCCCTCGTCTTTGTAGGAGCCCCTCAAATATTGGAACATTGCTATCATGTCTCCTCTAGTCCTTCTTTTCATTAGACTAGATACACTGTAAACATTCTTTTGTTTTAGCCTCCAGCCTCCTAATCATTCTTGTTGCTCTTCCAATATGATAGATTTTCTTCATCGTGATCTATCCCTAATCTATTTTTAGGTCTCCAATGATAGACTTATTGTCATAATTGAGTCCTTCTACCTTGCTTCTGGTTGTCCTTTGTTCCTTTTTTCCACCTTCCCCAGCATTGGAGCCTTCAACAGAGAGCTGGATCTTTACAAAATATGTCTGAAGTAGGATAAGTGGGTTTATTTCTCCATGGTATTCTCTGGAATCTTTTCTAACACCAGTGTTGGGAAGTGTCAATAGTCTTCCTATCCTGCATCTTCAAAGTCCGTGCAGAGTAATAGGATTAAAAAAAAAATCTAGTTAAAAGTTATTTTCCCCTGGGGGAATAACATAACAAATGAAAAAGTGTTTATTTCCTTCAAACATATGGTCTTTCTTTAGATAGCTATTTCTTGTATATCTACTGCCAATTTCCAAAATAGCCATTCATGTTGTTAGGCAGAGCTCAAGTCTTCTGATAAACAACTGTGGGTAAAAAAAAAAAAAAGAACATTATACTAATCTCTTCTCATTTGTAAAGTTTCTAGGGGCTTTCCCCCTTTTCCCAGATGTGTCTCCCAATTTGTGGATAGCAAGGCTCAGAGTCAATGGGGACATTATAGTGTGGGCTCTTGCAATATTCCAGATGGTACTGTTAATTAATTGAGAAGGAATATCCAAATATTGATAAGATGTATCGTCATTCAACTTGTACTGTTTTGCCTCCTATGGACAGTATTATGTCTTCATTCATGTCCTATAAATAACATAAACTCTGGAGAGTCTGTAATCTCCTATGGCCTTCTAGCTTTAGACCAGCTGTTCCATTTCATGGCCTACAGCCAGAGACAGAAACACAAAGTTGTAAAATTGTCTAGAGATCAGAAAGGTTTGGAAGACAAAATATAAGTCATATTCTTCAAACCGCAAAGGTTGTACAAAGGGTATCCAACAGAAGGTGTTTAAAAGGGTCAGAAGCCTTCTCAAAAGCAAGGTATCTGTTTTCACAATAAAGCATAATACTGAACCACAGAGCCCTAAACATCATTTCCACTGGTTCTGTTCTGAAAAATTAATTCCTAAATTCAGATGGCCCATACAGAACACGTGCTGTATGTTTTTATATGATTGCAGAGAAGTCCTGTTCCTGAAAATCTTATATCTTGTACTACCTTTTCTCATAAGATCTCAGGTGAGAACTTCAACATGTTCAGCTACAAAAGTGGTTATACTTCCTGTAGTCCTGTATGGATCAGCTTCTGGAAATCTTTTCAAAAGCTTTGTTTTGGGCTTCTTCCTGGACTTTTCCTCCTGTTACTGGGAAAAGATATTTCTGTCAGTGGTGGGTTTCTACCGGTTCGCCCTGCCTTGGGCAAAGCGGCAATGACAGCGGCAGCAGGAGACTCCGCCCATCCACGCAGATGCTTCTGCACATGTGCAGGAGTGTCGCGTGAGTGCACAGCCATGAGCAAACCGGTGATGGGTTTTGAAACCTGCCCCTGATTACTGTCTATTGATTTACTCTGTGTTTTAAAGCTTTTTTTTTTTTTAATGTTTACTCCTGGCCCTTTTTCTTAGACCAAGTCATCCAAGGGAGAAAATAAACTTATAACAGCAATAAACAAGGATATACACTATACAATTCATGTGTGTGTGTGATGAGATTCTTATATAATATATTCATGATTCGACTTGCAAATTATTTCCAAAAACAGGAGAAAACCCAAAAGCACAACCAATCGTAAACATAAATTAAAGCCAATAAAAAGAAGTGCATTTTCAATTTACTGCATTGAATTTTAATCCTTCTCCCAAATTATTTGTATTTAAACAAACAGCGTTAAGGAAAGGAATAGTATTTTGTCAACGAATACATGTAGTCCATCAATGAAAACATCTGATAATCAAATCATAGTATAATAAGTGCTATTTTTAAATGCTTCTCTTTTAGCAATTGCCACATACTTGGCAGGTTCTCTGATATGTTAATGATTGTTTGAACATCTTTTTTTATTTAGTCATTTAAATTATGTATCCTTCATTATTTTTCTATTCTATTACATATTCTATTCTATTGAATTTCCCTCCTGAAAGCCTTTGGTGACTCTGTAAAACAAATTTAGGATTTAATTCACTGTTAGGCCAAGTAGGTTTTGTGTGTGTGTGTGTGTGTGTGTGTGTGTGTGTGTGTGTGTGTGTGTAGAGGGTGGGGGAAGGATAATACTTTACTCCTGTTTGGCTACATAAATTGTGTCCTACTGAATATTTTTCCATAACATTTTGTTATCTGGAATGCCAATCATGTCCAGTTAAAAATCTGGTTTTGTTGTTGTGTTGTTGTCATCATTGTGCCTTATAAATAAAGGAAATTAGGCAATATGTTATAATTTCCAATTTCATTGTGGTTCCTTTTTCATAATATGTTTTTCATGGGTCAGATTCACTGATGGTTTCAAATGCTTATTAAATATTCCTTACAATTTAGGGCTATGAGCAGTGGTTAGAATGCAGTACTGCAGGCTACTTCTGCTGACTGTTGGCTGCCAGCAGTTCAGCAGTTCGAATCTCACCGGTTCAAGGTTGACTCAGCCTTCCATCCTTCCAAGGTTTGGTAAAATGAGGACCCAGTTTGTTGGGGGCAATATGCTGACTCTGCAAACCACTTAGAGAGGGCTGTAAAGCAATGTGAATCAGTCTATAAGTCTAAGTGCTATTGCTATCAGATTTGGGCTGCAAATTCAAGATGGCAACCAATATACAGAATCTTAATTTCTTAAATACTAGTGGTTAGATGGATTTTAGCAGCCCAGTTCTAAACATTTGGTAAACAAGGATGAACATGTCCCCAAAGTGTTTTTTCAAAAGACAACTGGACTTTGTTTTCCCTGGAAAACATTTCACTTCTCATTCAAGAAGCTTCTTCAGTTCTTTTTGGATGAGAAATGAAATGTCTTCCAGAGAAAACGAAGTCCAGTCGCCTTTTGAAAAAGCCCCTTTGAAACAACCATGAGCTGGATGACTGAGAATCTCCAAGACATAATAGAAGCATATTTTTATTCATCTGTCCTACACATGCACGAAAAATTATACCACAAAGATAAAGTTGTTGTAACTGTCAGTAGCCTTTTGGGATTTCAATGCTGTTGTTGGCCTTTCAAATAAGTCTTTCAGACATAAAAGTATACTACGATTCAGTTTACATGCGCCATTTTGTATGAGAACCTAAAACCTTTGTGTCTTTCATCTCACAGCAAGACAGCTTAATTTTAGTGATATGCACTTCAGACCAAAGCTAATTAGGATTCTGTGCAGTCAAATGTAACCTCAAAAATCTGATCTAATATTAGAAGTAGATTTTTGCCAGTTTTTTATAGCTGTATTATAATGTTCACCATATGGTTCACCTAATCATACACCATATTTTTGTATTATGTCTCAATCGTCTGGCAGAAGTTTTATTTTGTAAGCATCCGTTTTACTATTCAATATTTGGAGTCTAGAATGGGGTAAGTCAGAAGGTGATGATGATGATGATGATGATGATACATGCCAAGGCACAATACACAGGAAAATAAAATCTAAGTCGTTACAAAATTTGATCCAATAAAATTAGTTCACAAGTTCATAATAAATGCAGTAAGACTAATATACACAAGTAAAACAAATGAAATGCAATCAATAATACGTAATAGGATGCCCTACGATTCTGCAAAGCACACATTTATCCATAATTGATACGAAATAAATGTTATCACGAAAACACCCATCTTAATGAAAGTTGGATGAAAGAACCAAACCTTGCACTAATCAAATAAAAGGGATTTTAAACTCTAAGCTTACCTCTCAGTTGGTTTTCAAGATCAATTTAAAATGTTGCTTTTTTTGACCTTTACTTTAACCTTTTATGACACTGGGCATCCATAAAAAATAATCAGTGATTTGCTTAAAATTTTTGCACTGTCATCTAGTTAACGCATAGCATGCATAGATCAAGTTGTTTACAATTCTAACAGTGATCAGTGTCCAAAATGAGGGTATAAGGAAAAGAATGAGAGCAAATAGATAACTTGGCCTGGTAATTTGAGTCAGTTCCATACTTCAAATCAATCAATATGACTTTAATCAGGGATACAGGGTTAACTTTACTGAACTTTTCTGCATGCACACATCTTAAATAAGAAGATATTCTGGAGGGAAAAAAAGTGAGATTATGTTTTGTTCTAGTTAAACATGATTACAGGTAGTCCTCAATTTAGAACAGTTCATTTAACTATGGATCAAAGTTACAATGGTCCTGAAAAAAGTGACTTATGACCATTTCTCACACTTATGACTGTTGCAGCTTCTCAAAGGTCACATGATTTTTATTCAGATGCTTGACAACTGACTCATCTTTATGACAGCTGCAATGTCTCGGTGTCATGTAATCAGCTTTTGCAACCTTCTGATAAGCAAAGTCAACGGGAAAACCAGATTCACTTAACAGCCTTAACACTTAACAGTTAAGAGCCTTGGTAGTACAGTGGTCTAAGGCACCCTGTTATTAAGCTGGTTATTAAGACCAGCTGCCTGCAAATACTGCAGGTTCGAATCTCGCCAAGGCTCAAGGTTGACTCAGCCTTCCATCCTTTCTAAGGTAGGTGAAATGAGGACCCAGTTTGTGGGGGCAATAAAGTGACTTTGTATAAATATACAAAAGGATGAAGGCTATTGCTTAGCGCATTGTAAGCCGCCCTGAGTCTCCGGAGAAGGGCGGCATATAAATCAAATTAAAACAAAACAAAACAAAACAAAACAAAACAAAACAAAACAAAACAACCCAGCTAATTTACTAATGCTGCTAATTTAACAACTGTAGTGATTCAGTTAACAAATATAACAAGAAAAATTGTAAAATGGGGCAAAATTCACTTTAACAAATTTTTCCCTTAGAAACATAAATTTTGAGCTCAACTGTGGTTGTAAGTTGAGCTCTACCTGTACTAAATGGTGTATACCTTTGACAAATCATGAATATTATTATATGAATAATGTTCATAATAATGTTCATATAATGTTCAGTAATGTTCATTCATCAACAAATGGATGAAGCTGCCTTGTCTCGGATCTTCCTCAAGTCTTCTTCAGCATTCTTTGTATGGCATCAATCTGCATTTCTTGTGATATATGTCTTTATTCCTTCCCTCTCCAGATGCAACCAGATCACTGGCAGCATATCTTTCCTTGGTGATTCTCTTTGTATCTCTTTTCACCACATGCCATAGTTCAATTTGCATAGTTGCAAAGTTCAATTTTATCCCACTATTTTTTAAAAGTATTCTGATAATCCTTCAGTATTTAACAAGGCATTCCCACAATGTTCAACCAGTGTATTCTTCATGATTATCTGTTGACATCTCCTTCTAGTTTGAAAGCCACATCATGCCTCCTGCATTTGGAAGTATATTTGGAAGGAAATAATGATACAAAGACAAATGCATTATTTCCCTACAGTATATTATAGCTTAACGTATCAGATGAATCAGGTCCACATTTTTATTTTCTTTCCATTGTAGAAAAGGTTCTGTGAATTTTGAAAATTCCTCAGCGCAATCAGTACAACTTTTGTCTTTATGTGTCAATGGAGTTCTAGAGCAGGGCCCTCAAACTTTTTAAGGGCCAATTCACGGTCCCTCAGACTATTCAGGGGCCGGACCAGCTGGGTGGGCATGGCTAGGTGGTCATGTGACTGAGTGGCTATGGCCATATTTAGCAGTCCAAACAATACACATAAATTAAACTTTAATTTGTTATGCTCCTGAGTGTGGAAAGCAGGTTAGTGAAGGGATGTGGTTGCTTGGGGTGTATATGAGGGACTTCTGACACTCTCTCTCTCTCTCTCTCTCTCTCTCTCTCTCTCTCTCTCTCTCTCTCTCTCTCTCTCTCTCTCTCTCTCTCTCTCCAAAAATTGGCCCATTTTTGGCCTCCAGAGGACTCCATGCACCCTGTTTTTGGCCTCCCTGGCCTCCAATACCTTTTTGTTGCCCCAAAACAGGCCCATTTTTGGCCACCATGGCCTCCAGAAGGTGGGTGGAGGCCGGCTAGTAGGTGGGGTGATGTTGGGGAGGGTAGCTTTGTGGTCCTGTGTGGGCTGGATTAATGGCTTTGGTGGGCCATATCTGGTCCGCGGGCCATAGTTTGAGGACCCCTGTTTTAGAGGGAGGGAGAGAAACAGACATGGCAGATACAATATCACAATCGAAGTCCACTTCTTCGTACACACAGATAATGTTGATACATGTACAAAAGGGGTGGACATACATTCCCATCTTTTGCAACGCAGCTTGTGCTGTATGTGATTTAGTCATTTTGTTTCCTTTTATTAAATTCCTACAAAATTTAAAACTGTTTTCAATCCTGGAGTGAAATATTCAGATTTGGAGAACTGAAGCAGACATGATATATTAATATATGGTGAAATGGATAATGAAATATGATGGTCCCCTTAAAATGCAGTGCATGCTGTGGTAAACCATTTCCCTCACTCAGGTTTTCAATTCTAATTTTGCTCAAGTTTTTGAAAACGTGGTTGCTTGGTTGGATTATATCCTTTTTAAGGATTGGCAATACTCCCTTTTACTGGAGAAGCATAACATCTGGAAATGCTTTATAAATCACCAATTGTACTATCTTAATATTAAAAAAAAAAAAACCTCCCAAATGGTTGCACCATAAATGAATGCTAAAATATTGTTTGAGGAGTTAAGTCAGGAGTCCCCAAACTTGGCAGCTTTAAGACTTGTGGATTTCAACCCCCAAATTCTCCAGCCAGCATAGTTTAACATAGCTGGCTGGAGAATTCTGGGAGCTGAAGTTCACAAGTCTTAAAACTGCCAAGTTTGAAGACCTCTGAGTTAAGTGAAAAGACATTTGTCACCTCTCATCTGAAGAACACAATCACCTTTCAAACATGGCTACATAAAGTGAATTTGCACAGTGTTTGCATGCTTGTGTGTGTGAGTGTGTGTGTGTGTGTGTATTCCAAATTAATGTATTTTTTGAAGGAAACACCGATATTGCAAACAAAAGTATCAAGTGAAAAGAACAGCTCTAGTGCTTCACCTCAACTGACCAATATGGCTTCTGCAAAAGCAGGGAAGCCACATTACTCAAAGGTAATCAGTCCCAGCTTGACTCTTCATGGATTAAAGAGCATCACATCTGCAACTCAGAGCAGCATGTCAAGAGTAAACAAGCTTGCTTCACGTACTCTGGATAAATAATACATGTTGCATTTAGGATGCCTGAATGTTCTGTAGCCCACGTTTCAGTAGCAGAGAAAGGAAATGTCTGTTATCGATGTGACTTGAAAATTAAAGCCCAATTCTGGCTGTTTAATCAAATATACAGCAAGTATGATAATGTTTCATAGATTTATTCCAAGGTAAGTAGTTGTGTAGTTCAAGAATAAGATAGGAACTCAAAATACATGAGAAATTCAGTGCTCCAGAAATTTTAGGTACATCTAGAGGTGGGTTTCAGCAGGTTCTGACCAATTCTGGAGAATCAATAGTGGAAATTTTGAATAGTTCAGAGAACTAGTAGTAAAAATTCTGACTGCCCCTGCCCCTATCTATTCTCTGCCTCCCAATCCCAGCTGATCGGGAGGGAATGGAGATTTTACAGTAACCTTCCCCTGGAGGGGGGAGGGAATAGAGATTTTACAGTATCCTTTCCCTGCCACGCCCACAAAGCCACGCCATGCCCACAAAGCCCCACCCACAGAACCGGTAGTAAAAAATTTTGAAACCCACCATTGGGTAAATCTGTTATTTTTGGAGCTGTAGATAAAAGGAGAAACCTGGATCCTCCCAAAGTTCCTTTTTCAAGAGGCAACTGGAATTTTGTTCTTTTTCCTTGAAGATGTTTCACTTCTCAGAACTGAAGAAGCTTCTTGGATGAGAAGTAAAATGTTTTTAAGGAAAAACAAAATCCAGTTGCCTCTTGAAAAAGCAACTTTGGGGCAACCATTGAGAAGATGGATTCCCATGCAAAGCAAAATCTGTATCCAGATTTAATTTTAATCACACACACACGCACACACGCACACACGCACACACACACAGAGTATACTTAAAGTCCAGACACACAGGGCAATAGAGATGATTTAAAGAAGACCAGAATTTGTGAACACCAGAAAAAATGTTTATGTGCTTAGCGATGCTCAAAGATCATGTGTCAAATGACTATGAAAGTGTTTAGAAGAAAGTGGCAACCAGTTCAAACATTTAAGTAATTTATATAACAAGTTGTTTATGGGGCTGACTTTTGGTAAAAGCTATGTTTGTGTAGACAGATAAAGAAAGAGAATGAGAATGTTTACCTTCCTTAGAGCAACAGAAAACTTGGCATCTGCTTGCCTGCTAGAAATGACTGACTTTGATCCAACAGTGATTCTAGCCAGTGGTGGGTTTCAAAATTTTTTTACTACCAGTTCTGTGGGTGTGGCTTGGTGGGTGTGGCATGGCTTGGTGGGTAAGGCTTGGTGGGTGTGGCAGGGGAGGGATACTGTAAAATCTCCATTCCCACCCTATTCCAGGGGAAGGATACTGTAAAATTCCCATTCCCTCCCCACTCCAGGGGAAGGTTACTGCAAAATCCCCATTTCCTCTTGATCAGCTGGGACTCAGGAGGCAGGAAATAGATGGGGGCAGGGCCAGTCAGAGGTGGTATTTACCAGTTGTCCAAACTACTCAAAATTTCCGCAACCGGTTCTCCAGAACTGGTCAGAACCTACTGAAACCACCTCTGGTTCTAGCTAGAACTGGATATGTTATTCTTTGCTTCCCTTTCTGCTTCCTTCACTCTCTTTTTGACATCACTCACTTTCTTTCCCCCGGTTCCCAAATGAGTGATACTGTCTGAATCCAGAAGTGATATATTGCAAAAGGTTTTTGAAAGTAAATTGAGGTGGCCCACTCTTAATTTTCAAGTTACCCACCCTTTTCTATTTTGTGATGAGACAAACAGCTGAAAAATGGCTCCTGATTTCATCTGACTTGATTTATAGGCGTATGTTTTTCTGTAATATTATAAATGGTAATATTGTCTCAAGCAAAACAAAGCTGTTGCCTATTGCTTTTATTAGTACTCTAAGTATTACACTGAGAAAAGAGGCTGTTTACATAAATAACTTACAGTGTGTCTGGTGGAAAGAGCTCTCTAATGAACAATATCCTTCAGATGATAAAATAATGGTTTGCCAACAGACACCAGATGGTTATTACAGATGAAGATTTGCATTCTACCAATGTCAACAAACCTGGCTGTCACACTCAATAAGTTCCGAACACAATCATGTCGGTATGCATCTACTTACAAAACCATCAAATGCATCAACTGTTCTAGTCAGACCCAGCTAAGCAAAGCTTTGTAAAGATTAATCCTAAACTGAATTTTTTTTTTTAAAAAAAAGGAGTGTGTGTGTAAATCCTTTCAGTCAGCATATCATACCGGAACATCATACAATAAACACATTTAATTCAAGGCCAGTCGTTAAAACTGCCAAGCTGTTCTGCAGCCCTGAATTCTATAAAATCTTCATGTACAATTTGAAGTTCACTGCTTTCGAATGTATAGATCGAACAACACAATTTCAGTGATAAACTTTCTTGCCTCTTCTGTACATGTTCTCTTTTTAAAAGAGGATGAAGAAAGGGTACTCAGTCTATGATTATATGTTTATATAATTTTTATTTATATGTTCATATTTATATATATGTCCAACCCCCCATCCAATCAGAGCACAGCCAAGCCCCCAACCAATCAGAACACACCTCCACCCAATCAGAACACAGCCAAGCTCCCACCCAATTAGTTCACACCCCCACTAGCAGTAAAAAGGAAGAAACAGCTGCGATCACACACGAAGCACGAAGCCGAAAACACCAGCCTGAAGATGACGAATGAGACTTAGTTGAAACGTTGCCAAGACACTTCCAATTTTACATGGGAGAAAACCTGAAAACCAAAGACCTACATACAAACACCTGCGAAAACCTCAGAAAATATATATACCTCAATATATATATATATATATATATATATATATATATATATATATATATATACATATATATATATATATATATATAATACATACATACATACATACATACATACATGCAAAAAATTAAAATCTCTGGTGTTTTCCTGCGTCATGTTAAATAAGTTAGTTAAAATGTTTAAAATTCTGGTTAAAATCCTAGCTTAAAATCTTCCAAAAATCCTTACAGAGCACTCTGCAAGGTCTTTTAAAACCTTAGCTAAAATCCTACCAGTACCTTAAAAGTTTTTCTTTCTAGCAACGTTTCGACAGGATCACAACCCTGTCATCTTCAGGCTCTTGTTTAGTTTAGAAGCTATGGGTGTGTTGCGAGGTCGGAGCTGTCGCTTTTCTATCTTTGCTGCTGCTGACGTATGCTGGTTAGCCTGTAACTCTGTGTCCTGATTGGAGGACAGCAGTTTTTCTTCCTCTTCCTCATCCTGGCTGTTTGGCTGCGTGTTACAGGCCTAACTTTCTCAGGTTCTCTATTATTATCTGTCTGCTGTAGAGGGGAAAGGATTCTGGTAGGCATCCCAGCACCCTTGATTGTTAGTTGAGATCTCAGCCTGTCTTCTGGCTTGATCCTCTCTCTCTCTCCCTGTTGCTAGCCACCCTCTGCAAAGAAGGAAGAATTCTGGCAGGCCTTACAACACCACTGGTTGCTTGTTGGAATCTCTGCCTCTCTTCTGATGTTAACACTCGAGTTTCTCTCAGTGCAGGTTCACAAATACTTGATAACCTAGAGGCGTCATCTTGTCTGTTCATATTCTGCGGCCTCTTTTCAATTTCGATGGCCTCCCTGATTATTCTTTTGTGAGATGTTCCTCTTTCGCCACTGTTCTGGTTTTATTAAAATCAATATTGTGTCCCGTGGCCTTCATGTGTTGTACCAAAGAAGAAGTTTGCTCTTCTTTCCTCACTGCATTTTTATGTTCTTCTAAACGCACACTTATTCGTCTATTTGTCTGTCCAATATAAGATGACTGACAGGAGGCACATGGCACTTTGTATATCCCCTGGTTTTCCAACTCAATTTTATCCTTAGGGTTTCTCACCATCATCAATATTTTTCTATCTGTACGGAACACTGTTTTTATTTTTTGTTTCCGTAATATCTTACTAATTTTGTTGGTGGTCCCTTTTATATAGGGCAGGATGGCAGTTCCCATATTCTGTTCTTCTTCTTCTTCAGTTTTGCTCTGTCCTACTGTCCCTTGCTGGATTATAGTTCTAATTTTATTTTCGTGGAACCCATTTTCCATTAATGGGTTCCACGAAAATAAAATTAGAACTATAATCGATGATGGTGAGAAACCCTAAGGATAAAATTGATAAATATTATATGTATATAATATTTATGTTTATATAAATGTTTATAGATACAAACCTAAGGTAAACAATCCAAACTCGATTGCGGAAAATATGACTTCAGTAACAGAGTGGTCAATGCCTGGAATGCACTAGCTGACTCTGTGGTTTCTTCCCCAAACCCCCAAAACTTTAACCTTAAACTGTTTACTGTTGACATCACTCCATTCCTAAGAGGTCTGTAAGGGGGTGTGCTTAAAAGCACCAGCATGCCTACTGTCCAGTGGTGGGTTCCGCCCAGTTCTGCCGAGCCGGGTAGCGGTGACAATATGATGTCATTGAACTGGTTCTGCCCCACCCCCGCCCCCACCCCATCGCCCCCTGCATTATTCTTACCTTTTATTTGGCCCCACCCCCAATCTATTGCTGCCTCCTGAGTCCCAGCTGATCGGCTAGAGGGAAAAACACTGTTTAAACTCTTGCCGCGGGGCTTCAAAAGGCTGCCCTACAGCTGATTAGTATTAAAAGAAAACAAATGAGTAGACCGGTGCCTGCCAAAATAAATGGGTAGACCGGTGCCTGCAAAAATAAATGGGTAGACCAGTACCTGCAAAAATAAATGAGTAGACCAGTGCCTGCAAAAATAAATGGGTAGACCAGTGCCTGCAAAAATAAATAAGTAGACCAGTGCTTGCAAAAGTAAATGGGTAGACTAGTTCCTGCAAAAATAAATGAGTAGACCGGTACAGCTCTGCAAGCAGTTAAAAGCCTGGTAGACCAATACCTCTGCTAAATCCTAAAGAATTGTCACATGACCATCAAGCCACAGCCACAAAATAAGCCACAGCCATAGAACTGGTAGTAAAAAAAAATAGAACCCACCCCTGCTACCAGTCTTAATGTTTCTTTTTACTCTTACTCTTTTCATGTATTCAAATTATGTTTATACTTTTACCTGTTATCTTATATATTATAATATATATATATATATATATATATATATATATATATATATATAGAGAGAGAGAGAGAGAGAGAGAGAGAGAGAGAGAGAGAGAGAGAGAGAGAGAGAGAGAGAGCGCTATAATTGCACTCACACCATGAACTAAAAGGACACCATCAGTGAGCTGTTGGACAACATTACTTGGTCTGTTGTGTGGATGTTTGGGTGGTTTAGGGGTGGGGAATTTGTGGTGGATGGGGGTGTGTTTGGGGATTGTTATGTGTGTTGGAACTGGTCTTTGGCTGTTAAGTGAATTTCATTGTATGAGTATACTGTGTATACACGTACAATGACAATAAAGTTATTATTATTATATGCTTGACAAATAAATAAATAAAATAAATAAATTATAAGACCAGACAAAACACAATTTTGAGTCTTAGGCCATCAATTATCAGAACATACAATGTTTAATCTCTGCTAGAGCTTGAAAGAATATGTACCAGCTCTTATTTTGGCTTCAACGTCGATTATCAAGAGACCTCGGATTTTGGGGTAAGATTCTATTTGTTTTCCTTAGTTGTTTGCTCCACTTATGCATAGGACCACTTGGATAATGGAATTGTCCTGATCATAGAAGCATAGAGTTAGAAAAGAACATTAAAGCTGTTGAGCTCAATTTCCTACTCAACGCAGAAATCCAAATTAAAACAATTTTGAGAGATGGCTATTTTGCCTCCATCTAAGCCAATCCCCTGAAATTTGTATTCCCTTTCCTTAATTATATTCTTAATAGTTTATTCATAACTATATTAAAATCATGAGCAAAAAGTATTTGATTGAACTGCAAAGTCAGAAGGAGCAAGGAGAAGGAGAAGGAGAACCATTGGTAGTTTAATTCACCAGGTTTCAGTTACTAAATATTTCAGCTAAAATACATAGAATCATATGACAGAACTTTTATTTAAATTCTGATATTACATTACAGTGCTGGCATTATTTATACATTTTTGTTAATGCATTTTTGTTAGCAGAAAAATATATTATTTTTAAAAGGTCCTAATGTTTTAATATAAAGTGCTTCCAACAGAGACTAAATTCTTCGTGCTACTCAGATGCCCAACATACAAAGCCTGAAATTTCATTTGCTTCTGTTTGCTTTCACATCACATTGCTACCTCATATTCAGATTAATTGCTGTTGCGAGTTCTTTTTTGCAAATATTATTACCAAGCCCAGCTTCATCGTAATACTTGTGCATTTGTCTTTTGCTGCCAGAATGAAAAAATGTGCAATTGTCTTAAATTTCCGTCTGTTCCTTTCAGCCCATTTTTCTAACCCATCAAAATCATTCTCAATTTGCACTAATTAGAGCTCAGAGTTTGATTTAATAATCTCTTTGTTTTACAACTTTACACATAACTCCAAAGTGTTACAAGCCTCCATGTCTCTCACTTTAAAAAAAATGTTTGGGTGGACTCTATATGAATCCTTGATAGTGACACCTATATTTACCTAGCACTAATCCTATGGATATGTGTAAACAGCATATCCCTGATTACCTGACACATGATTGCTCAAATATCTCAATTTTCTGAATTTTGATTCAAATGATATAATGAACCATAAACCAATGATACTGATTATATTCTATCATACATCAGTCAACACAATCTTCATGCAGATATTTTCTTATTTGCATACATTTTCACCCAGAGATTATTTTAAAATAATGTCACTATCAATGTGACAATGATGATGATTGTATTTATTTAAAATATTTATAAATCCACCTGACTCTGAAGGAGGAGGAGGAGGAGGAGGAGGAGGAGGAGGAGGAGGAGGAGGAGGAGGAGGAGGAGGAGGAGGAGGAGGAGAAGGAGGAGGTTTACCAATGCAGTCATATGATTTCCCCCTGGTACTTATGCTACTACCAGCCATATGAAAATCAAACTTGGTCAACTAAAGAGATCAAAACAAAGCTCGCAGATCAGACACTCTAGTTCAGTACTGAATATTTTACATCAATGCTAGCCAATACCGGATTTGGCATGGAATATCAAATGCAGACAAGAAATTCTCAGTTCTGGTTTTTGAATTATCCTGACAGATGGTAACTAGTGGAGAACATATTTCAACACAGCTGTTGATAGTTTCTGATTTCAACACAGAATATAATTTTTCATTCATTTAATTTATATCTTCCTACTCTAGCAAGTAGTCCAGGTGGTCAGAATTTTTTTAAGTGAAATAAACTAAAAATCTAAACAATAATGACAAGAAAACATAAATATTAGTTCCAAAAGCAAGTAATAATTAAAATGTGAAAATGATACATGTTCAGTGGTACATTATCTGCTGAGACATTTTATTCTAAATGATAGTAAGTGCAGAGAAAAAATGAGGCTCTATTTATGGCTATCAGGATAAATGTCTTCAGATTTCTCTTATGGACCAGATAAACACAGCCACTTTTACTCATCCTTAGGTTTTAAGACATACAATTACTTATTTATTCATTCATTCTCTACATTTTTATTTCAGTGCAATTCAGAAGTTCTTATCAGTTTATTGAAGTTATAAAATCAGTTTTCACTTTAATTTATAAAATCATCCACAGTATAGCAATGATAAAAACATTAACATCCAACCATAAAATTACAAACAATAGTAAAAATAAATAAATAAATATGACACAATATCAGGGCTTCCGGTTTGGTTTCCATCGTCGCCAGATGGTCTTTCGGGACCGATAGCCTCGTCGCCCCTAAGAGCCGTCTCTACAGCTGAGAGACGGCTCGAAAAACTCCGTCTCATTGAGGAGACATGAGAGAGAGATGGCGAGAACAGGTAGAGCCCTCTGCGAACTCCCCAGAGTTTTTTTTTATTCTTGGGGAGGAAGCAGAATGTGGCTCCCTATCCAGCTCGCCGCTGCTCCGGGCTTCGGGGGAACTCTGCGCTTTGCAGAGCCAGGCAATGGGACCAACCCAATCAATGAAAACTAACAGATTGTCTGAACAAGCAGGATGAAATCTGGATCTGGGACTCTAAATTGCAAGTATTTCTAACAACCCTATGAGTGATTTTAAAAGTGAAGAAAGAGTGAAACGGGGAAAAAAAAAGAAAGCTTAAAATGGCGACTGGCTGAGGCTTGAGAAGAAAGCTGAAAGCAAAAGTCCTTCCGCTTGAATAGTTTAATACGTTACAAAGTATCTGAAACAATAGCGCTGGCTGGCAGTGAAGAGAAAAATTCCTATTTCATGCTTCTTCCTTCTTAGAGACTTGATATTGATATTGTTTGGAGAGAAGTCTTTTTATTTAAAAAGAGTCTGTTTGTGTGGCAGGATGGTGTTAAAACTGACAAAGCCAGACAACCAAGCTGTGGGGGGGTGCTCCATTTACAAATCACATGAACAAGTTTTGAGCTTGCAGATGCAGAAGAATGGCTTTAAAGACCTAAAGGAATTTGTTTTGGAGGAGATGGCAAGACATGATGAGATTGTGAACCAGAATCTTGAAAAATTTAGACAGGAAATTAAAGAGTTGGTACAACAAAAGTATGATAACCTGAAACGATATATTGTAACAGCTTTGAAAAGCTTTTCAGAAATAATTATAAAGATGGATAAAGATATCAACTTAGAAATAGAGTCTAAAATGAAGGAAGCTGATTATAAGATTCATAATCTGGATAATAAAATACAAAGAATTGAAAATGATTTTCTCAGGATCCTCGGACCACGAAACGGAAGAAACACAACAAATCACCAATAGACAAGGTTTTGCTTTGGGATGATGGTTTACTTTCGTAGCAACGAAGGATACAGCAGTCGTACGCGATTTAAAAACGGCGCTATGGGCGTTTAGCTCGTAGCGTTTTTATGCCTCTCCGCCCAGCTGCTGTGGGGCGTAGCCCGCGCCGCGCCCATCCGCCCCCCCGAACCAGCGAATCAGCGGCGGAATCCTCTCCGCCCAGCTGCTGTGGGGCGTAGCCCGCGCTGCGTCCATCCGCCCCCCCGAACCAGCGAATCGTCGGCGGAATCCTTTAGCTGAGATGACGTTGCATGCGGGAAGCTGCTGCCACGAGAAGCCCTATATCCGACGCACCCCGCCACCTCACCCGGCCGCCTAACCCAGCGCCCCGAGCCCCACCCCCGTGTGCCACCATGTGCGCCCGCTGGCCGTCCATCCCCGAAGCTGAAGGGCGAGGGATCGGCGGTGAGTTGTGTCGAGCGTGAGGGCGAGCTCGACATGTGGCACCCCTTCACCACGGTGTGGTCTGAAAGATACAAAGCAGATTCGTTAGCTCCTATTATCTCCGGTGGACTCGGTTTAATAGGGTATTTGCGATGAAACCGTTTCTGTAATTTTTTAGCGTGTACATCCTCCATAGGTACCCAGGATGCCTCCTCTTCAGGGTATCCCTTCCATTTAACTAGATACTTGAGCCGGCCCCTACTCAGTTTTGAATCTAATATGTCTTCCACCTCGTATTGGTCATCCTTAACAGGCCCCGGATATGGCGGTCTATCCCTGACACGAGTTACTGGTTTTAGCAGACTCACATGGAACACGGGGTGTATCTTCCCTAATAAAGGTGGGAGTTTGAGAACCACAGTAACTGGGTTTATTACCCGAAGTACAGGGAACGGGCCTAGGTATTTCGGACCCAGCTTCCGGTTTGGTACCTTCAGTTTGATATATTTAGTGGACAAATATACTAGATCCCCAACCTTGAGGGGATCACTATGGGCCCGTTTCTTGTCTGCATGCGCTTTATACACAGTAGCGGCCTCATCTAACGCCTCTCTAACCTGTGGCCATAGTGTACGTATTTTATCCGCCCATTCCTGCGGATTCTGCTCACCTTTGGGTAGGTCTTCTAACTCGGGTATCGCTACAAACTCACGACCTGTGACAATACGAAAAGGGGTAAAACCGGTACTGCTATGTACCGCGTTGTTATAGGCAACCTCAGCCAATGGCAAGAGACTGGACCACTCGGTTTGTTGATATGAGACGTAGCACCGAAGGTAACATTCTACCATGGCGTTGGCTCTCTCAGCTGCTCCATTAGTGCTAGGGTGGAATGCTGAACTGAGCCCTTGCGTCGAGCCAATGTCTTGTATAAAAGACCTCCAAAATCTAGCTGTGAATTGCACCCCCCTGTCTGAAATGATACGCCGAGGCACCCCATGTAACCGGTGCACATGTTGAATAAACAGTTTGGCTAGCTTTCTGGCTGATGGCAGTCCGTTGCATGGGATGAAATGGGCCTGTTTTGAAAAAAGATCTATCACCGTCCATATGACTGTATGCCCATTACTGTCTGGTAGATCGACCACAAAATCCATACCTATCTCATCCCAAGGCCTAATGGGATTTGCGACTGGTTGTAGTAAACCGAGGGGCTTCCCTGGCCGTGGTTTTGATTTAGCGCAAACAGTGCAGCTTGTGACGTACGCATCCACGTCAGACCGTAGACGTGGCCACCAGAACTGGCGCCGGATCAGGTGTAATGTTTTGAGGAACCCAAAGTGACCAGCAGTTTTGGCATCATGACACCTTTTAAGGACGTCTTGCCGTAATACACTAGGGATATACATTTTATCTCCTTTCCAAGCTAGTCCATTATTATATGTGACGAGCTGTGTGTTCTCTGCCACCCACTTATCCTGGGATGTGGCCTCCCGTACTGACTCCTCCCAACACCGTTGGTTTTCTGCGCTGGACGCCGCCCTCCCACCGTGGCCGTTACCAGGGAGGATAGCCTGAACAACGTCGTCCCGTTTACTGTGGAATTGGGGTAGTCGTGATAAAGCGTCAGCGAGGAAGTTCTTTCCTGCCGGTACATATTTCAAGACAAAGTTGAAACGTTGGAAATAGTGGGCCCATCGCACCTGTTTTGGGGATAATTTCCTGGGGGTTTGTAAAGCTATCAGGTTTTTGTGGTCCGTCCAGACCTCAAATTAGGTACAGGCCCCTTCTAGAATGTGTCGCCAACTAATGACACATTCGGACAGCAAAGGCCTCCTTTTCCCATATAGCCCAACCCCGTTCCGTGGCACTAAATTTCTTGGATGTATATTCACATGGTTGCAACTGCCCTTGGCTATTGGGCTGCAACAACACAGCCCCCACGGCCACATCACTTGCGTCCACCTGCACTATGAACGGAGTCTCTTGATCAGGATGCTGTAGTACTGGGGCCTGTGCAAACTGAGCTTTCAAGCTGTCGAAAGCCGTCTGGCAAGCCGACGACCAATTCAGCTTCTGACCCGGCCGTGGCTTTCCCACCTGTCCCCTAGTTTGCAAAAGGTCAGTGAGTGGCAATGCTATATGGGCGAAAGAGGGAATAAATTGCCTATAGAAATTGGCAAACCCGAGGAAACTTTGCAATTGTTTCCTTGTCTCTGGGGCTTGCCATTCCAAAACGGTGCTGACCTTCTTCGGATCCATTGTCAAACCATCTGTAGAAATTCTATAGCCCAGATAATCCAACTGAGTACGATGGAATTCACATTTTGACACTTTCACATATAATTTAGCGTCCAATAAACGCCGCAATACCTGACGGACTAACTGTACATGTTCCTTCATTGTTCTCGTATAGATCAGTATGTCGTCTAGGTACACTAAGACACCACGGTAGAGGTATTCATGGAGAACCTCGTTGATTAATTGCATAAACACTGCCGGGGCGCCTTGCAGTCCGAATGGCATAACCCGGAATTTATAACTTCCTAGGGGGCAATTAAACGTGGTTTTCCACTCATCCCCCTGTCTGATTCTAACCCGGTAATACGCCTCCCTCAGGTCTAACTTAGTGAAATATCGCCCCGTCGCTAATGTGGCCAGAAGGTCTTTTATCAACGGGAGGGGATACAGTGGTTCTACACTCACAGCGTTTAGACCCCGGAAGTCGACGCATAAGCGAAGGCCCCCATCCTTCTTCTCCCAGAATAGTACTGGAGCAGCCATATGGGCTCTACTGGGTTCAATAAACCCTCGGGCTAAGTTCTTGTCGATATATTTACGCAATTCATCTACCTCCCTTGGTGTCATCGCATACATTCGGGGTTTCGGTAACTTCGCACCAGGTACAAGTTCTATAGCGCAATCTGTCCTACGGTGAGGTGGTAATATATCACACTCCGCCTCGTCGAATACAGCTGCTAGATCTGTATACACTGCTGGAACCCCCAGTGTCAGGGGTCTCGACCTATGTTCGGTCCCTTCCAGCAACCGACTAGAGGGTTCAGGAGCACTTGGTTCAGGCCCTAGTTCAAGGCGGAGTTTGCGATACCCTCCTTCCCACCAGATAGTTGGTTTCCATTTGTCCAGCCATGTTAACCCCAGGATAATGGGTTCGATCATAACATCCACTACTATGAACCAAAGATACTCTTTATGCTCTCCTATCCGTAATTGTACTAGTTCCGTTACCTGCGTAGCAGGAGCCCCCCCCAACGTTGACCCGTCCACCTGTTCAAACTTAATAGGTGAGTGCAACCGATATAACCGTAACCCTAACTGCACCGCTAATGCTCGTCTCATCAAGCAACGAGTACAGCCAGAGTCGATTAGCGCTCCCTGTTGTACAGCCAGACCCCGTCGTGTGTTCTCCATCGTAACCGGGATCAGAAAAGGACGAACGGGAGCACTCACCATTGGATCCCGGTTGCTGTCCTCCTTGTCGCTATCCCCCTCTACAACGAATGCCTCGCCAGTGCTGGAACGTTCTGCAGGCTCGATTGGTGACGTGTCGTTACCGGACGGTCGAGCCTGAGCCACGACCTTGGACCGTTCTGGCGTGGTCCTTTGGCGTTCACGGCCCTTCCCCCCAGTCGTGGGTGTTCAGCTTACGGGTTGTTGGGAGGGCGGAAGAGGGCAGTCCAGAGCACGGTGGCCTATCTGATTGCATCGGAAACAACGAAATGTCGGCCGACGAATGGAGTCTCCAAGCGCTGTAGGTGCACTTCCTCGGTTGGCCACAGGTCGCTCTGGCAGCCTCCTCACTTGGGCTGATGGTCCTGCACTGGGTCTGCTGCGGAACTCTTTCAGCCCCATATCCAGGTCTATGGCTGCTCGAAACCACTCCGACAGACGCGGTGGTAATCCTCGATATACGCATGCCTGTCTCAGGTCCCGATCCAGTCCCAAATGAAATTGATGCACAAGCATACGTTCAGGCCACGCCCGCAACCGCCCAGCGATGGAACGGAATTCTTTCACATAGTCCTTGGCAGGACGGCCTTTTTGTCTCAAGGACACAAGCTCCCCTTCAGCCTGTTGTGTCCTAGAGTCATCCTCGAACCGGGCCCGAAGGCCCTCCAGAAAAAGTCCAACGTCAGTTAACTCATGGGCGTGGTCGCTGTGTAGGTCCGCCACCCAGTCAGCAGCCTCCGCTGCCATAACGGTGGTAAGGGCAACCACCATGGACCACTGGGATGGGTAGAACCGGCCATAGAGATCGAGATAACTGATAGCCTGGCTGAGAAAGATTGCCACTCGGTCCGCACTCCCATCAAACGTTGCTTGGAAAGGGGGAGGGCCCCACATAGGCTGGGCCCCCCATGGCCCCGCCGTCCAGGGTGGTATGGACCTGGGCTGCCCAGCAGGTGTGCCACGGAAGCTCTGTGAGGGTGCCCGCCGCCCTGTTTCGGCCCGACGTTCCTCCTGTGCAGGCCGACCCCTGGTATCCGGGCGACCCGTTGCCCTCTCCTGACCGTCTGTAGGGGGAATGGTCTCACGTCTCTGTCCAGGGGCCCCCCCGTCTGCCCTCAACTTTGGGCTGGCCAGACGGAAACGGGTATCTGTTGTAGTTGTAGAAGCCCCTTGCCAAGCTGCTGAAGACTCCCCCCCCATAGCCCATGGTTGCCAGGACTGTGCGTCCCGAAAGCTGGCCTCCCCAAACTTCTCCCTTAGGACATCCAGAGTCGAAGGAGCCAGTTCGGTGGAATAACTCCACCCCCCCCCTTCCTCATCATCAATCCACCGCCTCTCTCTCCACCTAAGGAACCTTTCATCCGTGGAGGGTGGGGTCGGCACTCCCTTACTTGGACCGGTGAGGGCTGAGCTATGCCACCATTCTCCAGAGGCCGTAGTTGTCCTCCCCTCCGGCTCGCCTGGCCCCTCACATTGACTCCCCGTCCATTCCTTCGGCCGAACGACAGGGGTGGGAGCCTCATCCAAGCCCCCTGCGCTTGCCTCCACTTGCTCTACCCCGGAGTCCTCCCCCACGCACAGCTCAGGATCCAAACCTTCAGCCATTCGTCTGTTTGGTTCCTCCGCTGAAGTAAAAAGAAAAGCGCCGTTTTCCTCTCAGGATCCTCGGACCACGAAACGGAAGAAACACAACAAATCACCAATAGACAAGGTTTTGCTTTGGGATGATGGTTTACTTTCGTAGCAACGAAGGATACAGCAGTCGTACGCGATTTAAAAACGGCGCTATGGGCGTTTAGCTCGTAGCGTTTTTATGCCTCTCTGCCCAGCTGCTGTGGGGCGTAGCCCGCGCCGCGCCCATCCGCCCCCCCGAACCAGCGAATCAGCGGCGGAATCCTCTCCGCCCAGCTGCTGTGGGGCGTAGCCCGCGCTGCGTCCATCCGCCCCCCCCGAACCAGCGAATCGTCGGCGGAATCCTTTAGCTGAGATGACGTTGCATGCGGGAAGCTGCTGCCACGAGAAGCCCTATATCCGACGCACTCCGCCACCTCACCCGGCCGCCTAACCCAGCGCCCCGAGCCCCACCCCTGTGTGCCACCATGTGCGCCCGCTGGCCGTCCATCCCCGAAGCTGAAGGGCGAGGGATCGGCGGTGAGTTGTGTCGAGCGTGAGGGCGAGCTCGACAGATTTGATAAATGTTCAAGAAAATAGCCCAGAAGTAGAGTCTAAAATAAAGGAAGCTGATCACGAGACTTACAATGCAGATAACATAAAACAAAGGATTGAAAATGAAGTCACAATGATGCAATTCAGATCCATGGAATTTGCGGTCAGAATGAGGGGAATACAGGAAAATAACAGAGATGATTTGGGAAAGATGTCTGCTGAAGTTCTGGCTGGGATTTTAAAGGTTAGTCCTGAAGAGGTATCCTGTAAGATTGATAAGGCGTCCAGAATAAATTCTTGGGTGGCAAAGCAAAGGCAGTTGCCCAGAGATGTGGAGATTTATTTTACTGATAAAGGAATAAGAAATGATATTGTGCAAAAGTCTTTTAACTCCACTCTAGAAATGAATGGAAGGAAGATTTGGATATATAAAGAGCTGCCGTCCAAGATGTTAAAAGATAGAAAGGACTTTGGATTTTTGGTGACTGAATTAAAGAAACAAAACATCCCATTTAGGTGGGATCTCCAGTTGGTATAATATTGAGATATCAAGGAGAAAGATATCAACTAAATACTGTTGAAAAAGCAGAAGAATTTTAATACAAGGTTTTTAAAATGGATCCAACATCTCCACATATGTCATCAATGTTAGGAACACAGAAGAGGGATAAAGGAAAGCAAAATGAACAAGAGATTGAAACTCAGGCTAAGCAGATGGAGATGGAGGTAATGGAAAAACAACAAGTTACAGAGGCCTTTTTGGATGAGCCGCTTTTGGATTCTCCGTCAGAGGCTATAGCTGGATCACCTATAAATATAAGAGAAGCGGCTTTGGATTTCGATTTGATGTCTTATCAAGTTACAGACCAGCATGTAATTCAATCAGCTGATATACAAGTCTTAGAAAAGCAACCAGGATGGAGATCTAAACCACAACAAGTTAAGAAAAGAAGAAGCAGGTTCTACAAAACTAAAAAATTTTAAACTAAACAAAAAAATTTTTTTCTTTTTTTTTAGCCAACAGACTAATGCCAGTTACTTAAGAGATGATTAAATAGAATAAGCGGGATTTATAGAAGGCTGATACATGAAAATATAGCTGAGGCAAAGTATTGGTTTTTACTATTTTGAGGAGAGTGACAGATCTCTGCAGTGCTGGTGTTTTTTGGGATGTGGAAGATGGCCTTTGATTGAGCAGATTGGAACTTTCTATTTTGGACTCTTTGAAAAATTGATTACGTATATGTTGAGTTATAAGGCAAGAGAACTATGGAATTGGGGCATGCAGAAGATCTGGTTGTTACCCTAACGTGGTGGTTGGAATTAATAATCTAGACAAAAGACACTACAGAAGATACTACATGGAATATAAATATAAAGTCACTCGAGTGGTTTTTTATATACGAAAACATTTATTATTGATGGGGGCAGATGGTAATTGAAGATACTGAATATACTGTTGGAAGCAGAACTTGATGTTACCCTAACATGGGCGATGGAATTAATAATCCAGTTGAAAGACATTACAGAAGATACTATATGGATTACAAACTTAAAGTCATTTGAGGATTTTATATATATATATTTTATATGGAAATATCTTTTAGTGGTGTGGGCAGAAGAACAAAGATATTAAAAATATTATGTATGATAGACCTGTAGGAAAGTGGGTGGAGATAGGTTAGGTTACTGATTGTTTAGTTTAGGAAAAGGGATGTTATGTTCAGATATTAACATACGTAAAAGATTTGAATTAAGAGATATATGTATGGGGGTGGAGGAAATGGGTAGATTATGAGTTGAATAAATGCCAAATTAGGATTTATTATATAATTGTATAGCTGAAAGTTGCTTTGAAATGTATAGTATAGGGGGGATATAATAATAATGTTAGAAAGAAATGGTTAGCATATGGGGGGTGGTGTAAAAGGATGGTAAAGTATTATATAATGTGATATCAATTTGGATTTTATTTTGGAGAAGCCATGGGGGGAGGGGAGGGGGAGGGGAGGTTAGGGAGGGGGGGGGAAAGGGGGGAAAATATGTATTTGAAAAACTTTTTCAATAAAAAAAAATATGACACGATATCAGGAAAAAGCTTTCCAGATCAACTCCATCTTTACTATATTGCTGTTGGCTAGAACAGGCAATGCCATCAATAATAGATAGAGTTCCATCTGACATTATCCATGTGTAGTTTGACTTTCTCTGTTGGATTTATCCTTCATGCCCTCCAATCTTTGAAATCTGCTCCAAATATTTCCACAAGTCTCGTAGATCGGTGGGGGACTACAGAGACATAGGTTCACTTGGTCAATGATTTCTGCTGGCTACTGTTCATGGCTGGCTATAGGTTTATTCTATGTCAACTTGGAGGCAGAAATGTAAACATTTATTTTAACCTTTATGAATCCATTTCTTTGTTCTTTATTTTTCCCCCAAAAGAAAATATGGTCACTGTAGTTAAAGTGCAAGTCCTTGTGAAATCTTTTACTGAAATGAAGGGCATGATTCTAACATGTCTTTGGTCTACCAATGCAGTCATCCTGTCATAAGCTCAACAAAGAATGTTCTTTCTGCGCAAACTCAGAAACCTCAAACTGCCCAAAGAACTGCTGATTAAGTTCTACAGAGGAATTACTGAGTCTGTCATCTGCACCTCCATAACTGTCTGGTTTGGCTCTGCAACCCAATAAGACAAACACAGACTTCAACGGATAATTAGAACTGTAGAAAAAAAAAAAATAGCTACCAACCTGCCTTCCATTGTGGACCTGTATACTGCACGAGTCAAAAAGAGGGCTGTGAAAATATCTACAGATCCCTCACATCCTGGACATAAATTGTTTCAACTTCTACCCTCAAAAAGATGCTACAGGGCACTGCACAAAACAACTAGACACAACAACAGTTTTTCCCTGAATGCCATCACTCTGTTTAACAATTAATTCCCACAATACTGTCAAATAATTTACTAAGACTGTATTACTATTATTCTTCTCTTCCTTACTAGTATCTATCTCTTCCCATTTATTACTATAACCATGTTGCTTGTATCTTTCAATTATATTGTTTTTATTTGTTTCCCAGTACGATTAGTAATCTTGACTAGTACTAAGTGTTGTATCTTTTTATTCTTGATGAATGTATTTTATTCTCCTTATGTACACTGAGAGCATATGCACCAAAGACAAATTCCTTGTGTGTCCCATCACACTTGGCCAATAAAGAATTCTATTCTATTCTATTCTATTCTATTCTATTCTATTCTATTCTATTCTATTCTATTCTATTCTATTCTATTCTATTCTATTCTATTAAAAAGAAGTTAATCTGATATACGTTCTCGACAATTCTGGGCTTATAAAAAGCCTTATATGGACATCTTTAGTATTTTATTTTCTTTGCCTTAACTAAGAGATACAACTAGACTTGATTCCTTTTGGAATGACTTTTAGTTATATTTACTTTCATTCCATCTAGAAGTTAAAATTTGAAGGAATTGAATGTGTTGACGCTACAACATTATTATTTTTTGTCAAATGTGTGTGTGTGTGTGTGTGTGTGTGTGTGTGTGTGTGTGTTGTTTGATGTAGTGAGCCATGAGCCTAAAAACCATGTCTTCTAGTTATGCCTTAGGCATAAAGCCAGTGGGGGGATTATGGCACAGTCCCTGTTTCTCAGTCATAGGAAAGAGATAATGGTGAACGTGTTTCGAAATCTTGCCAAGAAAATTGCAGGGACTTGTCCAACCAATCACTATGATTTAATACTATTCAAAGGCATAATAAATAACTGAAATATTGTTAACACAAATCCAGACACTTATAATTACATTACAAAGGGCAAGTATTCTTCCTAAAATACCAACTTTCTGGAGGATTAGTCATTAATGAAGGGGTAATGCAGAGACCATTCTAAATAACCAAAAGGGATTTGTGACAGACTGAAACAGACCTGAAGTGAAGAGCTTCTGCCAGTTGGATAAGACCAAACTGAACTACATAAATGAAAAACTGCTTTTCACAAAAGTGTTACGTAGCAGAGAGGCCTTGAAGTATCACCCCAGGTGAAATCTGGTGCAACTGGATTGTAAACCCTTGTCTGAAAGTTGTCTGAATGTCTCCATCGATTTCCAAATAACCCTTGTTATCTGCATCAGTGTTGTTTCCTTTTCTTGGCACTATAGAATTGGTTGCTTGTAACACCTGTAGGCAGAAAAGCTCTAGTTATAATTTAAAATGACAGAAGTGCTGGCAATGGGATTCAGGAAGAAAACAGATGTAGCTTTCGCTCCCAGACCAAGTGGAGATCTTGACAAGCCATTTTCACTAAGCCTTTTGCCCAAACTAACAGTAGATTTTTCAATTTTCCTGTCTGAAAAGTGATAGAATTAAAAATTTAAAATATACCAGATTTACATCTACTGATAAATTCATAATTCTAATTCTATAACAATACCACTAATAATCCCTTGTGTCATCTATTCTTATTAGTTTGAGAGATGAGACTGAGTTACATGATTATCAAATGACAATATGAGCCTACCCAACTATTGATGCACTTGTGTTTTGTATGTGAAGCATTATTGTTTCAATTTATTTTTTATTTTTTTTATTTTAATTATTTTATTTGATTTCTATACCACCCTACTCCCGAAGGACTCAGGGCGGTGCACAGCCAAACAATAAAAACACATACATACAAAATTTAAAAGTAGAATAAAATCAAATTAAATAATTTTGGCCCCGACAAATTTAAAACCCCAAACTTTTAAAACCAATTTAAAATTGAATATATAAAATACTAAAAGATATTTAAAAATTAAAAATCTTTTATAAAAGAGGGGGAAAATTAGGCCAGGCCGGCCTGGTGAAATAGTAAGGTCTTTAAAGCGCGGCGGAAGGTGCGCAGATCCGGGATCCTCCGTATCTCTGGGGGGAGCTCGTTCCAGATCGTAGGTGCCCCCACAGAGAAGGCTCTCCCCCTGGGGGCCGCCAGTCGGCATTGTTTGGCCAACGGCACCCGGAGGAGCCCCTCTCTATGGGAGCGTACTGGCCAGTGGGAGGCTATTGGTGGTAGTAGGAGGTCCTGCAAGTACCCAGGTCCTAAGCCATGGAGTGCTTTAAAGGTGGTAACCAAAACCTTGAAGCGCACCCGGAAGACCAGGGACCTAGGAGGTCTTCTAGTCCAACTCTCTACTCAAGAAGGATGCCCTACACCATTTCAGACAAGTGGCTTTCCAGTCTCTTCTTAAAAACTCCAGTAATGAAGCACCCATAATTTCTGAAGGCAAGCTGTTCCATTGGTTAATTGTCCTCACTGTTAGGAAGTTTCTCCTTAATTCCAGGTTGTTTCTGTCCTTGATTACTTTCCATCCATTGTTTATTGTCCTGAACACTGAACATCCAGTGTTCAGTTGCTTTCAACTACATGGATATAGAAGGTTCTTTTTTCTTTTTTTTTTATGTAAATCATTCTTTCCTGAAGAATCAGTGATTAATATAGAGAGGGAATTAATCTTTCTGAATGTATAAAAATGCTTCATTTGGTTCTTCTGAGAATAGAATAGAATAGAATAGAATAGAATAGAATAGAATAGAATAGAATAGAATAGAATAGAATAGAACAGAATAGAATAGAAGTGTGAGTGGACACACAAGGAATTTATCTTGGAGCATACGCTCTCAGAATACATAAAAGAAAAGATACATACATCAAGAATCATAAGGTACAACACTTAATGATAGTCATAGGGAAACAGTCAAAAAGGCATGGGTGTTTCCCCATATAGCTCTGCGTTTTTGAATTTTGTAATACAGTTTGTAATTCAAAAGTTATACAGTGCAGGAAAAACAAAGTCCAGTTGCCCTTTGAAAAAAGCACCTTTGGGACAACCATGACCTGGATGACTGAGAATCTCCATAGAAAATGTACATCTAAGGAAATTTGTACACAAAAATATCAACATAATGGGAAAAAAAAATTTAGGCAAGAATGCAATACATTTCAGATAATTTAAAATTCACACATTACAGAGAGGGTTACAAAAAAACTGAACCTCCATAGATTTCTTGTCAGATTCATAAATCAAAATAGATCAAAATAACAAAATCTTCTAAAATTAAATTGACAAAGTTGCCTATCTTTAGTAGTGAATGATCACAATGGATTAACAAATATATTTATTTTTGTGACTATATTTTTTTTCTTTCTTTGTTAATTTCATTGGCACTATCTTGCAAACATTATACTTGCGGCATTAAAAAAAAAAAGTCTTTTTCCCAAAAGTGTTTTGGTGGACATTTGTTAAGGTAATATTGAATTTCCAAATGGATCTCAGTCACACTGGTACAAATAGCATTGTAAGTAGGGCTACAATTTCCGGTTGCTAAGCGATGCAGTTTTAAAGCATAATGACACACAACTGCATCACTTAATGATGGAAATCCTGGCACTCCCCATTATTATTAAGGATGGTTTGTCACAGTCAGCCAGATGTTCAGCCTAGATTTGTCATTTTTGTCCACCTATCAAGTTTTTCCTAAGGACTTGGGTAGCCAGATGTGGATGTTTGATGAAGTTAAAGACAGCATTGCAGGATGTAAGCTGTTATGTTTAAAGGTGCCTTTTGCAATTGACTGAAGGTGAATTTGTCAATGCCAAATTGACAAAGTGGTGCTCCAATTGTTTTGGGATTACACTCAAGCACCTATTACTATTAATACTACATTTGCTTTCTTTTGTCACTATTATTATTATTATTATTATTATTATTATTATTATTATTATTATTATTTAATTTTTAGTGAGATCCACAGCCTTTGAGGCTGGTTAATAGCTCAGCAGCTCGAGTCCTAACCAAGGACCTAAGAACTATTAAGGTATCGTCGGAGATTGTAAGCTGTTCCAAGTAAGGTGGTTTTTTGTAGTGTCAAAATGTTCAAGTCCGGTAAATTTAGAATTTCTAAATAGCGGGGTAGCCCTTTGGGTATTGCCCCAAGGGCTCCAATTACAATGGGGACAACACACAATTTCTTTTTCCACAGTTGCTCAACTTCAATTTGCAAGTCCCGGTACTTTGTGATTTTTTCTTGCTACTTATCTTCAATCCATGCATCACCAGGTATTGCAATGTCAATGAACCATACTTTTTTCTTTTCAACTATTGTTATGTCAGGTATGTTGTGGACCAAGTGCCTGTCAGTCTGAATCCTGAAGACATTATTATTATTATTATTATTATTATTATTATTATTATTATTATTATTATTGCCAAATCCTGTCTAAACACCTGTCTGTATGTGCAATAAATCATCATCATCATAATACTATCCTTTTAGTATTTACTAATATTTTCATTATTTGGATCTACCCCTTCAGTGACTTCAAAGCTCTAGAACTAGGCCAGAAAGGTTCTTTCTAAAGCAGAGTGAGTAGTTATAGACCACTTCATGATAGCCATTTTTTTAAAAAAAAGACTCATGACTTTATTTCAATGTTTAAAATGTACACATTGGCATGGGAAAAGGTTGACTTTTCCTGTACTAAGGAGCCAAGACAGGAAATAAGCCAACTCTTGCTAAACCATTATCACCCCAAATAATGTCTGCTTTTTGCCAATATAAAAAAACTTGCTGAACTGTACAAATGGTTTGATACATATTTATGGTCTAAATCAAATTCACTCATGTCCCTAGAATATATGCAATAACCTTCAAAATGCAACTAATGTCAGACAATTGATTGCTGAAGTTTTTACTGCACTTTGAGGACATGAATAAGAGAGACTAAGATAGAAAAAGAGAAATGAATATGACCAATGAATAAATAACAGGGTAGCATTATATGGATGGCCTTAGCTGTTCTTGAAATGTGAACTGGGTTGGCCTTGGTTAAACCATGGGGGAAAAGAATATCCCGAGAATCACAAGGATGTTGCCTAAACTGAAAGGGAATGGCAAACTAATTATGTAGGTTAACACAAGGATCTCGTCCTGATTATATCATAATGATAATCAACTATTAAAGCATAATAAGGGTAAGGTTAAAACCTATGAGGCCAATTATAAGGTCAGCCTTTGTCCTTTGTGTCTTGTCAGCCTTTTTTCACTTTCAGCCTGAAGATACAACTTTATCCTATGTAAGCTTTGTGATTTAATATTACAGTAAAGCCTACTTCTCTTTTTAAAATGATTGATATATTTCATTGGGAAAGGAACCGAATGCATGATTCATATTTTCTTGTCCCTCTGGTATATGGTATATGTGTGTGCCTTATTGCCTGGAACAGATTTTGTTTTATTAAGCCATATTTGTGCCATTTCACACACAAGTTGAGCATTTTTTTTAAATGCAGTAGATTCTAGTACGTGGATGATGGTTGCAAAAGATATCTTTACCAGCCGAATCATTCGTCCCTCATTTCACTTCTTCAGTAGAATTTACTGAATATATCCAATAGTAACCATTTTTAGAATTGCTTATTTTTCCTTTTTAAGCATATCGATGTTGCAGTTGCTAATAATATTCCACTATTATATTTGTTAGTTTTATTTGAGTATCCAATATATTACCTTGCAATATTTCTAATGCTTTCATTCCATTGTACACCTCTTTGAAATGGGAAAGATGTAAGTGTAAAGAAGGCAGCACCAGAAGCAATGGATGGAAAGAATCAACCTAGAACTAAGGAGAAATTTCCTGATGGTGAGAACAATTAATCAGTGGAATGACTTGCCTCCAAAAGTTGTGGGTGCTCCAACACTGGAGATGTTTTAAGAAGAGATTTGTCTGAAATGGTACAGGATTTCCTGCTTGAACAGGGGGTTGGAGTAGAAGACCTCCAAGGTCCCTTCCAATTCTGCTATAAGAAATGTAGAAATGACCTTGTAAGTAAGGAAACTTTAAGGAGTGCACATGTATGATATGGCAATACATTCCAGGAAACTTGATTCTGTTTGGTAGAAGATGAGGCAAATTTAATGGTATGTGAGAATGTCCTTGGAAGACAAGGGGAAGGCCCATAATGTAGGCAACTTGTGGTTGTGCTTCTTGTCTGGACTCCCTCAAAGGGCTAACATCAATCTCTTTTCAACATTTCAGAAAACTAAGTAAATCCTGCTCTGGGATAAATGTAATCTTCCCTTAATGACCTGCTTAATACTTAGTAACTTTTTGAAGTTTTGACTGGCCTTTCCCCCAAAAGCCACTTATGACCTGATTCCAGAGTTCTGGTGGTTGAACACCACACCTGTGATCACATGACTGCATTTCAGGTATTTAGGAACCAGTTGACCTTTATGGCTGGTTGCAATGTTCCCCATTGCATGATCATGATTTAAAACAAATCCCACCTACCCCAGTTTCTGGCCTTTTTGTTTTTCAGCAAAAAACATTCTTGGAATAAATATCTATGGAGATTGTCAGTCATCCAGGTAATAGTTGTCCCCATTTTTTCAAGAAGCAACTGGGCTTTCTGGTTTTTCTTTGAAGATGTTTTTCTTCTCCTCCAAGAAGCTTCTTCTGCTCTGACGGGATGGTGGGGAATGGAAGGATTTATACTCTTTGCAGACAGTTGGTAATTTGCACCCTTTCAGCAAGTTGTTGAGGTCACCTGGAGGTTTATCTGTGTTTCATGGTCACCTGAGTAGTACAAATGTGTGTGGAGCCTTCTTGGAACTGTTGAAAAGACTGTGTTATAGACTAGAGATAGATGATGTCATACCCTTCCCCCTCTGTTGAGAGAGGGCTGTCCAATTTTGACATAGATGGCCTCTTTAACCCTTCTTTCAAACCAGTGGTCCTCTCTGTCCAAAATGTGGACTTTGCTGTCTTCAAAAGAGTGGCCTTTGTCTTGCAGATGAACTGCTGAATCTAGTCTTGATGTTGTGCCGTGCACCATTGGGACCCATAGGAATACGTGAACATGCTTAATGTCTGTGGTATTCGCTTAACAACTTCTGCAAAAATCAGACCTGATCATAAGATTCACTGGACTTACAGCCATCATGACTTACAATAGAAATCATTACAGGACTGCCTGTGCAATATCCCTTTCTTCCTACATCTCTTAGTTTTTCCTCTCCTTTTCTTCTCCTAACAGTCAAATTCTCACTCTACACATTCTATACATTAGTCATACTCTGCCCTCATCGGACTGTTCTGTTTCTTCAGGCTGCAAAAGTAGCAATTGTCAAGATTGAATCACTTCTTCTGAGCTTCAACTGTCCATTCAAAGGGGAGGAGGGAGGGGGAAATGGAATGCTATGATTTTGTCTACGGACCGTGAGAGCCTAAACCTCACCAAGGTCACCACTACAGGTGTTAGATGGAGACATGGACTGTTCCCATAACAAAAGGAATGTCAGCTTCTATGATGCTTGCTTGCTTTCAGCTGCCATAGTAATGGGAGGGAGGTAAAATGGGTATTTGGGAAGGGGGAAGTGAACTGGTGGAGATGTCTCATGAAAGGGAGGAAAACTCTCACTGTCTTCATAGTAGCTGCAGAGAGAGCTGATAGCAGTCAAGATCAACAATTCTGGCATACCAGATAGATGAGGCCATCTGAAGAAGCACCCAACATGACACCTTGGGGAGATGCGGATTGGACATTCAACTTGAGTCCTTGAGGAGAGGGATTTGAGGATGCTTTCGATATGTAATTTTCACGCCTATTGCCTCAGACTTTCCTTTCCTTTCCTTGCATTCAGTTCATACTCAGTAAAAGTACCTTTCTCTACAAACATGGAGTTTGTAGAGTTTCTTGAGTTTTGAACAGAGGCACACCTGACTAGGATGTTTTATAATTACACAATGTGAGTACCCAAGGGTGGAGACAAAGGGGATCTATTGTTTAACTAAGTGAGCCTTTGCACGGGAAAACCAGAGCTCATTTTGTTTCTGCAGTTTCCGAGGACCCAATAAAGTTATACTTTTGGGAATTCAAAGATCCCGAGAGTGGCCGCTTCATTTGGGTTCACTAGTTGGACCATTGACATTAATTTCTCATTAAGGAAGAGATAAAATACATTTCTTAGGTTGGAAGGGGGCAGTAGTCTCTGTATCCAAGTATCCTCTGTAAAATATTTAGCCAAGACCAAGGCAAAGGTGAATAATTTTTCTGAGAAAAAAGACCAATATGGATTTTTAGCAGCCTAACCAGGGACAATGCACTGAGAATAATGAAGAGGGCCAAATTTTATTTAAATTCATGTTAACTTTATGAAACATGTATAAGATGATTGCTATCCAGTTTTGGATAGAAAAATGCCCTCTGTTATTTCATATTAAAAACTGCAGCCTTTAGAAATTACTACTGATCATCCCCAAGCATTGCTCTTATACCTTAGGCTATTTATTTGATTTCTGTACACATATCCTTTCTTGTTAGTATTCTAGGGCTATTTTGGCTATATAATTCAAGTATATAAATTAATACAGGCATTCTTTCAGTTTCCAATTAAGTGTGCTGTGAGATTTTAGCTTTTATAAACAGTGGTAACACACACAAGCAGAACCCATCAATGGGTTCTATGACTACTTTTGCAAATTGGCAAGTTTTTTGGGGAAAAAACCCTCTCATTTTTCTTTTCTTCTTTTTGATCATTTCCATCTATGAAAAAGCATCTTCAGGGGAGAAAAAACTGATCATGTATAAGATGTGCATCATGTTGCATAAGAACTTTGTTGGGCTCATTCTCCAGATCTTTCTGCTTTTCTCTTGTTTAAGCACAGAGAAAGCTCCTGTAGTTCTAGAAGCAAATAGTTATTAGAAAAGATGAAGCAAGTCCTTACAGTCTATCATTTTTATTATTATTTAGTTGTCTTTATTGGGGAGATACGTTGTTGGGCAATGGTGGGATTCAAGTAATTTAAAAACCTGTTCTTGCCCTAATGATTTCTTCCAACAACCAGTTTGCCAAACTGCTCAGAAAGTTAACAATCGGTTCTCCCGAACTGGCTGAATCCCACCACTGTTGTTGGGGTGATGGTGGTGGTGGTGGGATAGAGAAGGAGAAGGAGAAGCTAGCAACAAGAAGAGGATAAATCTTACACTGCTAAATTGGGCAATCACAAGCATGACCATATTTTCAGAAGGAGAAATAACAAAAACAACTACTGAATTCTGGGGGGAAAAAAACCCCAGAGCAAAACTGTTTATTAATTTGTCTCTATTCCAGCTGTAGAGATTTTCTAAAACAGTTATGTGAGCATACATATTGCTGAGCACATTGTAAGCCGCCCTGAGTCTCCAGAGAAGGGCGGCATATAAATCAAAATAAAAAAAAATACTTTGGAAAAAAAATGGAAGTCCTTAGACATTTATGATAATTGGAAGGTAAGTCACAACCATTGTAAAGGAGTGTTATGTACTTGCTGCTGCTGCTGTATCACATCAACAAAAATAATTGTTTAAAAAATTAGAGAAAAGTAACTTATTTTGTAGCTTGGTCATTGTTAAATGCAGGTGATTGTCTGGACTAGTCAGAAGTTTGATTTTTTTTAGTATGTTTTTTTTTGGGGGGGAAATGGCTTGCCATTGCTTGCTTCCTAGGGATGAGAGAGTGTGACTGACCTAAGGTCACCCAACTGATTTAATACCTAAGACAGGAGTAGAACTCCTGGTTTCTAACTAGGTGCCTTACTCACTACACCAAACTGACTCTCTAAGTAACCATGGAACTGTTGATAAAGGCTGCATCGTCTCCAAGGAATTGGTGGAACTCCCCTTAAAAAATGTTCCTCTTCAAGTCATACACCCATAGCCAGAACAGAGATTTTCAAGGAATTCCTTAATTCTAAATGGAAAATCCAAAGGAGAACAACTAGACTACTTTTGAAATTGGAGTAGTACAATACTAGGGCATATAAAACCTTTGCCAGACCTATCCTTGAATACTGCTCACCTCCCTGGAACCCTCACTGTATTTCAGACATCAATACAATAGAGAAGGTCCAGAGATATTTGACTAGAAGAGTACTCAAATCCTCTGCTCAAAATAAAATTCCCTATACCACCAGGCTTGAAATTTTAGGCCTCAATAGCCTCAAATTACACCATCTACATTCCGACCTAAGCTTAGTACACAAGATTATTTACCATAATGTCCTACCTGTTAATGAGTACTTTAACTTCAACCATAATAACACAAGGGCTATCAATAAATTCAAACTCAATGTAATTCGCTCTAATCTTGATTGTAGGAAATATGACTTCTGCAATAGAGTAGTAAATGTCTAGAACACTCTACCTGATCCTGTTGTTAATCTCTCTAATCCCCATACCTTTTACCTTAAACTCTCTACCGTGGACCTTTCAGATTTCTTAAGAGGTCTTTAAGGGGGTGTGCATAAGTGTGTAGAGAGTACCTACAGTCCCTGTTCCCATTTAAATGTATTCATTTTATGTGTTCATGGCTATGTTTTGCTTATTTATATCATTTTATTTGTGCCAATTTTTTTTCATGTGTCCATGTCCATGTCTATACTGTTACTTGTTTCCTTGTACTTGTTGACAAATAAACAAACAAACAAACAAACAAACAAATAAATAGCCATTCTTCTGTTACCACTTAGCATTCTTCTTAAAAAAAAAAGTCTACATTGGATCATAAGCCATTATGCTGTATGTGCAGAGGTTGTCTATATGGGCTGGACACCATTTGGCTGTTCTGATCATCCATTTGGAATACATTCTGTAATTCCATTAGGAGTTGCAGCTAGAATGAGTTCCTTTTCTTCATTGTTAATGTGATTCCAGTCAGTTGCCAAAAAGTGCCCTTCAGCTGCAGTGGCATAAAACGGTAGCTAAATCTTATCTACAGGATAAAGCTTTTAAGCCTGAATGGAGTTCAGCTACATCAAATTCAAATTTTCCATCTTGTCTTTTCTAAAACCAATCTTTCTTTCCCTGTGCAATCATTACTGTGCTTTCATCCACACATTTGCCCGCATTGTCTGCATATATAGAAACAGCCTTTGTATACTATAAATCATGCTGTGCCCATGTATGTATGTATGTATGTATGTATGTATGTATGTATGTATATATATATATATATATATATATATATATATATATATATATAATACCACTTCTCTTAGCAAAGTATTTCCTTCTAGGTATCTCACATCTTCCTTTCAACTGTAATTCTTATAAAGGAATGTGTAAAATATCATGGAGGCAATTTCAAGACTTCAGAATTGACAGGATTATTATGATTCTTTTTCTTCCTATCTTTTAGACTTTTCTTGGTACAAGCATCACTCATTTTTATTTTGAAAAATTATTTGATCAAAAAATCCCACAAAGTAAGCCATTTTTCCTCTCAACCTGAGCCACAATGTATGTGTATTCAGAAGTAAATGCATAGATTTATGAAATTTGGGGGGCTTTCCCTCTGGACTGCAGTCTTACATCTTATCTATTCATGCAGAGAATGTTGACTCTAAGAAGATATTAATTATTCCTTTGTGCAGTCAATGAATCAATGAATCAACTATTCAAAGCCTCTTAGAATTATAGGCTACCTAATAAGTTTCTTTGCATTTTTTTTTCGTTCAAGAGATTAAATTCCTGAAAGGAAGGAAAGAAGGGAGGGAGAAAGAAAGAAAGAGAGAGAGATTTGAAAGCCTATTTTAAATAACCAAACATTCCTGGTTCTATATTTTAAATTTAAGTGCAGTGAAGCAGATCTATGCACAGGCTTCTGAAAGCCAGTGGAAAATATTAGACTCCCTATTTCTCTGATTTCAGATGTTAATTATCTGCTCATAAAGTATTCAACAATGAAATTTCTGGTGTTCTCATATAATTAATAGTCAGAATAAATATACATTTGTTGGTGAGTGATATCCCTCTGGGATTTCCTCATTTTATTTCCTGCTCATCTTCTAGGAAGTGATGGGCCCAATCATCACAAAAGGCAACAATCCACTTTACAACAAATGCAAAGCTTTATAGAATAAAATCTTAAATTCAGTTGCTCCTTTAACACATTTCTCAGAGCCAATGCACCTAATTAGAGATACACATCACCGATCAGCACAGTTTCCCCAATTAATGTAAACCGAGAGGTTATCTAAATTAGTGAGCAGGTAGTTACAAAAGTTATCTTGTAGCTTCTTGATTCCAGGTGGATTTTGCAAAGTGAAAAAAGACAGCAAGAGAATAGCAGGCAAAAGTCAAAGTAACAAGCAATAGGATAGAAAAGCTCTTACACACTTCATGCACATCCTCTTTACATTTCTTTCAGCTGACACACAATCTTTGTCTTCTATTTTACTGCCCAGATGTGTTGGATCTGGGTGCCAAATGAATGTGTTTGCGTTCGTATGTGTGTGTATACAATTTATGTTACCTATTTTATGCCTAAAGTGGGACCAATTTTATGTGGAAAAAGTATTGTATAAGGGTTCCAAATAAATGTTTGTGTTTCTATGTGTGTGTGTATGCAATTTAAGTTACCTATTTTATGCCTATGGGACCAGAATTCACAGTGATTGGCTCAAAATCACCTAGCTGGCTTTCATGTCTAAGGTGAGTTTAGAATTCATGATCTCCAATTTTTAGACTGATGCCTTAATTATTAACTCAAACTGGTAATCTTTTCATGGAAATATTTATTACATTTTAGAATCTTAGAAGGCACTTTGGATAGTTCTTTATTATCCTTTGATCCTTGGTACCCTGTTTTCCCCAAAATAAGACATCCCCTGATAATAAGCACAATCAGGCTTTTGAGCACATGGCAATAAGGCCAAGTGCTTATTTCAGGGTTCAAAAAAATATAAAACAGAGTCTTATTTTTGGGGAAACATGGTATTTTTATCTAACAGTCATCCTTTGATCTCCTGATCTTTGGAACTCCATTATTTCAGTCAGTATTCAGTTAACATGATGTCCTATTGTTCCTTTGTCTTCAGGTGGATTGAATTAAACTGAGAATTAATCACATAGTTCATTAATTCATTATTCATCATTATTATTAGAAAAGGTCATTTGCTGGACAAGCCTGCAAAGAAGTTACTTTCCATTCTAATATGGATTGTTTCTAAGTTTCTTCCTTCTAATACATCCTGTCAATAGGATGTATCTTCTATCTATGCCCTATTTGGGAGTAATTATTCATTTTTATTTCAATGACTTTTTTCCTTTCTTTCTTGTTTGGTCCACCCACTCCTTTTGACACTAATAAGCTTTGGTGTCACAGAGAGGAGGGTAAGGGAATATATTCTTTCTTCGTTAATTGATCTATTGGCTTAGCTACCATAGGGACCAAAAATCAACAAGGCCTCTTAAGATGACCAGGTTTTGGAGTATTCAAGCTCAAAACAAATTAGTGACAGAATAGAATAGAATTCTTTATTGGCCAAGTGTGATTGGACACACAAGGAATTTGTCTTGGTGCACATTCTCTCAGTGTACATAAAGAAAAGATACATTCGTCAAGAATCATAAGGTACAACACTTAATGATAGTCACAGGGAACAAATAAGCAATCAAATCATATTTGGAAACAGTCAATATAAAATCATAAGGATACCAGCAACAAGGTTACAGTCATACAGTCATAAGTGGGAGGAGATGGGTGATAGGAACGATGAGAAGATTAATAGTAGTGCAGACTTAGTAAATAGTTTGACAGTGTTGAGGGAATTATTTGTTTAGCAGAGTGTTGGCCTTCGGGGAAAAAATGTTCTTGTATCTAGTTGTTCTGGTGTGCAGTGCTCTATAGCATCATTTTGAGGGTAGGAGTTGAAATAGTTTATGTCCAGGATGTGAAGGGTCTGTAAATATTTTCACATGATGATAATTCTATGGCAGAATTATCTTCCTATTACCAACACAACTGAACTCTACTGTCCGCTTTGACTATCGAATTGCAAATCTAGTGGAATCCTAGTCCAGCTATTGAACTCAGTGTTTGTATTTCTATTTTTGTATCAACTTTCTGATAAAATGCATCATAGCAGTGTACACTAAATCAAGACAGAAAAGAATAAAGCTATAAAAAGCAACAAAGCAACTAAGCTACTCTGCCATTATTTATTATTTAATCCTTTTTCCTCACACCTTTTTTTTTACTTCATTGCAAATTGAAGAATCTGACTCTTTAAAAAAGGCTATAAATCAAAAGGGAAGAAGATGCCAAGGTATGCTAGCAATACTTTATGCCGATTCAGCAGCTCTCTTCCGAAAAGAGCTGGAAAGTGCTTTTAAAACAAACTCTTTAAAATGCTATAATGTAGTCTATGGGGTTTACATTACTGATGTGTAACTTTCGTTTGAATGTACAATGGCTGTATAGGGAGGGGTGGTTGGACAGTTAAATCTGCTGAGATGGAAAAAAGGTAGATCAGAAACTACAGGTCGGCCATAAGGTGAACTATACAAGGCAAGCAAATTGATTTCTAATGATTTAACGGCAGTGGCAGATAAGCTGCCCCCCTCTATTTGTTAATTAGGCTTTGTAAATGGAAGGTGTAGGTTTTTGTCAGGGTGGTTTATCAGTGATTGTGGGGCAGGAAGAAACAAATTTCACACTCAGCCATGTAAAAGACTTTGGGCCAGTTTCTTTCTCTCAGCTCAGCCTACAGAGTAATACAAGCTCAATTGTCCATGAATTTTCCAGTCCCCTTTTTAAACCATGCAGGTCTGTTACTGGCACTCTGTTGGATGACAGCAAGTTTAATTATGCCCTGTGCAAAGAATTTATATTTCCTTTTATGAGTTCCAAAGTGAGAGAGGGAGAAAAACTTACTTTGCATATACTGCAACATTTATTTTCCTTTGTTATACCTCTCCTTATCGTCCTTTACTGCTGTATTCCCATTTCTTCATAGGCAGAATCCCATTTTAGCCCCTCATCATTTTGGTGGTGTTTCCTTTCAGAATAACAGGATTGGAAGGGACCTTGGAGGTCTTCTAGTCCAAGCCCTTGCTTCAGCAGGAAATCCTACATCATTTCAGACAAACGGTTGTCCAACATCTTCTTAAAAACTTCCAGTGTTGGAGCATTCACAACTTCTGGAGGCAAGTTGTTCCACTGATTAATTGTTGTAACTGTCAGGAAATTTCTCCTTAGTTCTAAGTTGTTTCTCTCCTTGATTAGTTTCCACCCATTGCTTCTTGTCCTGCCCTTAGGTCAGTGGTGGGTTGCCCCCAGTTCAGATCAGTTTGCAAGAACCGGTAGAATCAAGTTTCCTTTTCCACTTATTTCTCATGCTTTTCCAGTATAGACCGTGTTGCCATTTCATACATGCACACTTCTTAAAGCTCTACCTCTAGGCCACCACACCACTCAAAGTGATATATGAATGATGGACATTAATGATTCTATATTTCTATAAAAAAAAGCACCTGGACTAAATGACTTTCAAACCTTTTTCATAACCTTCAAATCCCAGGACTACCATTTTTTTGTAAACACAAACACACCTCATTTTTTCCCTTTTAAATCAGTAGCTTCATCATTTATGCAGTCTTTAAAGTATCCTTAGAGGTTTGCAGATTTTATCAGTTATTCATTTTTACAAATTAATGATTTAACTAAAGATACAATGATACACAGACATTCACACATAAAAAAGAGAGAAAGATAAAGAGAGTAAAAGAGAATAAGTGTGACTGAAGTTAATCTAGTTATTTAAGAATATTAATGCACAGGTTCAGTAAATTGCCTTTGCATCAAATACAATTTCTGATGATATCATGGATATATTATTGCATTTTCCTTGGCAATGATATAGAAGTGATTTCAAGTTGCCTTCTTCTTAAATGTATTTCAACATCCCAGAGATTTCCTGGTGGTCTCTGAACTGTCTTGTTTATGTTCTATGATCATGCCTCGACACTTAGAATTACAGACAGGATATCACTAGAAATCTCACAATAATTCAGTTAATATTTGTTCATTGAAACAAATATCTATCCCAATGCATGCCCAGTGCAAAATGCAATGCTGTGTAATATCTCCCAATACTATTGTCAACTCAGTTGCATAACTAATTACTAGTAAATTTTACTTAAGAGAACACAGCTTATTCTCATGAAAGGATTTTAGACTTAATAGCAATAGCAATAGCAATAGCACTTAGACTTATATACTGCTTCATGGTGCTTTACAGCCCTCTCTAAGCGGTTTACAGAGTCAGCATATTGCCCCCAACAATCTGGGTCCTCATTTTACCGACCTCGGAAGGATGGAAGGCAGAATCAACCTTGAGCCGGTGAGATTTGAACTGCCGAACTGCAGCTAGCAGTCAGCTGAAGTAGCCTGCAGTATTGCATTCTAACTACTGCACCACCTCGACTCTTTTTAAAGAGTGAGATGAAGGCTGAGAGAAACATTTAGGGTAAACATCTTACAATTTAAGCACCTGTCTCAACATTAAGTTGATTGCAAAAAAAAAAAGTGTGCATGAATTTATGTGTGCATAGACATGATTGTGTGAATATATACTTTGAAATTGTAGACATCACAATACTTAGCCTACTTGCAGCTCAGACAATAGAAATAGCAATGGCACTTAGACTTATATACCGCCTTACAGTGCTTTACAGTCCTCTCTAAGCGGTTTACAGAATCAGCCTATTGCCCCCAACAATTTGGGTCCTCATTTTACCCACCTCGGAAGGATGGAAGGCTGAGACAACCTTGAGCCTGATGAGATTTGAACTGCTAAATTGCAGGCAGACAGCAGTCAGCGGAAGTAGCCTGCAGTACTGCACTCTAACCACTGCGAGACACCACGGCTCAATACATTTAATTCCCTTGCTATTTTATGAAAAACAACAGATTTTTTTTTAAAAAAAATAAAGAAAAATTAAAATGTTATCTGAAGCAAACAAACAAACAAAAATCAAGCAGTATGCTTTGAAAATCTATGTTATTTTACTTTATCAAGTATATAAACTGAGCAATCCCCCTGATATTTAGTAGATTGGGCAGAGATATCACAGAGGATATCTTGAGATCTTGAATTTTTAGAAATAATTATTTCTTGTAAGATGTAAGATTAATGTGGCAAGCTTGGGATAAGGGCTCCCATCTTCAGAGACTGATAATTAGATAAAATTAGAAGTCAGTACTATATTGCGTAGCAGTAAAGTTCTTTTTACTTGAATCAAGGAGATCTAGGTTCAGATCCATTCTCAGGCAGAGAAGTCACAGGATGATTGTTGGCCCATCACTCTTACAAGATTTTGACTGTGGGGAAAAAAATGAAAGGGAGAATGCAATGAATAAGAAATCAGGGACATAGAAGCTAATAAATAATAAATAAATAAAATTCTGCCTAAGGGAGTTAAAATGCCTTTAAAATTTACATTGAGCTGTCTTATTGACAAAACGTACTGACAAAACCTTTGCTTTAATTCTGTTGCCACCTAAAGAGTGAGAGAGCTTTGTGGAGTGATCTGTAATTATTATTTTTATCTCTAATGCTAATGTAATTCCCATTGATTGAACATTAGATCAACCATGAATTTTCCTCTACACAACACATACAGACACACACAGACACATGCACAGACATACACATGCACACAAAAGATCAAGGTGGCCTCCAGTAGGCTGGTATTTCTCAGTGCCTTGAACACCTAAATTTTCACTTGGACTTGTTTGTTTAAATCTTTTTTTACTTCTTTGTCTTTATTGTTTTTTTTAAAAGTTTTTTATTGATTTTACAACAACAACACAACACAACATACATAACACAAACACATAATATGTGTTTCTTTTTACATATCAGTTTCGCTCCTCTTACGTTCTACTTTATACATTTCCCATTTTTCCCATCCTTTATTATCATTATCTTTATTGTCCCTTTATATCCAATTTTATTCATCTATAATATTTTACGCATTTGTAACAGTCTCCTCTCCATCATTTATTCACATTTACTTTCCCTAATCTTTGTCCTTATTGTTATATGGTTTTATGATTTTTTTCCCTATTTTTTCCTGTTTTTTTTTTTAACTAAAATACTTGTTTAACTTGTGAGTTAAATGATGTTCAAATTTAATAATTGGGGGAGTTATCCACATGCCATAAGGTAGTGATTCATATGCCATATGATAGAGGAACTTGTCCATGTGTTTTATAGGATATGATCACAAAATCTTGAAAGCATGATCCCTCTTATACCAATCAAAGTCAAGACAAGGCAATCTTATGAGGTGGTGCAGTGGTTAGAGTGCAGTACTGCTGACTGCTGGCTGAATGCAATTTGGCAGGTCAAATCTCACCAGACTCATGGTTGACTCAGCCTTCCATCCTTCCAAGGTGGGTAAAATGAGGACCCAGATTGTTGGGGCCAATATGCTGACACTAACGTAAGACGTAAACCTCTTAGAGAGGGCTGTAAAGCACTGTAAAGCAGTATATAAGTCAAAGTACTATTGATGTTGCTATCTTGATTTTTTCTCTCCGGCCTCTCATGACCTTTGAGGGCAAAGCTGAGGTTTTCATAATAGCATCTCTGTGCTCCTCTACTTATTCTAGGAACCAAGATTTTGGTGTTTCATTCCACAATTTCTTCCTCCTTTTCTAACTCCCTCGTTGCCACCCAAATTTGCCTCAAGGACTGTTTGGTGGCTCTTATTTTAATTGCTAAGGTTTATGGCAGACAGTAAGCTTTCTTTGCAGCCATCTTAGTTGAAAAGGCTAATGCAGCCTATAACCATGAATATCTGCTATATTTCCTGCTTCTTGATAAGTGAAGTAATGAGGTCCAAGTAATGAGGTAAACCTATATTTCTGTCAAGCCTTGTATAGTGTAGGAAACTATTAATAGATTAGCTCTCTTAAATCATTTCTGTTTCACCCAGGCCCCAAATTGGACCATATTTGGTTATTAATATTTGCACCTTATCCAGCATCCCCATATCTCTATGGACTATAGGGGTCTTCACTGATTTTTCTGTAGGAGAACAGTAACTAGAACCAGAAGGTGGAGTTAAGTGAGTCATAAGCCTAGTGTCATTACATTACCACAAACAATCTAAATCCAATCCCTGTTAAATTCCAGTGATCCTTATCTAGTGCCGAGAGAGAAGGAGAGGGAGAGGAAGAAGGAGAGGGAGGGAAGGGGAAAGAGAGAGAGAGGGAGAGAGAGAGAGATTTATATGCCACCCAGAGTAACATTTTTGTAGAGATGGATAGCCATATAAAAATGATGCATGAATAAATATTTATTTCTTTTCATTTATTCATTTGTCCAACTTATGTGGCCACCCATCTCAACAAGTGACTCTAGGTGGCCATATAAATTGGATAAATTCATCTCTATTTGCTATATTTGCTATCATCTGAACAGTCCAATAGTTAGCATGTATGTATGTATGTATGTATGTATGTATGTATGTATGTATGTATGTATTTTTGCAATTTATATGCCGCCATTCTCCCAAAGGACTCAGGGCGGCTTACAACAACAATCAATAATACAAATCACAAAACAATAAAACAAGTTAAAAACCCCTTAAAAACCATATTTAAAATTATTACAGTTTGTGCAACCCCTAGCAGATCAAGTTATTTAACGGAAGAGCCACGTCTTCAGTTTGTGGTGAAAGGAGAGGAGGCTATCCTGAGCTCGGTGGGCAAATAATTCCAGAGGGTCGGCGCTCTGACAGAGAATGCTCTCCCCCTGGGGGCTGCCAGTCGACATTGTTTGGCCGACGGCACCCTGAGGAGGCCTACTCTGTGGGAGCGCACGGGACGGTGGGAGGAAGGCAGAAGATGGTCCTGCAAGTACCCCGGGCCTAAGTCATTTAGTTAAACTAGCTTTCTTCTTTCAGGTAATCATTAGTTGTCCTCCTACTACTTTGCTATTTATAAAACTTTGCTTTGGAATAATAGGTGTCATGAACTCATCACAAAATTATTTGGAAAGGGAGAGTCCAATTAGTCTCCATCACAATAAATTAACCTTTGCTTAAGCAGCAACGTTAATCAGTTCATTCACTCAAGTGTTCAGAAGCCAAAATCAGGATATGAATATGACTTTTTTTTAGTGCAAGAGATAATCAAGGAAAATAGCAGTGCATAGAATGAAATTGTAACAATCATTTTCATAACAGGTGAATAATAAAGCAAGCTTGTTTTGAAATACCACATTATTATTTATTTGTTAATTTATTCATTTATTTACACATAGACTACCAGATATTTTAATTGGATTTGGTATTTTAATGATTGGATTCTTCCCAAGGATCTAGAATAAAGATATTATTATGATATAAGTGCTGTTTCAAGTAATACATCTCATGGTAAATGAGAGAAATTGAGTTCTATCCATATCTATTGTGTTCAAGTGGTTATGTAAATTTTTTGTTATAACACCCAGTGCTGATATGATTTAAATTATGTTTTGGGGTTTTTGTTTTTTTTTTTTTGTTTACATTTGCTCAAACTCTATCTAAAAATCTTTACATTTCCCTATTTTTTCTATTAAGTTTCTCATTGACCATTCTATATCCAGCTACCTTAGTGTTAATTCTACATACTTGTTTCTTTTTAACTATAATCAGGTCTGTCTTTGAGCTAAAGATTTATCAACTTGTATTTTGAAATCCCAACTACTTTTTCAATATTATGATTCTCTCTGTTTTTTATTGCTGATAAATTATAATTCTACTCTGATGATAATAAACGAAGGAGGCTACCTTATTGTGTCTTTCAAAACACTTTACCTCTGCAGTCTTCTTACATTTACATATTATTCTCTTTTTTTCACAAACAGATTTACTGTCTTGATATTCTTCCCCCCATCCCAATTTTAGCTTTCATTTCATTTATTTATCATCAAGAGCTGAAAATATACACTGGTCTTTGTTTTCTTCATTACCTGCAGAGCAAGGATTAGAACAAAAGACAAATTCAGTAAATGTTGACCAGTGAATTCTGAATAATCAATTATGGTTATCATTTCAATTTTTGTAGCAAGGCTTCCTGAATGCATGTACCCCTGGCATCTGTGCATAGAGTGGTGAAGATGACAGAAAAGATTATTGGAAGTTTTATCCAGGACATGGCATATAAGTGCTGCCTGACCAGGGTCCACAGTGTTGTCCGGGATACTTCACATCCACTCCATGGCTGATTTTCTTTACATTCTGGGATGTGGCTTCACACTATCTGAAGCAGAACAACTAGATTTTGTAATAGCTTTATACCATATAGTATTGATAACGTTAATTAAAAAGAGCCAAGGTGGCGCAGTGGTTAGAGTGCAGTACTGCAGCTACTTCAGCTGACTGCTAGTTCAGCAGATCAACAGATCAAATCTCACTGGCTCAAGATTGACTCAGCCTTCCATCCTTCCGAGGTGGGTAAAAGGAGGACCCAGATTGTTGGGGGAAATATGATATTTAGTATACTGTCTTTGGTGTAAGCCGCCCAGAGTCCTCGGAGAGTGGGCGGCATAGAAATATGACAAATAAATAAATAAATAAATAAATAAAACATAATTCTCAAGACTCTGTTCTGACCTAGGCTCCCTTAAAAAGCAGGAAGCAGGAACTGGCCCCGGCAAAACCACTTTTATTTACACAACTGTAAATTACTTTCATTCACAGTCAGCAAGGTCTGTCCAAACAGTTTTTCAAAGGAATATTTATCAATACACTTTATCTCACTTGGCAAGCTGCCATGTAACTTGTTTCGAAACGCAGAGTAAGGCAAAACTTGGCACAGAGTCTTTTAGAGTCACGAACAGAACTTTCCACTCTTGAAACTACCGAACGAACAAATTGTTTCCTACAAAAGCCCCCTCCCCGTTCGCTCCCCTTTTGTTTCCTATGGGAGGGGTCAATCATCTCCAAGTTGACCCTGCTTTCTGAGTTGTTATTGTCTTCTGGCAGCTCTGTGCATGCACACACTGAGAACAGGCTCCAGCTGTTCCTCTGCCTCATTGCTGTCTATCTCCCTCTCTGCCTCCAACGTAGAGCCCTCGTCCGAGCTTTCCCCATCCCCCAGGACTAGCCCCCACCTCCTCACTGTCAGACTCTGCTGCCAGCTCTGCTGGGCTCTGGCGGTCCACAACAGACTCTTGAGAATAGACTGTGAAATATATATACATACATATATACATAAATACATGCATACATACATACATACATACATACATACATACATACATACATGGGCTGGGTTCTATTTACCTTTACTACTGGTTTGCAATGGGGGGGGCACGCAAGCATTTTGATGATGTCGGGGTCAGTGGGCAGAGCCTCCTACCGGTTTTACTACCGGTTCTATAGAATCGGTGCGAACTGGGGGCAACCCACCACTGATACATATACATATATGTGTGTATGTGTGAGTGTGTATGTATGTGTATGTGTATGAATATGAATATGCATACACATATGTATATATATGTGTGTGTGTGTGTCTGTCTGTCTGTCTGAGGGCCTTCTCTGTGGGAGCCCCAGCCCTGTGGAATGAACTGCCCCCGGAAATTCATAAGATATCTGACCTCCGGGTGTTTCGCTGCGCATTGAAGACCCTGTTGTTCCGCCAGGCCGGACTATCAATACAATAGTTTTAAATTGGGGTATTTAAATTTATTGGGGTTTTAAATTTCAGCCATTTATTTAATTATTTTAAATTTTATATCATTGTTCTGTTTGTGTTTTTAAATAGGCTGTACACCGCCCTGAGTCCTTCGGGAGAAGGGCGGTATAGAAATAAAATTATTATTATTATTATTATTATTCTGTCTGTCTGTCAGTCTGTATATGTATATGTATATATATATATATATCTCATGTATATGTGTATGTATATGTGTTCTTTTGAGAGTGGACATCAGAATTTCATTTGTAATGTGTGCCAGTGTGTTCACAGATAAAAGTGATAATAAAGGTTATCTTATCCTATCCTGAGTATACTATCAATATTAACTGCTAACATCTCTCATTCACTAGACATATATGTATGTATAAAATATGTTCAGAAAATACAGGCTCACAAGTGGTTTTAAAAGGGGGATTATATCATCAAGATTTAATAAGTTATTTGTATGTTACCTTTCATCCTGCAAGTATGATAGAAATCACATTTAGATAGGAAGTGCTCTCCAAAAAGAACTGGCAGGAAAAAGTCTTTTCTAGTGTAGTAGTTTTGCATCCACAAGATTTATTTTTATATGGGAAGCATTAAAACTATAATCTTCCAGTTGGATGCAAAATATAACAAGTGTCCCAGTTGGAATAACTTTTCCTACTTATATTGTTGATGGTTTCATTTATATTTTTTCTTGCAAAGTATTGAGCTTTTAAAAGTTTGCAGCGAAGTTCTAGACTTAAATAGCTGAGTTGAATGTACTTTGGCATAACTCTTTAAAAGTTGGGCATAGCTGGTTCTTCTCTAATGATAATTTCTACCTTCTGCTTTTAGCATGAAATAGAATCTCTGCCTCTGATGACCCCTTTACATTGGCAAAGTTTGTTTTTTATTCTATTGCACAATCCTACAAAAATGGAGGAAAGGTTAGAAATTTCAAAAAAAAAATCAAAGGTTGAGCAACAAATATGATTCCTAGAATATACAGCAGTCTGATTTATTAATTATGCAATAAAGCTTAATTTCAATGAACATTCTAACTCATATTTGTTCTTCCTGCACTACCAATGTGAATTTGTGTATACACATATATATATAAATACCATATTTTTCGGAGTATAAGATGCACTGGAATATAAGACGCACCTTAGTTTTTGGGGAGGAAAATAAGAAAAAAGCTAATTGGCAGGTGGATCGGCCTCCCAATCACCTGTTCCCAGAAGTGAATTTTAGCAACAGGTTCCTTGATTGTGAGCTCTGCGCCTTGCTTTTTTTTTTTTTTTTGCTTTTTTTTTCTGCCTCTGAAACTACTGAAACACCATGTCAGAAAAAACTTTTTTTCCTGCCTCTGAAAGCCTCTGAAACAGAGCTTCAGAAAAAAAAGCCTCTGTTTGGGGGCTTCTTTTCTGAAGCTTCGTTTCTGATGCTTTTTTCAGCCTCTGAAACCTCCGTTTGAGAAGCTGGGTGGGGCAATATTCGGAGTATAAGATGCACCCAGATTTTCACCCTCTTTTTTGGGGTAAAAAGGTGCATCATATGCTCCAAAAAATATATTTGCAGATTCACATACACACATATAGAGCTATATCCCTTATAGATAAAGAATGTTTCAAAACAGCATTGAATAATAGAACTCTATTAGCATGAATATTAGGATTTTTTCCAGTTGGGTGCATTTGACGAATAGTATCCATTGCATTTCAGATTCATTTCAATTCCTTTTAAAATAACTTAGTGATATTAATAAAAGAAGACTGTGTCTGCCTGAATAATTTCTTCAGACTAACAAGTCTAAATAGAAATAGTACTTATTTTTTTTCCTTAGGACATCCTGGCATAGCTTTATCTATTTATCTATGAATTTTGGGTTGATATATTTGTATATTAATATATACCTAAGCAAAATATATTTCTGGATCTTATGATGAAATATTTAGAATGCTGTATTGCAGGCAAACTCTGACCACAGTCAGGAGTTCAATCCTGACCAGCTCAAGGTTGATTCAGCTTTCCATTCTTCCGAAGTCTCTAAAATGAGAACCCACATTGTTGGAGGCAATATGCTGACTCTGTAAACTGCTTAGAGAGGACCGTAAAGCACTATGGAGTGGTACATAAGTCTAACTGCTATTGTTATCGCTATTATGTTCCTAATGTGAGTACAATGCATAGTAGTAGACACCACTCCAGTTAATATTCCTTGATGGAATCTAAAAGAATTACAAGATTAGCAATATATTTTAATAGTTTTTAATAGTTTTAAATTTTTGAGATGCTGCTAAGTCTTGTGAGATTTTGGTGTTCTTGTGTAACATCCCATTAAAAAATAATTCAGGCAGGAGTTTATTAGTTTGGGATATACCATGTGAGATTACCGATAATTTATAAATGTTTGAACAGTTCATTAATTTAATGTATTTCATAATGTTGTGTGAGAATGCATACACTCCCTCTTCTTTTCACTATAAGATTTTAACTAACTTAAAGAGCTTCAACTGCAGTTTGGTAATCTAATCAGAATCTATCACGTGGAAAGAAGGAAGTGTTTAGCTAGACTCCAGAGGACATTGAATGGCAAAATCTGAAGAAAAACTTGCTCAGAAAGGGAAGAGGGATAAAATCAAACCTCTTTATTTAAATGACGGAAGAATACCTGCTTTGATTTACCTTACTGGAAATTTAAGGGGGAAGTGGGCCATCTGTTTTGTCTCAGCTCCGGAACCTCCAGCAAGCAATGCCTGAGAACAACTTCTTATCACCTTCTCAAAACATCTTCGCACCTGTGGATTGGCTGATTCAGCACCGGACTGAGGAGAGGGATCTCTAACTGTTTTAATCTAACAGAATTGCACGGGAATCCTCACATCCTGCTTTCCTTGTCTTGCTATCACTTTCCTTTCAATAAAAGTTTCCTTTTGAAATGCTAAGTGCTTCAAGAGTTCCACTTTCTTGATCGGAGAGGAGAGGCAAGTCCTTACAGCATCTCTTTGATCTTCTGGATGGATGGACAGATGGATAGTGGCACAAATGGAGTGCCAAGGACAGTTCTAGAAGAGCCCTTTGAGTGGAGTAGAGAAATTTAACTGAGATAAGAAGAGTTGGGGACTAAATTCTTGGCAAGAATATGAAAACATGAAACATCTCTTTATTAAGACTGTTCTTGTCATCACTGCTTTGTTTTTCCTACTTTTCCACTGAGTAATACATGACCTTCTTTTGCAATAAACTACTAATGCAAACCTTTTACCCATGTCCCACATTTTTATTCTTGGGAGACAAAAATTGTACAGAGAAGGGGCAGAGAAAGAAAGTGATATTGAAATAAAATATGAAGTTGTCTGCTGCAACAAGCAACATGCAATTTTAAATCCATTTAATGGCAAAGGCACTGATTAAAGGCTGTGGTTATTCTCTCAATGACTTTTTTTCTCCTTTAGGTCAAATTATGTAAAGTGTGTATATTAAGACTGACAATTTAATCAAAATTACCCATATAAAATTAGGGAGTACCATATTTTTCAGAGTATAAGACTGGAGTGTCACATGTAAATGCCTTATTCTCTAATGTGTAAATAGTATATGAACGGGGTATCAGGGGTTAATTTATTCTTCACTTCTTAATGTATTCATAATTCACCACTCCCACACTTAGCTCCACCCTTTGTATATATAAGGAGCTGAATGCACCCATTTCCCTGCTTCTATCTGTGAATATTCAGTGAATATAGAATGCCTAATGTAAATAAAAGGAGAAATATTTAAACCTTTAACTCTTACTAGATTTATTGAGTCTGATCCTGAAAATATTGCAACAAGCTGGTAGCAGAGGATGGTTAATTGACTCAATAAAAAATTTAAAAATGCCTAAGAGAGATGGGCCCAACACCAGGGCATACAGCAAAGAAATGGAAACGGAACAAGAAATAATCGACGAATCCACAAACGCGATTTTGAGAGAATCCGAAGAATACACCACTGAAGACGAAGAAATAATAGATGAAAATGATGATCGGGAGGAAATCGAAATAGAAAACAACGAACTCAGGTCAGAGATATTAAAACTATTAAAGAGCCAGAAGAATGATGAAAGCCTCATCGCGAACCTCCAAGATATGCTGAAGAACAGCGGAGCAGCGAGAGAGAAGCACATCACTAACGAAAAACCAAAAGACCCGAAAATAGTGAGTGATATGACTGCAGAAAAAAATACCATGAAGAAGAAAAACGGTGATCCCGCGCGAAATTTTGAATGGCAGCCATCTTGGTTTCAACAGACCTCCAGGGTGAGCGAAGCAGAGCCAATCAGAAAACCCGATTCAAAATTTCTGGCGCGAAAAGCATTACTAGACAACGAAAACGAAAAAGAAAATTCAAACACCTCAGAAGAATCAGAATCAGAAAGTGAAGGCGATTCAACAGATAATCAGATAAAATCAGCAATGAAAACGCTTTTTGCTGCTTTTGGGCCAAAACTAAAAATTACCAAAAAGCTAACTAAGAAGCAAGCAAGCAAACCAATGCTTCAAAACCTATCCGCTCCCATCCTGACTACGAGAGCGCTGACACCCGAACCCAGAGAGCCCTGCCGATACCGCCCCACGCCACAGACCGAAACAAGCACCAACGCTCTCAAAAGGAGAGGAAGAGCTGCCGCCATCGTCAGGACTCCCAAAATCGAGCCGGAGACCGATTCATCTGAGGAGGAGCAGAACGAGCGAGCCGCAGCGACGAGAACCTCTCACGACGACTCCAGGGACGAAATGGACAACGCGCATGTGCAAGACTACGCAGACGATCCAGGAAGACATGAATTGACGAGAAGACCATGCAGGCTCGTTGCGAGCATCCCCATGCCGTTTTGTAACTTTCAGCATTTACGGGACCACGGACTACCTCAGGTTGTAAGTAATGGACCTAATAATGTCGGAAATTTGCCCAGTGACTTCCCAAAGCTGAGGATAGATGGCATTAATTTACAAGAATGGTATCAGCAGCTCCAGGTTGTCTTTATGAAAGAAAACTTACTGTTTTTTATCACTAGTCCCCCAAAAAGACCTTGGACTCTAAAATTAGACTGTTTACACCATAGAGCATTTTTCTTATTAATTTCTAGTGTATCTCCTACTATGTATCACAGCATTAAGCAAAATCTGACTGTTTCAGAAATTATTCAATGCATGTTCAATTTATTTCATAGTGACAGTGTAGCTACTACCACAAGAATGTCTAAAGATTTCTTTTCATCTAGGATAAAACCAGGGGTTTCCATAAGTGAGCACTTAATATCTTTAAACAAAATAAAAGCTGAACTGCATTTAAGGGGGGAGGTGATTTCAGACCAAACAATGAAAAGTGTTATCATCAACTCACTTGACCCATCATGGGATAATTATATGTCACATTTAGACACAATCAATCTAGGATACTTATCCATAGAAAGTCTATCCAATAAGTTAATAGCAGAAGACAATTCAAGGAGGAATCGCTCTAACAATCACATTGAGCACAAACCATATAGAAAAGTAGCTTTTCAAGAAAAATATAATGAAACTTTTAGATGTCACAACTGTGGATCCAGGGAACACAATAGAAGAGATTGCCCCAAAATTTCAAAAGAAAGACATAGGTCAGAATACAGAAACAAATACAATTATAGACAGTCTTCCATTGATAGACATAGATATAGAAGCCCACCAAATTACAAAGAGAATAGAGGGGGCAGAGATAATTCAAAGGATAGAAAATCTGGTTCACTGAATGGGTTAAATAAACAAGACAACATTAACATACAGCAGACTGAGAACAATAATTGGCTTATTGATTCTGGAGCAACTAATCACACCACTAATAACAAAAATATATTATCTTCATTTGTAGAGGATAAATTTGTAATAAAGGTAGCTAACCAAGAAAAGGTTCAAGTATTAGGTAGAGGGAATGTAACCTTGCCTGGCCTAGGAAAAATAGAGGGGGTATTACTAATACCCGAAATACCTCATAACATACTAAGTGCCATAAAACTAAGCAGAGATTCTGATATTAACATTGTTTTTTCTAAAGGAAAAGCGACTTTGGAGAGAAATAAAATAGATATAGGCACTGTGATGATTAAAGGAGGCCTACCCTATTTAATAACAAAGGAAAAATGGTTGCACAACATTGATTCAAATGTGGAAGATTGTATTGAAGTAGATGATGAAAACATTAGCAACAGTGACAATGATGAATGTAAAATATCTCATGATCACAAAGATGCACATAATGAAAAAAAACCAAAAATAGGTAAGCCAATTCATGATGAGTGTGCTCACATTTTACATAGGAAGTTAGGACATGCCAGTTTTCCTGTAGTACAAAAAATGACTGAACACGCAGAAGGTGTTAAAATAAAAAATTGTGAAAACTATTTGGAATGCTCAGTATGTAAATCTACAAAACTAAAAACTAGCCCCAGGCCAAGGAAATCAACTAGGTCAACCAACAAAATTTTTGATTTAGTACACATGGACTTAGTTGGTCCACTAACTCCATCAATCACTTATAGAAAACGTTACTTCTTAACCATAGTGGACGATTATAGTCGCTATGGATTTGTTTATACATTAAAACACAAAGATGAAACTTTTCAGAAATTTAAAGAATTTTATAAGCGCGTAGAAACACAACACAATATCAAAATAAAACAAATCATGACAGATAGGGGATGTGAATTCATGTCTAAAGAATTCTCCCAATGGCTGAAGAACAAAGGAATGTTACATTACACATCTAGCCCATTTTCTGCGTTTCAGAACGGGATTGTAGAGAGGAAGAACTCAACGTTACAAACCATGATTAGATGCACATTGGAAGATGCTGGCTTAAGCAAACAATTCTGGTCAGAAGCCCTACATTATTCCAATTACACTCAGAATAGAACCTGGTCCAGCATTGTAAATAAGACACCATATGAGGTGATGTATAATAGGAAACCAAAACTGGCACACATGCACATATTTGGAGTCACTGCAGACGTACACATACCTAAGCAATTAAGAAGAAAGGGAGAAAATGTGTCCAGAAGACTCAGATTTATGGGATATGAGACAGGCACTAAAGGATACAGATTCATTGATAATAATAACAAATTTATAGTTTCCAGAACAGCTGTGTTCCATGAGCAGGCCAACTGGTCTAAAATACATCTTAATGAAATATTTCCAAGTAACAACAAAGATATAAAATCTCAAGAGAAAGGGACTATAGAAAAACAAAATGACAACAAACATAGAAACAAAACCAAAACATGGACAAATAGCCAACACAAAATAAAGACAGACACACTAACAAAAAAGGAAGCAAGATATTTGCATGATAATAATAGTAAGCCTGAAAAAACAGTTAGAAACACCAGAAATCAAATACCAAATAAATACAAGGATTACATAATGCATATGGATGGTGAATCAACAACACCTAATACATATGAGGAAGTGTTAAAACTTCCTCGTAAAGAAAAAGAAAAATGGGAATTGGCAATGAAAAAAGAGATGGAAAGTTTACAAGGATTAAACGTATTTACTCCTGCAATTGCACCAAAAGACAAAACAATTATTGGTACTAGGTGGATATATAAAATTAAAAACTTAGAGGGAGGCAATACTCTATACAAAGCTAGACTAGTTGCACAAGGTTATGCACAGAAATATCCGGAGGACTATACTGACACATATTCCCCCACAGTAAGAACTGAGAGTGTCAAAACAGCTCTAGTAGTAGCATCAGCACTCAATCTCGATGTATTTCAATATGACATACAGACTGCGTATCTACACGCAAAACTAGATAAGGAAATATATGTAAGAGCACCTCACAGTCAATACACAAACAAGAATGAGACTTGGTTGTTAAACAAGAGTTTATACGGGTTAAAACAATCTGGTAAACGATGGTATGATTGTTTAGTAAAAGTACTTAAAACTATGGATTTCAATGCTACTACTGCTGATAACTGTTTCTTTGTTAAAAAAGGTGATGATTACATAGAATTTGTATTGATCTATGTGGATGACATTTTATACATAGGTAAACATAAAGAGAGAAGAGAAACATTTGTAACTAAGCTAAATGAACATTTCTCATTGAAATCTTTAGGCAAAGTAAATAAGTATCTTGGTGTTCAAATTAATAAGACTAAAAGAGGATTCAAACTTACTTAGAGAGATAAGATCATAGAGCTCTTAAACAAATGCAATCTAAGTGATGCCAAACCTTGTGATACTCCTATGCAGACTGACTTCCTAAGAAATGTTGATGAATCATCTCCTGAATTCAAAGATAACACGTTTTATAGATCTGTCATAGGTTCACTTCTTTATATCTCTAATTGGACAAGACCTGATATCGCTTTACCCCTCAATTTATTGTCCAGACATGTCAGCAAACCAACAATGTACCATTGGGAGGCTGTTAAAAGGATATTAAGATATTTGAAAAATACATTAGATTTTTGTTTGATGTTAGAACCTAATAATAATAAAGAACCAAACCTCACATGTTACGCAGATGCAGATTGGGCTGGAGACATCTCATGTAGAAAAAGTACATCCGGTTATATATTCCTCTTAAATGACTGTCCAGTTTACTGGTACACTGGCAAACAAGAATTAGTGGCCACTTCAACGACAGAAGCAGAATATGTTTGTTTATCCAAGGCTGCAAATAACCTTGTATGGTTTAATGATTTAATTTCAGATGTTTGGAAAAAACCTGCTTTACCTTTTGTTATGCATGAAGACAATAAAGCAGCTATTGAAATATCTAGATCTGAGGCCATTGGACAAAGGTCCAGACATATAGATATAAAATTTAAACATGTGAGACAATTATCTCAGGATGGATTTATTAAAGCAGTGCATTGTGAAACATCAGAACAATTAGCTGACATACTGACAAAGCCTTTCCCTTCTAAGCAGCATAAATACTTGACTTCCAAGTTATATGTTTTGTATTGTCCTGAATCTGAATGTAATTGGTGTAGCATAACGAATCGGCATTTAGAGGGGGTAAATGTGTAAATAGTATATGAACGGGGTATCAGGGGTTAATTTATTCTTCACTTCTTAATGTATTCATAATTCACCACTCCCACACTTAGCTCCACCCTTTGTATATATAAGGAGCTGTATGCACCCATTTCCCTGCTTCTATCTGTGAATATTCAGTGAATATAGAATGACTAATGTAAATAAAAGGAGAAATATTTAAACCTTTAACTCTTACTAGATTTATTGAGTCTGATCCTGAAAATATTGCAACATGGAGTATAAGACACAGCTTAGTTTTTGGGGAAGAAAATGGGGGGGGATATCTGCCTACCTATTCATCTGGCTTGCATCCTTACTCTGGTCAGCTTCAGCACATTAGTTTGCTGGTTTTTTATACCTTGCTTGGGGACAAAAAACAGTTTCTAAGGCATAGCTGAGAGGAAGCAGCAATGAGAAAAGCAGGCAAAGCACGGGGGTGGGGGGAAGATTGCTATACTCGGCTAGCACCTAGTTAGGGCTAAAAAAAGCTTCTAAAGAACAGCTGAGAGTTGGAGCAAAGCATGGAGATTGCTTCACTCACTAGCATCTCATTCAGCTCATTAGGGCTGAAAAAAGCTTCAAAAAAGCTACATTCAGAGTATAACACACACACAAATTTTCAGCCTCTTTTAGGGGAGAAAAAGGTGCGTCTTACACTCCGAAAAATACGGTAGTTTACTAAGATGGGAAGAAAGTTAATTCTTTGTTAATTCTAACTGATTTCACTTGTGCAGTCTCTGAAAACATTCAGACACAGTTAATCCTATGTTTGGGGGGGAAAATGTTTTGTGTTCCAATGCATTTATCTTTTAATAGCACCATGTTTTTAATGAAGCAATCCCTCACCTGGACATATGAATGTGTTTTTTAGAAAAGTAGATTGAAGAAGGGAGTTGTCTTTAAAGCGATCCCACAGACATGGAGCAGAGAATGTTTTCCTGATGCTCCATTACTGGGCAAATGAACAGTCAAGCAAACCAAGCAATGCTCGTTCTAAATGCCCTGTTAATCAAAAGCAAATATATAAAAGAAATGCTAGCTCCATCAAGAATTCTACAAATCCTGGTAATCTCTGGAAATATGGAAAAATGTGCTTTCTGAAGTAAATTAAGGAGTGAGACCATGGGGTGGATTCAATAGTGGGTTTCAATTTCATTTGCTACTGGTTTGCTTGTGGGCGTGTACGCGTGTGCATGCGTGCTGCTTCTGCGCATGTGCAGAGACATCTGGGCGGGTGGGTGGACCCTCCCACCACCATCACTACCGGCTCGCCTGATCCAGGGCGAACCAGTAGCAACCCACCACTGGGTGGATTCTGTAAAAGGAATCTTAGGTAAGCCTCTCCTGTCCCAAACTAGTTGAGGCTTAATTCTAACTTCATTGCTCAGAAAATCCCAGCAATTTCTGAGAATTCCAAATAGGTATAAATAAGTTCTGAAAAAAAGTGATAACATCTGATAATGCCAGTCTGTGGCTCTTGGACAGTTTAACATGGTTACTGGAGAAGAGTTTGACCTTATTGGTCTGAAGACATTGTCAGAGTACTTGGGATTGTGACATGGTCATCTAGGACAAGGATGTCAAACTCGCAGCATCTTGTTGCCGTCACGTGATGTTTAGCAATGTTTTTCCAATTTGCGGAGCTGGGGTGGGTGTGGCCTGTGCATAACATATACAGCCCATGGGCCGCCAGTTTGACACCCATGACCTAGGAGATTAAGGTCTCAGGAGAAACAACATATGGATCCAGGTAGTAGTAAATGTAGGAGATGATTCTTCCAGCTTCTAAAGAAGTGATGTTCCATCCCACTTCAAGAAGTCATCCCTGTATTCAACAGTACGGAATAATTTTGGTCCAGCCTCCAACTCCCTTTTTTTTATGAAGATGGTTGAGAAGATGCAACTCCAGATGGCTCTAGAAGAAATGGAATATGAGAATACTTTTCAATTGGGTTTCAGACCAGAATATAGTATTTGGACAACATTGATTGATTTTTTTTCCTGCTCCTTTTGTCTTGTCCTGAATTCTGATTTGACTATGTTCATATTTCATCATGTAAAATACAAAATGCCCCCATGGAGCTTTCTTCACAATCTTTCGTATTATTCCAAGTGGGGCATCCGCAGGGGTGAAATCCAGCAGGTTCTGGCAGGTTCTGGAGAACCAGTAGCAGAAATTTTGAATAGTTCAGAGAACCAGTAGCGGAAATTTTGGGTGGTTCAGAGAACCGGCAAATACCACCTCTGGCTGGTCTCAGAGTGGGGAGGGAATAGGGATTTTGCAGTATCCTTCCCCTGTCACGCCCACCAAACCACACCCACAGAACCAGTAGTAAAAAAAATTGAATTTCACTACTGGGCATCCGTGATATGAAATGGGGAGTTGAGAAAATGAGAATGGCAGAGGGGATCATGGAAGCGAGGAATCTTGTTTTTCAACTGTGTGCATGTTAAAAGAGAGGGCCTTGTTTGTGCAGCCATGCCTGCCATGTTTGCTTGCTTGCTTGTTTGTTTATTTACTTTCCCTGAAGATGTCCCTTTGGGGCATCAGATTCAGGGGGGAAAGAAACAAAACAAAGCAGAGGGAACAATTTTTTCAAAATTTCTTTTGGTTTCCTGTTAAGACCTTTCGGGCTCATCCTTTAATTACTCCATTCTGAAAAAAATAAAATTAATCTATATATTGGGATTAGAGCCAGAATGCTGCACAACATAACGAACACAATGAAGACTAACAGCAGTCTTTAAGTCAAGAACTGAGGTCTATCAGCACTGGATATTTTGATTGCCAGCCTTTTAAGGAACATTACTATCACTATCATTCTCTATTTTCTAGGTTTGATGGAAAAGAAATATTAACTCTAAAGTTGCACTTTTGGCTTTATTCTGTATTTATTTTATTTTCTTAACTTAATTATTTATTTCTGTTAGTTTTTATTTTTCTACTTTAAAAATTCAATACAGATAGTGCTCAACCTACAACAGTTCATTTTTCACACTTATGGCTGTTGCAGCATCTCCATGGTCACGTAATTTACATTCAGATGCTTGACAGCTGGTCCATATTTATGATGGTCGCAGCATCCCAGGGTTATATGATCATCTTTTGTGACTTTCCGACAAACAAAGTCAACGGGGAAGCCAGATTCACTTAACAACTATGTGATTAATTTAGCAACTGCAGTGATTCACTTAACAAATGTGACAAGAAAAGTCATAAAATGGGGCAAAACTCACTTAACAAATTTTTCACTGAGCAACATAAATTCTGGGCTCTGTTGTGGTCATAAGTCGAGGACAACCTGTAAAGCTATTTGTTAAAAAAAAAGAAATGCATTTCATTTAGGAGAAAAGAATAGCATTATCTTCAAGTGAGTGTTAAATGAATAAATATGTATTTCGGCTGAGGAATCAAGATGTCTGCTCTTTTGGTCTCAGAATTTGCATGGGTAAAATATTCTTAAAGATTCAATTTCTTTGTCTAGCTAAGTCTAAATTTTGTTTTCCTCTAGAAGCTAATGACCAAGTCTATTTCTGTTCTGATTCTGTACTACATGTATTGAATAGAAGATACTTGGTCTTTAAGGAGAATTAAACAATATACTGAAAAAGGTCTTCTACAAAGAATAACCTTTACAACCTGAATATCTCCCGTGAGCATTTGGATTATCAGTTAGTGATAATTGGTGTTTTCAGCAAGATAATTATTTCTGAAACATATGACAGCTGGTATTTGGCAATCTGTTCCACCTCAACGCAGAGGAACTTATCATGAGTCATACGGAATCATTCAGCTGTTGAGTGGTCCCAACCTCATCTACTCTTGGGCATCTATAGTTTTATATGCATTACTTTGTTTTTTAAGAAGAATACAATTTATCACCTTGGTGAACTTAATTTAAGGTCGCTTTTGTACCATCTACTCATATCTTGTAATAACACCTTCATCTTTAGCATCAAGCTAAAGATGAATCTGCAGGGTCAATCAGTTGGCTTCAATTAATTTTTTTGGGCATGTAAACTGTCCAAATGAAATTGGCAAAGTAATTAGTGCAGTTATTTGGCAAGTGACAGAAGATGCTTTACTTCTGATCTATACTCCAATCTTTATTTTTTTTCCTTCTGAACTTGTTATGGGTATTCATGAATAGTATGTTTGTTTGTTTCTTTGGGCACCTGCTCCAGATATAAAAGCCTGAAAGTTTTCTCTAGTACTTTCTTTATAATTAGAGTCATGTTGGTGGCTGAGGTCCAGACAAACAAATATGGAAGTGTATGTCATTATATATACATAATAACCTTTAATAATATTAATGGAGGAGCTTTATCAAAACCAAAATGGAGAGTTATTTAGAAAGTTAGTCACAGGAATTTCTGACCTCTGAATGCCTTTGTCTTTTTCTAGATAGTGCTAGATGTCATTTGGACATCACAAACTTGTAAAAGACTTCCATAAGGGCATTTTTATCAATTCATACACTATTAATATTCCTCCACATTCTCTAATATTAATTAAAGAAAGGGAAAAATTGAGGATCAAGACAGGATAGACCAATTTTATTTTAGAGAGATTTTTTTTTTTTTAAAAAAAAATAAGTTTCAGCAAAGAATAAAATGCAAAAATGGAAGGGTTGGGAAGAAATGAGGTTAAAGAAAAACTAGACTGCAAAAAAAATAAGAAAAAGGGAATGGAGAAGAATAGAAATACAATTAATAAATCACTAATAAACATTGTTCGCTGCAGAAATCCAGATGAAGGCATTCTCTATCAAGGTTTATCCATTCTTTGTACAAAGATATCCAGTTTCCCTAGGAAATTAGTATCTTGGACACATTGCTCTTATTCTTAGGAAATTTAATTCCTATAACTTATTCTTAGGGGTTAATATATATATATATAAAGATTGTAGTGGAGAATTTGGGATAGCTTACAGAGCTTCAGGCTTACTTTCAGAGCATAAATATTTGTTTACAAAAGATATCCCTGTTTAAGTGAGGGAGTATTCCCAACAGTAGACTTACTTCAACATGTGATCCCAGTGGGCAAAAAAAAAAAGGATAGTCCTCTCAGTTTGCCAAGTGAAAAAGTATGTATTAAACACTGTAAATCTGGCCAGAGGGCCGTGTCAACGATCTTCACCACCTGGATGAGAGACACAGTGGCTCATTAGCTTAATGATGCTGGAGATGGCTAGAGGTTCGAGCCCTAGTTTTACATGGTGGGTTGAACTCCCATCACTTGCCTAAGCTTTTGCCCATCTTGCAGTTCGAAAGCATGTTCTATGCACGTAGATAAAATAGGTACCACTTCAGTGGGGAAACAAGCTCTGTGCAGACAGGCAAATTCTTGATGGCTCTGAACTTTCCTGATTGTGGTGTAAACTTCCCTTCCCTATCGGTTCGCAAATGTGAGCATGAACACACGCTCGCTCGCTTTGCTCACATGCGCCACCTCTGCGCATGTGCAGTAGTCACAAATTACATCCAGGTGGGTAGGCAAAGCCTCCGCAGTCACCGCTACTGGTTTGCATGATCTGGAGAGAACCGGCTGAATCCCACCACTGTGCTGTATGCTTGTGAGGCAGCTCCTGGTAGGAGGGAGCTTTGGATGATGCTATAGCAGGGGTGTCAAACTCAAGGCCCATGGGCCAGATGCAGCCCACAGGGTGCTTAGTTCTGGCTCACAGGACCGCCCTAAAAACAGTGAAGGACTGGCCTGATATGCCTCTGCCAGTGAAAACAGAACTGTTTGCAGGAGGCTGTCTCAGCCAAAAATGGAGCTCGTGAGGGTTGCACATGACCCTTCCAAGCTCCATTATCGCTGGCAGAGCACTCAGGCCACCACAGGCACCCCCAACATGAGTGATGTTGTGCTGACCACGCCCACCCTGGCCATGCCCAGCCCAGTCCCCTGAGGTCAAAGACAACCCTGATGCTGCCCTCAATGACACCCTTGTGTTATAGAAAGAGCCACTCACCTTTCTCTCTAGTGCAAAGCCAGCTTGCCCTTCTGTGGCACACTTTGGGAAGTGCACAAGCTTTTTCTATAACAGGGCTGGTAGCTTGGCAAGCTGAACTACTGCTCTGCAAAAGCACTGTGGTCTTCTGGCTGCTGTAACAATGCCAATATGCTAATAATAATAATTACCTGGATAGAGCTGTCCCCCTTCATATTTAGCATGGAAAATATAGTGTTTTCAGTAAAATTTACCCACTTAGGTAAAGGTAAAGGTTCCCCTCACACATATGTGCTAGTTGTTCCCGACTTTAGGGGATCAGCGCTGTCAGAAGACGTCTCCATGGTCATGTGGCTAGCATGACTAAATGCCAAAGGTGCACGGAACGCTGTTACCTTCCCACCAAAGGTGGTCCCTATTTTTCTACTTGCATTTTTTACATGCTTTCAAACTGCTAGGTTGGCAGAAGCTGGGACAAGTAACGGGAGCTCATCCTGTTACGCGGCACCAGGGATTCGAACTGCTGAACTGCCTACCTTTCAATCGACAAGCTCAGCATCTTAGCCACTGAGCCACAACATCCCTACTTACCCACTTAGTTTTGTGGAAAAGTTGGGTTTAACAAGAAGTTGATGATAAGAGAATCAGAAGTTAACATCTAGAGATACCATGTGAAAATTACCATTGAAGAATGCAATTTCCATCAGATTGTGATGTCCCCTAATTAACTTCACTAATCAGATATTTTTACTTATGTGGGCAGAGTTTAATTGTGCATACTTAAAGGCTGTTTTAAACAACCCCACTTTTTTTCCCCTTTCTATTGACCTGACCATGAAGACGATAAAGAATCTTCCCACTCATGGATCCATTGACCAAAACATTTCTGTAAGTGTAATGACTTAATTTAATTCCTTCTGAAGTAATCATGCATGAATATATATGATGGTAAACTTCATTTCCTCATGCAAATTCCTAGCATCAGCAGCCAAAAAGCACCCTTCTTTCAGTTTTCAAATGCTCAAGGAAGCTGAGGCTGATTGGGAGAGAGAAGGTCTTTTGGAATATTTTTTCCAATTGTTGTCATTCAGCTAATTCATTTGCTCTGTTGAAATACCCTATTAAAGCTAAATAGCATCCCATGAACCAGTGGTTAGCCTAAATCATGAAAACTCAAACGTCTGTGTCTTGTATGACAGTGTCACCTAAATCCATTCCAAATGTTGATTAGTGGCTTGGAAGAAGCACTGCCAAATATACATTTAATTTCTCCTTGCTCAAATACATACTGTAGGTTTGTCAAATGCTCTTCACAACATAGATGGGGTATAAATTGGATTTCATGGCAATTTTCTACTTAAAACCATTTTACACTGCTTTCCACCAAGATAATATTTAGCTTTGGCTGCAAACACAGTTGTACCTGATATTCTAGATATAGTTAACTGTCTGCAATTTTCCTGAGTAGAATATTTATGATTTGTTGTAGGAAAAACTAAATAGCGCATTGTAATAGTGTGATGTAAGGTAACTAGGGGCAGTGGTCACTATGATAAGATTTTTGTGTGTGTGATATCATGATGGGATATATACAGATTCCCCATCCATTTGATTTTAGAAAAAAGGACATATCTACACATTGAGACATACCTATATCGAAAATCTATTTAACCCATAACCACAGATCTGCAGTCATAGTGATTGGAACACTATGAAATGTTTGGAACACCCCTATTTTTAGAAATGGACCATTCTGGTTGCGAATAGCTTTTGTTTTGCTGCCAATAAGAGTGTATGCAGCATCGTGCTTACGTAAGTTATTTGGTGTTTTCTGTAGCGGTATTTGAATTTGAATTGCGGTCATTTTGACCACAGATCTTTGTTAACGTGTATATTTTTTATAATGCTGGGGCCACAGTTTCTGACAAAAAGAGTGCAATTTAGTGACCCAAATTTCAAAGAAACTGTTCTAATATGGTATGAAGAAGCACAGAGTGATCTGAGTGAAGTGGAATCAGATTGCAATGAAAATTTTGATGAGGAACCCACCACCGCCACCAATTCTGACATCAGCGATGATGAAGCTACTGATGAAACTGATGACCCGTACAATCTACGTCATGCAATAATTTATATGGCAAGAGCAAATTCAAATTGTCTTCTGCACCTTTTGTAAGCAATAGATCCAGAACCACTAGTCACAATATTGTAGTGCAGTTACCTGGAGTACGGGCTGCAGCTAGAGTAGTCATTATGACCTCATGTCTGTAATAGCGTAGCCGAAATAGTATGTCTGTGGTTAAGGGTTAAAACCATTTTCACAACCACATGCTTCAATCTTACTGTATTTGAACAAATACTGTAAAGCTGTCAGCCTTCCCAGGCAGATAAGCAGAATAGAATAGAATAGAATAGAATAGAATAGAATAGAATAGAATAGAATAGAATGGAATGGGATGGGATGGGATGGGATGGGATGGGATGGGAGGGGAGGGGAGGGGAGGGGAGGGGAGGGGAGGGGAGGGGAGGGGAGGAGGGGAGGGGAGGAGGGGAGGGGAGGGGAGGGGCCAAGTGTGTTTAGACACACAAGGAAGTAAAAGACTATATTAAACAGAATCATGCAAGCCTGAAAATACAAATCTCCTGCTTTCTACTTTATAGCCTGAGAAGTCATGGATGGCTCTCTTCTGTGCCTCTGTTTCTATCCATCATGCAGCTGCAGGCTATGTCCCCTCTTATCTAACTATCCCTTAGCTGCACTTCTTTCCCAATCTCTCAAGGTCTTTCTCATGGACCATTAAAAGGGTTCATTTATAATACATGTGTGTTAAAGAGTATCTTTAAATAATAAGATGCTGATAAGTTTAGGTAGCTAAATCCTAATTAAAGATTTATCTCTAATTTGTCTTTAAATGCATTTTAATTAGAAAAAATTAATCAGCTCACTTATGCAACCCTTTAGCTGACATTTGAAGACATCTTGTAAATATTCTTTAAATATATGTCCTAAACCTATCCACAGTATCTACAATATTATCATGCTGAGTTCTTTAAAAATTATTCTTAGTTTTATTTATGTTTCTGTAATAGCACTTTAGGTAAAATTCTGCAGAGCCTCTTAACCAGCCACTATCTGCTTCTTTTCAATAAACAGCCTGATCTTTAATTTCCTAGTGATGTTCTCACTTATGATATTACTTTAGAATGGCAATTAATTCAGCAATTCTGTGCTGAAGGTGCATTAAAAACTGCATGATGACAATGGAGATATAGAATAGTACAGTAGCTATCAGATTCAGATGCAAATAATGAATTCAGCATGCAATTATTTTGAATAAGATTCATAATGTTTCCTTCTTTAAGCTAAACACATTCAGTTCTTTTAACTGTTTTCTTCATAGGGTTTCGCCTCCAAAGACTTCCCATCTTTGTTTCTCTTCTTTGTACTATATCCACTTCCTCAGCATCCGTCCTAAATTGTAACAACTAAAAGAGTCAAATGCCATGATCCCAAATCCTTAATTTCTACCCACACCAATACCAAACAGCACCAGTTCAATTGTTGTTGTTAGTTGCAAAGTCATGTCTGACCTATTGAGACCCCATGGACAACGTTCCTCCAGGCCTTCCTGGAGTCCATTTAAGCTCACACCAACTGCTTCAGTGACTCCATCCAGCCACCTCATTCTCCGTCATCCCTTTCTTCTTTTGCCCTCAATCTTTCCCAGCATTAGGCTCTTCTCCAGTGAGTCCTTCCTTCTCATTAGGTGGCCAAAGTATTTGAGTTTCATCTTCAGGATCTGGCCTTCTAAAGAGCAGTCAGGATTGATCTCCTCTAGGACTGACCAGTTTGATCGCCTTGCAGTCCAAGGGACTCGCAGGAGTCTTCTCCAGCACCAGTTCAATTGGAGCAATACAAAAATCATCGGCCATGCTACCATCCACCATGCTTGTGAGTTTATTGAAGCCTGGAACTCCACAAGCAATTCCATCAACAGATACATTGACCTATAACCAGACTATGAAACTCTCAGAATCCAAATCAACCACACAGCCAACCAGAAACAGCACTGACCCTCAACCAACTCACGCAATTCCCACCACCAGCATTTCACTCCCAATGACCCTGACCTGAGGTAATCTCCTTATCACAAGACTCACTGCTGATCTATCCAAGATCTGTCATAAGACCTTTACTTGATATACCCACACCTGAAGCCCTTATAAACAGAACACTGATACTGATATCCCCTAAACACCACTGAAGATGTTTCCTAGCCTGGTACCAATCCACAAGCTTGGAGAATGAATCTTTACCCTCATCCTACACCTGAGCTACAGATATCTGCCACTATTGCAAAACTGCTGACAACCTGTATCACCTGGCAATCAATCAGAGGACAAATTATCTTCGTTTTTTTCATAATCTTCAGACATATTGTTCTGATGTTGGATTCTGAGAATTTAGTTTATGATTTTAGATAGCTTTGTGATGTTTATAGCTTGTTCTATAGTAGTTTTATTTCCTGCTTTTAACTGCTGTGGGCTGAAATAGATAGGTAGGTAGGTAGGTAGGTAGATAATAGATAGATAAATAGATAGATATAGATGATAGATAGATAGATAGATAGATAGATAGATAGATAGATAGATAGATAGATAGATGGATAGATAGATAGATAGATAGATAGATAGATAGATAGATAGATAGATAGACGGACAGACAGACAGATTCTTTTTTAATGATAAGTAATTTGTGTTGAAAAGAGTGGAAGAATGCATGCTCTAGTGTGTAACTTAATTATGAAGTAGCTAAGAATGCTGTGTGAATATCTGTCTTTCAGTGTCTAATCATTTTAAGGCCTGTAATCATCCTGTCCTCCCACATCTCTATTATGTTCCCCAAAAAATCCCACAATTTTAAGTGGCCTCTTGCCAGGAGGACTTTTGAGAAAAGGAAGTAGAGGCAACCCGGAATATTTTACAGCGGTCAATAGAAAAAAATATAAATCTGTAGTATATGCAATCATAAAGCATCCTGAAAACACCATCTCCAAGATTTCTAAACCACGTGAATGAGGTAGCGAAACAAGAAATTTCTTTTATAATGAATTACAATTTTCTGAAATTGGAGGATAGATTTTGGCTTGATTTTCATGTAAACATAGACCCAGGTTGTAGAGAATAAAAGAGATCCTAATTGTAATATCTGCATTTTGTTTGGCTTCATATTATAATTACATTTGCTCAGGGATATGGATTAATGAAGGCAAGCTGAGTCTCTAGGTAATTTCTCTTTTATTCTATAACAAGAATTTTATTTTTTCCAGGCTTTTCTATGTCTTACGAGAATATGAAAGGCATCAAAGAGTGTCATTATTAATTAGACCAATTTACACTCAGTGTATCAAGATTCTTTATATATCTTGATACATTGCATATAAATACCTGTGTATGTGTGTTTTCTATTTATTGAAGAGAGTTTGAATTAATTAGCATTTAGTACAAGGAGTAGATATGGGAGAAGGAATTTGTGCATGTTCTAATATAAAGACATAAAAATGGTAAGCATCTGCATACCTTGATGTATCAGAACTTCAATCAGAACAATTTTGGCTAGTTTTATTAATTATATAAATTTACCATATTTTTGAAATAATAAATAAATGCTTCTGTCTCTCCTCATATCTCTTCCAAATTATTCTTACAATTTTGACTAAGGTCCATAATTTCTTTAAGTGGATTATTGTTAGGAATACATCTAAGTTTGTTAAGACTTTTTCCATATATATGTAACATATAAATAAGATTTATTCCTTTATTTGTCTCTTGATTCTAGGCAACTTGTTCCATGGGAGGTAAAACAATATGTTAAATGAATGGGCAATAAAGATATTAAGAACTATTAAATAAATTCATAGGTGCTGTCAAGTGAAAATGATTAATCAGTGGAACAGTTTGCACTCCTTTTGGGTGTTTCATCACTGGAGGTTTTCAAGAAAAGATTAGACAACCATTTGTCCAGGATGGTATAAGGACTCCTGCTTTGAGCAGGAGGTTGGAGTAGAAGACTTCAAAAATCCTTTTCAATCCTATGATTCTATGAAATAAGTCCCAAGGCTGTTTTTTTTTCTATGAAAAGCTGTTTATCACCCATCTATCTGTCTGTTCTGCCTGTTTGTATGTCTAAATGTCTGTTTGCCCCATCCATCCATCCATCCATCCATCCATCCATCCATCCATCCATCCATCTATCCATCCTTCCATCCATCCATCCATCCATCCATCCATCTATCTATCTATCTATCTATCTATCTATCTATCTATCTATCTATCTATCATCTATCAACTATCTATAATCATCTCTCTATCTATCTGTTTAAAACCTGTTGCCCAACTCTCCTTTCACCAGAAAAAGGTCAGACGTTCCCTGTCCATTTTCTATTTGCAAATTAGGACCCTGCACTGCATTTTGACTGGATTCGTGAAACAACTAAATATAGGCAGAAGAAAGAATGAGAATACTCTTATGATGCCCTTTGCTGATTTCTTTTCTTTAGCTGCCAAATTTGGCTTATGGGACATTTGCATATTTGACTGACATAGATAATGATGGGGAGCAATATGTTCAAGCTCACTTTTCTTTCACCAAGCATTAATGACTGTGGTCTCAAAGCAGCAAGAACACTGTTAAAATTGATGACAGTTTAGACAAGGTAAAGTAAGGAAAGATCTTGCCTAATAACTTTGACCTATAGAATCGACTGAGAGACCACAATGGTATGGGTATTTTTGTGGTAGGCTTGGTTATTGCTGATGCCTTGAGTCTTCTGATGACTAATTCCAGAGTAGGTTCACTGAACTTTTTGACATCCTTTCAGAAAGAATGTCAGGAAAAGTTGACAGCATAATTGAGAAGAGTGTGTGTGGGTTGGCCAAAAGTGATTCTTAAGATAAAAAAAAAAGTTTAATAAGGAAGATAAACATTCTTATCCTGCTTATTTCTTTCTATACTAGTAGTAGACAATCTGTGGTTTATGAATGATGTGGGAGAGGGAAAGCAAGTCTGTTGCTTTGTAAATTTGAGATATTAGTTTCAAATTATTAATGCATTATCATCCTCTGTTTGGCTGCTGGAGATTTAAGAAGAAAGGATCTGGTGGGATATATTCTGCACCATCAATTGGTTATTGAATGCATGGATAGTATAACTTTTGAAAAGTGGATTACTTTATTACTATGTTCATTTTTCCCCCTTCTGTTCAATCATGCCTGATTCTATAGATCTTATTAAATATTAAGGTGGCTTTCTCATTTATTACTAAATACAATAGGTGAGTGGAGGTTATATGGATTTTATCAATGAGCGCCAATCAGTTATCTAAAATATTTTAAAAAAGTACTTCCTGTTCTTAATTTACAATCTAAAATGACACAATTCTGGCAGAAAATAAGATGAAGAGGGGGAAAAAACCAAAACAATTTAATGCATCCTTTAAAAAAAATGTTTATCAATCCACAATGATTACTTAAGAGATTCTTTTTCCAAATTTCCAACAAACAGATTGCAACTCCACTGGAGAGAGAAAGATTATTTGGGTCTCAGCAGGTAATCTTCCTCTTATAGGATTCTCTAGCTGAGTTTCAAGAGCATTGACTATAATTGAATATGTTAATCTGCTGGATCCTTTACAATCATCAAGAGTCAGTGGCATGGGAAGCACTTCCGGTTTGCGAGCTTCGGCGACAGCAGTGTTTTTTTAAAGACCGCCAGCCCCGCCGCCTGTAGAGCCGCCCCGTGATCGAGGAGCGGCTCGAAAACTCCGAAATCCCGAGGATTGAAGGAGAAGAGACAGCAGGGCACAGGTCGAGCCCCTGTAACCCCCCAGGGAATTGTTTCTGGGGAGGAAACAGGTGCGGCTCCCTCCCAACCTGCTGAGACTCCGGGCGGCGTGGGACGATTCTGCCTTCAGCAGAACAAGCCGGCTGCAGCAAACATTTAAAGTGAAAGGAACCAACCTTAACAAGCAGCGGAAATACCAACTTGAATCCAGAAATTTGAAAATTGCAAGTATTAATGTTTTGTTGACTTTTTAATTCAAGAGAAAAAGCGAGTGAGTGAAAGTGACTTGAAAAAACATGGCGCCCAGCATTTGAGTTAATGAGCTAGTGAGAGTGGATTTGTGAAGTCATCCTGCTTTGCTACAAAGTTACAACGTTGCTACAAAGTTGCTCTATTTAAAGAAAAATTCCTTTTTTAAAAAATTTGACTTTGCTTTACTTTAGTCTCTATTTGATTAAACCTGGGGGACTTTTTTAGAAGTCTCTGTGGAGGTGGAAAAGGAAAAAGGACCCCCCTTTTCAGAAAAACTAGCTTACGTGGCAGGATGGCTTCAAAGAAGCAGGAAGGAAAGGCAACAGGGGGGGGATCCCCCACACATAAACATGAAATGCAGCTTCCTCCTGCTTAACAGATACAGACTCAAAAAAAAAGACTTTGATATTGAACATTTAAAAGAATTTATTTCTAAAGCTTTGGATGATAGATTTCAAAAATCCCAACAGGAAATAGATGATAAACTTCAAAAATCTCAACAGGAAATCATGCAGGAAATTAATGAAATTAAAGATATGGTGAAACAGGATTATGGCAAGGTGACTAAAAAAATATCAGAGGTGGCGTCTGGCCTTGGAGAATTTATTATTAAAGTTGATTCTAAAGTGGAAGAATTTAAATCAGAAGTCAATGTTAAGATGAAAGACAATGATTATAAAATTTCTGATGTTGATGATAAAATGCAGAGAGTTGAAAACGAAATTGTTATGATGCAATTCAGGGCAATGGAATTTGCCATAAGGTTACGAGGAATCAGAGAGGATGACAGACAGGATTTGAGACAGATTTGTGCTGATGCTCTGGCAAGGATTTTAAAAATTAATCCTGATGTGGTTTTTTACAAAATAGACAAAATTTACAGAGTGAATTCTTGGGTGGCCAGACAAAGACAATTGCCTAGAGACGTGGCCATATACTTCACGGATAGAGCAATAAGAAATGACATCCTGCAAAAATCTTTTCTTACTTCTGTGCAAGTGGGGGGTGCACAAATTGGAGTTTACAAGGAACTACCACCTAAAATGCTGAAAGCCAGAAAAGATTTTGGCTTTCTTGTAAAAGAACTGCAAAAACAAGAGATACTATTTCGATGGGATGCCCCAACTGGCATAATTCTGAAATATAAGGGAGAAAGACATCGTTTGAATACTGTGGAGAAGGCGGAGCATTTTTACACTACTATTTTTAAAGAAAGAACACCATCTCCACGTACATCTACAGTTCTGGAGATTAAGGAGAGTGACAAGAAGCAACTTCAACAAGAACCACAAGAACAGTCAAAACAGGTGGAGCTAGAGGAAACGCAGGGTGCGGAAGGAGGTTTCTTGGATGAGCCCCTGTTGGAATCTTCTCTAATCTTGGACCCGGTTCGGATGGTTGAGGTTAAGGATCAGCGCATAACTCGTGCAAAATCTAGGCAACTTAAAGAAAAGCAACAACAACAGGAAAGACAAGACAAAAAGGGAACTAAGAGTACCACACAAGAGATTGGAGCCATGGGGAGAGCGAGACCGAAGATTCCGGAAGATATTCGGTTATTCTGCTCATTGCTCCATAAAGATAAAGATGACGATTAAGTGAATGTGAATGGGTTGAACTCGGTACAGAAAAGGAAGAAGTTATTTGTATATCTGAGACAATTTAATAATGATATAATTTTTTTACAAGAAACTCATATCACAACTCAAGATCAAAAATACTTGATAAATTCCAAACTAGGCACACATTTTATATCTTCAACTTCGCAAAAAAAGAATGGTGTGGTTATTTATGTAAATAAAAGATTAACAGCTAAAATTATAGAAGCAGATGAAGATGGCAGGTTTATAGCAATCGAATTGCTTACAGTGAATGGCCAAATTCTTTTGACTGGAATTTATGCTCCCAACCAACAACAGGATCATTTTTATAAAATGTTACATACTAAAATATTGCAATGGGACTATAGATCTATTTTAATAATGGGAGACTGGAATGGAGTAATTGACTCTAAACTAGATAAAAAGAGTTTGGCGAAATCCAGAATCAGACTACCACAGACTTTTTTTGATATGAAAGAAGATCTGGAATTAAAAGATATTTGGAGAATACATAATCCAAAAGAACTGGATTATACTTTTTTTTCCGACAGACATAGATCCTTCTCTAGGATTGACTTTATTTTGTTGTCAGATGATTTACTTGTCAAGACAAAAAGAACAAAGATTCTTCCAAGAACCTTGTCCGACCATAGCCCAGTATGGATAGAAATTGAGATGGCTAAGAATGAGCGACGTTCTTGGAGAGTGAATGAGAACTTGTTCAGATATGAAAAAAACATAAAAGAACTTAAAAAGCATTTGAAAGAATTTTTTGAAATAAACTTGAATAAAGGTACCCCAATTGAAATTGTGTGGGATGCGAGCAAAGCTTATATGAGAGGGGTGCTTATCTACATGAATTCTAAACACAAAATGAATCGACAAAAGAAAAGATCTGAATTGGAAATAGAAATAAAGAATAAAGAACAGCTACTTATTAAAAACCCAACAGATGAAAGAATACGTGGTGTAATAAAACTTCTGAAAGACCAATTTCAAATGCTTATGTCGGAACAAGTTGCAACAAATTTACAATATGCGAAGCATAATACCTTTTGTAATGCCAATAAACCGGGCAGATGGTTGGCCTACACTTTAAGAAAAAAGCAGAGTATACGGACTATTGATAATATTGACATTGGAGGGAAAGAAATTTTTCAACAAAAATTAATTAAAGAAGCTTTTGTGGATTATTACACTAAACTATATGCTAAAGATGATGTGCAGAATGGACTTATAGAAAAATATTTAGATAATAAAAGAGTCACAAAAATTACAGATCAACAAAAGGAAAGAATGAATTATCCTATAACAGAGGAGGAGATAATGGCAGCAATTAAACAATTAAAAACAGCTACAGCTCCTGGAACTGATGGCTTGACAGCAGTGTATTATAAAACTTTGCAAACAGAAATGGTGGAACAACTTAGAGATTTGTTTTGTAATATTCAACAAGGGGGTAAAATACCCCCATCATGGACAACAGCATATATGTCTTTGATACCAAAAGAACAAGCAGGTCCTAAAAAACCGGAGAATTATAGACCAATATCTCTTCTTAATACTGATTACAAAATTTATGCAAAAGTACTAGCCAACAGGCTGATGCCAGTAATTCAAAAGGTGATTCATGATGACCAAGCGGGATTTATCGAGGGTAGATATATGAAGGATAATGTAAGGCAAGTAATAGATTTATTGGAATATCTTGAGAGGAATAAACAGGTACCTCCAGTGCTGGTCTTTTTGGATGCGGAAAAGGCCTTTGACAGAGTGGATTGGAATTTTCTATTAAAGACTTTAAAAAAGATGGACTTTGGGGACCAATTTATACAGGCGGTCTCAGCAATTTACCAAGAGCAAAAGGCACAGATTATTATTAATGGAAGTTTGACAACAGAGTTTAAAATTGAAAAAGGAACAAGACAGGGATGTCCGTTATCCCCATTGTTATTTATCTTAACATTAGAAGTTTTGTTAAATACAATACGGGACTCTAATATCTTGAAAGGTATAACGATAAGGCAAGAGGATTACAGAATAAAAGCATTTGCAGATGATCTGGTTGTTACCCTAACACAGCCAATGGAATCAATAATCCAGATGAAGGACATTATACAAGACTATGGTAAAGTTTCAGGTTTTAGACTGAATCAGAAAAAAACTAAGATGATAGTTAAAAATATGACACAAGATCGTAAACATGAGCTTGAAAGGAGGGCAGGTTTTGAGATTGTACCAAAGGTAAAATATCTAGGAGTTCAGGTTGCAGAATCAAATATGAAATTGTTTCAAAATAATTATGAGGTTTTGTGGCGAGAGGTGCAGAAAGATATTGAAAAAAACTGCAGCTGTCTTTACTTGGAAGAATAGCAGCAGTTAAGATGAACATTTTGCCAAGATTTCTTTTTTTGTTTCAAATGATTCCGGTGCTCAAAAGTGATAAGCAACTGAAAGTCTGGCAAACTGGAGTGAACAAGTTTGTCTGGAACGAGAAAAAACCGAGAGTGAAATTGAAAATTATGCAAGATGTTCCGGAAAGGGGAGGTCTTAAACTTCCAAACCTACAGTTATATTACGAAGCAGCAGCTTTGACTTCAGCAAGTGATTGGTTTGGAAGGAAAAAGACTGGAATATTGAACATAGAAAGTTTTGATCTTGAATTTGGATGGCATGCTTACTTATTTTATGATAACAAAGTGGATAAAGTATTTAAAAGCCATATACTTAGAGACTCTTTGATGAGAGTTTGGAAGAAGCACCGATTCAAATGGGATTATAAAATACCGCTATGGCTGGATCTTGGTCATATTATGTGGAATACAAATATAATGTCACTCGGGGGGTTTTTATACAAAGAGGTTCTTTTTACAGATGCGGGCAGATGGCAGTTGAAGACACTACAGACACTGTTGGACGAAGGGATTAACTTAACTTGGTTACAATATAATCAATTACAATTGAGATGGAGAGAGGACCAAAAAACTGGTATTATGTTGCATGAGGAAGAATTGGTTAGACATATAAAAGAGAAAGGTCCAATGCATATTAAAAGGCTTTATAATGTTTTGTTGGAAAGGGATTCAGAAACTGAACTGGTTAAAGATTGTATGATTAAGTGGGCACAAAATTTTGAGGAGCCAGTGATGTTGGAAACATGGGAAAAAATTTGGGTTCAGAATGTTAAATTTACACAGTCGCAGAATCTGAGGAAAAATTTCTATAAAATGTTTTATAGATGGCATTTAGACCCCAAAAAATTGTCGTGTATGTACCCTAATGTTCAGCCAAAATGTTGCAGATGTGATTGTTTAGATGCTACATATTATCATGTTTGGTGGACTTGTAGGAAAGTTAAGGCTTTTTGGATAAAAATTTGGTGGGTCATGCAGAATGTTTTGAAGAAAAAAATTCAATTTTCTCCACAATTGTTTTTATTGGGTATAGTTAAGGGTTTTACTACGGGTAAAACAAAGTTGATATTGTACATGATAACAGCTGCGAGATTATTGATAGGTAAATATTGGAAGAATGAAGTTTTGCCCACGACTGAGGAATGGACTTTGAAGATGGCCAGTTTTGCAGAGATGGCGAAGATTTCAGCATTTTTAAAAGACTGTTCACAAGAGACTTATGAATGGGAATGGAAAAAGTGGATAGATTATGTTCAGAACAAATATCAAACTAGGAAGTACCAAATAGCTTTTATTTGAAAATGATATTTTAAGATAGAAATATTTCAGTGTAATGAAGATGAAAAACTTACAAGGAGGAGGGAGGGGTTCAAGTTTTATATAAGTTTTATATTAAGGGGTTTTTTTTACCTGATATAAGTATATTGTGTGGAAGTCCGGGGGGAGGGGAGGGTTAGGGAGGGTTAGGGAGGATGGGAAGTTCTGGGTGGGTAGGGGGGGGGAAGGGGTGAAAATGTAATTGTAAAACTTTTGCAATTAAAAAAAAAGAGTCAGTGGCATGGAGTTTCAGTGATCTATACTAAATCAGCAATTCCAATTGATAATATGAAGGGTAGCATTCAAAGCTATGATGAGGCACCACCAGAGTTTAACCAGACAGTCCAGTTGCCTCTTGAAAAGACACCTTTGGGACAATCAGAGTTTAATGCTTTCTCCTACAATATTCAACATCTATAAGAAGTTGCTGGACTAGTTAGCACCCAGTGTGGAGTAAGATGTGATTGGAAAGGACCTAGGAGATCTTCTAGTCTAGTCCCCACTCAAGGAGGAGGCTATACAATTCTGGGCAAATGACTGTCCAGTTTCTTTTTCAAAACTTTCAGTGATGGAGTACCCATAACTTTCAGAGACAAGCCATTCCATTGATTAATTGTTCTCATTGTCAGGAAATGTTTCCTTAGTTCTAGGTTGGATTTCCATTTAATGATTAATTAAATATTAATGATCTTCCACTTCTTGTCTTTCCCTCAGGTACTTTGGGGAATAGATTGAGCTCTTCTTCTCTGTGACTGTTCCTCAAGTACTGGAAGACAGCTATCATATCACTCCTAGCCCTTTCCTCCTTTGTTAGACTAGACATACCTAGTTCCTTCACCTGTTCATAGTATGATTTAGTCTCCAGACTCTTATCATCTTTCTTGCTCTTCTTTGCACTCTTTCTAGGATCTTTTTTTATTGTGGTGACCAGAATTGGTTGCAATATTCCAAGTGTGGCTACACTGACCCCTGAAATTACCGTATTTTTTGGAGTATAAGATGCACCAGAGTATAAGACACACCTTATTTTTTTGGGAGGAAAATAAGAAAAAAGCTGATTGGCAGGTGGATCAGCCTCCTGGAATACCCCCAATCAGCTGTTCCCAGAGGTGAATTTTAACAACAGGTTCCTTGATTGTTAGTTTTGTGCCTTGCTTTTTTTTTTTTGCTTTTTTTCTGCCTCTGTTTGGGGACTTCTTTTCTGAAGCTTAGTTTCTGATGCTTTTTTTAGCCTCTGAAACCTCCATTTGAGAAGCTGGGCAGGGCTACATTTGGAGTATAAGACGCACCCAGATTTTCACCCTCTTTTTTGGGGAAAAAAGTGCATCTTATACTCCAAAAAATATGTGTATTTATTCCTGTACAGCTAGGGCTCTCAGCCCCATGAAGATAGTGCTCTGGATTTGACCAGGACACCTTGGAGACCTTGGTGACAGTATTCCATGGTTTGACAAACATTCCTTTGGATTATAAACATGCATTCTATGTGCAAAAGCCTTTGGAGATGAGCCAAAAGCTGCATTTGATTTTGAATGAATACTTAGATAGCTGACATGTGAGTTCCATCACTGCAGGGTAACACCATTTCTGCTACACTATGATTTTTATTGCTGTCAAACATAAATTAGAAAATATTGGTAATATTTTTATTACCAATATTTCATATGTTTTCCTCTTCTCATGTATCATTGTAAAATTTATTTCAAATAAGATATGGAATTTATTTATTCTGAATCTGACATAATTTTAGGCAAATAATTAAATGGAATTTTTTAGATGACTAAAATTTGTATCACCATTTTTTAATTTACTAGTTTATATCAGTTTGTTAACTTCAGCCCCTTGGCATGCAATGTTGGTATTTTAAATAAAGATGAGAAGTTTAAATTTATTCCATGTTGACATCAATATACTTAATATTGGAACTATACTTAATCATTATACTTAATTGGAACCAAAGTTTTATAAAGTACAATTCTATAGCAGAAATAATGTAGTCTTTTAGAATAATTTTGTGTTGATAAATTGCTAAGAAGAAATGCAGATTGAATCAATATTGCATCTAGAAAAGTGAACAACCATAGCTACAGGCAGTGATAAAAATGTACATATAATTACCGATTTACATACATTATCCCTGAGTTTTACTTGTCATTTGGAAATTATTTTGACTGATTTGGACAGCTTGATTTTAGGGAGAAATAAGATATAAAGGAAGGTGAGAGGATTATAGAAGGATTGAGGTGTGTTTTACAAAGTTTTATTTTTAAACAATATTTTTTCCCCAACGTTGACAACTTTATAAGAAAGAAAAACTATTGCCCCATTATATGATAAAGAAAATAGTATTTCCTGCTAAATGTGTATGAAGAATAAAATATGAAATAATGGAGCAAGGGCATCATAATCAACAATCATAATAGAATTAGAATAAAATAAAACATGGAGAACCTATAAAAATCCATATGGAACCTTTATGAAGAATTAAAATATCAAAATATCTAGCTGGTATCCTGTTTTACCTGTTTGTGTTTCCAACTTTCTCACACATTCTCACAAATGGTCTAATATATTCATTGAAGATGAAGACATAATAAAATGTGTTCTCGGAACATTCTGAATAATGTTTAAACAATATTGTCTGTGTTGGGTTTGAATCACAGACCAAAAGGGGAGAGAACAGAATCAAGACAAGTATAGAAGCCTCTTTGTCTCATGTATAATGAACAACTTAGATTCAGTTGGAATATGCAGAATATTTATTTATCAGAGAAAAATGTTTATTGATAAAGAGTAATATGTAATGACTTACTGCACTAGTTTGATGGCACTGGAAAATGTATTGGTGTAAAAGAGACAACAGTGTGATCCTCATCTTGGTAACCTATTTGGTGGAATGGGGGAAAGGGGAAGAGGAAAAGGACTTCTTTTTCTCTTGGGACTAAATTCTTTTTGATCATAGCTGAAAACCTTGCAGAATATATGGGAAGAAATGTCTGGCGGAAAATTTGATTATTGTCCTGGGACAGAACTGGAATAGCAATTGTCAAAGTAAGAGAGAAATCTTTGAAGCTCTCTTATGATACCAGATTCAACAAGTAGCTGAGATCATTTTCAAGAGATAGGCTCCATACTCCTGTGAAGAAGGAGTTTGACCATTCAGTGACCATTAGTTTCTCAAATGTTATAAGATTAGAATTATGGAAGCAAGGAACATGTAGAAAAGGACTGTAGGGAGCTTATAAACCTCAGCCCTAAAGGAAGATATGTCTCTGTTTTGTTCTAGGACAGAGGCTATAGACCAAGGTATGTTGGCTATTTTGAAGAGAATCTGTGGTAACATCAAGATGAGGAGGATTACTCTAATCAAAACAAACTACATTTAGGTTCTAGGGACAGACTTTCACAATTCATCACATATGTGGAAAAGTATTATCTCCGATAATGTTTAATGAAAACGGGAATACAACAATGGCTGATAAATTAGAACCAGTAAGCCTTTGTGAGATTGCCAAGATTGTCAAGAAAGAATGCAATTTTTTCTTCCTTCTTTATACACAAGAGAGAAAATTAAAAGGAAGGAGATAGTGGAAAAGAGAGGGACTGGTCATGCTTACTTCAAATAGGTATAATAAAGAGTTTGAGGGGATCAGATTGGAACATGGGATAGTGTGTTTAGGGGTGCAGTATCTCACAAATATTTGGGGAAAGTTAAACCACAGAATTCAGGGTATAGGTCAGGAATAAGGGGGGATTCCCCTTTGCTATTTTTGTGGCCAAGCATACTATCTCTCAAATTCCTATAACATAGCTCCAATTTTTACTTCCATGTTGTTTGGAACAAAAGAGAAAAGTAGCTATGTCAAAAGGATTTGGAAGAAAAGCCCAGAGAAGGACTTGATGTAATAAAAATTTGAGGTATCATTAGTGAGACTGGAGGCCTTAGCGTGCGCTATTCAAAATGGTTAATCAACCATTCTGAATTTGCGATCCAATACAATTTGAAGTTAAGTTCGGTTCATTTTTTTTTTTCTGATTTAATTCAGACTCCAAATCAAATTGCTGAATCTAATCAGTTTGGACTTTCTAACTGATTGGGAGAAAAGAAATATCTCTGTGTGCAGATATAATTCAAAATGTCCAAATCAATTTGGAGGCATGAAATTCAGTGTGATGATTTGAAGTGACTTGTCAAGTTGGCTTAGCAACTCAATCAAGTTCTGCTAATCAAGTTAATATTTTTGAATATATTTGTGTACTTTTATACATTTCAAATGTACATTTTGTACATTTCAGTTTTATGTTCATCGAACAAAGTGGAATGAAATTCTGAGTAAAACACTTATAATATCACATGAACATGATCCTAAGAATATTTATTAGTGCAAACTCTGCAACAATATTTTTGGCTTAAGATAGAAGCTTCTGCTGCACAATTTTCACCCAGAGAAAAAAGCAACTCTATTATTTGTAACTGGAAAAGTCTGGTAATTCATATGGAGAAACATTATCATTTTGAATGGTACAATAAGATGCTGATTAATATTTTGATTACTATTTTTAATAGTCCTGTGATCATGCTAGCACTGAGGATGAATGGTGTCTACCAAGGACAAACAGAAGCTCATTATCTAGTGCTCCAATCAACTAAAGTATGCTGATTTTACAAACACCACCCTTACAAGTGGAAGAACAAAATGGTAAAATATTTAAGTTGATGGAAAACACATAGCTCACATCTGCATTGTCACTTGGCAAGGCCCTCTTTACACTTTGGATACAATTTGCATCATTGCCCTTGCCAATTTCAAGCCCCGCTAAGTTTTCTTATTAACATGATAAATTATATGTTCAGAATTAAAATACTCAATTCATTAATGTCTATTTAGACAGCACAGAGGTCAGCGAAGCCTTGTTGGCTGTACAAAGGCGAGACCAGATAAACAGAGAAGAGTGTAGCAGAGTAATGGAGAATTCTTCTTTCTAAGACAGCTGCTTGCTACTGAAAACCATTGTGTACTTTATCACCCCAAAACAAGGGCAGAGATTATTATACCTTCAGTGTACAATTGGCAGATATATAAGGAGGAAGAGTCACATTTTTAAAAAATTCTATTTATATATTATCTTCAAAAATTCTGAATTCATGACAGATCTACAAGTGGTGTCTCCAACACATTCTAGCATGACCAAGTGCTTCCAAACCAAGCAAATCAGTGATGGGTTGCCCCCGGTTCAGACCAGTTCACAAGAACCGGTAGTAAAACCGGTGGGAGGCCCTGCCCACCGCCCTGGATGTCATCATCAGTGATCTGCGCATGTGCAAAAGCAAGGCGTTTGTGTGAGCGAAGCGATCACGCACACGCGATCCCGTTGTGAACTGGTAGTAAAGGTAAGTAGAACCCACCCCTGAAGCAAATGGAGATTAATTAGAACTCCATTTAGTTATGCATGGCTGGAGATGGCATCCAGATAAAATAAAATCTCTTTACATTTACATTCACCTGGCTTTTAAAAGCAGCTGCTACTGCAGGTTAGAGTCAGGAGAGATAGCAATTTAGTGGGTTAATGCCATTATCCTTGCTTTTGACAGGACACTGGTTGGCAGAGATATCTTCTTCTACTAATGTAGATTGTAAAAGGTTTGGCATTTGCAAGAATAGCAGTGGTCCAGATCTCCCGACATAGTCCAAATGGGAGAAAAATTGTACAACAAAATCAGAAGTTGGGACTGCTGGTTTTGCCTTCGTATTGATTCTATTCATTAGGGCTTTGGAAGAAACAATCCTTCTTCTAATTAGTGGGATCAATAAGATTGCCCTATAAATAATATCTGATCTATCTCAAAATGGAGATCTGAACTTTGAAAACATCAGCAGAGGTAATGTAGGTATATGATAATACACCCATCAAGATGTCATCAGAAAAGCAACATAATTTAGAGAGCCATTGTGGAGTATCATGGTCAATGGATAATGGGGATGAGTAAGAGGAAGGAACACTACGTGTGCTGCCTTGAGACAGGATAGAGAGTCAAATATATTAATAAATAACTGAAGCATTTGCATCTGATATCTCGACAAAAATGACCCATTAGCTTTGTTTGTGTGTTGATACCATGATCCATGTTATATTTTGACATCACTGCTTGCAATGGATGTCTAGGTAAGAAGGAGAAGAAACTACCATATCATCCATTATGTGATCCATCACTCTCTTTTTTTCTAAAAAAAAAAGTTTGAATTAAATCAAAGCATCCAATTAGTGAAGGATTCCAATTTGTTATCCCAATTAAATTTTTTAATTGGGATGCTATTGAACACACTGCTACCTTACAGCCTCTGCATGTTTCCCCTTTACTCCTTTATCTCTGGAGATGGATAGTATAACCTGATTACTCTGTTCATAATTTAAACAACATACTCTGTCCAATCTTATGTTCATTTATTTAATGAGGAGCAGAATCATCAAGGTAGCTAACAGCCTGATCATATTACCAAAAAAAAAAAAAAAACATCATTTAGGCCTGATTAGAAGCATACCTTTCCATCCTTGCTTCTATGAAATCAAAGAAGTGAGGTCAATTAGTTATTTGTTTATTTATGTTGCGCTATTTTTATATTTTAACATTTTAATATCTTTTAAAGATAAAAATAGAATTATTTTTCTTTTTCATTAAAAAGAATAATAAAAAATAGCAGAAACACTAATTCCCAGTGGTGGGTTGCCCCCGGTTCGGTCCGGTTCTATAGAACCGGTAGTAAAACCGGCAGGAGGCTCTGCCCACCCACCACGAGGTCATCAGGGGTGATCTGCCCATGCACAGAAGCAAGCATGCATGTGAAGCAAGAGGACACATGCACTCCCATTGCAAACCGGTAGTAAAGGTAAGTAGAATCTACCCCTGCTAATTCCTTATAGAAAAATGTGCATTCAGAGTGATTCTAAATAAGGAGTAGACAATGTTTGACATCTAAGGACAGAACTTAGCTTTGGATCCCTGTTCCAAAGGACCACAGCAAGTTTAGTTGAAGGAATCAGGATGAAGTTCTGAACACTTGTTGATGTTTTGCTCATTTGTTATTTGGGAGTGCAGGGTAGCAATGGTAATGACAACATAAGCTTTGAGAAACAAAATACTTTCATTCCCACATTTTTTTTAAAAAAAATATCATACTCTAAAAAATGTCCTAAAAGATTCTTTTGCAGGATATGGCCAAGTTCCAAAACAACTCCTGTTTCCCACCTACAGCCCACAAGTCTACAAAAGAAACATCTCTGTTGTATTGAGGATGTGAGGTCAGAATAATACAGGAGATCATTTTTTTAGATTGGCTCTTTATAGAAATAAGCTACAGCATACTATTAAGAACTATGTTAGTGAAAACTCACTAAAGTTAGATGGAACTCAGTCTCTTGATAAAAATCCTCTTTTTAAGAACATTCAAGAGTCTGCAAACAAAAATGCAAGTTGGGCTCCAAATATCTAGAATTCTGAACTTATTTGGTTTATTCAAACACTAAAGCCTCTCTTTTGGATTTTGATTGTTCATTTGCAATACACTTGGTTTAGAAGAAGGAGATATCTGGAAGTTTGTGGGCCACCTGACAACACCTGTGTACATTCAGATAGGACAAAGCCAGAAATACACTTTCAGTTACAATTACAGTTTTTAAACTATTCCTTCTTCTTCTTTTTACAATCCTGTAATCCCTTTTATCAGGATGGAGTTGGAGCAACTGAATGGAATCGAGTGCTTACTAGCTGGATGCGCTTCCTGACAACTATGAGAAATTTGCAGCAGATATTTTCTCTTTGTGTCTTAATAGAGAAATATCTGTCACTGCCTAGGATTGAACTCTGAACTTTCCAAGTGGGCGATAAGCGTCTTCACCTGTAGGCCACCAAGCTGCTCAACAGGGTTTTTTTAGCCCATCTGGTTGGGCTTCCTATCTCGTCTACATCACAAAGCTGACAATACTATACAATTAAATAACACCATTAAGCAACACCATCTGCCTATCCCACATCATTGAGAAGGATTCATTAGATGAATTTTTTAAAAAGCTTTTACAACCTGTTTTTTAACCATATGGATGGGCAAATAATTTTATGGTCTTGTGAATGACAGTTGAATTTTATAAACACAATGAATACATTTTTCACATCTTAAATGCCTCCTATCCCAGTAAAATGGACAAACATATAGATAAACAAATAATCTCTTCCTAGAGATATCTTTTTATTTCATCTGAAACTCTGTGAAGTTGTAGCTTTCTCACTTAGGATTTCACATAAAACACCTAAATCTTACAAGAAAGCATGAGTTTATTGTTTTAATATTTTAATGTTTTATATTGTTGTTTTTCCTGTGTTGTAGGCTACTAGAGCTGCCTGATTAATGAGATAGCTGGCATATAAATTTAATGAATAAATTAATTAATGAAACTTGCAAGATTTTATTTTGTTTATAAATATAACTAAGTGTTTAAGTGTATAAACTTAAGTGTATAACTAAGAGATTAAGATGCAAAATTGTTAATTCCTGATATTCAAAGAATTTTGAACTGTTTGAGGTTTTAGCTTCTTGTTTTAGCCTAACTCCTATAGAATGCCAGGGAAATCTTAAATTGACAAACTCATGTAGATGAGGAGGTTGTTAATATCTTAATGCGATGTAATTACTTAATGGGGTTTCTTGAATTTTACAAAGGTAAATAAATTTGCTCTGAAAAGCAGATGGCTAGCCAACTTTAAATATGGACATCCATTCATTAGTCATAATTTTCAATTGTTTGATTCCTGACTTTTAAGAGAAATATGAAACCAAAAGTATTGCTTTGCTAAATAAGATGACCACCAAATAAATATATGTTCTGCATCTTTATTTATAAACATGGCCCAGGCCAGTACACAAAACAGGAATCAACTATGAAATATGCCTACAAAAATTATACAGAAGTCTGAAGTGAAAAATTGCATTAGTATCTGAAAGTGCAGTACATTTCCTGTAGAGTCCATACTGTAACTTGTGGATTCATGAGGTAAACATGGAACACAAATGTATGCTAATTTATAAGAGAGATTACAATACTGACTTGCATTCAATGAGTGTGTTTTAATCATGTTAGAAAAAGGTCTAGATCATTTTTCAGCTAAAAGCATCGTAGCAGCCCTGTGATAAGTTGTGCCAGTGCAGGAAATACCATAGAATATTTTAACATTTTTATAAGCATAGTAATAGCATCAGCTTGAAAGGGAGATATTAAAGTACTGCAAATATTTACATTAGAAGTACATTTTCCATATTCAAAGAAGGATTATAGTTGGAATAGGTGTAGGAAATCTTGTTAAAGCATACAGATGCAGGGAAGAAGAGAAGATTCATCAGAATGAGTCCTTGTTACATCTCCAAGTTTAAGTAACACTTAAAGTTCCTACTTCAAGCACATTTATCTATGAGTAAAAACCACTTAGTGTAGTGGGACTGATTTCTGAATAAAAATGGGTAGGACTGTTCTCTCTGATAGCTATGCTCAAAATGAACTTTAAGAAGCCGAAGCTCTGTTTGCTAGGGAAAAAGAATCACCAGGAACTTTAGCTTGAACATAATAATAAAAAAGATCTCCAGTCAACATCTGTTCAAGTTTCACGATCTTCCATAAATCCTTTTCTTCACGGTGCCAAGAAGCTTTCCTACAACTTTTAGAAAAACTGTGAGAATTCCTAGGTCAAATTGTATGATATAAATACATGGCTTGCTTATTGAAAAAGAAGTACAGTGGAACCAATTGTTACAGAGAAATTTAGCTCTCGGAAGACAGCATTTTCTTTCCCTTATAATTGGGTTCACAGCTTGCACCTTGCTGATATGTTACAGGAGGGCAAGGGGCTGTTACCAGCCTCCTGAGAAGCAGCCTAAATTTCTGCAGTGAGTATCACAAGACACTGATATTCAGCAACAACAAAGCTTTATTGATTTACATAACAAGAACAAGTGTGATTCGTTCACTCATACAGTTTGTATACATTCCACAGCTAGACTGACTAGGTCTGTTCTAGGTTCTGGAAAAGTCAAGTATATGCAATAACCGGATCTTTCAAATACTTGTGTACTTTCAGATACTTGTGTAGCTATTTCTTTGATTCTCTGCTATTTGACTCCAGCTCACATCCTTTCTACCTCACCTCCAGAGGGGGTTTCAGCAGGTTCGGAACCAGTTCTGGAGAACAGGTAGTGGAAATTTTGAGTAGTTCGAAGAACTGGTAGTAAAAATTCTGACTGGCCCCGCCCCCATCTATTCTCTGCCTCCCAAATCCCAGCTGATTGGGAGGAAATGGGGATTTTGCAGTAATCTTCCCCTGGATTGGGGAGGGAATGGAGATTTTACAGTATCCCTCCCCTGCCATGCCCACCAAGCCATGCCCACCAAGCCACACCCACAGAACCAGTAATAAATATTTTTGAAACCCACCACTGCTCACCTCAATCTTTTGTTAACCTATTAGATATCAGGCCTGGAAGCCATCTTTAATATTAGGCCTTCAGATCTAATACAAAAGATGGCTTCCAGGCCTAACATTAGGTTTCTGGGTAGACTGTGATTTGCTAAATGGTAGAACTTTCATTTGGTTATCTCTGGTTGCTGTCTTATAGTCTTATCTGAGATGATTTTCATGAGTGATTTCCTATTCCATGTGATCAGTATTAGCATGTGCCCATTCTTCCATTAGAAGAGAATATTTGTAGATTAGTATTAGTAAAAACTAATATTTGTAGTTTTGTGGCATCCTTGGTGGTCTGTGACCTTGCAGATATTTCACTACCCAGCTAGGCAACACCTTCAGTGCTAGCCAAGCAAGGAAACAGCCAAACTCACAGAGTACCATGAACTCCATTCTTCCATTCCATATAGCAATTTCACATTCATCTATTAGTTTAATTATCACTAGTTACAAGTTGTTTGCTTCCAGCCATAGTTTAAGAAACAAAAATGAACTTGCTTTGGACAAACATATAACAACAATCTAGGCAATGTTAAGATTAGTGGATCTAACACAATTGCAACTTCTTCAGTTACATTAAATTTTCAGAAGGAATATACCAGAATCAATCTAGAGAACAAATATAGTGATTGGAGTAGATGATTGCAGCATGCTTTGTGTGGTATTTCTTTAGGTATAGAAGATAGGAGGGGGGGACGGAGGGAGGGAGGGAGGGAGAGGGAGAAAGTTTTAGTTATTTCATTTGTTCCTTGGTATGTCTCACCTCAAAAAGTTGCCATCAACTTTGAAGCCCATCAAACTTTCACTTCTAATATTAAACAAAATCAAAATACAATTATTTAAGATTACTCACATTTTCCTTTTTCTCATGATTGTGTAATATTTTCTACAGGTTTCCCTGAAGCAGCTCACATATTCCTTCTATATTCTCAAGGTCTGTTCTCTCTTTCTCTCTCAGCACTTGGTCTACCCCAATATGGGAGAGAGGATACTGCTTCCCTTTCTCCTTTCAGCTCCAATACCAAATTTATATTTCGCTGATAAAGAAATAAAGGGCACCTAGAATAGATATATTTCAAGCTACTTAGCTCTCATCAGCTAGCCATATCCTTACTGGGATTCGAACTTGGGCTGCCTGCATATTAGGCAGTTGTATTAACCTCTGAGCCACAAGTCCTCCTCCCTTCATCAGCCTGAGCCAGGAGAGAGATTAAGTGTTTTTCTATCACTTCGAGACCGTCTTCTGCCACCAATAGCCTCCCACCGACCAGTCCGTTCCCACAGAGAGGGTCTCCTCAGGGTGCCATCAGCCAAGTTATGTCGGCTGGCGACACCCAGGGGGAGGGCCTTCTCTGTGGGAGCCCCAACCCTGTGGAATGAACTGCCCCCGGAAATACGTAAGATCTCCGACCTCCGGGTGTTCCGCTGCGCACTGAAGACCCTGTTGTTCCGCCAGGCAGGGCTGTCAATATAATAATTTTAAATTGGGGTATTTTAATTTTTGGGGTTTTAAATTGGCCAAATCTATTTAATTATTTTAATTTTTAATTATTGTTATGTCTTGTGTTTTTAAATTGGCTGTACACCGCCCTGAGTCCTTCGGGAGGAGGGCGGTATAGAAATAAAATTATTATTACTATTATTATTACTATTACTATTATTATTATTATTATTATTATTATTATTATTATTATTATTATTATTATTATCGAGGCACCTCGTCTACCGCAACATGTGGTAGGGAGCATTCTGCTTCCCTTTCGCCTTTCAGCTCCAATCCAGGAGCCCTCAAGCAGTCGCATTCACGACAAACCATTTTTATACCAAATTTACATTTCGCTGATAAAGAAATAAAGGGAGACTAGTATAGATCTATTTCAAGCTATTTAGCTCTCATCAACTAGCCATACTTTTACTCGGATTCAAACTTGGACTGCCTGCATATTAGGCAGTTGTATTAATCTCGAGTGGTATGATATGTACAGAAATAGACTCAGAAGTAATTATTTGGTAATTGGCATACTGCAGTACTGGAAGTTAATTGGTCATATTGGCAAGAATAGGTAGCAGGGAATAGGTAGCAGGGAAAAGAAAAATTAAAAACTTCTTTCTTCACCAGAAGAAAATGAATTACAAATTTAATGGGGCAGAATGCTAAAAACAATATTTATTACAATTTGTGTGAAACATTTGTCAGAGGTTTTGCAAAGCTTATGAAAATACCAAATCATTCAGAAAATATGCATCCTGTTGGAGCTAAATACAGATGGAGGCAGCTTATTGCTACTTTATGGAAAGCTTCCTAGGTACCATAGGTCCAGCCACTAAAATAATCCTTTCTCATCTTCTAGCACCTTCTGGTTAGACAACATATAGGTAAGTTTCTGAAACAACCAGTTCTCCCAAAGTGGTGCGAACTGGTTGAATCCCACCACTGCATACATACATATATACATACTACTCATAGGTCCTATTCTCCTGTGTTTTGCAATGAATATTGTATGCATAGAATAGAGTGGCATGGTGGCCTAGTGGTGAAGGCATTTGTCTCCTGCTTGGATGGTTGAGAGTTCAATCCTATATAGTGGCAAATATTTTTCTCCTAGGGTGCAATGAAAAAAAAAAAATCTGCTGCGAACTCTGTGTGGCATCAAAAAGAGCATCTGGCCAGTAAATGCTCAGCTCCATCCAGTCCTCCCGACTCTACCTTGAATTAAGGGATTACAGGGTTGTAAAAAGGAGTGTTTTTACTGTATGCATAGAATCAAAGTATAGGAGCTAGAATTATCTCAAAACACATACAAATCTAGGAAGCCACCATATATCTGATTAAAATGATGTGCCGTGTTTAGTTTTATCCATATGAATTAGTAGTAGTTGCTCAGATGTTTATACATGGATCCTTTTAAGAGCCTTTTTAATGGTTGTGCACATTGTGACTATAGATGCCCATTGATTAAAATAGTTTTTTGTGTTTTAGTATGATTAAATAATGGCCTTAGTATGGTTGTATATTTGTTGCTCTTTTATTTGCATTTATTTATAGAATTCAATTGTTTGTTTGTTGTTTCAATTGTTGTGAGCCATTTAGAATCACATATATGAATCTGATGGCTGTATAAATAGTACATACATACATACAAACAAACAAACAAATAAATCTTATTTGAAGATGTCATGAAATGCACGTACAACTTTCTCCATGCCGAGCACATACTTTGCCAGTTTGCTATGTTCTTTCTGTCTACATGAACACATAAAACTGTTCACATATGTGGTTTTCTATGAAATGAAGACACCAACCCAGGGGTGAAATGTAAAATTTGTTATTACCGATTCTGTGGGTGTGGCTTGTGGGGGGGTAATGTGACTGGGTGGGCGTGGCCAACTTTTTTTTTTAGCTTTTCAAAGCATTTTTTTTACCACCTCTTCAGCTGAAGAGGTTGCAGAAAAAAATGTGTTGAAAAGCCTCTGATGATCCCAGCTGAGCTGCGTGATCATCAGAGGCTTTTTTTTTTACTTTTAAAAGCATTTTTTCGGCAGAAGAGGTTGTAGAAAAAATGTTTTTAAAAGTTTAAAAAAAAAGCCTTTGATGATTGTGCAGCTCAGCTGGGCATGGTGGGGGTGGGGGTGCAGGGATTTTTGCTACCAGTTCTCCGAATCACCGGCTGCCATCGCTACCTCCGAACCAGGAGCATTTCACCCCTGCACCAACCCTTTGGAAACTATTCAGATTTGTCTTTCCGGTCATTCATAGAAAATACATTTTACATTCACAGAATCGTGTCTTTCCCTGTTGTCTACTTTTGCAAGCTGTTTAGGATCCATATGAATATTTAATTCTTCTGCATTCAAGAGAATTATCAGCAGTAAGTTTTCGTATTTCACTTGGTTGGTTAGGTTGCTAATATTTTATACATTTCACTTGGTTGGTTAGGTTGCTAATATTTTATACATTTCACTTGGTTGGTTAGGTTGCTAATATTTTATACATTCATACATTACGGAGTTTTCAACAATGGCGCTTGTTAAACAGGTATTGGTTGTTTATAGATAGAGGTCTCCATACAAGATAGATCATTGGTTTTGCTCTACTAGACTACAGACTATGGGATTACAAAAGAAACCCCATATTTGTATTATATTACATGAGCCTCAGTGGCGCAGTGTTTAGAATGCAGTAATGCAGGCTACTTCTGCAGACTGCTGCCTGACTGCAATTTGGCAGTTCAAATCCCACCAGGCTCAAGGTTGACTCAGCCTTCCATCCTTCTGAGGTGGGTAAAATGAGGACCTAAGTTGTTGGGGGCAATATGCTGACTCCGTAAAACCACTAAGAGAGGGCAGTAAAGCAGTGTAAAGCAATATATAAGTCTAAGTCATATTGCTATATTGTAGACTGTAAGTTAACGAGCAAACTGTTCATTTAATTTGTGGAGCAGGATTTTGGCAGTGATCTATTCAGAATTATCATCTGTTGCATAATATAGTATACTATATTATAGTATGCTGTATTATTGTTTTAATACACTTTAATGTACTTTAATACACTTCTCTATTAAAAACACTATAAAGAGATTACAGCATCAACTCTTTAGAGAAGAAAGATCTCAGAGTAAATTCAATAGTAGATATAAAAATCCAGAATACACATGGAATTAGAATAGAATATAGCTGGAAGGGACCTTGGAGGTATTCTATACCCTATACCATTCCAGACTGTCCAGTCTCTTCTTAAATACTTCCAGTGATGAAACACTGGAATTTTAAGAATTTTAAGATTACAAAGAAATAAAGTTCAAGATTTCACCTTAGGTCAAAGAAAGGTTAAAAAAAAATAGTACCAAGAGAATCTTTTTAAAGAAACCATTTAATAATAGAAGGCCATCTGAAGAAACTCATCCCATCACCAAAGAGAAAGAGAAATAAGTTGAGAAACAGTGAAACACTGTTGATACATTGGTGGTAATCATAAGTGTCAGTTTTTGTCCAGATAATTACCTTCTTCCTCTTTCTCCCAAATAACTTAGTTATTTTCTTGGCATAGCCAATTAAAAAATTCCCAGCTGAGAAGGTTCTCAGCCATAGATTTTGGGAAGAAACATTTTTAGTTGAGGCAGTGATGAAAAACAGAGAAATCAATTTTTCAGTGGAAACTACCTTTAGATATTTAACCAATAATTTTGCCCCATTTGGTATAAGAGGAAAATGCCACATAGTCACTAGCATTCTCACATGGGATCATTATCTAATATGAAATAAATGTCAGAGAAAGCTGGCTCTTTTTTTCTCCTTCCCATAAGATCCATTTAGGGATTTCAAAGAAGGCGATAAACATTTCATGAAGATTGTCAACTATCAGCAGTTCTTCATCATAAAAATTCAGATTAACAGTGTGCAATAATTTAGTTTACTTGAGAGATTTGCTAACATTTCTTTCTCTAGTTCTTTGTGGAATATTCCTTCTGAATTCCTTTTGGTAATAGGCTACTTCAAGTTCTAATGGAACAAAATTCTGTTATACTTGGTTTCTGTCCTAGTGGTATATGCCTCATCCTCCAATCTATCATTAGCTGCAGATTTTGTGAAGCACTATTAAAACAATTTTACAGATCATTAAAGAGGTTATGAAATAAAAATGGATCCATTCTAGATCCCCAAAGTGCCACCTATACCATCCTTCCCAAATGACAGTAATTTATTCATAAGAAGCCTTTACTTAAACATCCTTCACCAGTTTTCAGCTACATTTCATGAAGTATCATCAAAAGATTATGTATAATGATAGCTTGTGTAATGCAAAATTGAAAAGATGGATGCTTCCAAAAATTATTCTCATTCAATGTTCCCCTTGCACTTCAGAATTAGATATTACTCATCCATCATTTTCCCCGAATGATATTAAGATGTAGGCAAGATTTCAAGTAAAAGATCAGTAGCAAAATCTGAAAATAAAGAAGAATGAAATGGAAAAAATAAAAAAGGAACATAAAAGATGAACAAAACTGCTCTTTATTATTATAAAATAGATATTGATAAGGTGTTAATACTGGGAAGTGTAGAATTTAAATTCCCATTGGCAAAGTCTATCTTCCAAATATGTTTTGGTAAAAGGTAATTATAGCACAGTGCTAGCACTATGCATTAATCTTTAGATACATCTTAGCTGATCTGCTTGGGAGTTCTTCACTGTCCTACTGAGGACATCTCTTTTAAGCATAGCACTAAGAAAATAGAAAGGAATTAGCTTTGAATCTTCTTCAAGATTCAATAGAATCCAACAAACAACAGAGCTACAACAGGATTTAACAAACCTGTACACAAGAGGTCACTGTGAAATTATGCAAAGTTGCAGATGAAGATTTTTTCAATGACATTTTTTGTTATCAAAATTCTGAATAGAATAGAATAGAATAGAATAGAATAGAATAGAATAGAATAGAATAGAATAGAATAGAATAGAATAGAATAGAATAGAATAGAATTTTTTATTGGCCAAGTGTGATTGGACACACAAAGAATTTGTCTTGGTCCATATGCTCTCAGTGTACATAAAAGAAAAGGTACGTTCATCAAGAATCATAAGGTACAACACTTAATGATAGTCATAGGGTACAAATAAGCAATCAGGAAACAATATCAATATAAATTGTAAGGATACAAGCAACAAAATTACCGTCATACAGTCATAAGTGGAAGGAGATGTGTGGTGGGAATGATGAGAAGATTAATAGTAGTGCAGACTTAGTAAATAGTTTGACAGTTAGTTAGTTAGATAGATAGATAGATAGATAGATAGATAGATAGATAGATAGATAGATAGATAGATAGATAGATAGATAATAGATGACAAACAGACAGACAGACAGGACTTTATTATGAAAGAGAAAAGCAAACAAAACCAAAAACCACTAACAAAGAATTTTACATAGATACAAGACAATTAACCCAGTTAAACCAATAACTTCCTATCTCTTTAAATAAGGTGTTGAGCTTCAACAATAAGATTTGTTACAAAGAAAATGATCATCTGGATCTCAAACTTAAGATTGTTAGGCTGGCTCCTCCTCTTCCTCTTTCTGTTTTGTGCACTCTCAAGTTTGTGATTACACTCTCACAAACACTCTTTCAACAAAACATTTAGGCACAACTGGTTATTTGGAATTAGTATTAGTATTCTTTGGAATACTTCTTTGATATTCCAAAGACTTCCACTTTCTTTGGAATACACGAAACCCAGTGAAATTAAAGTAACAGCAAAAATGTACAGGGTTCATTTGCTCTTTCTCACAAGCACATCCACACAAACACACATCCACACTTACCCAGATCCTTGTCAACTAGTCTTCCTGCCAGGCACTAGCCAGAAGGGATCCAAGGCCAACTCAAAGCGTGGGTGAACTTAAGAACCCCTTTCATTTCCCAAAGTCCTTGCTTTGTAGATTCACAAGACTGGCAGATATTCTTGTTGATTTTCAAGCCTGGTAATTATTGATGTGGGGCGGGGGGGGTGTCCTTATCCTCAAGCCCAAATTCTTTCGTATAGTTTAGATATCATTTTTTTTTTGTTTCCTTAATGACCTGATTCCTTCTTAACTGCTTCCATAAGCTAATTTCCAGACAAGATTCTAATCCATTATATCATATTCCTAGCTTTTGTCCACAATGCTTACCCATCTGCTTCATCTTTTGATATGGCAGCCTCAGTGTACCCTCTCCTCCTCCTCCTCCTCCTCCTCCTCCTCCTCCTCCTCCTCCTCTCCTCTTCCTCCTCCTTTTCCTCCTCCTCTTTTCAGTTTTAGAGAATGTAGAAGCACCACCAAGCTAAAACGTTTGGGGAAAAAATGTTTATTGCTTTGTCAGTCAAGTATTTCACTTCTAATTTATCACATATCTAGTGGTAAAATAAAAACATTTTCTAGTGAACTCACTTAACGATACTTCAGCAAGTGGTAGAGGCACTGATTACTTATCACCAGTTATGATCCTCAATAAACAGTTTTATGGGAAAGATGTTTGTTGTTTGTTTGGAACACAAAAGATAATTTCCCCTTTTGCGGCAAGTCAGCATAGGATCTGTTTAATAGAAGCCTTGTTTGTGGCCTTCAAGTTATGTTGATTCCTGGTGATTCTCTGGACCAGCTCCTCCCGGTTTCTTGACAAGATTTCAGAAATGGTTTTCCATTTCCTCCTTCCTAGGACTAAGAGGAAGTGACTGGTCCAATGTCACCAGGGGGGAATAAAAAATTATGCTCTAATATCTAGTTTGGTGCCCTAACCATGATATCAAATTGGCTCTAATAGAAGTTTTAGGAGGCATTATGGTGCCATATCAAAAAGTAATGGTTTGTCATATTTGGTAACTTGAAATGAGAAAGCATTAACTTTATCTAGATTATTCTAATATTAATATTAGAAAAATTGTTTGTTTGGGGTATTTTCTTTATTGATTGTACTATTGATTGTATTTTTTTTTCTTAGAACAATCAGTCATAATATCCTTAACCGATCTTCTTATTTCACATGCAAATAATTGGCATGTCTTAAACACTATTATTTCCACTTTTTACAGTTCTTCCTAACTGAAGAGTCTCAAGCAATAAAGTATAGCAGGCATGTTTATGGTAATTGCCTATTAATATGAGATAATTTTACTATCTTATGTTTTATACCTATCTGAGAATATTTATAATATTCTGCAACATAAAAGCTGTGCATTCCAGAGAAAGAATAGCTTTTCCATTGCTTTTCCCTTTTTTATTATTTTTTTTCAGTAGAGTAATCTGAAACTATTGTAAAAATAAAGCTATATTTTCTCCTTAAGAGGTTAAATAGATATTAATAAACACTTGGAATAGGTTGCATTTCTTCTTCTTTTTCATATAACTTCAAGAACATGGAGTTCAAACTGTTCTTAAAGTTAAAAAAAATAGAATTAATTAGAAGATTTTCTTTTCAAATTACAATGTACGGATGACTAGCAAATGTCTGGTGACATAAAGTCTCAAAATGGTTCTATCACTGCAGTGAAGGTAAGCAGAAAGACTTCACTATCCAATATAGTCCATTTGAGACCTTTCTACAGCCAAAAGCATGTGTGTAGAAAAATAGACAACCATAGTATTTACAATAAAATTAATTAACCTAAATAGACTATATATTATTCATTGTCCGGATGGTTTACAGAATAAAACTTTATTACGGTCATCGACCAGCAATACCGGATGGTTTACAAAACTATGGATTTTTTTTTTATTTGAGAGGAAATGTGAGGAATCGTATTTCCCTAATGGTAAGGTGACCAACTTTTTTACAATGAGAAGGAGGACACGTGCGTGTGTGCCGTGTTGTGTTTTGGTAAGAAGCAAACAAAGCCTGTGGTAGATGTGCCCTAAGGTGAGGAGATTTTGGTATAAAATTAAAGGGTGGTTGGAAGAGATTACACTCCAAAACATAGATTTTAAACCAGAAATGTTCCTCCTAGGAATGATAGATAGAAAAATGGGAAAAAGTCTCTATTATATTATATTGCATATTCTAATGGCGGCCAGAATTACTCTAGCGCAAATGTGGAAGTTGACCAATACACCATCGGAAGAAACAATAATAAAGAAAATCCTCGAATGTGCCGAAATGGATAAATTAAAGATGGAGATCAAAGAAAGAGAAGACTCGGATTATTATAAAGTGTGGAATAGGTTTTATACATGGTTGGAAAACAGAAATCAAATTAAGAAATAAAAATTATAAAGTGAAATTTGATATTAACATACTGGATATAAATGTTAATAATGAACCTGCTAACAAAACAGTTAATTATGAATAATTAAAAATAAAGAGAAGGAGCGGGAGGATAAAAGCTAAGAGTAAAGACAAAATTTGATGCAGAAAGTTGTAAAATTGTATATATCTGTTGTTGGTATTGTATTTTAATGTCTGATGTGTGTGTGTGTGTTTTCTGTCTCTTGACTTCTTTTGCTATTGTGTGTTTGGTTTTAAAATGTAAAATACTCAATAAAAATTATTTTTTAAAAAAGAAGAAGCAAACAAAGCCACTTACTTGCATGCGGCACACTCTCTCAAAATAATTCTCCTGTGCGGAGTGGATGCGTCTCATAATCACACCTCGCTGCACTGTACCAAGCCTTGTTGAATCGTCATGTCAAATACAAATACATCACACGCAATGGATCAGATCAGCATCAATCAAATACGGAGATTTAGAGATTAGTCTTCAAATATTGAAAAGGAGGATACTGTTCGAGAGAGGACAGAACTTACAAAAGAAGGACTGTCCTCCCTAAAGGAGGATGATTGGTCACCTTACTAATGGGATTGGCCCACCCCACTTATGCAGGCAGAAGGGGCCTAGTGCAATGCCATCAGTCAAGGAATTTTGGCTGGTGGGATCCATGAGAAGAGCCATTTCTGCCATGGCTCCTCGCTTTAAAACATCCACCACAGAAAATAAAATCAATCACCTTTCTTTTACTATTTAGGAAAGGATTTGAAATCTGACTATGCCAGTTGACATCGGGTCCTGAAGAAGAAGTTATTGGCTGGAGGTGATTGGTATACCAACAGAGAAGGCACCACACCTCTATCCTCCAAACCCTTGTTTGTTTTAATTTCTGTAATTTTAATCCATTTTTATATTTATAACCATTTGAGGGTTTGTTTTCGCTTGAGGTAAGCCACTCAGAGTTGCCTGAACAGTGAGATGGGCAGCAAACAAACAAACAAAAATATAGATTTTTAAACATCTGAAAAAAAGAGTGGTGTTTTGGCACTCACATGGGCTAGATTTAAGCTTTTTAAACTTGCTTTTTACAACTTTGTTTGTGTGGAGAGGGTGGCAACCTCTCAAATACTGGAATACAACTATCATGCCCCACCTCCCCCAGTCTTTCTTTTCTCTAGATTAGCCAAACCCAAATCCTGCAACCGTTCTTCATATATTTTAGTCTCTCCAGGCCTTTAATTAATCTTAATTGCTCTTCTTTGCACTTTTTCCAAAGTCTCAATATCATTTTTGTAATATGGTGACCAAAACTGGATACAGTATTCCAGATGTGGCCTTACTAAGGCTTTATAAAGAGGTAGTAATCCCTCACGTGATTTTGATTCTATGCCAAGGCCCCTCTCACAGTTACTGTTTTTGAGCCAGGTTTCATCTAACCTGTACCTGCACCAGTAGTGGGTTCCACTTACCTTGGCTACCAGTTCGGAACCAGTGCATGCTCGCTTCACTTGCGCAAGGCGCTTCTGTGCATGCAGAGAGCATCCATGATGACCTCCAGGTAGGTGGGCAGAGCCTCCCGCCGTCACCACTAACGGTTCACCTGAACTGGGGCAAATTGGTAGAAACACATCACTGACCTGCACCTTTGGGTTTTCCTGCCTGAGTGTAAAACCTTGCTTTTCTCCACATTACATTTCATTTTGTTGAATAGGGCTAAACATGTAAACAGCACAGTAGGTTATTTTAAAATGTTCTCTCTTATTTATCTTTAACAATGTCTATCAGTATATCAAATCACTCAATTTATACTCCAACCAGCGTTCTTAATACACATTTTTTTTCACACTGCACTACTGTTTTACTTCATCTCACTTAATAGCTAATACCATCTATTTGAGCACATTTTAAATGCAAACATGCTGGTTGATAGTTTACCCTTTTACACTTTTAAATGCAAGCCTTGGCTGATATTTGAATGTATGTTTTAATTATTTCCACAAGGTAATTCTTATTTACTGAGTTGTGTCATTATTCTCCATGTTAAAAAATCCTTTAATATGAGGATAATGTTCAGCCATATATACCAGACTTGATAATACTGGAGAAGTGAGAAAGTTCAATCTTATAGGTTTGCCATTGTGTTGGTCTGTCTATCATCTATCTCTCCTTCCTTACTTCCAAATCACATAAGCATAATATCATAATACCTTACTGATCATCCAGATGGTCCGGACCATCCCCACCCTACTGGCCTTCTGAAAAGCGGTGAAGACCTGGCTTTTCCGGCAGGCCTGGGGCCGTTGATCTCGCTCTTGCGATCCGGCGAGATCCGGCCATGAATGGTGTGAATGGGTTTTAATTGTTTTTAATGTTTTTAATTTTTAAATGTTTTTTATAATGATTTTAAATGCATTGTGAGCCGCCCTGAGTCTTCGGAGAGGGGCGTCATACAAATTTAATTAATAAATAATAAATTAATAAATAAATTACTTTGTCCCCTTCATATCAATCAGTTCAAGTGATTCCTTCATTGCCTTCCAATTAAAAATATGAATATATCACACCCAGAATAGTAAATCTGATCAGTGTGACTATATTTCTTCTTTATGGTTTCCCCCAAAATTGTGCTTTTGAATGGAGCTTTCACTAAAATAAATATGGGACATATATTTTTCCCAATGTAATATGGTAACAATAATAACAAAAACAGAACCTTTAAAAATTTTGGTTATTTTTAAACCATCCAAGTATACTTTCCTTTTGTATGCTCAGTTTGTGATGAAGATAAACATCAGCATCCCCCCCAAAAAAAATACACTGTTTTCTCCCAAATACAGTTTCTATGTTTCCCAAAGTTAAGATTATGCCAGCCTTCAAGAACAATATGCCTATGAAAATGAAATGAAATTTGAGTAGAGACTGTAACAATGGAAATGTCTTTTCAACTTGCATGTTCCCGACTTCTCCTCCCCAAATCCTTCAGTAGACTTTGTTCTTACAAAGTTGTGTCCGACCCATCATGACCCCATGGACAACGTTCCTCCAGGTTTTCCTGTCCTCTATCATCCCCCGGAGTCCATTTAAGCTCACGCCTACTGCTTCAGTGACTCCATCCATCCACCTCATTTTCTGTCGTCCCTTTTTTCTTTTGCCCTCAATCTTTCCCAGCATTAGGCTCTTCTCCAGTGAGTCCTATAGCAATAGCGCTTAGATTTATACACCATTTCACAATGCTTTATATCCCTCTCTAAGCGGTTTACAGAGTCAGCATATTGCCCCCAGCATTCTAACCACTGTGCCACCTTGCCTGATGTATCTTTCTTACCAAACGAGCTGCTTTACTGCAGTGTTCAAATCCAAATAATTGTTTAATTAAATTTTCTGCTAGAATTTCTATAGAATAAAACAGAATTTTTTAATAAATAATCATCCCTGTTGTGAGCAAGATAGTGAATCCTATCATCTCCCAGCCCTCAAACCCATGAAAAAAATTCTGTCCCTCACTCTTCTTATAGGAACCAGCACTCCAGAACATAGATGGATGATTTTCCATCCTCTCTTTATTCAGAGAGTTCACGAGCAATCAGTCTACTCATCAGTTCTTTGGACTTTGCTGCAGTCATCAAATTTATTTACACAGAGCTGTCTTCAAATTGTCATACATCTCCCAGAAGTCCGTTTCCTGTTTAGAAGAAATGTCTAAATGAGATGCTTTTTTTTTTATGACAGAACAAGCTAAAATAAAATATGGGTATCAATGCTAAAAGACTAGAGAAAACCATCTAAAATATTTCCCTGTGAATTGCTAAATTGCAACACTATTAAATAACTATTAAAGGTATAAATAAAGAAATTGAGCTTCAGCCAAAATACCTTTATTCCAATTCTCAATTACCCTTTCTACAAAAAAATAAAAAAAATAAAAATAAATTAAGCCTTGCAGCAAAAATGTCACAAATATTGATGTGGGCATTAGTCCTGGTGATATGGAACAGATCAGTACAGAAAATAATTAGGTGATTCTCTTTCCCAGTTGATACTTTCCTTCCTTCATGTTTGTAATAGCACTGGGTGGGCAAGAAAAGTGGGTCTACAGAGCTATAATTTCTATTCCATTTTGATATTAAGTACTGAGCTCTTGGTAACAGAGAGTTGATGCTTTATTTCTTTCTGCATATATTACACTCCTTGGCAAAGGAGAAATTGCAATCTAGGAAGAAGATTCTCACTGTGTGAAGTATTTCCACTGTTTATGTCAGTCGTGTATCTGAGAACCTGGGGGTGGGGAGGAAATGTACCCCTTGTGCTGAGATAGCTCTCAGTGATTTTCAAATTTCAAAGTTGTCAGAAGTGGGCAATTTGCAGAAAAAGAAAGCAACTGAGGAATTCTATAAATAAGGAAGGAAATGTTGCAGAGAAAGAAGGGAGCAGCATCTCTAAATATATCTTTATAGCTGGTTTCCTTTTTGTTTTTAAGTAGAGCACCAGGTATTTTTTCCTTATGAATGGAATTTGTTTTAATTGGTCTGCCGCAGGGGTGGTATTCACTTACCTTCGCTACTGGTTTGCAAATGTGAGCCTCCGCACATGTGCAGAGCGTCAAAAACGGGATGTGATGAGGTCTGGGCGGGTGGGCAGAGCCTCCCGCAGCCTCCGCTACCAGTTCACCTGAACCGGATAGAACTGGCTGAATACCACCACTGGTCTGCCCTGTGTTCACACAATTCAGACAAAAGTACAAAACTGTCACAGGTTCTTCTTTTTTAACCATACCCAACTGGATTGACTAAGACTGATTCCTGGATTTGGGTATTTTAAAAAAAAAAAAAAATCATCAATAAATAAAACCTTTTTTGATGCCAGATCATTTAAACTCCAATATTCATTTTTAGCTCATTGTTAAGGATTTTTTTTTTTAAAAAAAAACATTTTTAGCAAGCAATATGAACATTTAGGTTCTTTTTCTCTGGAGTATCTACAGTTTTGTAATTGATTGATTGGTTGTATAGCTGATGGTGAGGTTGACTCCTCCTAGTGGTTCTGGGTACTGTCAACCCACCAGGATGGTCTGAGCTAAACACAGACCAAATTGACAGGCCCAGGCTAAAAGCTGGTCAATCAGGGTTTTCTTTGTTGCAACTAATGAATCTACAGCCATATACCTTCAAATTGCATACATGACCTTGATGCTGCATTTGATCATATAAAATGGTCTTTGTCAACCCCAAAAGTGATCCCTCTACCTGCAGGAATAATGAGAGGAGGAGGAGGAGGAGGAGGAGGAGGAGGAGGAGGAGGAGGAGGAAGGGGAAGGGGAAGGAGGAGAAGGAGAAAGAGAAAGAGAAGGAGAAGAAGAAGAAGAAGAAGAAGAAGAAGAAGAAGAAGAAGAAGAAGAAGAAGAAGAAGAAGAAGAAGAAGAAGAAGAAGAAGAAGAAGAGGGGGGAAGAGGGGGGAAGAAGAGGAAGAAGAAGAAGAAAAAGAGGGGGGAAGGGGGGAAGAAGAAGAAGAAGAAGAAGAAGAAGAAGAAGAAGAAGAAGAAGAAGAAGAAGAAGAAGAAGAAGAAGAAGAAGAAGAAGAAGAAGAAGAGGAGGAGGAGGAGGAGGAGGAGGAGGAGGAGGAGGAGGAGGAGGAGGAGGAGGAGGAGGAGGAGGAGGAGGAGGAGGAGGAGGAGGAGGAATTGATGATGATGATGATTGGTTGTACAGTCAGCCAAATGTATTTAGACTAAATTTGGCATTTTTATGATTCTTTCCCAAGGCCCTGGAATTTGCAGATGTTGTTTGATGGTATTAAAGGTATTTTCATAGGATGCAAACTGTTCCATGTAAAGCTGCTTTATTATTATATGTGGGCAATCTAAAGTTAGATTCATGGTCTCAGAATGGTGGAAACTTAACAATTTAAGTCAAAAGATTTTGTCCTTAAGGACAAAAGAATTATTAAGGTGGCATCAAAGAATATAGGCAGTTACAAACAGGGTGGGTTTTTTAAAAATAAAATTAGGTTGTTCAGGTCTGATAAATTAAATATTTCTGGCTATTGAGGTAAGTCCTGTAGTATTGGTTTGATGATGCAAATCACAATTGGTATAGCATCAGATTTCATTTTCCATAAGAATTCAACTTTGCTTAGCAAGCCCCAGTGTTTTGTAATTTTTTTATTGCTTTTCCTCAATTCTAGCATCACCTCGATGCTTGTTTGTTATGTGTTTAATTTTTCCTTTCATACAATTAGTTGGCAAACTTGTTCTTGAGCCACTAAACTAAACCATTCAGTTTCCTTCTTTATCATACCTGATTTTAATCAACTCTATGTGGGCTTTTTGAGTAGCATTTCCTTCTATATCCTTCAAGTATTGACAATACATTCACTTGTTCTTCCAATTAATAAATCAATTTTCAATTGTTTCTTTTCTATATTCAGCCTTCATCTTTATTGTTTTCAAGAGCTTTCCTTGACTGACTTCCTTCAACAAAGTTTTTGACTTTTCTTAATGTAATCATTCAGGCCATGCTTTTCTTTCTCCAGTTTCTTTCATCTGTAGGAGAACCCTGTCCCTTCAGCTTTTGGCAAATCATTTTTTTGGTGCAAAGCATGGTACATTGTCTTTTTTTTTTTTTTTTGGTCTTCCAGTCCAAGTTATTAAGTTTCATTTGGCTCCAGTCCATTATTCTGGCTGTATATCGTATAACAGGGAGCGCCTAGATATTAGTTGCTTTAATGATGTCTCTATCATTTAGCCTTGATTTTAAAATTTTCTGAACTCATTTGATATATTTGATAGAAGTATTTTCTTTGACTTGATTCTGTAATGTATCAGAAGCTTCCAAAATTTCTTTGTAGTCTTTTTTCTGGTGTTACCACCTTTAACAAATCTTCATTGTTAGGCTGCATTCCATCATCTTCAACAATTTTGCCTGCCTTTATAGCAATGGTTTCATATTTATCAATGCCAAATCACATTCTAATATCTTTATTGAATTATTTAGTGTTTTTTTAAAAATAAGGAATCAGCTTTTGTTTTTCCAAATTATTTGGAAAAACCTCTCACATAGAGTAAATTGCAAACTTTTTACTCTTTTATTTGGCCAATTCATGTCCACAGTTTGCCTTGTTGAAAATTAATGCCAGTGGAGCCATTGATAATACAAAGGGTAAAGGTATGATGTATCTGGAAAAGACAAGAATGGTGAAAATCCTGTTTAATGTAGGCTCTCTGTTTCAAAAAGTAATTATAGCATCCTTGACAGATACTCTGTTTAAAAGCCCCTAGCAGCAGTAAACCTACCATCTCCTAAAGCATTCTGTTCCACCATCTAGTAGTTTCTCCTAACCCTTAATCAAAATATTCCTTCTATTTTCATCCATTGCTCCAAATCTTGCCCTCTAGAGCTACAAAAATAAAAAAAATAAAAAAAAAATCCTCAACTCTTTGTCACCTGCATGACAACTCTTCAGGTATTTGAAGAACTCCTCTTAATCTGCTCTTCTTCAGGCTAAGAATATCTATCTCTTTCAGATATTTGTCACTGAGTTAGAAGTTTCATCATTCAGGTTGCTTTTCTGTGCATGAAACATGCTCTAATGTTTCAGTATTCTTCTTAATATAGTACAAAATAATATTACGGAATATAGCATCCAAATGCAGAAAAGCTATTTATATGCATCAACGTCTGGGAATGATAAAGAATAAAGGAACTGTATTTGCTTCTAATCATGACTAGGTTGATATCTGAATGCTACAAGGAAAAGTATCCAAATTGGATAAGCAAAATCCTTCCATTCCCACCATCCAGTCAGAACTGAAGGAGCTTCTTGGATGCGAAGTGAAACGTCTTCAAAGAAAATAAGAAAGTCCAGTTCCCTCTTGAAAAAGGACCTTTTTTGGGACAATCCAAATTATAGCATTTCAGAAATGAATAGTCATCCAATCTCTTGATAAATATATTTCAGAAAATGGAATTTATCCATTTTATTAACAATAGCACTTAAACTTATATACTGCTTCATAGTCTTTACAGCCCTCTCTAAATGTTTTTTACAGAGTGAGAATATTGCTCCCAACAGTCTGGGTCCTCATTTTACTGGACTGGGAAGGATGGAAGCCTGAGTCAACCTTCTGAGTTGGTCAGAATCGAACTCCTGGCAGCGTGCAGTGAGTTAGCCTGCAGTACTGCATTCTAACCACTGCACCACTATGACTCTTCAGCACTGATTCTGCTGCCAACCACTTTTATCTTGACAAGCCTTTTCTTAATTTTAATCAAGCTTTTTCTTAATTAATGTTCCTGTAATTTAAATGTTATTCCAGTGACAAAAGGCAGATTGTAATCTTCCATGCAACATCTTTTCACAAATAAGAGTGCTATTATATTCTCAAGGTTAAATATACCAGTTCCCTCAAACTCTTCATTTTATATCTTCTCATTCTGGTTATCCTTCTTTACAATTGCTGTAAACTTTCTTAATCCATCTTGAAAGGTGATGTGTCGGACCTAGGATTTGAAACAGAGTTTGAACAATGAGGAATAGAACTCTTATTTTCCATGATTTGGTATCTATACTTCTGCTAATGTAGGATAAAATTACTTTTGTATTTTGGCAGTCACATCATACTGCCATAAAAATTATCTTTTAAAATATCAGTTGAGACAGATAACTTAGTATGCAAGGCTGATATCTAGAAGAATATTAACAGTGGGATTACATTCTGGAACATATAGCAGCCTCCATTTGATCCACTGAATACTATTTTGGAATTCTCCAAAAGGTGTCAGGGTTCCAAGTAATACATCCATAGCAAACAAAACTCCAAGGCAGGTAGAGTCATCAAAGAATATTTTTATTGGATTTATCATATTGGCACAACCTGGTGAAAACCGACTCTGAAATTTCCCGCAGTTTTCACCTAATTAAAAGTAAAAGTTTTCCCCCTTTCCCAAACAATCAATCACATGATCCAATCAAGGTGCCATCCAGTTGTCTGGTAACTTGACTCCTCCTCCTCACCATCTGTGGGAATGTCCTTGGTTCCCAGGAGAAAGTATTTTGTTTGGCTACAAAACACCAACTATTTCTATTCCCTCCTCCCTATCCCTCAGTTCCAGTGTGGCAACACTGAAGCTTCAAGATGGCTTCGGTCAGGCCAGCTTCAGGGTTGACAGCAGGATTTTAAAAATTTTAATAGTATATTGCTGGAAGAGATTGACAGAAAGTCGGGTTACAGGAAATAGGTACTGTATGTCTAGTCCAATGAAAAGAAGGACTATGGGAGACATGATAGCTGTGTTCCAATATCTAAAGGACTGCCAAATTTGCCACAAAGAAGAATGGTTCAACATTTTCTTCCAAGCTCCTGAAGGCAGGACAAGAATCAATGGATGGAAATTAATCAAGTACAGAAGCAACTTAGAACTATGGAGACATTTTCTAATGGTGAGAGCAATTAACCAATAGCCTTCAGAAGTTGTGGGTGATCTATCACTCAAGGCTTTCAAAAAAAGACTGGACAACAATTTATCTGAAATGGAATAGTGTGTCCTGCTTAAGCAAGGGGTTAAACTAGAAGACCTCCAATGTCCCTTCTAACTTTATTATTCTATGTACTATGTTCTAGATCTACACCAGTCCTTGGTAAATTATTTTTAAAAATCAGCCCAACTTACATCACAGTTAACTGCTGTTTCATTTAGGATATACTCTGATATTTTAGTTGAGTGCTGGCTGACAAAGGAAACAATGAAAAATATGAATAACAATAATAGGTAATCTTTATTATAGTCACATTATTTTTAATTTTTAATCCCAAAACGGTGATGATTTATGGAAGAGAAGGAGGGCAATCCATAAACTCCACACAGTGCTTATTTTATTTGCCTTTTTGTCTTTGTTTTCTGAACTGTTTGTTTTATTTTACTGTACCTTTGATTTATTCTATCTCACTTTATTTCCATACTTTACTGTATTTATCCTACTACTACTACTGTTACTCTACCTGCTGCAATGGGCAAGGAATAAAGACATAAAACCTTGAAATCAGCCAAGGGAACAAAACAGTTTAAAATTAATGAGCTGCTCATTACAAAGGCTGCTACTGAAACTTAATCTCCAGGAATCCAGCAAATTCAGTGAACAGATTTGAGATGCTTTCCCAGCAATCTGATGAAGCATCAGGCTTTTTTCCTTGAAATGAAGATGACAGACTCCTATGGAGTGATAATTTTCAGGAAAACATTGTGGCCAGTACATGTGGTGCCCTCCATGAAGATAGTATTTCTACTTATGATCCTAATGAGCTTTTTAGCTGATAAACTAAATAAGGCTAGAGCTGTAAAAATCTTCCTCGGATTTTCTGGTTAAATATTATCTTGTTCACTTTCAGCTATTAACAGCTATTTTTGTTGAAACTGACAATCTAAGGAAAATATTTCAGGCTCACAAATGCCCTCCATGAGAAAGACCAATAATTTATACTTTCATTCTTTTTTTTTTTTGAAAATTTTTTTTTCTCATAAACATATCTTAAATGTACAATTTCTTATCTAACATACATATTTTCTTTTAACTTTCATACTAATACAATCTTCAACCTAAACAATTTAAGTATATTCGGGGTTGCTTACCTACCATTTAACTCTTGTTTTACAACAATCCTTCTTCTCCTTCTCCTCTCTTTACTTTCCCTCCCTTCTTCCATCTACTCTTCTACTTTCTTCTTTCCTCTTCTCTTTCTCCTTCTCTACTTCCCTTTCCTTTCCCCCACACCTCCCTTCTTCCTCCCTTCTAACCTTCTCTCCTACTCTTATTTCTTCTCTCTTTCTTCCTCTCCTTTTCCCTTTCTTCTTTGCCTCTCTCTCCTTCCTCTCTTCTTGCCTCTATCCCTCTCCATTCTCTCTCCATTGTTGTATTCATTTTCAATTTAGTATTTTCACAAATACTTGCATCCTTAATGAGGACACTGGTGGAATTGTGGGAATTTCGTGCTACAATGTAAGGCTTGCTGATGAAATCCTTCAATACAAAACTTCAAACCAAGAAGCTAAAATAATTAGCAACTTGTGTATTTGTTATCTGTTTATTATGACAAGGACTTGCTTTTCATTTTATTTATAATGAAATGTGTTTACAGGATTAAAGGCTGAAAGATATATTTAGAAGTTATTAACAAATGTATAGAAAAATGTACAGTTTTGCTCCTTCTCATGATTCATTGATTAATTAATTAGTAAATTATTTATTTATTTATTTATTTATTTATTTATTTATTTATTTATTTATTTATTTATTTATTTCCATGTTCTACTAGGAGTATCAGCATTCTATCAATCAAGTTGTTTAAATCATTTGAGATGAAGGAGGAGGAGGAGGAGAAAGAGGAGAAGTAAAACTGCAGAATGTCATTCTATTCCATTTGGTCCAAGTGCATTACAGGTGCTCAAAATGTGAATACTATTAGTATTGCAGTTGTCCAATTAGAATTTGGACAATTCTAAATGTATGGTATTTTAAATTGACATTTAAAGATCACTTCTAAGATTATTGGTTATTTGTATGGGATTTTGAATAACGAGATGGAATAGTAAAATGGTTAAAACTTTTCAAGAATATTAAGTATTTCTTATGATTGTTAGATGAATTAATTCAACATTTTTTCCATATTTAGGGATATCTCGGAATGTTCAGAAACTGTTGGCTGTCATCTTCATTATGCTGAAAGTTACAATGAGGCCAAGTACATGTATACACATTAGAACCTGTACCTTTTAATCCAACATTTTAACAGTTGCTTTGGGAAGAAGAATGGCGCTTACAATGTTTGAATATGTGGACCTCCTGGTGCTGAACTGACAAACTGTTAAAGATAATAGCAATAGCACTTAGACATAGATGCTGCCCAATAGGGCTTTACAACACTTTCTGGGTAGTTATATTGCCCCAAACAATCTGGATCATCATTTTAACAACCTTGGAATGATATAAGGCTGAATCAACCTTGAACCCCCATCGGGATCGAACTCTTGGCTGTAGGCAGAGTTCACCTGCTATGCTGCATTCTAACTACTGAGTCACTAGGGATCTTTGCAGGTCACAGGTCCTCTGATACGAAGTCACCAATTCCAGTCCATTTCATTTTGCTGAATCTCAGGATATCCATGTTGTATCTTGACATTTCTACTTTGCTTTTCTTCATGATTTAATACACCCGTGATATACATATCTTTGCACATCAAATTTCCTTTTGCCCTTGATCACATCACTAGCTGAATATTTTTGCAGCTGTAATCCAGCCATATAAATAAGTATTACTGCTATTGGTATTTACCCTCTTCCTTGCCCAGGAAGTTGTTTTTCCCTTGTAAAGCTCATTTTCCACTATGATGTTGACCTTGCCTTGGTTATGAAAGACAATTTGTGTCAGGCTCCAAAACTGAAGAAAGACACATTGGGATTCTTCTAAGCAGTTTTCTTTATCTCAGCCACAGACAGAAATCTTACCAAATTAAAACAGACTATTTACATTACTAAACACATATTCTGAGAACTCCTAGGGTGTGTTGACTCCCTTTCTCTCACACAAATTTCCCTGTAATTGCACCTCTGGAATGCACTCCCTCCCTCCTGGTAATCCAGACTACATTCCACCACAATGTGATATTCTTTTCAACATGTTGAAATAGATTACCATTTCCTTAGATTATATATAGATTGCTCCTGAATCAGTGACTCTATTTTGATTATTTATCTCATAATGTCATTCAGAAAAGGATGTGATTTGCCTATTGATCACAACACACACTTTCACATGATCCTCTCCTGTTTTTACACTGATGTAAATAGGGAATAAAACTGACCTCTGAGAAAAGTCATTACTCATCTATCATAGAAGAGGCTGATAAAATATATTGTTTCATGTACAGTGACAAGACAACCAATATATAGAGGAAAGAGTTGAGATGATTGCTCAAATTCTGTCAGTTGAAAAAGTTCCTTCTTTGTATCCAATGTGTCATGATCACCATAATATTACATCATTCTAGCAGATAAATCAATAGGAGTGCCTAAGGTGGTGCAGTGGTTGGAATGCAGTACTACAGGCTACTTCTGCTGACTGCCGACTGACTGCAATTTGGCAGATCGAATCTCACAAGGCTCAAGGTTGACTCAGCCTTCCATCTTTCCAAGGTGGGTAAAATGAGGACCCAGATTGTTGGGGACAATATGCTGACTCTGTAAACTGGTTAGAGAGGGCTGTAAAAGCACTGTGAAGCAGTATATAAGTCTAAGTGCTGTTGCTAAGTCATTCTTTTTTGTCTTTTCTTATCCAGGTGCATTCAGAACTATTCTGCCTATATTCTACCAGCACTAGTTTCAACTGGTGATTTCAAAGAAGATGGTCCATCATAGCATTTGAGAAATCTTCCTGAAGCTTGTAAACACAACTGGAAAAATAGTGATTGAACATGGCTGGAAAAATAGAATCCTGGTTCCCACCAACATTAGTTTCAATTTAAACCTTCACGAAGACCGGAATCATCTTGAAAATCGATTTTCCAAAGAGCTGCCCAACACTACCTAATTTTAGCTCAAGGATGATGAGGAAATAAGTTACTGGGCCTAGATAAATCCTGAACATCAAAATTAACTTTTTAACTAAAACTCATCCATCCAGTTATCAATAAGTACAAGACACTGCTGTCTTAGGAGTATGGTCCCGAGCTCAATCAAACAATATGAATAATATTATTTTTGAAAGACAAAGGCCAGAAAACAAAAACTTTGGAGATACAAGTCTTTCTGTGGAATTTTGAAATAACCTTTGTGGGATAACATTTTAAAATATAGATATCAGCATTTGCTTCTTTTCCCTTGGCATTGAAAAAGCAGCTTCTTGTGAGATATTTCTAGAAAGACAGAGACTATATCTAAAAATATCAGATATAAATGGATGCTGTTTCCATAGCAGCAAAGCCTCTAGGTGTTCCTTCAAATATCCATACCTGTTGTGACTGGAAAAGGTAGGGATAGGATTACTGTTGCACTAATGCATTTAGACAGCAATCTATATATACTTACCTGAAAGCAAGCATGACTGAAATCAAGGGAATTTAATTTAGGTTTGTACCTTTTCTTAACAATAGTAAATTGAATATATATGAGATGAAGTGTTTTAACTTTACCTTGATAAGAGGGTACCATAATAGAGGCTTCTACTATATTAAATAAAAAAAAAGCTTATTTTACAGTATATCATTTAAAAGACTAATTTAGAGAACTGGAAAAATAAAACAAGAAACATGAAAAAAATGAACTTTCTCACATTGATCAACTACCACACAGATATTCTACTATAGATATCAGGGTAGAAAAGGCTGGTTGAAAGGCTGAAGGTATAAAGTGGAAGTTGAATCATATTTTTTACTTTTGTTTTTTCTGTCATGGTGGGCTCTGATTTGTAGTAAGAGGGGGAGACTGACACTGAGCAGCCAGAACCATCTCCAAAATGACCAAAACACAATGAGCAACCAGCTAATGCACTATCACTGATCCTCTGAGTAGCAGGCCAGTAATCAACAGCCACAGTGGCTGTTGCTCTCTGAAAATGAGGGTGTGCAATTATTGCCTCCTCCCAAGCCTGGGAAGTTGCAAAGAGAGTAGAGCAGAAGTCTTCAGACTTCAACTGTGGACTTCAATTCTGGGAGTTGAAGTCCACAAGTCTTAAAGCTGCCAAGTTTGAAGACCTCTGGAGTGGAGCATAACTGCTCACACAGGAGTCCCACCACACTAAATAAGCTACACCAGGGCTACTTTTAGCTATCCATTGATGACAACCATCAGTTAACTCCCACTCCATGTGCCTTGACTCAAGCACCCTAACAACTCTAACTTTCAACCTGGACCAACTGATGATTTTGCTACAAGCTCTGACCTTTGGACTCTGCCTAAACTATTCTCCTTTGTGTTGCTTTGATATGAAACTCTTGTAAGCCAAACTTGCTCACCTTTGGGAAGAACTTGTCTCTGTATTGCAAACTCATTTAGAAAAGAAAAAAAAAACTTGTCACAAATTTGTGCTTATGCTTGATTTGGTCAGAATATTTTCTGGCAAATTTTCTTCTTGAATGTTACATAGAAGAAGGTTTCGTGTATGTAACATTGGTAAAATCTTTTGGCTGTTCACTGCCCTGAGTCTTTCAGGAGTAGGGCGGTATATAAATCCAATTATAAAATAAAAATAAATAAATAAAAACTTTGCATTTATTTTATTTATACACTCTCACTGTTTCCTATACTATCACTTTTGCTTTTTTTCTGACCTTTTCCTCTGTCATTCTCTCTCCTTTACGTAGTTCTCATTGAGCCATTCTAGTGATTTTTTTTTTTTAAAAAAGATGTTTTGAATGCTTATTATAAATCTCAAGATTCCCAAGGTCTGTAATACAGAAAGCTCATTGATTATACAAAGCTTCTCTTCCAGAGATACCATTTTGCACATATACATTATTTTTTCACACCCTTAATCATGTAGAATACACACTAATGATAAGAGTTTGTCCCCTTCTCAAAAAGCATCACCAGACTCAACTATACTGGATAATTCATTTTTAGGGAAGATTGATGAGAAGGTGGTCATTCAATAGCTTCAGAGGCTTCTAGATAAGTGTTTCTCAACCATGACAACTTGAATTGCTAATTGCTTCCAGGCTCAACTTAAGGTGCTGATAGTATAAAGTATATATATAAAACCCTACATGATATGGGACTTTGGAAAGAAACCTCTTTGACTATGTCTCCACATCCACATTCCACAAGGTCCACAGAAAACTAATAAAGAATATCATTTGATGGGATGTAAGATGAGAGTTTTTTCTATTTTGGTGTTTGCCCAATCCATTCCCCTAAGAGCCTGGATTGGCCATGACCATATTTGCCTTTCAAAACTCTGTGAAGTGATTGTTTTATTTTCGTGTTTAGGGATCTAATTGTGGTATGCTAGTTGTCTGTATTAATTATATTGCCTGATGCCATAATCTCCTGCTGATTATGTTTTATGGTTTTAATTTGGTTCTATCTTTCTCATTGTTTCATATTCTCTTTATTTTGTTGTTGGTTTTAATTATGTAAGCTGCCAAATGTCACACATATGAAATGGTGACTATCAGGTGTGAAATCCAGCAGGTTCTGACAGGTTCTGGAGAACCGGTAGCAGAAATTTTAGTTCAGAGAACTGGCAAATACCACCTCTGTCTGGCCCCAGAGTGGGATGGGAATGGGGATTTTGCAGTATCCTTCCCCTGGAGTGGGGTGGGAATGGAGATTTTGCAGTATCCTTCCCCTGCCACCCCCATGAAGCCATGCCCAGCAGGACACACCATGCCCACCAAGACACGCACACAGAACCGGTAGTAAAACAATTTGGATTTCACCACTGGTGACTATGTAAGTTGAATGAATAAACAAACTAGCAAATACATACCAATAACAATCACAACCATCTTGCCTAATATTGGGATTATATATGTCAGGATATATGTAACCTGGGGCTTGCCAGCATCTTTTTTCCTATATGTGGAAATGAACTTGTATAGCTATGTCACTTTGTATCTGTTGAGATGTGACAATTATAATTAAGGTGATTTGGGCTACTTTTCTTTATATCTAGGTTTTTGATCCAGCTCTTTTGCCAAAGTTGCAAAGCCCTTTTGCAACATTGTACTTTAGAAAAGGTATGATTTGCTTCTTAATTAAATACGGGGAGAAAAGAAGAATAACAATTCAAATAAAGGTAAGGGTAAATCACTGGCTTCAATGATAAGGTGAGACATGAATATAGGAACACACTTACAAAATATATCCATTATCTGGAAGAAGACTGATGCAGGAAAAAGTCCCTTATAATATAATATATTGCATTAACTCAGAAGGCTCAAACTGCTCAAAGAGCTGCTGATTCAGTTCTACAGAGGAATTATTGAGTCTGTCCTCTGCACCTCTATAATGTCTGGTTTGCTCTGCAACCTAACAAGTCAGACACAGACTTCAACGGATAGTTAGAATTGCAGAAAAAACAATTGCTACCAACCTGCCTTCCATTGAGGACCTATATACTGCACGAGTCAAAAAGAGGGCTGTGAAAATATCTACAGACCCCTCACATCCTGGACATAAATTGTTTCAACATCTACCCTCAAAATGACGCTACAGGGCTCTGCACACCAGAACAACAAGACACAAGGACAGCTTTTTCCCGAATGCAATCACTATGCTAAACAACTAATTCCCACAACACTGTCAAATTAACTACTAAGTCTGTATTACTATTCTACTTCTCAGCCTTACTAGTACCTATCTCTTCCCACTTATGGCTATATCCATGTTGCTTGTATCTTTACAAATTATATTGTTTTTATTGTTTCCTAGTATGATTTGTTTGCTTATTAGTATCCTATGACTATCACTAAGTGCTGTATTTTATGATTCTTGGCGAATATATTTTATTTTTTCTTTATGTACACTGAGAGCATAATAAAGAATTCTATCTATCTATCTATCTATCTATCTATCTATCTATCTATCTATCTATCTTCTATCTCTATCTATCATCTATCTATCTATCTATCTATCTATCTATCTATCTATCTATCTATCTATCATCTATCATCTATCTATCATCTATCTATCTATCTATCTATCTATCTATCTATCTATCTATCTATCTATCTATCTATATTCCATCTTTATCTATCTATCTATATTCCATCTTTATCTATCTATCTATCTATCTATCTATCTATCTATCTATCTATCTATCTGAGATTATTGAGTGAGAATACTCTGGGTCCAAAGAGTATGATTTGATGGTTCGTACTCCCTTTGAGATGAAGTAAGAAGTCTTTCTTCCTCAACTTAATCAGGGTCTCATAACTCCAGAACAGATGAAGGGACATGGCTCCAATCCCTAAAGGAGTCTTCTTTTCTGTACACTATATTTTCTACGAAAGGAAGTTATGCTCATACTAAAATAAGAATTCAATAAATTTCAGAAAGAAGTTATTAAAATTAAATGTGGGATACTGTTTATGTGTTCTGTTTTTCTTTTGAGATTTACATTCATCAATGGGACAGACTCCTTTGTTGAATATGTCATCTCATTATTTCTTCATATAAATCAGTTCCCACAGCTGCTTAATATCATTTTTCCCGTGCAAGTGATGGTTCTCAAATGAACGCTCATATATTCCAGCAAGTAGTTATAATAAATGGGGGAAATGATATGCGATAGGAAGATATCACTAAATACCGGCAGATGGAACTATATGAGTCAACAATCATTGGCAAGCACCACAATATTTCTTTCTGAGTTCATTTTGACTTACAGAGGAATGAAGTGCCTTGCTTAATATCGGAGATGGAGACATAGATTATTTATCTATTTTAAAAATAATGGGGCCATCCATTAAGTTACTTTCTCCAAGTCTTTTGGAATCTGAAAGTGCTATATCACCTAACTGAGCCTCAGCCAGTCAAGATTGCCATCCTATACTCATATATCTTGAAATAACTCCTTAAAGCAGCATCCCCAATCTTTTCAGCTTGGTAGACTGGCAGGAGGGGGGAGAAGATGGGATGGTTCTGGCTTCCATTTATGAAAGCAGTGGGTGCTCACCACTCATACAAATGGAGCTTTGCATGCGAGCACCAGAGCCCACCAATCACATAAGTAGAGTTGTGTATGCACACTCGCACGCCACTTGTGAGGTCCAGTTCCATTACCCAGAGGTTGTGGACTCCTGCCTTAAAGAATACAATGGAAATTATAACTGAGCAAATATATAGAGCATCACTGAAAATCTATCTTGTCTTATATTTCATCTTGCTGTGTTGGTTCATTACCAAATGAAGACAGTGAAAAGGACAAAATGAATATTAAGAATTATTAGAAGAGGGGCTAAAAATAAAACTAGAACTATCATAAAGCTGTTATATGACTATTTGCCACTATCATATTTAAGGTATAGTATGCAGATCTGTCATCCTGTCTGTAGAAATTTGTGAGTATTCTAACTGAGTGAGGTATTTTTTATATTCTTTTATATTCTAGATGATGGGGAGAAAAATTCAAAACTACATTTCCTTGAATCAGACCTATCTTGAAATTTCTTTCCTATTAAGATCTTCCCTATTAAGGTTTCATTACAGTATATTTATATTTACCTGACATAATACAATTCCAGACTTGCTTTCAGAACCTCCAGAATTAAAAACAGCCTATCAATCTTATAGTTTCTTGTAGTTTTAGCACTTTTAGATGAATGATTCAAGACTAAATGATGGTTGATGCAGGTATAGACAAGGATTCATCACATTAGATTGTTGAGATGTTTTCTTTAAATGATTTTTATGTTATAATTTCAGCAGTAAAACTTGTCTTACAGACTCAGGGAAATATACTTTCCCCCCACTTTAATAGAGATTTTTCTTCATGTTCTCCATCAGATTTTTCTTCATGTTCTCCATCATTCAATTTAACAAAAGAATATTTGCTTTAGAAATGTTTGCTTTCAAAGGAGAAAAAAAAATCAATATGGGGTTCTTATATCAATTTAGTACAAGCTAGTGTTTCTCCTGCCTTTCTTGTATAATTATTTTTATTTCTTTATTCAATTTCTATGGCTGGCCATCTCAAACAAGTGACTCTACTAATTACCTCTCTACAGCATTCCACTGTTTTATTACATGTCAAAAGAAGGAATTGTGAAGGAATTCCTGTCCTTTTCCATTAATGGGGACTCCTGTGTCCACTAACACTGTCATGGAAATTCTCAGTCTTGGATGAGAAGCACAACATCTTCAAACGAAAACCAGAAAGTCCAGTTGCCTCTTGAAAAGCTCCTTTGGGATGTAATTCTGTCCTCGAGATACTGTTGCAGAACTTCTCTTTCCTTGATCCATTTAAGAAATTTACTGGTACCTACTTTCTCCACCCACACAGTTGAAGAGATAATTTTACAGAGGTGTTTCTATTTCTAGAAGTTAATGTGAAGCAGAAATGAAAATCTTGCCAAGAAAACTGCAGGGACCTATCCAGGAAGTCACTAGGAGTCAAGACTGGTTTGATCACACACACAGAGAAGATGAAAATACCACACAGAGATTACATAAATAATCTCTTCTTAAAATGTTGGGTAACGGCAGCTCAGCACTTTGAAGTTTCCCCACCTACCCAGGAAAAAAACAAGTAAACTTCTATGGCAAAAAGAGCAAATTTAACAGTTGGAGAAAGGAACACCAATTTGCCTTTCGGTAAATGGGCATTTTGTAGTTGATCACAGCCATTGCAGAAGTCATTTTGTGAAGAGATTAGTCACCCTTCAAGCAGCTTTTGTTATATGCGCCTATTTGCTGTCAGATTCCAAATGTCCCTCAAGCTCTATCTGGAGCAGAATCACTACACCTTAAGGGCAGTGAACTTAAGATCTCTCTTTTAGATGCTTTGTTTTTCAGATTCTGGCAGCCTCTGTGGCCAACTTTAATAATACTAATTTATGAAATGTATAGGCTGCCTAACTCCTAGGGACTGGCTGGTTTACAATTGTTATAAACATTTTAAAACAATGAACAGTATAAAAACACATTTTAATAGGGCTACTTTTAAGGCACTTTAGTTATTATTTATAGGCTGAGAAATTACCTGACAGTTAGAACAATTAATCACTGGACGTGGCTTGCCTTCAGAAGTTGTGGCTGCTCCATCACAGAAGTTTTTAAAGAAGAGATTAGGCAGCCATTTGTCTGTATAGGATCTCCTACTCAAGTAGGAAAGACTTTCAACGTCTCTTCCAACTTTGGACTAGAAGGTTTCCAACGTCTCTTCTAACTTTGTTATTCTGTTAAATATGCTTTATTGGTCTGAAACCAACAAGCAAGTAAGTAAATATAGAGGAAATGTTAACTTGTTCCAAAATCAATGACAGTTGTGTAATTGAATGGTGTTAAGTGTTATACACATGGTAAACCTGGCATCGGGTTTGTCATCTGTAGCTCAAGTCAAATCAAAATGAAAATTGAATTCCCTGTGTACCATGGTGACAAATTATATTTCTGTTTTATTAGGGGGGAAAGGAATAGAAGGCAGTCGACTTTCAAGTGCACATTGTAGAGATTGTCATCTTTGTTACTGTAAATTGCAGTGTCCCTTCTCTGGGCCAAATTAAAAGGACTGGAAAATTTTGATCAATTTTCTGTTTTCATTGTTATCTTTTGAAATAAAAGACACCCTGGGAAATGAAGAGAGGCTGTGATTTTGATCAAAACAATGGGACTAGAATGTGGTGGTGACACTTAACCTCTTTGTCCCAGAGGTGGGTTTCAGTAGGTTCTGACCAGTTCTGGAGAACCAGTAGCAGAAATATTGAGTAGTTCGGAGAACTGGTAGTAAAAATTCTGACTAGCCCTGCCCCCATCTATTCTCTGCCTCCAGCTGACTGGGAGGAAATGGGGATTTTGCAGTATCCTTCCCCTGGACTGGGGAGGAAATGGAGATTCTATAGTATCCTTCCAATGCCCACCCACCAAGCCACGCCCACAGAACCGGTAGTAAAAAAATTTGAAACCCATTACTTGGGTTTCAAGTAATGCCAGGGTATTTACGAGACCGCCTTCTACTACCGATAACCTCCCACCGGCCAATATGCTCTCACAGAGAGGGCCTCCTCAGGGTGCCGTCGGTCAAGCAATGTCGGCTGGCAGCCCCCAGGGGGAGAGCTTTCTCTGTGGGGGCACCCACCCTCTGGAATGAGCTTCCTCCTGGAATATGACTGATCCTGGATCTCCACACTTTCCATAAGGCCCTGAAGACGTTTTTATTTCAGCAAGCCGGCCTAGCCTAATTACGTTTTTTATGGGTTAGTTTTTAATTGTATAGCTTTGGGGTTTTAAATTGGGGGCCGATTGATTTAATTTATTTTAGCTATCTTAACTTTTACATTGTATGTATTTTAATTTTGGCTGTTCACCGCCCTGAGTCCCTAGGGGGAGAAGGGCGGTATATAAATTCAAATATAAATAAATAAATAAATAAATAAAAATTACTGCTTTATCCATTTTAAGATCACAATTTCTATGCCCACCCCCCTTTCTTTTTTTGAAAGAGCTCATTTTCCCAGCCTTTTAAAAATGTTTATATATTCCAGTGTTTTTCAGACCTTAGAGTTTTGTTGAATAGTGTGCCAAAATCTACCCTACATTTTTTTTTTCCAAATGCCTTGTTCCCCTACAAAAGAAGCTTCAGTTTTTCTACTTTATTCTAGGGTGGGTTATTAGAGAAGGACCAGACCATTGATCCTGGCAGAAACAGTCACCCTTGTTTGCTCTACTCTAAATTGATGAAGATGGGAGAGATCTTCAGTTAAAATGGAAAGATGCAACCACATTAGACAGATGAAGAAACATTTTTCCCCTTCCAGGCAGCTGAACAGAACTGTCATTGCACCATTAAATAAAGAGTCATGATTCTGTCAATCATTTTGATTAGAACCCAGCCTTAATGACTTTTAATTCTAATCTCTGAAGTTATAATTGCTTTTTCTTTTAAGCTTTTGATCAATGCAACAAAGAGCCATTATTTGGTATGCAATGAAGACCGTCAGTCCACAGTTGCTAGCCAAATAATAGAAATAGCTTTTCATATAATTGTAGAACATGCAATCAGAGGCACAGCTACCAAGCCTCCAGCTGTGCTTTTCTCTCTGTGTGAAGGTGACTTCTGTCTCTATCGTATATGCACATAGGAACACTGTTAATTGTAACAAAAGGTACCGGATGTTTAAATTTACGTTGGTGTATCCACAAAAGAAGCCATGAGCACTGGATTAATTGATGTTTATAAAGTCCTCCATAAGGATAGTCCCATGTAAAACACATCATAATTCATTTAGCCCTCAGACAAAAATAAAAGATTCTCCAAAACAAAGAAAAGGTTGGAGCAGAAATATGGAGAAGCTATTTAATTATTTATGCTCAATTTTGCATTAATGTGATTATGATTAGTAGTCATTTTTTTCCTTCCTTCCTATTTTTTTTCCTCATTAATATGGCTACAACTGCTCAGCTGACAATTAATATATATATATAGCTATATCAAGACACAAGAAGTCTCACAAGATCAGGGTATATCAATATGTCATTACAACAGCTTTTCCCAAACTGGTGCCTTCTGTGTGTTGCAGTTGCAACTCCCAGAAGTGTTGCAGTTGCAACTCAACAACTCAACAACTCAACAACAATTCCCTGTCAGTATAGCTAATGGAAAATTTGTCTTGCAATTCTAGGGATTAAAATCTCAGCAGATTTTGAGGGCAGCACATTAAGGATGCTTGGTCTAGCAGAACCTATTTTTGAAATATGTATTCCTATATATGTATCCATCATCCAAATACACTACAGTACTTAATGTGTATTTAATTGATATTATTTATGAAGTGATGAAATACATATGGTGAAGCCAGACGTGAAACCACTGTGGATAGCCAGCAGCCTATATGTCAAAACGCCAATTGCAAGAAACAGCAATCCATTTTTTAAACAGCTTCTGCAAGTAAATTCCCAACTGCCTTTTTTTCTTCCTTTCTGTGATGCTGATGTTAAGCTACCAGCAACAACAAATGTTCTGGTGATCAGTCTCTTCCCTGTGGTTTAGCTAAGCCTGTTACAGTGGTGAGTTCCTCCCAGTTCTGCCCGGTTCCACCGAGCTGGTAGCAGTGATGATATGATGTCACCGAACCAGTTCTGCCCCCCCGCCCCCGCCCCCCTACATTATTCTTACCTTTTATTTGGCCCCACCCTCAATCTATTGCTGCCTTCTGAGACCCAGCTAGAGGGAAAAAAACTGTTTAAACTCTTGCCGCGGGGCTTCAAAGGGCCGCCCTACAGCTGATCAGTGTTAAAAGAAAACAAATGAGTAGACTGATGCCTACAAAAATAAATGAGTAGACAGGTGCCTGCAAGAATAAATGGGTAGACCAGTGCCTCCAAAAACAAATGAGTAGACTGATGCCTACAAAAATAAATGAGTAGACGGGTGCCTGCAAGAATAAATGGGTAGACCAGTGCCTCCAAAAACAAATGAGTAGACCGGTGCCTCCAAAAACAAATGGGTAGACAAGTACAGCTCTGCAAGCAGTTAAAAGACTGGTAAACCTCTGCTAAATCCTAAAGAATTGTCACATGACCATCAAGCCCTGCCCACAAAATAAGCCACACCCACAGTTGGACTATTACAATGAATTCTAATAGTTGGTTCATATATTGCACAAAACTAAAAACAAATCACATCATGTATGTGCAGGGTCACTGATTTGGGTTGGGAATAATCAAACTCTGCAGAAAATGCATATCGACAGAAAAAGAGGAGTCAAATTTGAGACAGACAGGCTGACCGAGATTGTTTCTTAGTCAGTATATGCTTTACAGTTACTTTTGAAGAAGCCCACAATGTTTTCATTCGGAAGCATAAAGAACTTGCAGTTTTCTTACCATCTAATGTGGTTCTTGATGTGCCTAAATTGGTTCAAATCCAATTTATTTTAGTATTACAGAGTTGTATTTTTTTCTTTGCCCCCATATTGTAGATGTGGCCATGTGACATTTTTGCTTTCTACAATATAAAATTGCTCCTTTAATTTCAAATATGAGTGCTATATTACTTCCCCCAGCAGTTCTAGAACAGGAAATCTGTTAAAGTTTAAAGCAGTGGTCCCCAACATTTGCTGCTTGGCAACCCAGCTGGTGAAGGGCAGAGAGGGGAACTGGGCACACAAATGGTGGACCGGTGCACACGCACACATGCAAACCCAGCCCTTGCATGAGTGGCATATACATGCACAGCTCAACTTGCACAAGCAGTGGGCCAGAGTGCACATACGGGAGTGCTCACCAGGCCTGCTACTTGCACAAGTTGAATTGCATGAGAATGCACACATACTCTGACCAGCTACTCAGACGGCCCAATTCGAAATAGACCATGGTCTGGTAATGGCCCAGTGGTTGGGGTTTAAAGTATGTTGTTTAAGATCTGCATTGATTTTTAGAAAAGGAGAAAGTGTGGTTTGATGGGCAGATAAAGAAAAAAAAAGATAAAATTAAACATCAAGGAAGTATGTTCCATTGTTGTTTTTTTTACTAAGAACAAAGTGATTTCAAGTACAGAGGTTCTTTACCCAACAGGGAATCTCTTTATATTAAGAAGAACTGAAAAGTAAAATAAAACTAAAACAGCAGTCCCCAATCTTTCTGGCTTTGTGGACCTGGCAGCAGTAGCTGTGGGGGGAGGGGGGCATCATTTCACACACAGTTCTACATTTTTTTTACTACCGGTTCTGTGGGCGTGGCTTATTTTATGGGTGTGGCTTGAAGGTCATGTGACTAGGTGGGCGTGGCTAGCTGGTCAGAGTCATTTCTGGAAGGTCCTTGCACTTACGACCAGTCCTTGCACTTACGACCTGACTCATTTGTTTGCTATTAACACTGATCAGCTGTAGGATGGCCCTTTGAAGCCCCGCGGCAAGAGTTTAAACAGTTTTTTTCCCTCTAGTCATCAGCTGGGACTCAGGAGGCAGCAATAGATTGGGGTGAGACCAAATAAAAGGTAAGAATAACATGGGTGGGGGGGGTGGGGGGTGGGAGAGCGGGGGGGAAAACTGGTTTGGTGACGTCATATCGTCATCGCTATCGGCTCGGCTGAACCGGACCGAACCGGGAGGAATCCACCACTGACGCACATTCTATTTGCACAAATGCTGCTTCACATGTACATCCATCCTCTACTTGCACCAGGCTGTGGACTGGAAACTGGGGACCCCTGAACTAAAAGACAGGAAAAGGATAGAAGCTACTACATGTTTTGGTGACATTGGTACAACACATTGTATGTCAGAGGTGTCAAATTCATGTCATCATGGCGGCATCACATGACATATTGTGACTTTCCCCCCGCCCTTTGCTAAACCGGGTCTGGGCGTGGCCAGCACGTGACACATCCGGCCCACAGACCATGAGTTTGACACCCCTGTTATATGTAGTCTTTTATTTATGACCACAACTGAGGCCAACAATTCTGAGGCTAAGCAAGACAAGTTGTTAAGTGGATTTTGCCCCATTTTACAACCTTTCTTGCCCCAATTGTTAAGTGAATCATGGCAGTTATTAAGTTGGTGACATGGTTGTTAAATAAATCTGGCTTTCCCATTGACTTTGCTGGTTGAAAGGTCACATGCCCTGGGATACTGCAACTGTCATCAATACATGGCAGTCGCCAAACATCCAAATTTTGATCACATGACCACCGAGATGCTGCAAAGGTCATAAGTGTGGAAAAGGGCCATAAGCAGTGGTGAAATCTAAAATTTGTTACTACCGGTTCTGTGGGCATGGCTTGGTGGTGGGGTAATGTGACTGGGTGGGTGTGGCCAATTTTTAAAAAACTTTTAAAACCATCTTTTCTACAACATCTTTTTGGTGAAGAGGTTGTAAAAAAATGCTTTCAAAAGGCTCTGATGATCCCAGCTGAGTTGCCTGATCGTCAGAGGCTTTTCTTCTTTTAAATGCCTCTGCTGATCAGGCAACTCAGCTTGGATCGTCAGGCATTGTCTTGGATTGTCAGCTTGAATCATCAGCTTGGATTGTCAAACTCAGCTTGACGATCAGGCAACTCACCATAAATGCCTCTGATGACCCCGGTTGAGTTGCCTGATAGTCAGAGGCTTTTTTTCTTTTAAATGCCTCTGCCGATCAGGCAACTCAGCTTGGATCATCAGGCATTGTCTTGGATTGTCAGCTTGAATCATCAGCTTGGATCGTCAAACTCAGCTTGACTATCAGGCAACTCACCATAAATGCCTCTGATGACCCCGGTTGAGTTGCCTGATAGTCAGAGGCTTTTTTTCTTTTAAATGCGTCTGCTGATCAGGCAACTCAGTTTGGATCATCAGGCATTGTCTTGGATTGTCAGCTTGGATCATCAACTTCGATCATCAAACTCAGCTTGACAATCAGGCAACTCACCATAAATGCCTCTGACGATCCAAGCTGAGTTGCCTGATCATCAGAGGCTTTTTTTCTTTTAAATGCCTCTTACGATCCAAGCTGAGTTGCCTGATTTTAAAAAAGCCTCTGCCGATCAGGCAACTCAGCTTGGATCATAAGAGGCATTTAAAAGAAAAAAAAGCCTCTGATGATCATGAGGCTCAGCTGGGCATGGAGGTGGGCAGGGATTTTTGCTACCGGTTCTCTGAACGACCCGCCTCCATCGCTACCAGATTGGGTGATCCAATCCGAACCGGGAGCATTTCACCCCTGGCCATAAATCACTTTTTTCAGTGCCGTTGTAACGTTGAATCGTCACCAAATGAATGGTTGTAAATTGAGGACTACCTGTAGTTCTGTTCTTATGATATGTATAAGTATAAATATCACAAGCTTTCATATAGACATTCAGCACAAACTCTAGTCATTACTACTTTATTACATATCTCAGCTGTTTTCTTCTGCCAATGGCTAGTTAAATTGACACCCCAGTGTGAAAGAAAACACAGTCATTTACCTCAAATCTCCTTTCCGAGTCCCCCTGAAGGAGTTTTAATTGCCCTCTGGGACCATCAATAATGCATCTTCTTTAATGTTATTATGTGAGTCAGGATACAAAGCAGAGAATTGTAAGGACAAAAAACTCACGCTGGAGTGGGAGGAAAGATTTTAAGAGAGTTAATTTATCTGTAATGGAGAATCCATGTTGCAGGCGCACTCAATCTTTTCCTGATAATAGTTAAAGAGCTTCCTATGGCTTCTAGAAAATGTGAGTAACAAGACTGAAGAAATGTCACAAACCAATGCCACAACAACTTTCAATGTTCTCAGTGTGGAAATGAGCCAGTTATCACTGTCACTATAGAATGGCCATAACTGTGTAAGACAGTGCTATGTTTGGTAAGCAAAAACCTCTATGCATTGCCAAGCAGATCTGGGAGAAAATAAACTTTCTGAAATCTTGAAAAAGTATTGCCTATTTTGTCAATGGAGATTCTCAATCATCCAGGACACGGTTGTCCCAAAGGTGCCTTTTCAAGAGTCAACTGGACTTTCTGGTTTTTCTTTTGAAGATGTTTCACTTCTCATCCAAGAAGCTTCTTCAGTTCTTGCAGATGAAGAGCTGAAGAAACTTCTTGGAAGAGAAGTGAAACGTCTTCAAAAGAAAAAACAGAAAGTCCAGTTGACTCTTGAAAAAGCACCTTTGGGAGTGTTGCCTATTTTTTTAAAAAATACCATAAAGTAAAGAGAAAGAGAAAGAGAAACACAGTGGCTCAGTGGCTAAGACACTGAGCTTGTCAATCAGAAGGGTCAGCAGTTTGGCGGTTCAAATCCCTAGCGCCGCATAACAGAGCAAGCTCCCATTACTTGTCTTAGCTTCTGACAACCTAGCAGTTCGAAAGCATGTAAAAATGCAAGTAGAAAAATAGGAACCACCTTTGGTGGGAAAGTAACCATGTTCCATGCGCTTTCAGCATTTAATCATGCCGGCCACATGACCACAGAGACGTCTTCAGACAGTGCTGGCTCTTTGGCTTTGAAACGGAGATGAGCCCTAGAGTCGGGAACGACTAGCACATATGTGCGAGGGGAACCTAGAGTCAGGAACGACTAGCACATATGTGCGAGGGGAACCTTTACCTTTAAAGAGAAAGCAATACATGACAATTATATTGATAAACATGTAAAAGCAATTTAGTTTCTGAACAACAATCTTATCCACACTTGGACTATTTGTAGCTGTCAACAATACTGGATTATATAGATTTATACAACACTAGCCTCTAATGTGGCTTGATTTAGCTCAATTAGAAATACTACATCAGGAGCCCAAAAGCCAGATGAGCTCTAAATGATCTCTGAGAGATACAAAAATCTATTTTTTTGCATTCATCTAGTGGTCAATTGGATTTTTGCAGCTCGAATATGGTAGTTTGAGTTTAGCATAAATGCATTTTGATGCAGAAACTAAGATTTATGGCTTTATGTTATGCATGAAGCTCTTTTTTCACACAAACTGTGAGTGAAATTAACTATGGCTTAGTGTGAAGAGTGTGATGAGTGAACCTAGACTATGCAAGGCCTCATTCTATTAGAACTAGACCATAGCAATAAGCTGAATTTGAAACTTGAAATGAAGAGGATTATCAAAAGGCATAATATTATAAGATTTGATAAGAGTGTTAAATTGATGCTCATTTTGACTTGACTCAATTACAAAGCAAGTGATATTATGATAGTAATCATTTCCAGTCAAATCTTAACATTCCTTCCATAGTCTTTTATTTTTTTTCAGTGGGTTAAAGAGCTGTTGTATTTTGATTGCTATAGACCATCAGAAAGTGATCTTCATATTCCTGCTGACATATTTTTTTTTCATTTTTGATGAATAATCACAATAGCATTTATTACAAACTGTTTTGACTCATCCATCCTTAAGCAAATTCCAACTATTGCCTGCATTCTTCTTTGAGGAAAGAAGTTATATATTACAATAGTAATATGATGGCATGCTATTAGCAGTAAAAATACACATCTGATTTCAATGGCTGATGGAAACAGCCAGTTGATAAAGCCTTCATTATAAAAAAATACATTGAAGCCTATACTGTAGTAAAAATTACCTTTTTTTCTATAACCTATTCTTTTTAATCATCAAAACCATAAGTTGCAAAATAATTTTCTTTTTTCCATAAAAAGTTCACAAGCAATTTCCAATAATTAATGAATGTCAACAGAGAGAAATTATAAAATTCTTTATTTATGTCATGTCTTGTAAAAACAAAACAAGATCTTTTTCCCATGAGAAGGGAATTGTACTTTATAATTAATTCCAAAATTTTATTATAAAAGTTGATATATTCCAATGTTATCTGAACCCTCAATTCATTGGAACTTTCGAATATCAAAATCTTACTTAGCTTTTTTATGTATTTCAGATTCTTTAAATTCTTAAGCTTATAATTTTTAATAATTTTTTATTTCTATTTATTTCTATTTCTATAATTAATTTTCCTTTTGTTCAGAATTAACTCACCCAACATTTTCAAACTTGTCATTCCAAAGGTCTCCAGTAGCTTAGAACTAGTTAATGAGCAATTCCTGAAAGTGATTAGAAAGTGAGATTTACAAATTTATATCTCACTTTCTCTGCTGTGGTTGTGAGCAAGATGTTTAATCTCATCATCTTCAGGCACACACACACACCCAAAACTGTCCCAAAGGTGCTTTTTCAAGAGACAACTGGACTTTCTTGTTTTTCTTTGAAGATGTTTTGCATTTCATTCAAATAGCTTCTTCAACTCTTCAGAGAGCTGAAGAAGCTTCTTCAAACCATATAGGATGAGAAGCAAAATATCTTTAAAAAAAAAAAAAAAAAGCCCAGTTGCCTCTTGAAAAAGCATCTTTGGGACAACTATGACATGGATAACTGAGAACCTTCATAGACACCTTCAAAATTGCTGTTCAGTTGTCTCATCACAGGAAGTAGCCATGTAGAGCAGATGTATGTGATTTTCCACCGTCTCTGTTTGCAAAGAGGTTCCAAGGAAGTGATCTCTTCACCATTTCCTTGGTCTTTGCCACAATCATCAGCTCCACTTGTGTAAAACCATCTTCAGTTCCCCAAATCTTTCCTGGAAATCTACTCAGATTGATTTAATTTAATTTATTCAGTTTAGGCTCTACCTATAATGGCAGGGGTGAAATCCAGCAGGTTCTGACAGGTTCTGGAGAACCCGTAGCAGAAATTTTGAGCAGTTTGGAGAACCAGTAGTGGAAATTTTGAGCAGTTTGGAGAACCAGTAGCAGAAATTTTGAGTAGTTCAGAGAACCGGCAAATACCACCTCTGGCTGGCCCCAGAGTGGGGTGGGAATGGAGATTTTGCAGTATCCTTCCCTTGGAGTGGGGTGGGAATGGAGATTTGGAGATTTGGCTATGTCCACCAAGCCACGCCCACCAAGCCACACCAGACCCACCAAGCCACGCCCACAGAACCGGTAGTAAAAAAAAAATGGATTTCACCACTGTATAATGGCATATGTAGCTGACCTGAAATTTGTCTTTTTGGACTTGCAAGATGATGTTAATGAAACCTTAAAATAAAGTAGAATTAGCTTACCTTCCAGGCTTACCTGGAAGGACTGACAATGCCTGACAATAAGTGAATAACAGAATCTGAAGGTTCCTTGGAGGTCTTCTAGTCCAAGCCTCTGCTCAGGCAGATAATCCTATACCATTTCAGACAAATGATTGTCCAATCTTTTATTAAAAACCTCCAATGTTGGAGCATCCAGAACTTCTGGATGCAAGACGTTCCACTGATTAATTGTTTTAACTGTCAGGAAAATTCTCATTAGTTCTACGTTGCTTCTCTCCTTGATTATTTTCCATCCATTGCTTCTTGTACAGCATTCACATGCTTCATATTTATGAAGGATTTTTTTTTAACAGAAGAATTGAGGGCAGCTAACCACACACTATCCAGCATAGAGCCCAACATCCTAATTTGATGCTTGAGAAAACAGCAAAGAGGAAGCCATCCGGATTTCCAATGAAATCTTATTTCAGAGGTAGGTGTCACAAAGAAAAGGCAGGCTGTTAGGTTCTGATATATGACATTGTTTAATTGGAGTGATTTGGAGCATACCAACTTGAACTGAACTGGCCATGGAATTTTCAACATGATGTTATCAACATTTTGACTTAGTCTTGGTTTCACGCAAACTCCTTTGCTTCAATCACCAAATGCAAGATAAGATCTATAGAATGCAAAGAATGAATGGCAAAATTAGATGACCATTTCATCCCCACCAACACCAGCCAGGGGTGGGTTCTACTTGCCTTTACTACCGGTTCACAGCGGAACCACGCACATGCGCAGAAGCGTTTTGATGACATCGGGGTCAGTGGGCGGAGCCTCCCGCTGGTTTTACTACTGGTTCTATAGAACCGATGCGAACCGGGGGCAACTCACCACTGACACCAGCCCTGATATGATTTGAATTAGAGATACAAAATTCAAAAAGGACGTGCTTTAATTTCTATTTGTTATACAAGACCCAACAGCGAACTGATTTACTTGAAGCTGCTTTGAAATTCAAGGTTCACTAGAAGATTGGTACACAGATTATAACTAAGAGGTATCAAGTTTCCTGCAGACAGAAGGAAATGAAAGCAGTAGAAATGCCGATCCCTTTCAAGGTATTAATTCAGTTGAATCACTTCAAAAATATCATTGCAATACTTTTTTTGAAATATGCTTCCTGCACCTCTTTGAAGGCAAACATGAAGAAAAAAAATAACCCTATGAAATTGTAACCCTTCTGATCATTAGGCTTTGTAGAGCCAAGAAGGTTAGTAAGGACATGCATGGATTTTACAGGGTGGTCTCATTTGTTTCAGGGCTATGGCTTGGATCATCACTGCAATGTTCTATTGGCACAAGAGAACAAAATTAAGGCTCATTGTTGGCCATATTCAAGATGATGAGAAAGAGTGTGAATCTGAAAAAAAAATCTGAGCTTGCCTACTGGATAAGTATTCTGATTGGTAGAGTTTAATAAACTGATAAAATTCATTGGTTGGTTACTGATGTCATTGATAAAGAATCTACCGCATTACTCAACCCTTTCATATCCATGTTGTCTATGGAGCAAGTAGCAATAATATCACAAAAAAATTTCAAAAGTTATGGAACACTTTGAAGTCACTTGTTTTGATTCATGGGATTGAAGGAGGTTCCGACTCTTATTTTTTAAATTTGCTTTGATGGGAAAATTCGATCTGAGGTTTAGCAAATCAAAGCATTCCTTCAAAACATTGCATAGCGATAGCACCTATATTAAAATGTCAGCAAAATAAACTCAGCTTTATTAAATAAAAAAATAAATAAAAAACAAACTCAAATATGTAGGGTAGGGTATGTATGTGAAAGAGAGAGAGAGAAACACACACAGAAGGAAAGAGAAAGAGATGGGCTTAGCTCAACACAACAACAAAATAATATAATGTTTATAAAAGCAAGTCTTCAGCAAAATGTTCCATAATATCTAAGAAGGTCCTCATAGTAACTTCTTATATTTCACATTATGTTATTTTTAACATTAAATGAAAATATAGGTAAAAGATACCTATGTACCTCGCACATATGTGCTAGTCGTTCCCTTCTCTAGGGGATGGTGCTCATCTCTGTTTCAAAGCCGAAGAGCCAGCACTGTCCAAAGACTTCTCCATGGTCATGTGGCTGGCATGACTAAATGCCAAAGGTGCATGGAACACTCTTACCTTCCCACCAAAGGTGGTCCCTATTTTTCTACTTGCATTTTTTACGTGCTTTCGAACTGCTGGGTTGACAGAAGCTAGGACAAGTAATGGGAGCTCATCCCATTATGCGGCACTAGGGATTCGAACTGCTGAACTGCCGACCTTTCGATCGACAAGCTCAGCATCTTAGCCACTGAGCCACCGCATCCCTTGAAATTCTTATGGAAGAGAGCTATTGAATTCACAAGATGCTATGCACTTAACAGAAAGATCTGGGATTTCACTTTTACTCCAGATACTACTATATCATGATAATATAGTGCTGTAGTACATAATCTTGGATACATAAGATCTGTTCCAAGGCAACTTATTTGTTGTAATGGTATGTGTGGATGAACTTTGGAAATGAGAAGAAGAGATGCTGCTTAGTAAACAATCAGGTAAGAGACACAAGCACTCCCAATAGCTTAACGGTCAGAGAAAGAAATAGAAAGGACCTGCCCTAATGGATTAAGCAGTTAAAAATGGTAGGAGGAACCATTTCTACATGACCAAGGAAGAACTCTACCAAAATCTGAACCAGAGCTCTGGTGGCTCAGCAGACTAAAGCACTGTTATTAACATCCACTTACATCTGCTGCCTGCAATTACTGCAAGTTCAAATCTCACCAGGCTCAAGGTTGAATCAGCCTTCCATCCTTTCTAAGGTAGGTAAAATGAGGACCCAGATTATGGGGGCAATAAGCTGACTTTGTATAAATATACAAAAGTATGAAGGCTACTGCTTAACGCATTGTCAGCCGCCCTGAGTCTCCGGAGAAGGGCGGCATATAAAGCAAATAAAAATAAATAAATAATAATAATAATAAAAAAAATCTGTCCCGGGAACAGGCGGACTACTGCATCTCGCACATGAAGCCCTACATGGACAGCAAAGGCCGAAAACTTGCCTCTGCCTACGACTACATCGAATTCACATGCTCCCTCTTTGTGAATTGATTGCCAGCGCTCTCCCACCCCTGCCCCAACCACCCCACCCCCACCCCGGCGATCCCGAGAATGTGCTCACGTGGCTTTGGCTCCTTCTCTCTTTGCATGTCTGCCCTTTTGTGCTCGAAAACCGATCCCCATGTAACCTTATAAAAATGCTTCGCTTAACGCCTCTGTCCTTAGGTCGAAGGAAACAAACTAACAACAACAACAACAAAAAAATGTCACAGTGTGTGCTTCAATAAAAGTTGCTAGTCCAAAAAAAAAAAAAATGGTAGGAGGAAGTTTTGTACTTTAAGACTTGCAAGATTCTGTTAAAGTAGCCTTACAAATAAAGCAGATTTACTTTGTCTAGTTGTGTTTCTTATCTAGTTTACCTGGGAGGGGGTGATATTTGCAGAAACTTCATAGCTAAAATGAGTTAGAAGCCAACTGGACAAAGCTCAAAGGGTTAACCAGAATACTGGATTGTGATGTTGCTGAAGAGCAAAATGATGAAGTGAATACATCTATTTTTCTTTGTTTTCTTAATTATTCTGTTCTATATTATTGGATCCTGAAATTAGATGTGTATAGTCAGTCCTTAACTGACTGGTCCTATTACTGGTGAGAACTTTATTTATACTCCTCCCTATATATGAAATAGGATGACCTGACGAGAAGGAGAAAAATAGAGTGAATTCTAGAATGCTGACATTGTTTACATCAATAAGCAACAACAACAAAAACATGAATTATTATGTTACCTGAAAGAAGTTTAAAGCTGTTAACTCTTGAGGAAGTGTATAAGTGAGCAGCGGTGGCCCAGTAGTTAGCAGGCTACTTCTGCTGACTGCAGTTGCCTGCAATTTGGCAGTTCAAATCTCACCAGGCTCAAGGTTGACTCAGCCTTCCATCCTTCTGAGGTGGGTAAAATGAGGAGTCAAATTGTTGAGGCAATATGCTGACTCTGTAAAATGCTGTAAAGCACTGTATATAAGTCTAAGTGCTATTGCTATAAGTCCTGGGTGATATGACCTCCTTTACCTGTTCTCTGAACCCATTCTCTACCTGGCTTGAATGAGCTGTCTAGGAATCAGGACTGTGTTTAGGTGTGATAATTACTTCATGATGTCAGGAGATGCCAGAAATCTTGAAGATGATCAAGTATGTTACTCTTATTTAAGGACCCATCTTGTATGTAATCATACTAGATAATAATAATTCAGACTTCAACCTTCTGTTTTTAAGAAAGGTTGTGAAAAAAATAATTGTGGAATGACAGATACCAATGATTCTGAAGATTTTTCAGTTAAGGTTCAAACTTCATAATGGAGATGGAGAATGTACTGGTCCCTCTTATGACATATGGTAACATATTTTTCCTCAGTGTAAAACACTTGTAATAAATAAAATCTAATATATATTTGTCTTCAAGAGGGATCACACCACCAGCTGCTTCTATATTTTTTTCTATAACTGTTTTATTTTTATTGTGTATTGTTGCAGTGATTTACCTGTTTTATATCAATTAGATGAATCCTACTTTTTTCCTCTCTCTAATTTCTCTCCTTCTCTTTTCTGTTAGCTGCTACATAAACATTTAAACAAACCTCAGAATTTAGGTTGGGTCAGTTTGCTAATGGGAAGAAACCACAGGACTTAGAAGGGAGAAAACATTCCCAGAAGACTTGTTCTAAAATGAACTGGAAATAGTAGGACACAGATAATAGTACACCAGCATTAAATCAATTGTCTTCACATTTTAATTGCAATTTGTTGCCAACATTCCTGCATAAATGGCAGTATGTTGAAATGATGGTGCCAGGAATGGATTATTATTCACAAAGATAGAGTGCATTTGGGGGAAAAAAACATTAGAAGTGAATATGATAACATTATTTCAGTGTTAGAAAGGGTAGTAGAAGGGGTATCATGGAAAATCTGTTCTCCACCAATTTAAGAGTGTAAAGGTAGAATAAGCATCTTGTAATGGATTCTACCTGAAAGTTACTGAAACTCTTAATTCAGCAGTGGACCAATAATCCAGAAATGGACTTCTCTATTCCAGATGTATTCAAATTAAGGCTGAAAAGAAATTTGTTGAAGGTACCTAAATTTGATTCCTGCTGTCATCTCAGAGATTGAAGTCAGCACCCTAAAAGTCTTCTTCCATCTTTGAAGAAGGAATGAGAGAGAAAGCCAATGAAAGAATAAGACACCGTTATTTGTCCCAGCTTCTGCCAACCTAGCAATTTGAAAGCACATAAAAGATGCAACTAGAAAAATAGGGACCACCTTTGGTGGGAAGGTAGCAGTGTTCCGTGTGCCTTTGGCATTTAGTCATGCCGGCCACATGACCACAGAGACATCTTCGGACAGCGCTGGCTCTTCGGCTTTGAAATGGAGATGAGCACCGCCCCCTAGAGTCAGAAACGACTAGCACATATGTGCAAGGGGAACCTTTACCTTTACCTTTTTAGAAGAAAGGATGGGTGATATTAACTGTGTGTTTTTTCCCCTTTACTAATATTATTCAGAAGAATTATCTTGCACTGTGTAACTAGTTTTTATTCACTTTGAACCAAGAAAAAATGGCTTTCAAAACTGGTTTGAAAGAAGAAAATAATTTCAGTTAAATTTTCATGGGAAGAGCGAAATGTCCCTGCTTTTCTTTTGTCATAAAGTAGATTAGGGTCCACATATTTGTCTTAGCTTCCCATTGAATTTCACTTATGGGGCTTTTTCAGAGTAGGAAATATGTAGAGGTTGGCAGGGAGAATTCAGACTGATGAAAAGATGTGTAAATAAAAAAGAACCTTTCATTGCAGACTGGCCCTGTTTCCCCAACAGTTTAATAACTATCAATTAATTAATATAATTCTTAAACAGACATGCCCCATTTTAGGAAAAGGAAGTGCCACAGATTGTTATGGAAGGTGACCATTGGTGTGTGGGAAATAACCCATCCATGCAACTAATCTAGAACTAATCCAAGATTCTTTAATCTTTACTATAAGAGCTAATAGTGCTTACTAATGATCCCCATTCTCCATAACAAATAAGAATGTTATTGATAGCATGATGCATTCAGAGCTATTCAGTCTGTTTCATTATGAGCACCCAAATTGTTGGGAGCAATATGCTGACTCTGTAAACTGCTTAGAGAAGGCTGTAAAGCACTGTGGATTGGTATAAGTGTAAGTGCTACTGCTATTATGGCTCCTAAAATTATACTGATACTTTCTCTGTACTACACAGATATGACCAAGTCTTTCTACCTAGCTGAATTTCATTCAACATTTTCATCATCATATATATATTTGAAAGTATTGTGTTGTTGTTCTTGTTTCTTTTATTGGGATAAAAGAGTATTAAGATATCTATTGCTTTCATGAGGATATTTTCTGTTCTAATAAAGATATATGTTTTACGTGAATACTTCTGAAGCTCGTCTTCTTTTGTTTTTTTATTTTTTACTATAATTTGACAATCCACTTGCCATAAAGGATTTTACCATCAGAATAAATGTACATTGAAATAAAATCTAGGTAGCTGCAATTAATAGTAAGTATTTTTGTCATATTTTAATAACCAAGAAAATAGACTCTGCTTGATTACATTTTTTCTCAAGATACTAATTAGATAAATACATAGCCACATTAGGGCCATTCCTCAATGAATAACTCATTTAGACAATATTGAAAGAGAGATGGATTTGCTGTTCTATTACTGAAAGCAGAATAGTATTCCAAAGTTTACCAACACCAAATTACATTTAAATAGTTTATAAAATAACAACTGTAGTCACTTTATTCTCTTTAATGTGCCCTTTAGAGAGAAATTCATTCAATAGCGTTTGATTTTCAGATGTAAGCTATGCAGATTGCTATGCTTTTATATGTTTTGCTCTGCTATAGCATTATTAATTACTATTGGGGTTTAAGCTATTATAAATGGCATGCAAAGTAAGACAGCTTCTTTTATATGCACCTGTTTTAATTGTTCCCAGCTTCAGCGTGCTTTTTTAGCCTTGAACTTTTCTATTGTAGCTTTACAGTGTTGGGCCTCTTATCTAGCTTTTCATTTTTTATGAGATGACCTTCCATAGTTCATACTGAAAACACTGAAATGTTAATATTTCCTAAACTAGTATTCTGGGTGGAAGAAAAAGCTGTTATGTAAGATAAGCAGAAATGTTCTTTATAATTTATTTAATTAGGATGAATACTATTTTCTGCAATTTGCATTCTGAAAGCAAAATAGTGTAAGTACATGCATTGCGTTTTATTCAAATGGTTCAATAAAACCATTTGAATAAAACACAGTTCACATTCAGCAAAAGGGAATTGGTCCATTGCAACAGAAATAATAATGCAAGCCAACCAAAATCATACATTTACCTCCTTTATTTTCAGATACGTTTTCCAATCACTTTGAAAAGTTGGGATATACCAACTTTTGGAGTATAAGACGCACCTTTCCCCCCTCTAAAAGAGGCTGAAAATTTGGGTGCTACTTAAACGCTGAATGTAGCTTTTTCGAAGCTTTTCTTCAGCCTTAACGAGGCGCTAATGAGGCACAAGTGAGCAATCTTCCCAGCATTGCCTGCTCCCTCGACTCTCCGCTGTGCTTTAACAAGGTGCTATCTTTGAGGCGCTAGTGAGTGAAGCGATCTCCCCCTCCATGCTTTGCCTGCTTTTCTCATTGCTGCTTCCTCTCAGCTGTGCCTTAGAAGCTGTTTTTTTTAATCCGCAAGCAGGGGATAAAAAAACAGCAAACTAATGTGCTGAAGCTGACCAGACTAAGGATGTGTAGGAAGTTAGCACCCCACCCCTTTCCTGGAAGAATGAAATATTTTAGGAAATATTAAAAAGGCAGAATATTATATTTCCCTGGATGAAAAATGGAGAAACATGTTTTAAAAGACAAGCAGCTTCCTGCCTCCCCCCCATACACCTTGTTAATGGGCCATAATCTGCAACACAATAGCAACAGAAACTAACACAATGGGACCCATCTAGGACAGAAACTCACTACATGGCACCTGGGAAGATTACATCAGCCAGCAAGGCTAGCTAAGACCCCACCCCCTGGGAGTCTGACAACCAATCAGGATACTCTTTCTGGGCCCCAGGAAGTTCAAAGCCAGAGAAAAAATAAAACCTGGGAACTCGCTGTATCTCGCTGAACCCAGAAGGATATTTCTTCCAACAGACGCTAGACAGATGAATAACTGGTAGGCAGATCGCCCCCCCCCTCTTTTTCCTCCCCAAAAACTAAGCTGCGTCTTATACTCCGGTGTGTCTTATACTTCAAAAAATACAGTAAATCTAACTAATACTGAAAGTACAGCCTCCCTTGGCCATTGAGAAACCTCCCTCATTAAAACACTGGAACTTTTTTTCTCTGTGACCCTCTTGGCAACTAGATTATTTTAGATTAGTAGACCTTTTTCCACTAGTGAAGATAATTATTGTGACAAATTGCTGAGCACATTGTAAGCCGCCCTGAGTCTCCAGAGAAGGGCGGCATATAAATCAAATTTTAAAAAAATGGATCTTGAAGGTTAAATATGGCACCCTGCTGAAGAGTATGGTTGTCATGTAAGAAATAAATAACATTTACTTAGATCACAAAGAGACACTAGTTGGATCCATGGATGCACCCTAAGGAATTTCTATCAGGTTTGGCTAATTCAAACGCTTTGTAGACCAGAGACTATTGCTATATATCTTTGCATTTCTGTCTGTGATGCTTAGTGCCTTCTGAAGATGGTTTCTGATTCAGACACAGAGATTGTAAGGATCTGGGTGAATTACATTAGCTAGTACTGCATCCAGTTTTGTAAAAAAAGATGTTGAGGCTCTAGAAAGAATGCAGAGAAGAGCAACAAAGATGATTAGGGGACTGGAGGCTAAAACATATAAAGAACTGTTGCTGGAACTGATTTTGTTTAGTTTGATGAGAAGAAGGACTAGGGGTGACATGATAGCAGTGTTACAATAACTCAGGGGCTGCCAGAAAGAAGAGGGAGTCAAGCTATTCTCCAAAGCACCTGAGAGCAGGACAAGAAGCAATGGGTGGAAACTAATCAAGGAGAGAAGCAACTTAGAACTAAGGGGAAAATTCCTGACAGTTATAATAATTAATCAGTGGGACAACTTGCCTCCAGAAGCTGTAAATGATCCAACTCTGGAAGTTTTCAAGAAGATGTCTGAAGTGATGTAGGGTTTCCTGTCTAAGCTGGGGGTTGGACTAGAAGACCTCCAATGTCCCTTCCAATTTTGTTATTCTAATACTTCTAGTAAGCTTTTGTCTAGCTCAGCAATTGTTCTACTGTAGGCCTATGAATTGGAAAGGAATACCAAACATAAACCAAAATGTACAGTTACAATATTGTCCATAAGAATATATCCCACGTACCGTCTCCCTTAATATGTGTCCCTTAACTTGTATCTTTCGATGAAGTGGATATAATAAAAATGTTTATCGATACTTTTAATCGAAGCAACATATGTTTTTAGCTTCTGTGCACCTTGATGAAGGAATTCTATTTTCTTTTGTTGTTTCTATCCGCATTATATGCAATACCAATAGCTATATGACTGACTTTTTTTTACGCATAAAGCATCTGGCAGCTCCCAAGTGCATGTGGGATTATCTGTGACAGAAAAATAAAATGTGCCATGCATAGCAATAAAAGAAATCAAATTCCTCCAGTGCAATCTAATTTTGAGTAACATCTGCAGAGCAGTGTTTGAAATACAACTCTAGGCACAGCGGTTCATTAGGATATGACAGCACCAGTCACAAGAATACTTGCCCAGTCCCCATAGAGACTTGTAATAAGAGTAATGTTTACCAGTCATGCTCCAATACCAACAGGTGTCAGCTACAATGAGCTACCTTCTCCCTGAAAATAATATTTGTTCATGTGGAAAATATTTACCAGTATGTTTTTTCCCTCTATCCCCCCAAATCTAATACCGTGTTTCCCCGAAATAAGACCCTGTCTTATATATTTTTTTGAACCCGGAAATAAGCGCCTGGCTTTATTTTTGGAGACGTCTTATTATTTTGGGGTGCGTGGAGCAAGGTGGGGCTCCTCTTGCTGTCTTACCTGATTTCCTGCTCTACGTTTAAATATTTTCAGGAAGGGCTTATTTTCGAGGGGGAGGCTTATTTTAGTGCGTTCGCTCAAACACCCAATTGGGCTTATTATCAGGGGATGTCTTGTTTTTGGGAAAACAGGGTAACAATGCTGTCAATCCTGGAGCCAAATGACCAAAGCCATTTTTGACTCACCACAGCTGTGATCGTCAGAGCCTTTTTTTAACCTTTTAAAAGCATTTTTTAACAACCTATTCGCCTGAATAAATTGTAAAAAAATGCTTTAAAAAAGTAAAAAAAAAAAAAAGTTGGCCACACCTACCCAGTCACATTACCCCCACCCCCCCAAGCCACAACACAGAACCGGTAGTAACAAATTTTACATTTCTCCACTGGGCTGAAGTGAGAATTTGCAGCTTAATGCAATTCAGACAGATTTTGAAGGTAACAAGAGTGATATCTTAAAACAATTATTAAAAAGATTAAGTCATAGGCTATAAAAGAGAGCCTGAAGATATTTAAGTAGACTTTATACACTATTTTTTATTCTTTCTTTCTTTCTTTCTTTCTTTCTTTCTTTCTTTCTTTCTTTCTTTCTTTCTTTCTTTTTTTGTTCTTCTTGGTTTGTTTTTGTTTTTGTTTTTTTTTGTCAGCTCTTGGTTATACTTCTACATATTTTTTTTCCTTTTTTCCTTTTTGTTTTTTCTACCTTCTTCTTCCTCCTTTTTGGATCCACATTTAAAGGATTAGGGTTTGAAAGAACCTGAAGAATTCAGCTTTTTATTGATATTTCCTCCTTTTTTTATTTGTTTGGCCTTTTCTTTTTAAAACTTTGTTTTTTTTTTTTTCCTGGACCTTGCTTTTTTTTTTTTAATTTGATTTATATGCCGCCCTTCTCCAGAGACTCAGGGCGGCTTACAATGCGTTAAGCAATAGCCTTCATACTTTTGTATATTTTATATAAAGTCAGCTTATTGCCCCCACAAACTGGGTCCTCAATTTACCTACCTTAGAAAGGATGGAAGGCTGAGTCAACCTTGAGCCTGGCAAGATTCGAACTTACTTTAATTGCAGACAGCTGGTGTTAAATTACAGTGCCTTGTCTGCAGAGCTATCCAGGCTTTGGCTGGATATTCAACAAAATGAGCAGAAAAGTAGCAACAGTGGGAGCTGCTGCCTCCACTTTTGAGAAATCAAAATGCCTGGAGATTTTGGGACAGAATGGAATAAAAATAGAAAGGAGGACATTAGGTAAAGGTAAAGGTTCCCCTTGCACATATGTGCTAGTCATTCCCGACTGTAGAGGGTGGTGCTCATCTCTGTTTCAAAGCCGAAGAGCCAGCACTGTCCAAAGACATCTCTGTGGTCATGTGGCCGGCATGACTAAACACCAAAGGCACACTGAAAAAAGTAGTCCCTATTTTTCTACTTGCATTTTTTATGTGCTTTCGAACTGCTAGGTTGGCAGAAGCTGGGACAGATAAAGGGAGTTCACCCCATTACGCGGCACAAGGGATTTGAACCACTCAACTGCCAACCTTTTGATAGACAAGCTCAGCGTCTTAGGTACTGAGCCACCGCGTCCTCATAAGAGGATATTACACTTGCCATAATTTCATCTTTTGGTTTCATTGAAATAATGCTTTAACTATCTCATCTGCACCTCTTTTAAGATACAGTATAAGAAAAGATGAAGAACAGCAGAATAGTTGTCTACAAAGAAGGGGGAAGGGGTGAAGGGGAGGAGGAGGAGGAGGAGGAGGAAGAGGAGGAGGAGGAGGAAGAGGAGGACGATTAATTGGTCTGAACCAGAGTAGAAAATCTTAAAACCTTTTAAAAATTTCAAAAACCATTTCGAAAGTAAGTTCTTGTGAAATACTTCTTATATTTGGATGGTAAGGTTACGAGCATGGCACATTAACAAGTTTGGCCTCTCCTGGTAATGACATCTTATTTTTTAAAAATAAGTTTGGCCTCTGCATTATCACTACTGAGTTTATAATATACTATGAGATAAATATGTAAATCCTATTCTAAAGGGTATCATAATAATAACCACAATATTTGAGATCCACTTGTAACATGAATACATTTTAGTATTCTTCTATCTTTTTTCCAAGATAGCAGAGTAGAGCAGTAATCTCCCTGATACGCAAGGTTTTCAGAAAGGTTAAATCCCACTTGATCATAGAAGGAAAGGAACATGTGGCAAAACATGAGATTCAGAAAATCGCTAAATTGATTTCAAATCTCTCTGAAATGTTCCTAGGCACCAGATTTGATTTATCACTTTTAATCAATTGGAAGCTATGATTCAAATATTTGATTCAAACTGACAATTTGAATTGATTGCATTCCAAACATTTATAGCTTTGCACAAACCTAAAAAGGAGAGAAATAGGTGCACAACTCTTAACTTTCCAAGAGGAATACTTCAGCATTCACACTGAATTCAATAAAGGAGCTAACCTTGAGTTTAAGAGAACATTTCTAAGGAAAGTTAAGATTGTGGGATGTAAGGAAAGAATCATCTTCCTTGTTTACTATATTTTACCAAATCTAAAATGAGGAAATTATTTTGGGAAAACATCTAATAAACTTGAAAAAAATGCTACTTGCACTGTTACCTGTGTCAAATTCAGAAGTTACTGTATTTTTCGGAGTATAAGACGCACTGGAGTATAAGACACACCTTAATTTTTTTGGGGGGAAAACAAGAAAAAAAGAATTCTACCTCTGCCTACCAGCATTTAAGGTGATGCTGCTTTACACCGCCCTCCTCCTCCTCCTGCAAGCGAGAGGTGCCTCAGAGACTCGGCTGGGAAAGAGGGCATCGATTACTGAGAAGTTCTTTTCAGGAAAACCTATTGGGGTGCTCCTGCAGGGACTACTCGATTTCCCTGAAGAGACCCCTTGCATGTTCTCGGGGGAGGGTCAGGGCACAGCCTGAGGAACAAGCCTCTTCAGGACAGTCTGGGGCAGGGGAATCTGCCTGATGGCTTTGGCGAACAAGATGAACCACATGGTCCACAGCTGCCCCCCCCTCTGGCCACCCAACGGGTAGCTCAGGGCAGACAATGGCCATGATAACTTCACTCCCAGCAATGTGAGGAGCTGCCGCTGCCACCACCTAAGCCCTCTCCATGTCAGGGAGCCCCTAAAGTGAAACATTCCTCCTTTCCAGCTACCGCCACCCATTGACCCAATGCAATTCACAGAGCTGCTTTTCAGGCAGCGGCTGGTTCCCCTGCAGTGTGCTTCTGAGAACCAGGGAGGAAAGCATTTTCAGGTGGCAGTGCCAGCCACACACCAAGTTTTTGGATTCAGGAGGAAAGCGCTTTGCATAGCAGGGAATAGGGGTGGGGCAGAGGTGAAATGCTCCCGGTTTGGACCAGATCACCCGGTAGCAATGGCAGTGGGTAGTTCGGAGAACCACTAGCAAATATCCCTGCCCCCCCCCATGCCCACCTGAACTGTGCAATCATCAGATGCTTTTTTTAAAAAAAAATTTAAAGGCATTTTTTCTACAACCTCTTCCACAGAAAAAAATTCTTTTAAAAGGAAAAAAAAAAGCCTCGGATGATCGCATGGCTCAGCTGGGATTGTCAGAAAAAAAAAAGTTGGCCAAGCCCACCCAGTCACATTACCGTCCACCAAGCCAGGCCCACAGAACCAGTTTTACCACTGGGGTGGGGGGTTGATCGGTCATTTGAAGGGGAGGAGGAAGATGCACGCTCTTAACTTTGCACGTGCCGTGGTCGGTGTTGGAAGAGGAGAGGCGGAGGAGCTGGGGGTGCTGATGCTCTGGCCATCTGCCCCCCCCCTCAGGCTGCCCCGGATAAGATCACCACTATCAAGCGGGTCTCGGAGGATGTAGCCATCCTACTTCTACAAGAGATATGGGGGAAGGCCCAGGCTGACAGGTGGGAGGGTGCCATCCTGGATGAGGCTGGCTTTTCCCCTCCCTGAATCCAAAAATGGGGCATGCAGCTGGCGGGAGCCACTGACCCCTTGACCGCTGTTTTGAGGAGGTTGCAGACTGCTTTGTAGTACTTGCTAAGATGGCTCTTCAGTGAAAGCCCTCTGCAAGGACTGTGTGGTGTCGAGGTGCTGGGTGTTGCGGCTGAAGAACTGGCTTAGCAAATACTACAAAGTCAATTTCTACAAAAGATTGAAGGGAAAGTGGATAAAGCTAAAACCTAGTAATGGCTTATGACTGGAACATTAAAAAAAAATATTGAAGGCTTCATTTTGGCTGCAGAAAAACAACTTATTTGAATTAATCAAAGTAGTGGGAAAACTGGTGGGAACATAAAGTTTAAATAGTAGTTGAAAATAAACTAATTAGGATATTTTGAGATTTCTAATTACAGACTGACAAAGTCTTGGCTCATAACACATCAGATATAACTGTGTTTGTAAAAAAAAAAAAGAAGAAAATGTGGATAAATGATGGGGCAATAGAAGCCAAAGAATTGAAGATCCCAAACTATCAAGATCTGAAAATCAAAATTGAAATATTATGGCATAAGCTGTCCCAGTGGTTATTGGCACACTGGGTACCATATAAAAAAAATTTGAACAGTACTTAAAAAATTTGTACATTGCCAAAATTTTAATCTGTCCTTTGCAAAAGGTCATCTGCTTGGATCCACACATATACTACGACAATACATTACAACATCCTAGGTTTTTTGGGGAATAATTAGGGCATATGAAGGCCAGCATCAGCTAAAGAACTAGTAGCTACGATTTCACATTTTTATGTATATAAAATAGAATAGAATAGAATTATCAGTAAATATAATATAATATAATAAAACTTGGTTGATACCTAGGATACTGGCAGCAACCCATATCAACCATCACCGCCAGTCAATGATATTTGTGATACATTTTTATTTGTTCAGTTGACTGAGTTTCATGTTTAATGAATAAAAGAGATAATAATAATAATAATAATAATAATAATAATAATAATAATAATAATAATAATAATAATAACAACAACAACAACAACTCAAGATCTTGTGGGACTTTAGGATTCAGACAGACAGGCACTTGGTCCACAACACACCTGACATAACAATAGTTGAAAAGAAAAAAGTATGGTTCATTGACATTGCAATACCTGGTGATGCACGAATTGAAGATAAGACTTAATGCATAATAAAGTCAAGGAATTAACTTCAGCCAAGTACATTCGACGAATTCGTAAGATATTAATGTCCAAATTGAGTGGAGGAAACATCATAAAAGCCATAAATACCTGGGCTATACCTGTGATTAGATACTCTGCAGGAATAATTGACTGGACCCAGATGGAGTTAGACAATTTGGACAGAAAAACAAGGAAGCTTATGACAATGAATCATGCCTTGCACCCTAAAAGTGATGTTGACCGATTATATTTACCAAGAGCAGAGGGTGGTCGAGGACTCCTACAAGTAAAGCAGACTGTGGAAGAAGAAAAATGCAGCTTGAATGGTTACATCCAGAAAAGTGAAGAACCAATGATTAAGGAAGTAAATAAAGGAGGCCTTTTAAAGACAACTAAAACAAAAGCAGAATATATTAAAGAAGTAATTGAGCAGCGAGCTGAAAATTGGAAACACAAAGCTCTGCATGGCCAATACTTGAAAAGTATTGAAGGCAAAGCTGACCAGAAACTAACTTGGAACTGGTTAAGATCAGGAGTACTGAAAAAAGAAACTGAAAGCTTTATTTTGGCAGCTCAAGAACAAGCCCTAGCCACAAACTGTATGAAGGCAAAAATTCAACATGTTACCACCAACAGCAAATGCCGCCTCTGCAATGGGAAAGATGAGACAGTCGACCACCTGATCAGTGGGTGCAGCAAAATTTCACAAACTGACTACCTACAACGCCATGACCATGTTGCTAAAATCATTCACTGGAAATTGTGCCAGAAGTTTGGATTTGAGTACAGCAAAAACCACTGGGAACATCAGGTTGAGAAAGTTTTAGAGAATGAGAAACTCAAGATCTTGTGGGACTTTAGGATTCAGACTGACAGGCACTTGGTCCACAACACACCTGACATAACAATAGTTGAAAAGAAAAAAGTATGGTTCATTGACATTGCAATACCTGGTGATGCACGAATTGAAGATAAGCAGCAAGAAAAAATCACAAAGTACCGGGACTTACAAATTGAAGTTGAGCGACTGTGGAAAAAGAAATCGTGTGTTGTCCCGATTGTAATTGGAGCCCTCGGAGCAATACCCAAAGGGCTACCCCGCTATTTAGAAATTCTAAATTTGCCGGACTTGAACATTTTGACTCTTCAAAAAACCACCTTACTCGGAACAGCTTACATCCTCCGACGATACCTTAACAGTTCCTAGGTCCTTGGTTAGGACTCGAGCTGCTGAGCTATTAACCAGCCTCAAAGGCTGTGAATCTCACTAAAGATTAACCGATAAATAATAATAATAATAATAATAATAATAATAATAATAATAATAATAATAATAATAATAATAATAATACAACAACAACAACAACAACAACATAAAGTGGAAAAAGTTATAGAAAATGAGAAGGTGAAGATCTTGTGGGACTTTCGAATTCAGACAAATCGTCACTTGGAACACAACACGCCAGATATCACAGTTGTTGAAAACCAAAACATTGGTTGCTGGTTGCCCTCCGGGTGAGATTCAAGGTGCTGGTGTTAACCTATAAAGCCCTTCATGGCTTAGGCCCAGGCTATTTGTCGGACCACCTGCAACCAGCGTCAACTTCCCATCGCTGGTGCGCTCTCACAGAGAGGGCCTACTCAGGGTGCTGTCAGCTAGACAATGTTGGCTGGCGACCCCCAGGAGTAGAGCTTTCTCTGTGAGCGCCCCCACCCTTTGGAATCAACTTTCCTTGGGGCTCTGGTTGGCCCATGACCTTTGCACCTTCAGCCGTGAATTGAAAACCTGGCTATTTATGTCCCCCCAGCCTGGACTGATGGGGTAGTATATTTTATTTTTTTTAATTTTTTTTAAAAAAACTTTTTATATTTTTTGTGTATATTTGTTGATTTTAATAGTTGTTGATCAATTGTTGTGTGAGCCGCCCTGAGTCCTTGGAGATAGGGCGGCATACAAATTTTATAAATAAATAAAACGTACAATTTATTGACATCGTGGTACCAGGAGATGCCAGAGTCGAAGAAAAAGAACTGGAAAAAAATCATGAAATATCGCGACCTGGCCATTGAGACTACACAGCTATGAATGAAACATGTAACAGTGATACCCATTGTCATCGGGGCATTTGGTACCATATCCAATAATTTTATAAGATACATCAACAAATTGCAGCTTCCTGCAATAACACCAGTGGGTGGAAAAAAAAAAAAACATGCACAGGAATGTTTTCTTGATGTCATATTGTGTGAAATTTGAAGTTTGGAATTTGGAGCCTTGGATTTGCTTCCAAATAAACGTATCCAGAATTGGGCTGTAAAGCCCATAAGACCGTTATTTAGAAAGAGATTGCAGCTGAACCATGCTTAATCAGGGGACTGCTAGCTATCAGGTACCTCATCTGCGTATCATAGGAAAATCAATATAGAACCTAATTAGAAAAATGAAAGGACACATTTGTGTTTTATTTGCTGGCAGACAAAGCTCTCAGACTTTCAACAGACAAATGAATAATTAAAATGCTAGGAAAAAGATGAGTCTTGGCAATGCGACTTGAGACACATTTTAAACAGAGCAATCAAATCATATTTCCCACAGGAGCAGCCCATGATCACTGAAAAGAGATTATTATAAACAATTGAAGAGAGATGTCAAGAAACTGCACCTGACATGCACTGGAATGAAATATATTTATGTTCATGTTTATATTTATATCTATACACACACGGAGAGAGAGATTTTATTTCGTGTGTAAAAAGACGGAAATAAAATGTTTAGGATTAAAAACTGCACGTTTATCCTTTTTATGTATTTCTAATTCTTTATATTTAGAGAAAGGATTATTCTACTTTGAAGCGTAATTGCCTCATGGTTCCTGTACTGTGCGCACACAAACACACACATCAAAATTAGTATCAGAAGCAATTTGGAACTCTGAAAAAGATACAACTGAACAGATTTTCTAAAAGATGAGAGAAAAATGGCCAATCATAGTGTTAGTTTCATAGCCATGGAAGGGGAAAAAAATTGCCTCCTATTTGACAGCTAGTATGTCTCCTAAATGATAGCAAGCACATATTTTAAAAAATGATTTCTCCCACAGATTGAATAGCTGTGCAAATTGACAATGGGACAGCCAGGTCCCTAGACATTTTAAAAGAATGTATGGTTTTAAAGATCAATGCCAACAGGTTAACATGCTAGTAAAATAATGTTTAGGGTTATCCAATCAGATTAGATATCTATACAGAAAGGAAGGCACTAGATCCGTGATGCCAACCTATGGCAAGTGTGCCACAGGTGGCACCTGTAGCCATATTGATGGGCACGTGAGCTCAGCTCTGGCGGGCCTTCTGGGCCCACCAGAAGTAGGGAAACGGGCCATTTTTGGCCTCCAGAGGGCCTCTGGGGGGTGGGAAAACCGTTTTTGCCCTCCCCAGACTCCTAGAAAGGCCCTCAAGGCTGGGAAGAGCAAAAAATAGGCCTACCATGCCATCACGTGCCAGGAACGTGGGGACCGTGGGAGCATGCACATAGATGTATGGGTGTGGGCACACATGTGCGCATCCCCCCCCTCGCTCCTGGTATGCGATGGCAAAAAGGTTAGGCATCACTTTAGAAAATACTCTGGAATAAGAATGATTGCTAATGCACACAAGTTAACTGAGAAAGCTAAAGAATGCCAGAAAAAAATCAATGTGTGCTTGATACACACACACACACACACACACACAAACACAATATATATATATATATAATACACACACACACACACACACTATATATATATATATATATATATATATATATATATATATATATATATATATATATATATATATATATATATATATATTTTCTTACTTTTCATAGGTTTTATGTATGTTTTTCTTTTAGCCAGGTTTTTCCTACGTAACCAAGATTTTTCTACAGCCCTAGCTCAGTGGAGTCACATCCACTCGATTCTGGGCTTCTTTTCTTTCTGGCAGCCAGCAGGCCCAATGCTGCCCTATGCCCTTAGTCCTTAGTCTCTCACTAAGCAGCATAGGGCAGTATAGGGCCTGCTGGCTGCCAGAAAGAAAAAAGCCCAGAATTGAGTGGATGTGACTCCACTGAGCTAGGGCTGTAGAAAAATCTTGGTTACGTAGGAAAAACCTGGCTAAAAGAAAAACATACACATACATACATACATACATACATACATACATATCTGTGTGTGTGTGTGTGTGTGTGTGTGTGTGTGTATGTATGTATATGTATATGTATATGTATATGTATATGTATATGTATATGTATACATGCATGCATGCATACATACATACATACATACACACTATATATACACTATATATACAGTGTGTATATATGTTCTCTTCCCTTCATCAGCTTGAGCCAGGGGAAAGGGAGGGGGCACAAGGAAAACTTGTGGCTCAGAAGGTTAATTCAACTGCCTAACATGCAGGAAGCCCAAGTTCGAATCCAAGTAAGGGTATGGCTAGCTGATTAAAGCTAAAAAGCTCAAAATAGATCTATACTAGTCTCCCTTTATTTCTTTATCAGCAAAATATAAATTTGGTATAAAATGGTTTGTCGTGAATGCGACTGCTTGAGGGCTCCTGGTTTGGAGCTGAAGGGCGAAAGGGAGCAGAATGCCCCCTCCCACATGTTGGGGTAGACCAGGTGTCTCGGTAAACACTTAATATATATATATACATATACATATACATTTATATACATACATACAGTATATACATATACATATATATGTATATATATGTGTGTATATATATATGTGTGTATATTTGTATATATATGTATATGCGTATATATGTATATATGTGTATATGTGTATATATGTGTATATGTGTATATTTGTATATATGTGTATATGTATATATACTGTATATATATATATGAGGAAGCCATAGTGTACGGGTGTCAAACTTGTGGCGTCCCATTGTTGTCACATGATATTTCACAACATTTTTGTGAAAATGTTGTGGTGGGCGTGGCCTGCCCATGATGCATCTGGCCCAACAGGCCGCCAGTTTGACATCCCTGAATTGGAACATGGTAAAATAGATTGGCTCCAGATCAGTAAAGGAGACAAAATTCTAGCCTTTCTCCTTATTTTTTCAACCTGAATGTTGAATATATATTGAAGGAGATGATTGGAAGAAGAGGATCATGGTATCAAAATTGGTGGAAGAGATATTAATAACTTCCTGCTGATGCTGTAGTTACCCTGACAGCTGACAATGGGAGTGATCTGCAAGTCATTTGTAAGCATGAACAAAGGAAACAGAGTTTTGATTTTATTTTCAATTACAACAATGTAATGATGATGAACGGTCCAAGTAGTATTTCATCCAAGATCTATGATTTTGGATGAAGCTTGCACTTTGTTTGTTTCTACCTTTAATTTGCTTCTAAATCTATTTTTTTTTAAATTCAGTAATGGTATCATGCCTAATATAATGCCTTTCCTCCCTGTTTGTCTGTGTCATGCATATGCACACATAAACACATGCAAAGTTGTAGAGTTGGGTCTGTTGTTGATTCTTTGCAGCACGCTGAATGAGAGAACAACTTCTCTCCCTCAAATGAACAAGTTGTACAAGTTTAGTATAGGTGGTACCTGGCTCAATAGTAATAAACTGCGAGAGGATTTTGAAGTCCTAGTGGACAATCACTTAAATACGGGCCAACAGTGTGTGCTGCAGTTGCCAAAAAAGCCAACAGTCCTAGGCTGCTTTAACAGAGGGATAGAATCAAGATCACATGAAATATTAATACCACTTTATAATGCCTTGGTAAGGCCACCCTTAGAATATCGCTTTCAGTTTGGGTTGCCACGATTAATATATGTGTGTGTATGTGTATGTATGTATATGTGTATATGTGTGTATATGTATGTGTATGTGTATGTGTGTGTATATGTATATGCATGTGTGTGTGTGTGTGTGTGTGTGTGTGTGTGTGTGTGTGTGTTTGTATGTATATGTGTGTGGTGGGATTCAGTCGGTTCTCTTCGGATTGTGCAATCTGGTAGTGGTGACTGCGGGAGGCTCCACCCCCCTGCCTGGACATAATGTGGACTACTGCGCATGCACAGAAGGCCACACGCATGTGCAGAGGTGGTGCGTGCACTCACATTTATGAACCGGTAGGGAAGCTAAGTGAATCCCATCTGTGATATACAGTATATATAGACAGACAGACAGACAGACAGATATAGATACTCTAGAAAGAGTAGAGAGATGATCAAGAATGATTAGGGGATTGAAGGCTAAAACATATGAAAAATGATTGCAGGAATTGGGTATATTTAGTTTAATGAAAAGGTGTGACATGATAGCAGTGTCTTCCAATATCTAAGGGGCTGCCACAAAGAAGAGGGGATCAACTATTCTCCAAAGAACCTGAAGACAGGACAAGAAATAATGGTCAAAACTAATCAAGGAAAGAACCGTTTTAGAACTAAGGAGAGATTTCCTGACAGTTAAACAAGTGGAATGACTTGACTCCAGAAGTTGTGGAGTAATCTCTGCTTAAAAACACTGAAGGGTTTTAAGCAGAGATTGGACAACCATTTGTCTAAAATGGCATAGGGTTTCCTGATTGAGCAGGAGGTTGGACTACAAAACCTCCAAGGTTCCTTCCAACTCGGATATTCTGTTACAACAAAAGTAGGAGCTTTTGTAGGAATGTTGTGATAAAAGCTGAAGTTTGCACACAGCAAGCCAGCCCTTGAGAAGAATAAATAAGAGTGTTTTTTTAAAAAAATCTCCCCATTGCATTCAAGGCATAAGAATAAAATTAGTTCAATTTGACAACTGAGATTAGGCCACATTTTAAGTCTTTAGTGGATTGCAAAAACTTTAAAATTGTTGGATAACAGCAATTTCAGTATTCTGAGTATTGGATCAATTTCTAAATTCTATGTAACCTGGGCCAGGGGTGAAATGCTACCAGTTTGCTCCAGTTCAGAACAACAAGTAGTGATAAAAACTACTGGTTCGGGTGAATCAGTAGTTAAAAAAAGCTATCAGTTCCTCCAAACTGATATTCCCAATGATCAGCTGTGCCGCAGGGTTTAGCTTTGCTAGAAAGCAGGAAATCCTGCCTTCTAGCGAAACTAAATCGCACGGTGTAGCTGATTCCCCCCTCACTCTTCTACTTACCTTCCCAAGCCTCTTTTGGCGTGGCCAGTGAACCTGTAGCAAACCGGTTCGGATTTCACCACTGACCTGGGCAGGTTTAAGTCTTTCACAATGAGTCATAGCACAGACCCAGCATTTTACTGCTGTAAAAACAAGAGGCACCATTTTCCCTCTGTGGCTAATATATCTTTGTGGTATTACATTACATACAATTTGCTTCTGTCGCCTCTCTTAATTATTTAATCCAGAGTATTGCCAGCTAACCATAACTCTGATGCAACTAATTCTTGCCAGTGATAAGAGGCACATTTCCAGGAAGGTCTCAGCTTCATAAGCAGCTAGGCCAGCCCCTCCTGGCACTCTTGAAAACTCAGTGATCAAAAGAAACAAAGTTATAAAGGCAAGCCAATGTTCATTCTTCTAAGTCCTGCCCAGTAGTCAAGCTTGGCCAGTACATCTCATCCATCCTGGCAATCCCCAATAGCCAGAATTTAGGAGCCAATCTGACCAATTAGCTCTGTCAATCCAGAAAATCCAGAAATCAGAAGTTGAAAAATGCAAGACGTGAACTGGAAGCTGAAACATAGCTCGTTTAAACATAGCTTTCAAAAAACTGCATTTTAAAATTGGAGCACGATCTTCTATTTTCGTCCCATTCGGCCAAGAAGTGAAGGAGCTTTAGGTATTTTGAAGTTATATTATAATTGAGGGAAAAGCCTTTTTTAAATCAAATCTTAAATCTCAGAGCAGCTTGAATTGAATCACTTTGCCATCTAATCTTGGATCCCGATCTGAAATCAAATCAGGCCCTCTTTGAATCTCAGAATTCCAATGCAAATCAAATCAGGGTTGATCCAACAGGCCTATTACTTCGCATATTGATGCTGCAGTTGTACACATAATTAACTGCAAGTCATTTCTCTGGAATTTAGTGAAACTTGCCTTTGAATAATTATGGATAATGCTGGAAATCTGCAATCTTATACTTATTATCTAGAAATAAAACTGCATGATCACAACGTATTTTCTGATAAGCAAGGACAAAATTGTATTTTGCAACTGCAATTTCATGAATGCTTGCAAACCAAAGAGATACTTACACTGATTTTCTTCTAATTAACATACATGGACTCCGACTTCAAAACTATTACATTTTTAATCGACTGTTGCACAATAAAACATAAAACACACATATGATGAGGAGAAATGAGTTTCTACTTGTTTTACTTGTCTGCTTGCAGAGTTATCCAGAATCAGGCAGCATAAAAATTTAACAATGAATAAATAAAAATATTCTGCCATCTATACATGGGAGATCAGTTTCTTTTCTGAATGTACTTTACGGAGCTTACTTTGGAAAGAGAACATAATATTCTATGTAGCAGCGTTCATAAAAGTTCTTCCTGTAGGCTGTGGAAGCCTTAAACCACCACTTCAGTGGTGGTTTAAATTTTTTTACTACCGGTTCTGTGGGCGTGGCTTGGTGGGCATGGCATGGCTTGATGGGCATGGCTTGATGGACGTGGCAGGGGAAGGATACTGTAAAATCCCCATTTCCTCCCTATCAGCTGGGACTAAGGAGGCAGAGAATAAATGGGGGTGGGGCCAGTCAGAGGTGGTATTTAGTAGTTCTCCAAACTACTCAAAATTTCCACTACCAGTTCTCCAGAACTAGTCAGAACCCACTGAATACAACCTCTGCACCACTTCCAATTATTAGCCTTGAATTTCTGTTTGTACTTCCTTGCTATCTTTTTATTTAAGGGGAAAAAATAGTCTATTGATTTCTGGAGATGTTTTTGCTAACCAAGTGCATGTAAGCAAGCAGCTCATTTATCCAATTTCAACCTTACGGAACTTGAAGTGGTTGCAATCTCTGAAGTCCTCTAATTGGGGTTGATTGTAGAAAGGCCACATCAATTTTAAACACAGATGTCCTCTGACACAGCAATAATAGCACAGCAGAAGTGTCAGAGGGTAACTCCATTGTACGGGAAGAATGGAACGATTGTACAAAACTCATTGTAACAGAGAAGGGAAGGATCGGTGATTGCCCAGAATTCCTCCCCCACTCAAGCTTCAAAGGAACAAGATTGCAGGATTGGCTAATTCATTTCATTCTCTCCCCCCCCCATTCCAACATATTAATCTCATCTTCCTTTTTACATGAGTTCCTTCATATTATTGTATTTTAAGATAGGTTTTCCCAAATGAACAACTTTTAGGGATGTTAGGCCTTCTAAATGTCTGCAAAAATAGCATACATACTTGCAACATTGTTGTTGTTGTTAGTATTAGCGTATGGCATTGTTACAGCAGCTAGGAGATCACAATGCTATTGGAGAATAGTAGTTTGATTTGCCTTGCTATAGGAAATGCCTGCACGCTTATCACAGTGCACCACAAGAGGGTGAGCTGACTTCGCACCAGAAAGAAAGATGAGTGACTTTTCCTGGAGCCGCCTCACAAGCGGGTGCTACAACTGGGGAAGTTCAGAGACATCAGGAATCTGACTGCCTGCACAGAACACCAGCTCATCTCCCCGTTGAAGTGGTACCTATCTATCTACTTACATAGAACATGCTTTCAAATTGCTAGCTGGGCAGAGGCTGAGATGAGTGACTGGAGTTCACCCTGCCACACAATGCTAGGGCTCAAACGGCTGGAGCTGAGACCATCTCCAGCATCATTAAGCCACTGAGCTACCACTCCTCTTTTTCAAGGTTGTAAGAATAAAATTTATTTATTTATTTATTTATTTATTAAATTTCTATACCGCCCTTCTCCAAATAGGACTCAGGGCGGTGCACAGCCAAGATAAAAACAAAGCATACAAAATTTAAGAACAATATTAAAATAATTAAATGTTTTGGCCGAAATTAAGATAACCCAATTTAAAATCAATTTAAAATTTAACTCAGGCCAGCCCAGCTTGTTGAAATAAATAGGTTTTCAGGGCCCGACGAAAAATCCGGAGGTCTGTTATTATACGTAACTCTGGGGGAAGGTTGTTCCAGAGGGTGGGCGCCGCCACAGAGAAGGCTCTCCCCCTGGGGGTCGCCAGCCGACATTGTCTGGCGGACGGCACCCTGAGGAGGCCCACTCTGTGCGAGCGTACTGGCCGGTGGGAGGCTATTGGTGGCAGAAGGCGGTCTCGTAAGTACCCTGGCCCTAAGCCATGGAGCGCTTTAAAGGTGGTCACCAACACCTTGAAGCGCACCCGGAAGACCACTGGGAGCCAGTGCAGCTCGCGCAGGAGAGGTGTCACATGGGAGCGCCTCGTCGCCCCCATAATCCCCCGCGCGGCCGCGTTCTGGACCAGCTGGAGCCTCCGGGTGCACCCCAGGGGGAGCCCCATGTAGAGAGCGTTGCAGTAGTCCAGGCGGGAAATGACTAGTGCCTGAGTGACTGTGCGTAGAGAGTCCCGATCTAGAAAGGGGCGCAGCTGGCGTATCAGGCGAACCTGATAAAAAGCCCCCCTGGCCACGGCCGTCAAATGATCTTCTAAAGACAGCCGTGCGTCCAGGAGGACGCCCAAGTTGCGAGCCCTCTCCGTGGGGGCGAGTGATTCGCCCCCAATAGCCAGCGATGGCGTCAGCTGGCTATATCGGGACGCTGGAAGCCACAGCCACTCGGTCTTGGAGGGGTTGAGTCGGAGCCTGTTTCTCCCCATCCAGGCCCGCACGGCCTCCAGGCACTGGGACATCACTTCAAGGGCATCGTTGGGGTGGCCTGGGGTGGAGATGTACAGCTGGGTGTCATCAGCGTACTGATGGAACTCCACCCCAAAGCCACGGATGATCTCACCCAGCGGCTTTACATAAATGTTGAACAGAAGGGGCGAGAGGACCGACCCTTGTGGCACCCCACAAGCAAGGTGCCTCGGGGTCGACCGCTGCCCCCCCGTCAACACAGATTGTGACCGGTCAGAGAGGTAGGAGGAGAACCACCGCAGAACGGTGCCCCCCACCCCCAACCCCGCCAACCGGTGCAACATGATACCATGGTCGATGGTATCAAAAGCCGCTGAGAGGTCTAACAGGACCAGGATAGAGGAGCAACCCCTATCCCGAGCCCTCCAGAGATCATCCACCAACGCGACCAATGCCGTTTCTGTGCTGTGCCCAGGCCGGAAGCCGGACTGGAGCGGGTCTAGATAGACAGCTTCATCCAGGTACCGGGGAAGCTGTTGCGCCACCACACTCTCAACAACCTTCGCAACAAAGCGAAGGTTGGAGACTGGACGATAGTTAGCCAAAACAGCCGGATCCAGAGAGGGCTTCTTGAGGAGGGGCCTCACAACCGCTTCTTTCAAAGCGGCCGGCAGGACCCCCTCACTCAAAGAAGCGTTAACGATCTTCTGGAGCCAGCCTCGTGTCACCTCCCGGGAAGCCAGAACCAACCAGGAGGGACACGGGTCCAATAAACATGTGGTCGCGTTCAGCCGTCCCAGGACCCTGTCCACGTCCTCGGGAGCCACAGGATCGAACTCCCCCCAGATAACACTCTCAAGACCTGCCTCAGTCATCCCATCCGGACATACCCAGTCAGAGGCCAGTCCTTCCCGAATCTGAGCGATTTTGTCATACAGATACTGCACAAAATCCTCGGCTCGGCCCTGCAAGGGGTCATCCCGCGCTTCCAGATGGAGGAGGGAGCGGGTCACCCTGAACAGGGCGGCCGGGCGATTATCTGATGACGCGATAAGAGCGGCAAAATAACTAGATTTCGCCGCTTTTATCGCCACTAGGTAGGTCTTAATATGAGACCTCACCAGTGTTCGGTCGGATTCGGAGCGACTGGTCCTCCAACTACTCTCCAGGCGTCTTTTCCGGCGCTTCATCTCCCTGAGCTCCTCGGAAAACCAAGGAGCTAGGTGAGTTCGGTGCCGGGTCAGAGGCCGCAAAGGCACGACACGGTCCAAGGCCCCGGCAGCCGCACTATCCCAGGCGGCCACCAGGTCCTCAGTCGAGTCATGAGCCAGAGTCTCAGGAAATGGCCCAAGCTCCATCTGGAACCTATCAGGGTCCATCAGGCGCCTGGGGCGGAACCACCTGGTCGGTCCCGCCTCCCTGCGGCGGGGTGCAGCGGTTAGAAAGTCCAGTCGAAGGAGCGAGTGGTCAGACCATGACAAGGGTTCGATGACTATATCCCCTGTATCAAGGCCACTCAACCACTGACCAGAGACAAAAACTAAGTCCAGAGTGTGTCCACCCGTGTGAGTGGGGTCATGAATTAACTGAGTAAGGTCCATGGCCGTCATGGAAGCCATGAACTCTCGAGCCACCTCAGACGTTTCGCCGATAGATGGCAGGTTGAAATCCCCCATGACTAGAAGTCTGGGGGTACCAACCGCCACCTCAGCTATGACGTTGAGCAGCTCGAGCAGGGCCGTTGCCACGCGGCAGGGAGCCAGGTATGTGATCAACAAGCCCATCTGTACTCCACGACCCCACCTCACAAAAAGGGACTCACATCCGGCTATCTGTGGAACAGTGGTCTCCCTCGGATCAAGACTTTCCTTTATAATAACCGCCACCCCCCCCGCCCCTGCCCTGAGCTCTCGGCTGATGGAATGCTCGGAAACCTGGTGGGCACATATCCACGAGGGGAACCCCCCCCCCATGGCCCAACCAGGTCTCCGTAATACCTGCCAGGTCCGCTCCCCCCTCCTGAATAAGATCGCAAATGAGGGGGGCTTTATTTACCACGGATCTGGCATTGCACGACAGCAGCCGAAGGCTCGGGCCCTGAGAGTCTGAACAGCCTGGGATACAAGAAGGGCTATGGGGACCGGGGCGTGCCACCGCTCGAAGATAGCGAGTGCGCGCCCCCACTACATGATGCGGCCCCCTGCTCCCACCATATCTGCCCCTCCCACTCAACACATTGATAGAAAAGCCCTCGACAGAATGGACTCTGATGTCCCTCTTACCCCCGGAATCTGCACCCTCCGTGGCCCCACTAACAGCTGGGCCGGACCCCTCCCCCCGTGGGTTAACCCCCAAACCCACACAACCCTCCCGCCCCTTAAAATCCCTTAAAAATCTATCAAAAAGTTTCCCTAAAAAACCCCTTAATCCCCTTTTTGCAGCATGCCACCTCTCGGGGTGCCAAAGCCCGTCATAAAGGTAGGCCCTTGATAAAGTGGAGGGCCACACCTGCGAGAGGGGGGAGTCTCGCAGAATAAGAAGTTCTGTTGGCGAATACATCTAATCAATCAATTAATTAATCAATCAATCGGGGGAAAATCAATGGCCTGGGGGTAATCAAGATAGTCCAAAGTCTGGAAAGGGATATTCAATCAATTCCAAGTCAGTAAACTCCACTGCTCTCTCACAGCAGTGGATGGAGTCTTAGGCCGCTTCGAGGCCAGATGTTAACACCAGCTGCCCTCTCACGAAAGCTGGGAAGGGCCAGAAACCGCAGTCATCGACCGGCACCATGAAAGACTTGAAATCCGAATATTTCCCTCTTACAATTGGGGGCATTGATGACAAACCACCAATCTAAAGGCAGACAGACGTACAGTCAGGAGAAGCAAAAGGATTAAGAAGTCTGTACTTAGTCACTATTTTAAAACAAAAATTGAGAGTTGATTACGCAATTCAGTTTAAATTATGTGCAATATAGTGATTTTAGATCGTACCAGGTTGTCTAAATACTTGTTTATACTGACCTAAAAATCAAGATGAGAACTTATGACCTCCCAAATGGCCGTACAAAGTATGAACTGATTCTTATATGGACTGGTTTGCAAACCGGCTTTATATTGCAAGCTTTTAATTATCCTTAGAGGAAGTCAATAAGCTGGTCACAAAACTAAAAATAAAGGAAGGAAAACAAACAAACTTCAGCATATTTTTCTAGAAGCAGGCTGTATTTGTACAGGGAATTGCAAAACTTTCTGAAATTCAAGGTCCACAATGAAATATGATTAAAAAGCACATAACAATCAGCCAGGATGGTTTGCTCTTCTAAATTAGTATTTCTTCATCTCTTTAGATATGTCAACTTTCAAGGCAAACCCATACTTATAAATTAAAGGTGTGGTTTTCCTGTGTTCATGCCAGATTGTCTTAACTGGATTCAGAAAATCCTTTCTGGCTGAAATCCTTGGCAGCAGTTTGTAAAGTATGTGTGAAGTATGAGATGCTGACTATGAAGAGAAGAAAACAACCCTGAAGAAGATCTGCAACAAGCTTTAGATATAACACAATCTTAGCCTAGGAAACTGGAAGTGATGAGGGAAAAAATTCAAGATTCCCTCACTTTAACTAGTGAGAGAGACAGAGGTCAGGTTTTTCAAGATTCTGTAATTATAGCCTATTATAAAAAGAGCAGAATTCCAGTATTTCTTGTGATGTTGGTTTTACAACTTGGTCTACCATGAAGACATGATAGGTTATCATGCCCTGTTTTGCTCTCCTAATTTCTGACTCAAGAAAGTAGTGACCAACGGGTTGCTTACTCCTGCTCTAAGAAATTGCACATGAAACTATCTTACAAAATGTTGCAGATCCTTTAAGTAATTAATAGAAAATTAAGTCTTTCACTATATTAGTTTAATACATTATCATAAGCATAAGATTCAAGGTGTTGGTCACCACCTTTAAAACGCTCCATGGCATAGGACCCGGGTACCTTCGAGACCGACTTCTGCCACCAACAGCCTCCCACCGGCCAGTTGGCTCCCACAGAGAGGGTCTCCTCAGGGTGCCATCAGCCAAGTTATGTTGGCTAGCGACACCCAGGGGGAGGACCTTCTCTGTGGGAGCCCCTGTCCTGTGGAATGAACTGCCCTCGGAAATGTGTAAGATCTCTGATCTCCGTGTTTTTCACTGTGCCCTCAAGACCCTGCTGTTCTGCCAAGCTGGGCTATCAATGTAATGATTTTTAAATTGGGTGTTTTAAACTTTTGGGGTCTTAAATCTGAGCTGAAATTATTTAATAATTTTAATTATTTTTAACTGATGTCTGTCTTTGTGCTTTTAATAGGCTGTACACTGCCCTGAGTCCTTCGGGAGAAGGGCGGTATAGAAATTTATTTATTTATTTATTTATTTATTTATTTATCTATCTATCTATCTATCTATCTATCTATCTATCTATCTATCTATCTATCTATCTATCTATCTCCTAGCAGAACAAAAGTTACTGTCCTCCAGAGGAACCTTTTGAAGCCTGTGATGATTTGCTGTCAGGTTGGTGTTGGCAGGGGTGCCAGTTTAGACCAGTTCAGGCGTATTGGTAGCTCCGACAATCAGCTGAGAGAGAACTGGTTTGCTCCGACGATCAGCTGGGCCCGCCCCTGCACTATACCTACCCTTATTTCCTTTGTTTGAAGTCCAGCTGATCGGCACGGCAGTGCGGATTGCTGCGTCTCAGCTGTTTTATTCACTGGAGCTGCAGTAGAAGGTGCTGTTTTCAAATGTACTGCGTGCGTGCGGATGGCCCACTTGGCGTGCGTGCAAAGCGCATGCGAAGCGCGTGCAAAGAGAACCGGTTGAATCCCACCACTGGGTGTTGGTGACTCTTACTAACTACATAGATTTTCTCCATCACAATCTATCCCTAACCTGGTCATTCAGGTCTTCTAATGGGGCATTCATCACCACTGTAAATGAATCTATCCACTTTTCTGTTTGTTCTTTTCTTCTTCTCTTTCCTTCCACTTTTCCCAGCAGAGACTTGGATCTTCATATAAAGTATCCAAAGCAGGATAATTTGAGCCTGGTCATTTGTACCTGGAGTGAGAACTCCGAGTTGATTTATTCAGTGATCCCTTTGTTTATTTTTCTTGGCTGTGCATGATATTCTCAGAAGTCTTCTCCAGCACCAATTTTCAAAAGCATCAATGTTCTTTTTATCTCCTGCAAAATGCAACCTCCTCTTTCAAAGAGTGTCACAGGGAATACCACTGATTTCAATTATTTATACTAGATGAATGAGTTTGCGTAGTGGTAGATACACATTTGTAAAGAGAGGTTGGGCACTGATTAGCCAGCAATAGAAAACAAACATCAAACTCTCCAAGTTATTTATTTTATTTCATCAAGCATGTATTAGATAACAGATATAAGTATAAACATAATTGTGAATACATGAAATGGATACGAATAAAAGGGAACAAAAGGACAGGGACGGTAGGCATGCTGGTGCACTTGTAGAGAACCTGCTGAAGTTTATTCTTCCCATTCCCTTAAGCATTCAAACATGGGTTGAAAACTCTCTGAAGCAACAACTCAAAGTAACACTCAACTGAAATATATAACTAAGGAAACAAATTAACCTGATGGCAGCAAAGTTCACACCAACACTCTCAGTAAGCCTTCCAGCCCCAGCTGTAAGCATATAAGCTAGTCCACAATTGAGTGGGCTCTTGACTCTTCCTTCCCTCTAAATAAGTTTTGTGTGGATAAAGAATCAGCTTTCTTCTCTGTTTGGGCAATGAGTTGAGTCATGGCAAGCAACACAGGAGGTAAGGGAGTTTGCTTATACAGGCCTGGTAAGAACAATCCAGGAACCATTTTCTATACAGGTAGTCCTGTGAGTTGTGACCACAATTGAGCTCAACATTTCTGTTGCTAACTTTGTTATGTGAGTTTTGCCCCATTTTATGACCTTTCTTGCCACAGTTGTTAAGTGAATCACTGCAGTTGATACGTTAGTAACATGGTGTTAAATGAACCTGTCTTCTCCATTGACTTTGCTTGTCAGAAGGTCGCAAAAGGGGGTCGCATGACCTTGGGACACAGCAAGGGTCATGATTATGAACCAGTTGCCAAACATCTGAATTTTGATAACATGGTCATGGGGATGCTACAAAGATCATAAGTGTGAAAAATGGCCATGTCATATTTTTCAGTGCTGTTATAACTTGGAACGGTCACTAAGCGAACTGTTGTAAATCAAGGACTAGCTATATAGACTTTTCTTATTAAGTATTACTATATCCAGCACAGCTGCCTTTTCTTCAGAGGAGTCTTTGTTTAGCAAGTATTACATCTCCATGTACTGAGTCTATGCTTAGACACAAGGCTAATGTTTTCTTTCCTTTTTTCTTTCCTTCTTTCTTTCTTTCTTTCCTTCCTTCCTTCCTTCCTTCCTTCCTTCCTTCCTTCTTTCTTTCTTTCTTTCTCTTTCTTTCTTTCTTTCTTTCTTTCTTTCTTTCTTTCTTTCTTTCTTTCTTTCTTTCTTTCTTTCTTTCCTATATTATATATCTATATTATAGCTATCTTTCTTTCTTTCTTTCTTTCTTTCTTTCTTTCTTTCTTTCTTTCTTTCTTTCTTTCTTTCTTTCTTTCATTAGATTTATATACTGCCCTACTTCCGAAGGACTCAGGGCGGTGAACAGGCACAAAAATAAAATACATAAATACAAAAATTTAAAAGCAAAAATAAAACCAGATTAAACAATTTAGCCTGAGACAAATTTAAAACATCCCAATAATTTAAAAACAGATTTAAAATTTTCAATTTAAAAGAAAAGGGGGGGAAAGGGTTAGGCCAGGCCAGCTTGCTGGAATAGGAAGGTCTTAAGAGCGCGGCGGAAAGTGCGCAGATCCAGGATCCTACGTATCTCCAGGGGGAGCTCGTTCCAGATAGTGGGTGCCCCCGCAGAGAAGGCCCTATCTATCTATCTATCTATCTATCTATCTATCTATCATCTATCTATCTATCATCTTCTTCATTTAGATCAGGTTGTAAAAAAATCAACAGCCCAATTTCCCATATTTGTCCGTTAGTGTTGCAACTTGATTAATTATGTGCCATCAGATACTTTTTAATTACTACATACAATATAGATAGATTTTACTCCATGATGATCTATTCCTAGCCTGTTTTTAGACCTACTAATGATGCAGCCATTGCCACTGAGTTATACACTATAACTGTGTCCATCCACCTTGCTATTGGTTATCCTCTTCTTTCCTTCCAACTTTCCCATTATTACAGCCTTCTCCAAAGAACTGGATCTTTCCGTAATGATTCTGAAGTAGACTCATATGGTCATTGGTGCCTTGAGTGAGAATTCTGGCTTGATTTGTCTGAAGATCCATTGGCTTGTTTTCTTGCCTGTCCACAGTATTCTTGGGCATCTTTTCCAATACCAAATTCTCAAAGGCATAAATTCTCTTACTATCTTACTTTTTCAAATCCCAGCCTTTGCTTCTGTAGATTGTCACAGGGCATACCATGGTTTGAATGATTCTGATCGTTGAAGGTATAGACACATCACAGCATTTGACTATATCTTGCAAGGCCTTTGTATCTGCTGTGCAAAGTGCTAATTTGTAGTGTATTTCTTGTATTTCAGTTTAGCTTTCAATAATTTGGATTTACTGAGCGAATACCACAATTAGCCCCATGTTTTCAGTTCCTGCGGTGCTTGGCAGCATAGAGGAGCTGTGCTGCTTTACAAATTGTGCACAGCACCTCTAACATTTCCCTTAAAAAGAAAAGTGTTTCCAAGTTTTGCTGTTCAGGATCCTAAGCCATTTTCTCCAAGTTATAACATATTACACACCTTGGGGGGATTCAGATAATTTAACAACCATTTCTCTGCCCTAATGACTGTCTGGGTGGGCGTGGCCATGGTGGGCATGGCCAAGGGGTGTGAAAGGCAGCACTCAGCCTCCTGAACACCTCTGGGAGCAAAAATGGGCAGTGGGGGGGGCTCCGCCTCCCCACCCCATTTTGGGCCTAGTAGGCCTCCCTACAGCCTCCTGGGAGAAAAAATGGGCCGGGAGGGTGCACCTCGTTTTGGGCTAGTAGCAGGGGTGAAATGCTTCCAATTTGGACCGGATCACCCGATCCGGTAGCGATAGAGGCAGGTCGTTCAGAGAACCGGTAGCAAAAATCCCTGCCCCTCCCCCAATGTCCAGCTGAGCCGCACAATCATAAGAGGCTTTTTTTTTTTTTACTTTTAAAAGCATTTTTTTCTACAACCTCTTCGGCCGAAAAAAATGCTTTTAAAAGTAAAAAAAAAAAAAAAAGCCTCTGATGATCGCACGGCTCAGCTGGGATCATCAAAGACTTTTAAAAGCATTTTTTCTACAACCTCTTCAGAGGTTGTAGAAAAAATGCTTTCAAAAGGTTCTGACGATCCCAGCTGAGTTGCCTGATCTGCAGAGGCTTTTTTTCTTTTAAAAGGCTCTGACAATCCAAGATGAGTTGCCTGATCGGCAGAGGCATTTAAAAGAAAACAAGCCTCTGCCGATCAGGCAACTCAGCTGGGATCGTCAGAGCCTTTTGAAAGCATTTTTTACAACTTCTTTGCCAAAGAGGTTGTAGAAAAAATGGTTATAAAAGTAAAAAAAAAAAAAAAATTGGCCATGCCCAACTAGTCACATTACCCCTCCCCACCAAGCCATGCCCACAGAACCGGTAGTAACAAATTTTAGATTTCACCACTGGCTAGTAGGCCTCCCTGCACTTATCTGGCAGCCAAAATGGGGCACGTGTGGACTCCTGGAAGGGGAGGGGAGAGGCAATCCAGCAATTTAACAACTGGTTTGCCCAAACTGACCCAAACCGGCTGAATCCCACCACTGACTACACATGTATAGATGAGTAGACAGGTATAACACCAGTACATAGCATTCAAAAGAGACAATCAAAAAGGAAACAAGATTAAAACACCTTCTTGCCTGAAATGAACACCCAGAAAAGCAGAGATGAACAAGACCAACAACCAACCTGTAAATAACAACCCAATGAAGGAAATATCAACTCAGCAAACAATCAAATGATACATATTTATGGAGATTCTCAGTCATCCAGATCACGGTTGTCCCAAAGGTGCTTTTTCAAGAGGCAACCGGCTCTCAGAGCTGAAGAAGTTTCTTGGATGAGAAGTGAAACTTCTTCAAAGAAAAACCAGAAAGTCCAGTTGCCTCTTGAAAAAGCACTTTTGGGACCATCAAATGACAAGCAACAGCCTAAGAACAACTAAGGATGTAAGCCACCAAGTACATTCCCAGCAACACTGACAGGATAAACCTCCTGTATATATAAAGAGAACAAACCCCATTCCCTTCTAGCCCTGATGATGATAGTTGGGTAATGAAACATCTGCAAGAAAATAACCAACCTCAAAGAGCACCAAGGACTCCCTATGACAGTGATGGCTAACCTTTTTGCTGTTGCGTGCCAAAAGCGGGGGGAACATGGGGGGGGGTTGTGCACGTGCATGCCCACACCCATAATTCAATGTCCCCACCCCCTGCACATGCACTACAACCCCCCACGCTCCCCCCACTTTTGGCACATGACGGCAAAAAGGTTACCGGTGGGCCTGGTAAACCCATTTTTCACCCTCCCCAGGCTCCAGAGGCTTTCTTGGAGCCTGGGGAGGGTGAAAACGGCTTCCCCAAACCCCCGGAGGCCCTCCAGAGACTGGAAACAGCCCATTTCCCAACTTCCGATGGGCCCAGAAGGCCCAAAAATCAGCCAGCCGCGCACGCATGCATGCTGGAGCTGAGCTACGGCAACGCTCATAGGGCTCACAGATATGGCTCCATGTGCCACCTGTGACACGCATGCCATAGTTTCGCCATCACGGCCCTATGACACACCCTTTAAAATGGATGATATGCAGAAATCTGTTCTCTGTGTTGAGTTATACACACATATGCATCCCTGCATAACAGGTCATGGTAACTTAAAGAGAGGAATGATTAAAAATAAAAGGAAAGAGCTGAATGCTTCAAAAACTGTGTTATAATTCTGTTTTTTTCTCTGCAGGTAAAGAAGGAAAACAAGTCAGGAAAAGTAGATTCATTCAGTTAAATCATAAGGGAAACCCTCCAAAGGAATTGGACCTCTTGGAGCTGAACGTATTTGAATCCTTGAAGTTTAAAAGCAACTGGAAGAAAGCCATATAGACAGTGACTTTATCTGCAAGTAGGGGATTTTGCAGCAACTGCAAGGAAATAAAGGTTATAATTGTAAATTAGCTATAACCTTCTTTGTATTTATTCCATTAATATGTTTCAAGTTGGGTCCAGACCACAGGCCAATTTAACATGCATGACACACATACATAATAAGCTCAGGGAGAACATATTGGGAATTTTTATGGGCAATCTATCCCCCTTATCATACAAAATCATTGCACAATAACATGATTGCTACAAGGATGACTTCACTGTTGATAGAATGAAATTACTTATTTCCAAAGGTTCATTTTCGGTGTGTTTTCTTCTAGACTTAATATGAGTGGCTAAGCAGTTTATCATGCTAATCCCTAAGGCTAATTTGAGGCAATGGGAAATTCAATTGATGCAGTTGATTTTCTCTAATGCTGTTCCAAATTTAATGGTCACAGGTTTGCTTTTCAGATTGAGTCTTTATTTCAGGAAGCAGTCCTGCCAAACATTAACAGAGTGTGAGATTTGTACATTACTTTTCGTACTCATCAGGTTTGAAAAAAGATGGTGTCAAAATCTGGAATTATAAAGACAGGTAGAAAAGATTCTAACCTTGATGGTACAAGTTATTGTTGCAGTTGTTTTAAATTGGACCTACAGACCAAAAGCAGAAATTCTTCAGATAATTATCACATTCATAACATGTACTTTGGCTTTTAGCTGCTGAATATGTAGTCAAGCAGTGCACTTATTAAAATATTGGAAATGCAGAATGAGCTGTGTAGTTTGACCCAGGTTAAATGAGATTGAATCTTGTTTGCAAAAGATGAGCTTGTGAGCCTGCAAGTTCAGAGACTTCCTATATATTCAGTTAGTCTTCAACTTACAACCATTCACTTAGCAATTATTCAAAGATGCAACATCACTGGGAAAAAAGTAACAATCAATCCTCACATTTATGACCATCGCAGCATCCCCATGATCAAAATTTGGGTACTTGGAAACCGGCATGTATTTACGATGATGGCAGTGTCTCAGGATCTTGTAATAGCCATTTGTGATCTCCCAATTGGTTTCCAACAAAATCAATAAGGTAAGCTGGATTTGCTTAATGACCACACATTTCACTTAACAACTGCAGTGATTCACATAACAAGCAGGGCAAAAAGGTTTGTAAAATTGAGCATGATTCACTTCATCAAGATTGTTAAGGATATTGGTGTTGTGTTACCAACCATCAGAGTAAATTGCACAAGGAAACGTTGCTGAGAGCAATGAATAAGAGATATGCAAATTGGTTTATCAAAAGCTTACTTTATAGTAGAAAAACAGTCTCATAGTCTTTAAACAAATTCCAAGTCTTTGCGAGTAAATCAGTCCAGTAGTTACAGATATCTTCTTACTCAACAAACAGTAGTTGGTTAGAATAACAAACTCACTCTGGTTCACAAACCACGATGGTAGCAGATTCCATCAAACGATGATTAGCAGATAGCAACTCCTCTCAATGGTAGCTTATCATAGCAGCTTCATCATCAATGGCAGCATATCATAGCAGCTTCATCATCAACAGCAAACTGAATACGTTACAGTACCTTGCTTAAATATTCTCACAACCAATCATTACCTAATTACAGCATGACTCAGCATTAAAGTCACATAATACATTTACAGATTAAAGTTACAGTACACTTATATTGCCTGGACAACTGTTAGGCTCAAACCATATCCTAACAAAGATTCAACAGCCATCTTGCTTAGCAATAAAGATTATGATCCCAATTGTTGTCATAAATCAAGGACTGTATGTACGTACGTACATATGTATGTATCAGGGATGGGTTCTAAAATTTTTTACTACCGATTCTGTGGGCGTGGCTTATTTTGTGGGCGTGGTTTGATGGTCATTTGACAATTCTTTAGGATTTAGCAGAAGTACTGGTCTACCAGGCTTTTAACTGCTTGCAGAGCTGTACCTTTACCTTTAAAGCCCTACATGGCTTAGGGCCAGGCTATCTTCAAGACCACCTTCTACCGCATAGATCCCAGTGACCAGTAAGATCCCACAGAGTTGGTCTCCTCTGGGTCCCGTCAGCTAAACAATGCTGGCTGGCGGGCCCGCGGGGGAGGGCCTTCTCTGTGGCTGCCCCAGCTCTCTAGAACCAGTTACCTCATGAGAGCCGGACTATCCCCACTCTATTGGCCTTCCAGAAAGTGGTGAAGGCCTGGCTTTTCCAGCAGGCCTGGGGCTGTTGATCTCGCTGTTGCAATCTTGAATGGTGTGCATGGGTTTTTAATGTTTTTAAAATGTTTTTATAATGTTTTTTAATAATTTTTCTATGTTCATTGTTCACATTATTTTTGCTGTAAGCCACCCAGAGTCCCTTGGGAGTTGGGCGGCATAGAAATGCGATAAATTAAATTAAATTAAATTAAATTATTAAATTAAATTAAATTAAATTAAATTAAATTAATTAAATTAATTAAATTAAATTAAATTAATTAAATTAAATTAAATTAAATTAAATTAAATTAAATTAAATTAAATTAAATTAATTAAATTAAATTAAATTAAATTAAATTAAATTAAATTAAATTAAATTAAATTAAATTAAATTAAATTAAATTAAATTACCGGTCTACCCATTTGTTCTTGGAGCGTTCCGGTCTACCCATTTGTTTTTGGAGGCACTGATCTACCCATTTGTTTTTCCAGTGCACTGGTCTACCACCACACTGCCTTTTAACAGTGATCAGCTGTAGGGCAGCCCTTTGAAGCCCCGTGGCAAGAGTTTAAACAGTTTTTTTCCTTCTAGCCGATCAGCTGGGACTCAGGAGGCAGCAAATAGATTGGGGGCAGGGCCAAATAAAAGGTAATAATAGCGTAGGGGGGCGGGAGGGCCCAGCTTCCGAACAAAGAGAACCAGTCATATCGTCACCGCTACCGGCTCGGCTGAACCGGGTTGAACCGGGAGGAACCCACCACTGGTATGTATGTATGTAGATATGCAAATATCTTAAGGTTTATGTGACCAAGGAATATCATGAGATGGTGCAAAATAATTTGGATGGAAGAATAGGTAGAGGTACTTAATAGAAGCTCTATTGCAATATAATTATGGCACAGGAATTTAAGTAGCAGACAAGGATTAACATGTTTATCTTTTTTAAATACATGCTTAAGCAGTTGAATAAATACAAGTTTGTGATGGAAGTGTGGCCTCACAGGCAGCAGGATGCCATTAAACAAGAGATAGCTTAGGGAAGTGGTTTTATTCTGTGCATTAGATACATCTTTTATCTAAGCATGAATATGGCCTATTCTCATTGCTGTTTTCTACAGTAATTAATTGTTGCTGCTACAGCAACAAGGCGTTTGAATATCTCTTGTATACGTATCATGTTTGGTGAGTGTGATTTTCAGATTATTTTTCCATTGATGCGCTATAATGTTGTCCATGTGTCTTCAATCAATTTTACATAGAGTCACTATTTTTTTCCAAATGTCTCCATACTTGTAAAATTCCAGTATGATATATGCTGCAACTGTACCAGCAGTGCCCTTTTAATGAAAGTTTCAAAAACCAGTTTGTCATAAGCCATGGCATTTGCTTGAAGGGGGGAAAAAAAGGATCAGTGAACAGAGATGCCGCCTTCTGTGGGTAATCTTTGTTTTTTGTTTTCTTGTTTTTAACATGACCTATGGATACTTCAAGAGACCCAGAAGCATTAAATGAATTAATAATTTTGCAGAGCCTGTTTCTAGGACTGTAGATGTTTATAGAAGCTATGGAAATTACTGAATGCCAGGCTGATACTTGGATAAAGACACATTATACCATACTGTCCAATCTTAATCTATTCCTATCCAAGAATGTTGATTTTTGTTTCCATCATGCAAATTGGATAGTTGAATATACTCATTGACTCAACTGACCAAGCACAGTTCCTCATGTAATCAATGCCATGGCTAAACCAGGGGTGAAATATACTTACCTTCCTTACCGGTTCAGAAGCGCATGCACTGTTCATGTCATGTGCACGTGCAGACCTTCTACACATGCACAAATAATTCTGCGCCAGTGCAGAATTATAAAAACACATTAATTCCTGGTTAAAACCAGGAAGTAATGACACCCAGGCAGGTGGGCAGAGGGTTCACTCCGCCAACGGCCAAGAGTGCTACCGGACCCGGCAATCAGGTCTGGTCTGGGAGCATTTCACCCCTGGGCTAAACCAATGCAATTAAGCCATGTGATTCCTCTAGCCCAGTGTTGGCGAACCTTTTTGGCACTGAGTACCAAAATGGGAGCATGAGCATGTGCGCATGGGAGCACCGGAAACCAGAAGAGCAGCTCCCCGGAGCGGATGCGTGCACAGGGAAGCTGAGCATATGGTTTCCAGTGCACATATGCGTGCTGATCACCTGCTCTTCTGGTTTCCAGTGCTTCCGCGCCTGCAAAGCCCAGCTGGCTGGAACATATGTGCACGCTGAAACCTGGAAGAGCAATTTGTCCCCATTGCCTTTACAGCCTAAAAAAACTAGGGAGAGTCCTCTTGAAGACATTTGCTCTGTCTACATTCCTTCTGCAGGCCAACCTGCCTTTTATCTGGCAAGCTGTGGCTTGTTCCCTATCTCCCAAAGTCACTTTCACAGACCATTTTAGCAACTCTATTCTGCAATCAGCAAGTGTTGTTGCAAAAGTGACTGCTTTTGATTGATCTTGATTAGAGCCAATGGTTGGGTATTGATTGGCTGAGATATCTCCCTTCACATATGGGCCAGAAATAAATGATGAAGTTTAGGCACAATCAGAAAAGAAGTATCTTTGGAAATATTTAAATATATTGCTGACCCAAATCATTTTGCATGACACATTTTCTCAAATCAAATTATATCAGAAAGTATTTAGAATCATGCCTTCTGTATATAAGCAAAAGATTTAATTAGAAGGCATTATGTTTCAAAATGAATTCTAAATATGCAATACTTCTGTTTTGTGACAGACATGAAAGTATTAGTGGCAAAAAACATCTTACACTATTTCTTCTCTTTATTAACTTACATGAAAAATATTAATCATTTAACTGTCAGGGAACAGATGGGAAGAGTTACCACACTATGCTTTTTTTTGAAATTTGCTATATGTGGAAACAGTATCAAAGATAGTGTCCATGAACACTAGATCAAAGCTATTGAGAATGCTGGTTAGGGGATTCTAGGAATAAAAGTCTTAGAATTAAACTTGCTGAGGCTGAGAAACTCTGGTCTAGATTGTCAGGGTTATCCAAAACTAACCTTTTGGACCACAGAAGAAGACTTAATTCAATTTAAAGGAGATCGATTACATCTTGTTAAAGAAAGAATGTCAAACTCTGCAACAGCTCATAATCAAGAAAGTGAGATTCAGATATTGCAAGATTATTCCAGGAAAAAAGAATTAGTTTATAGAATCTTAATCTCAGAAATTGGATATGTATATTATGGGCCTCATTTATCAACAGATACATTAAACTCGAAGACAGCTAATCGCTTTGATCTTAACTGAGTTTTGATTTAATGGAAGAGATGCTAATTGTTGATTTAAGATACCAGGCTAGAAATCGGGAGACCAGGTTCTTACCCTGCTTTAGGCATGGGAGATGTTTGGGTGACTATGCGTCAATCACTTTCTATCTGCCCATGACATCATGCTTGGGTGACAATTTGTGAACCCTGAAGCTGACCTGACTGAAGCCATTTTGACCACTTCAGTGTTGCCACACTGGAGCTGAGGGATAGGGAGGGGGGAATTAAGATAGAGGGGAATCTGTAGCCAAAACAACATATTTTCTCTTGGGAACCAAGGACATTCTCTCACCTTGTCTGAGAACGGTGGAGTGATGCTACCCAGCGGCCAGTCCGCACAGTGATTGGACCATGTGACTGATTGTTTTGAGAAAGTAGAAAAACTTTTAAATTAATTAGATAAAAACCGTGGGAGACTTCAGAGTCGGTTTTCACCAGATATGTGTTCTGACCTAGACTTCCTTAAAAAGCATGAAGCAGAGTCTTGGTCCCAGCAAAACCCCTTTTATTTACACAATGGTCAATTCCTTTCATTCACCAAGTCAGCAAGGCTTGGCAAACAGTCTTTCAGAGGAATATTTATCAACACCAACCTTATCTCGCTTGGAAAGCTGCCAGATAACTAGTATCCAAATGCTGTGTAAGGCAAAACTTGTCACACAGACTCTTAGAGTCACGAACAGAGCTTTCCACTCTTGAAATCACCAAACAAACAAATTGTTTCCTGCAAAAGCCCCCTCCCCATTTGCTCCTCTTTTGTTTTCTATTGGAGGGGCCAATCACCTCCAAGGTGTGGCTTTACTCCCAAGTCGACCCTGCTTTCTTAGTTGTTCTTCTCTTCTGGCAGCTCTGCGCAGGCACACACTGGGAACATGCTCCAGCTGTTCCTCTGCCTCACTGCTGTTTAGCTCCCTCTTGGCCTCGATGCCAAGCCCTCGTCTGAGCTTTCCCCAGCCCCCAGGACTGGCCCATGTTCCTCCCCAACCTCCTGCTGGCCACCGGTGGCCCACAACAATATGTGCCAATATGATAATTCCAATAAAAGTATTCTTTGAGGAATCTACCTGCCTCGGAGTCTTGCTTGCTATGGATTTATTACTTGGAACCCTAACATAATTCCTTTCACAAGCAATGAGTCAGGTTCTGTATTTTTCCATCAACTTGCAGTTGGGTAGGTATGATGGACTTCTTACTTGTAGATGCAAAGCACATGTACCAGTTAGTTTCCTCTCTTAAGTTATGGTCTACAATTTTTAAAATTACAATTTCCACAACTGGTATGTACAGTATATATAACTGTCTGGTCACTACCACTATCACTCTTTAAAGAGATATTTCCTTTCTGCACTTTGATGCAGGAGAAGGTGAGTAGGACTTTCCCTCTCTTAGTCTTTTTAATCTTCTGATGCACAATAGACTGTCTGCAAAAATTGAACTATAAATTTCAGAAATAGATACAACTGTTTTGGTAAATATTAGGTTTAAGGAGGTAATTATTAATTCAAGATAATGGAAAGAGAAAGAAAGAAAGAAAGAAAGAAAGAAAGAAAGAAAGAAAGAAAGAAAGAAAGAAAGAAAGGAAGGAAGGAAGGAAGGAAGGAGAGAGAAAGAGAGAGAGAGAAAGAAAGAAAGAAAAAGAAAGAAAGAGAAAGAAAGAAATAAAAAGAAAAAGAAAAAGAAAAAGAAAAAGAAAAAGAAAAAGAAAAAGAAAAAGAAAAAAAAGAAAAAGAAAAAGAAAAAGAAAAAGAAAAAGAAAGAATATTGTAACTCCTGTGGGCTTTAACTCACAGCTTTTTGTCTACATGCCAGGCAGGTGAAACAAAGCAAGCTGAAGGACACAAAGAGAAAAAAAAATGTTCCAATCAATTAGCAGCATAAATAACAATAGCAAGATCTTAATTCATTGCTTGCTCCCTATTTCTACAGAGATTTAATTCCCTTGGATGTGTTTCTTAACTTGATGGGAGCCAGACCAGAAAAAGGGGCATTCTCTTTTGATGAAAGGCAAAGGCAAAATGCTTTTTTAAAAGCTCATCTGATAGAGCTTTTGGAGCTCTGAATTCAAGAACCATAGAACTGATTTTGAAAACAGAATGCGGAGTTTGAGAAGAAAACATGAATGCAGTCTGGAAAGAGGAGGCATTAGAAAGAAACTTAAAGTGACTTCTATGGTGGCTGTTTTTGTATAAGAAGGTGAGAAAAACACTGTCATGCTTTTAATATTTTATTAATATAGCCAATATTAATAGTATAGAGTTCTCTGTTTTTTCTGGGGAGTCTGTTTCTTGACCTGGTCTCCTTCAAGGATTATCATCCTGACTAGTTGATTAATGGCTGAGTTGTCTGGACTTTTGTGGACTTTGCCTGCTAATTCATGGGTTAACCTATTCTGAGAACAGAAGCAAAGTCCTGCAGAAGACAGGGCCACCTCAACAGTCTTCATTCCGTTACCTCCTCTCTGGTACACTTCAGCTCAATGAGAAAAGGGATCCACCCCACTACTTTGAAATACTGTGTCCCTTGATCACCACATGCTTAACTGGGTCAGTAAAACATGGTGAGTACAATAAAAATCAAGTAGCCAAGTCAACTAACCAAGTCAACTAAAATGAACCAATGGGTGGTCCATTTTATAATTAAACAGACTCAACAATGTAATAATGCAGACTCAATAATGGATTCAACTAACTTCTTCCAGTCAATCACATCATGACCAACACTAAGCTCAGGCAATGAAAGTGCCTGAGAAGCATTGTGCCAGGACTTGCTACTGTTACTTTCCTGGCCAATGGCAAAGAATGCCATGAAATCTAGTTCAAAGACTCATTGGACACCAGCCATTCCCAAGAGAAAATGGCTGAGAACTCTGTCCTCCTCATATTATACTTTTGGCTCAATTAATGTGATTCTTAATTGCCAGAACTACTGGGAAGGGGATCTAGAAAGCAAAAAGCAGATCAAAAATATTGTTGTAACAGCAACTTCAAGATCCGTCTGTAAAGGAAAGAGAGGCAGAAACTGGGGGAATAGATAAAGTGGGATCAACCTAGAATCTCCACATAACCACAAGCAAGCTAAATCCAACCACCCTGAATTCCATTGACCCTTATCTAACTCCTAGCAGGTGTTAACCATCACTTGAGAAAATTCCTCTGCTTCAAGATGAGTAGCAATGTGTCAACTTAATTGGATCTTCATGAGTGGGTTGGATCTTTTGCTCCTGACACTTCCCTGCTATTGTTTTATTTTTCATTAATATTTGTCAGGCACCCCCATGCAAGAACCAAGAAAGACATATGGGGTTACTTCTGAGTAGTTTCCTTTATTGTTCCTCACTTATAGACAGAAATCTTGTCAAGTTAAAGGAACTATTTGCATCACTATAGATATACTCTGTGAATCATGACTTGGTAAGACGGCATTTGGAATATTGCCTCCAGTTTTGGCCGCCATGATGTAAAAAAGTTGTCGAGATTCTAGAAAGAATGCAGAGAAGAGCAGCGAAGTTGATTAGGGGACTGGAGGCTAAAACATATGAAGCATGGTTGCAGGAATTGGGTATGTCTAGTTTAATAAAAAGGACATGATAGTCTTCCAATATCTAAGGGGCTGCCTTAGAAGAGGGGGGTCAACCTATTCTCCAAACCAGCAGTCACCAACTGGTGGTCCGTGGACCACTGGTGGTCCCTGAGAAAATTTTGGTAGTCCATAGAAAAATTATTTGCAGTTTTTATATTGCACTAAATCAGGGGTCCTCAAACTACAGCCCCTGGGCTGGATATGTGCAATGAATGTTTGTGTTGCTTCAGAGAGTCTCCCCCTTTGGAGTCTTATTGTGTGGGTCAGAGGGGGGCAGAAATTCTGACTTGGGAGTCTGTTTCGGTCTCCTGGTGCAGGGCTTTTGGCGAAGGCTGGAGGGAAGCTCCCCTGGTGGCGAAGAACTGAGGGTCCTCATTCCTGTGGGACTGCATCATGGCCTGGAACTGGCTGACCTTCTCAGCCCGCTCAGCCTGCAGGTGCCAGTATCTGGCCTTGCACTCCCACAGATCTTCCTTCTGCTTAGAAAGCCTACACTTGTAGTCCTCAGTGAGTTGCTTCTGGTGAGCCTTCCTCTCAGTCACATCCAATTTGAACTGAGTCAGCTGTTTTGCCAACTCTTTCTTATGCTGGCTGCTTAGCTCCAACAACTGCTTCCTGTTGGGGCCCTAAGGAGCCCGGGTGGGCAGGCGAGGAATGGCTGAGAGGGGAGAGGTGAGTAGAGGCCGGCGAGGCATCCCTCAACACGAGTGACATTAAGTTGGCCATTCCCACCTAGTCACATGACTACCTAGCTACACCCACTCAGTCAGTCATTAGCAGATCATATTTGTGGTCTGCGGGATTTAAAATTATGAATTTAGTGGTCCCTGAGGTCCGAAAGGTTGGTGCTCCAAACCATCTGGAGGCAGAAGAAGAAACAATGAATGGAAACTAATCAAAGAAAGAACCAATCTAGGCTAAGGTGAAATGTTCTGTCAGAACAATCATGAAATGGCTTGCTTTCAGAAGCTGTTGGTACTTCAACACTGGAGGTTTATATGAAGAGATTAGACAAACATTTGTCTGAAATGGTATAGGGTTTCCTGCCTAAATTGGACTAGAAGACCTCCAAGGTCCCTTCCAACTCTGTTATTCTTTTATTCATTACCAAACTCTCCATGCTTTGCTGCCTCTTTGCTTTTTGGAATGCAATTCCTTTCTCTGGGGAACCCAGACCACAGCCTGCCACAATATTATAATCTAAAGAAAGAAAGAAATGAATTTATATTTCTGACACAGCAATCCTTCCCACTAATTTTGGATTTGCTCTTCTGACTGTGCAGTGGTGGAAAAGGTATTTTGCATGTGCACAGAAATCCTTGAGCTAAACGAGAGTATCTGCTTAACTGCCTGTAGTTTAAATTAAGCTCTGATATGGGAAGACATCCAGATGCTTGTCCTATGACACTTATAGAGAAATGAGAGTTTTGGAGTTCTGGAAAGAACAAAGCAAGCAACGCAAGTTAATACGAACCAAATCAGAGTTAGCAAACCATATGCTTAATTATAAATCACCGTTCTTAATGACTCGTCTATTACATTTGCAGAACTGCCCCACCGGATTTAGGTCAGAGTGCTTAGCAATTAAAATAAAGCATGCTGCAATATTCGAAACGGAAATAATGAATTTAGAAAGCACACTCAAGCACACCAAATACTAAAATGACATTGATTTTGCTGTCTTTTGGAGAGTATTTAATGACTCATGAATATGCAAATTTCCTAAGCCCCAACACCCTGCCAGGTTCTCAAGTAAACAAAATGAATGGCCAGATTTTTCTGCTTCTCATGAGAAGAGGTGGGGGGAATAGCATACCCAAGGCCATCAGGAAGCTAGGAATCAATTATACCATTAAACCAAGAAAATGGATATCAGATAAATAGTCTCGCTAAAGGGGTTGTTTTATATGTTTATTTTCATTTGGATTGCAATCTATAATCTATATAAAATGTGTATTAGTTTGAATAGCACTGCAAGATGGTTAGGGTAGCTCACAAACTCATGAGTGTCACATATCCATCAATTAGATGAAAGCTTAATTGCCAGGAAATATCTTCAGACTCCACTGAAAAATTCAGCACTTGATGTGATAAATTAGTTTTATTCATACTACTAGAGCTGTAGTGGTATGTATGTATAGGTATAGACAGATATAGACAGGGGTGAATTGATGATAGATAGATGATAGAGAGAGAGAGAGAGAGAGAGAGAGAGAGAGGGAGGGAGGGAGGGAGGGAGCTAGAGAGGGAGGTAGATGATAGGTAGGTATATATATATATATATATGGAGAGAGAGAGAGAGAGTGATAGAGAGGGAGGTAGATGATAGATAGATAGATAGATAGATAGATAGATAGATAGATAGATAGATGTGATATGATATAATATGATATGATATGATATGATATGATATGATATGATATGATATAGATACATCCCTGCAGATTTAGTAGCTATTCCTAGCATTGCGTTCTTCTGTACAGAAGCTCAGATGTTGTTCCTGGGATCTGTTGGAACTATCTCCCAGTTTAGAAGTCACAACCCCAACTAACCTTATGATCACTAAGACCGCTTTGGTCTTTACTTTATACATCCTCTCAAATTCTTCCTTCAGGCCCTGGTACTTCTCCAGTTTCTCATACTCCTTCTTCCAGATGTAGCTGTCACTTGGCATTGCCCACTGCTGTCTTCTAGTCCTTGTGAGCTACCACAATGTCTGATTGATTGGCCAGTATCTGCCTATTCATCTGGATCTTGAGGTGTTCACTCACCAATAGGAGGCAACCTATCTCTCATCTAGGCACCTTTAGGAAATAATGCTACATAGTGGTGTTTAATAAATAATGCTAATAGTAAATAAAGCAAAGCCATCCTCCAGTTAAAAATCAAAGCAGTGGCAGCACATACCTAACGCTTTGTGAAAAAATTTTGATTGGCATTTAGCTGGGAAACTATCAGGAAGCCCTACGGCTCTAGATTATTTATTTATTATTTCAATTTGGGTGGCTAGCTACTCATCATGCAATTGCGGGAAGCTCACAGAGGCCTCCAAAAGAAAAGAAATCAGTAAAAATGCATTATGCTGGAGGCAGCTTAGATTCCAAACCTCAAAATTGAGCTCACAAAACAACCTGGTCTCACAAAATAATTGTTCCCCAATGGGGGACAATTTCTTGATTACAAAATCAAGTTTTTTGTAAAGGCCCTTATGGTCAGGACCATCTACATTTGGGGGGGACTGTTCTATGGGGCAAATATAACAACAGAGAAGCCCCACCTTGTTTGTCCCCATAAGAGGACACTGCTTAGTTCATGAGAACTGGAACCAGGGGTGAAATCCAGCAGGTTCTGACAGGTTCTGGAGAACCGGTAGCAGAAATTTTGAGCAGTTTGGAGAACCAGTAGTGGAAATTTTGAGTAGTTTGGAGAACTGGTAAATACCACCTCTGGCTGGCCCCAGAGTGGCATGGGAATGGAGATTTTGCAGTACCCTTCCCTGGAGTGGGGTGGGAATGGAAATTTTGCAGTATCCCTTCCCCTGCCACGCTCACCAAGCCACATCACACCTCCAAGCCACACCCACAGAACTGGTAGTAAAAAAAATTGGATTTCACCACTGCCTGGAACATGTCAACTGTGCAACGTCTTATTAGATGAGGAGAAATAACTGGTGACAGATGGTCCTGCAAATACCCAAGAGCTGGATCATGCAGGAATTTATTACATTTTAGCAAAATTACCATCCTAATTCTTATTTATTCAACCAGATTCAATTCTTGCTGTCATTTATGATTCCCATGGCTAAACTACAGGTTTCCTGGAGATAACAAATTTGAAAACTAGAGACAGGGAAAAAATACAACCATAGAGTCTTCATTAAAACATCCATCCCATTAAGAGTATAGAACAGGGGTGTCAAACTCAAGGCCTGTTGGCTGGAACCAGCCCACTGGGTGCTTAGATCTGGCCCATGGGGCAGGAAAATCCAAAAATTTTCCCTATTGGTTCTGTGGGCGTGGCTTGCTGGGTGTGCAGGGGAAGGATATTGCAAAATCTGCATTCCCACCCTACTCCAGGGGAAGGATACTGCAAAATCTCCTTTCCCTCCCCTCCTGGTGGAAGGATATTGCAAAATTTCCATTCCCACCCCAGTCTGGGGCCAGCCAGAGGTGGTATTTGCCAGTTCTCTGAACTACTCAAAATTTCTGCTACCGGTTCTCCAGAACCTGTTAGAATCTGCTGGATTTCACCCCTGCCATGGGGCCCCCTGAAAATAACAAAGAACTGGCCTGCGGTGCCTTTGCCAGCAAAAATGGAGCTCAGGAGGACCATGGGTGGCCCTCCTGAGCTCCATTTTTGCTGGCAGAGGGTTTCAGGAGGCCGTCCCAGTTGAAAACGGAAATTGGGAGTCCATTTTCACTGGCAGAGCACTCGGGCCACCACAGGTGCCCCTGACACAAGTGACATCAAGCTGGCCATGCCAATCCTGGCCACTCCCACCCCGGCCCCCTGAGGTCAAACACATGATGCGGCCCTCAATGAAATCGAGTTGGACATCCCTGGTATAGACCATGGAAGGAATTGTGAAACTGTTGAGGTATTTTAGACCACATCTAATTCTGAAGATATTACAGTTACTAGTTTCTTCTGTTGGCTTGCACCAACTATAACCTCTGCAAGTTCTTTCTCTCTTACATTAATTTTAGCCAAAACCTAATGGGAAGGAAGGGAGGGAGGGAGGAAAAGAAGTCATTCTTCCTCATGCATTCTTTTCTTACATCCAGGCTTACTTTCACTACTGTGTTAATCTCAAATTCTTACAAGATTCAAAGGGGCATTTTATCTTTTATCTTTAACAAATTCCTAATTAACTGACATTCATGTTTACATGCTGTTATTAATCTACTTGGTGGCTTGCAAAGATATAGATTAGAGCCATTTGCTGAAATTGTGCTACACAAAGATAAAGCAGTAAGGAGGAGAGGGTGGAGGAAGAATGAGGGAGTGGGAAGGAAAGTCCCAAAAAAAAAAAAAAGCAAACTTAAAAGAAATTCCTAATATACAGATAAATGAGCAGCTACCCATAAATACTATAAACACAAGGCACTGCAATCATTGCTTAAAACGAAATGGATAGCAAAAGATACCGCAAGCAAAATTTAGAGACATGAGGGGCATTAGAAGATAGGGTGGCTTCAGGTCATTGAGCGTAAAACCTATCTGGGGTGAGAAACTTTAAAATCTCCACACGGACTGTTAAATCCTGTGAGATCCAGATTCCACACAGCTGTTAGAGACTTATCTGCTTCATCAATGGGAATTTAAACATCTCTTTGGCAGGGCTCTTAAGAATGAACCTGGAGCAGTGGTTTTCTTTGCTCAAGGGAAGAGAAAGACAGAGTCTGAAGTTTGTGCTGCGCATGTAGAACACTGTGTATTTAATTCCCTGTTTCTAATGCAACACAGGAGAATTTTAATTGGAGTAACTGGAACTTCCTCTAAAAGTGCAAAACTTAATTGTTTTATAATCAGTTCTATGAAGCTGAGTAGTCACCAAAATGACTTTTAAAAATAATAATTGATTCCCAACTACCCACTAAGTAGAAAATCAATTTCATGGGAAGACTAGAACTGTGCTTTATTGAGGTTGGCTGTAAGAACTCTATCTTGAAAGTTTGATTGTGCTTTACCTCCCTTCATTCTTAGTGAACGAAGGAGGAACTTACCCAAAGGAATTCTAAATTCTATCTTGCTTCCTAGAAATTAAAGTTAAAAGTTCAACCCTTTTTGCTTATATAATTTTCTTGCATATTTTTGTCAAGATATTTACTCTCTACATGTGCATTTTGATGCATGTAAAAAGGGATGTGATCACAGGTGGTATTCAGTTGGTTCACACCGGTTCGTGTGAACCATTGGCAGAAAATTGGCCAAGGTCGCCGATTTGGTCATGTCCCAAAACTGGTCTCCCGGTCACTGCTTGTTCACCCTGCAGGTTTGTTGGCCTTGCAAGTCCAATGGGATGCACATGCGTGAAGAACATGGCGGCAATGGCAGCAGCTTTTTCCATGACCTCTGGTAGTTTTCGGTGGCCGGTGGCCAGCTGCTACCTCTTTGCCAGCTGCTTTCCAGGAGCGGTGGCTGGCTGGGGGTTGCCGAAAACTCTGGTCAGCTTGCCTTCCAGACTCTGGACCAGCCACCGTGGAAGGTAAGCTGCCCGAACAAAGAGGTGATGGGTGGTAGGAAGTGGGGCTAGGGCTGGGGCTACTAAAGAAGGGGAAACGGGGGCAATTGGCAAAGGAAGGGTGGGGATAGATAGGTGGAAATTCCTACCTTTTCCTGTGGACGTGACTAGGTGGGGGATCATGTGACTGAGTGGGAATGGGCATGAGTGAGGTGAAGTTGGCCACACCCACTCAGTCACATGCCCCCCACCTAGCCACACCCACTGAACCAGTAGCAAAAAAAATTGAAACCCACCACTGGATGTGATTGTGATTGTGCCATTTTGACTAAACTATATTTTTAATCCTCCCCCTGCCCCTGGAAATGGATTTTGGAAAGCTAGCAAAAAAAAAAAACCCAACCATAAAAGCTAATTAGAGGTAAAAGAAAGTATCAAACATTTTAAAAATAACAATATAATCAACAATATTATGGCCACACTAGAGCTAATGGCATGCTGAAATATTATTGATTTTACTTGTTTGGCAAACAAAGAAAAAGAGGAAGAGCCAGGGTCAAATGAATCTCCAGTGGGGAAATGTTCCACAGAGTAGGGCTTCTAAAAAACTTGCCTCTTGCTCCATGCTTCATGTACAATGTAAGGAGAAGGGGATATATGACCAACTTGTGGGTCATCTCCAAAGATAAAGCCATGCAGTGGATCATGAATTACTATCTTCAAAGTAACCTGGTCCAGATAGGCTTACAATTTGCTCTGCCACTCACAACTTCGTAAAAGTGCCCCTGTGACAATCCAATTACATTTGCTAGAGTCCAGAAGGATATCCAAGGCACAAATTACATCTTTGCGGGTGAGGAATAACTTCAAAATCTACATTATTGGATTGTCCAGATGTTTATTGACAAATGATGACTACAACTTGATAGGATTTCATCTGAGATTTTTCACCCAATTCAGACCCTCATCCTTAAGTGACAGATGACTTCTAGCTGTTTCATGTAGAGGTTAAATAGGATGAGTGAGAGAAAAGAAGCCTGTGGGATTTCATATTAAAATATTCACAGATTTGAGAACTTCTTCCTAAGACAATCAACTGGACTTGCCTTTTCAGGAAGGAATTTAGTGTCCCAAATCCCAACCCTTACAGGTGGTTCACAGACTACCCTAGTTAATGAAATGGAATGCAAATTAGAAGTCTAATTTCTACTTCCAAGTCCCAATAAAGGTGAACTACTTACACTTTGCATTCCTTATTTACTCTTAACAGTCTACCATGCCCTCAAAATATAAACTTCACAATTGTTCTGTCCTAGGCTTCCTGATAGAGTAAAAGCACACAATGAGTCCCCCAAACCCTCTTTTTATTTCAATGGCTGTGAATTTTGTTCATTCGGCGCCTGTTCATTCTCAATCTGTTCATTCACAGATGAGTCCCAAATAGTTGTAAAGAGTCTGACAGACGTCTGCCACAGTTCTTCTGATAAGGCTGATAAACATCCACCTTTATCTCCCTTGACACGCTGCCAAGACCTAATTTGCAATTAACTTTGCAAGGCCACACAGAACACAGTTTCAACACGGAGCTGCAGTCTTGAAACCAGCCAGCACGAACAACAGTTGCTTCCTGCAAAGGCCCATGTGCCTTTGCTCCTCCTTTATGTCTTATGGGAGGTGCCAATCATCTCCAAGCCCTACTCCCAAGTTGACCCTTTTGTTTTAACTGTTCTTGCCTTCTGGCTTCTCTGCGCATGCTCGCACTGGGAAGAGGCTCCCCCTGTTCTTCTGCCTCACTGATGTCCGACTCTGGATGCTCCGGAGGCAGTACATAACTCCCAGATGGCCCTGGCCCCATCTCTGCCTCCAATGCAGAGCCCTCATCTGAGCCTTCCCCAGACTCCAGGATTGGCCTCCTCATTGTCTGACTCTGCCCAGCCTCTCCAGCCTCCTCATTGTCCAACTCTGCTGCCAGCTCCGCAGGCTGCTGGCGGACCACAACAACAATAATTTTGAACTAATTAATACTGAAAATATATTAATAACTCACACTGAGCACCGTGGCACCAAAGCAAAGTAACAACAAGGAAAAATGGTTTTGGTTTCCAGAGGTCATATTCTCTTGGAAACCAAAGTCCACACTAAGTAATATAAATGGATGTTGCTATATCACAATGGGAGAGGGTAGGTTTTTTTGCTGTGTGTGTGTGTGTGTGTGTGTGTGTGTGTGTGTGTGTGTCAGATTTTCTTTTAGTTTTATTTATACTTTCTAAATCATTCATTTTAAATTACATTATGTTTACTCAGAGCTATCTATAGCCATACCTATATGAGTAAACATAATGTAATTTAAAATGAATAATTGGTCATTCATTAGTCCTTCTGATTTATCATATAGGATATGAAACTTCTGGATCACCAGGAGTGTGGAATTCTGCCTTTTATGTTTATGTTTTATTAAATTTGTATACCGCCCTTCTCCCGAAGGACTCAGGGCGGTGAACAGCCAAAATTAAAATACATACAGTATAAAAATTAAAATAAATTAAAACAGAATTAGATCAGTTTGGCTTCCCCAAATTTTAAAACCCTTTACCCATAAAATAGCCCATTAAAATTTTAAACCAGCCCGGCTTGCTGAAATAAGAAGGTCTTCAATGCTCGGCGGAAAGTACGGAGGTCCGGGATCAGTCATATTCCTGGGGGTAGCTCATTCCAGAGGGCGGGTGCCCCCACAGAGAAGGGTCTCCCCCTGGGGGTCGTTAGTCAACATTTCTTGACCGACGGCACCCTGAGGAGACCCATGGCACCCAATCCGCTCCCTCTCTGTGGGAGTGGATTGGCCGGTGGGAGGTTATCGGTGGCAAAAGGTGGTCTCGTAAATACCTGGGCCCTAAGCCATGGAGTGCTTTAAAGATGAGAACCAATACCTTGAAGCGCACCTGGAAGACCACCAGGAGCCAGTGCAGCTCGCGCAGGAGAGGTGTTACATGGGAGCACCATGTCGCCCCCCTAATTACCCATGCAGCTGCATTCTGGACCAGCTGGAGCCTCCAGGTACTCCTCAAGGGGAGCCCCATGTAGAGAGCATTGCAGTAGTCCAGGCGAGAGGTGACGAGGGCATGAGTGACCATGCATAAGGAGTCCCAATCCAGAAAGGGACACAACTGGCGTATCAGGCGAACCTGATAAAAAGCCCCCCTGGCCACGGCCATCATATGCTCTTCTAAAGACAGCCGTGCATCCAGGAGGACGCCCAAGTTATGAGCCCTCTCCATGGGGGCCAATAACTCACCCCCAATAGCCAGCGATGGCACCAGCTGGCTATATCGGGATGCCTGCAGCCACAGCCACTCGGTCTTGGAGGGGTTGAGTCAGAGCCTGTTCCTCCCCATCCAGACTCACACGGCCTCCAGGCACCAGGACATCACTTCAAGGGCATCATTGGGGTGGTCTGGGGTGGAGATGTACAACTGAGTGTCATCAGTGTACAGATGGCACTGCACCCCAAATCCACGATTGATCTCACCCAGTGGTTTCACATAAATGTTGAACAGGAGAGATGAAAGGACCGACCCTTGCGGCACCCCACAAACAAGGTGCCTCGAGGTCGACCTCTGCCCCCCCAGCCAACACGGACTGCGACCGTGCTATGTGCAAGAACTGCATTCTTTCTAGATCCTTTACTTGAGACTCTGCTTGAGACTATTCAGTTCTGGAATCCTCCACTGAAGAAACTCACACCAGATGTACAGCCTCTATGGTCACACACTGATCAACGCAAACCAAGTGGTGTGACTATAATGATTAATGCATCTAGTGTAAAACTATGTGATCTTTCATCACAACTTATTTCATTCCCAGAGTATTTTATTTGATTGTTACTTTAGTTCTCGTGGGCAAAAAAATGATAGATTTTTTATGTCACATTGTTCCACCGTATGTTTATAATTAATGGGTAGAGAGCACTGACCATCCTAATCTTGGCACATGGTTGGTGGAAAAGATGGATGTATAGTGTTGAAAGTTATTCATATGTCAAATCAATTTTCATAGTTAAAAGGAAGGGAGACATCAAGATAAGAACTCATCATATAAAAGAGCCATTGTGGTGCAGTGATTAGAATGCAGTATTGCAGGCTAATTTTGCTGACTGCCAGCAGTTCAATTCTGAATGACTCAAGGTTGACTCAGCATTCCATCCTTCCAAGATCAGTAAAATGAGGACCCAAATTGTTGGGGGTAATATGCTGACTCTATAAACTGCTTAGAGAGGGCTGTAAAGCACTATGAAGTAGTATATAAGTGTAAATGCTACTGATAATCTAATCTACATCAACAAAACTATGGGAATATTCTCTTTTTTTCCATATTATGCATTCACATTGCTAATGTGAATATAAAGATATCCCCAAAGTGTTTATGAGTTTAAGGAAAAAGCCATATCCTCATGTCTCTTCATGATTGAAAATATTAATCAGACACTGAAAGAGACAGAGAAAAAAACTTGCATTGGATAATGTATAAAAGCTTTTATAATCAACAGAATTTTTGAGAGCCGATGTTCCGATTGCATTTCAAATTAAAACCATACAAAGACGATAAGTTTCTTTCACTGTAAACTCAAAGGCTTCAAAGATGTTGATAATTCTACTTGAAAAGGTAGAATTATATTTTCTAAGAATATCACTGTAATCAAGGGTCTTTATAAATACAGATTTAAATACAGATTTAATCTGTCTGTATAAAACAGTTTTAAAGAACCTTTAAGTACCACTCTAACTTTGTCTGCTTTCTTTATAAAGTGTGTATATAATATTGTATAAAGATATCTCCAATGTTTAAAAATAATATTAACAGTTATGAGATTAGAAAAAATAAAATAGAAAGATAGTGATATAAAAAAAATAGCTGAAGTAAGATAGCAATAGCATGTAGACTTATCACATTATATCATCTCATATCATCACATTGCACAACTGCAGACATCAGATTAAATTCTAGCAAAGTGGGACCATTCATACTATAATGTAAATAAATAGCTTGTCCAGAAATATGGGTTCTGGTGTTAGCCTTATATGGAGTAGGACTCCTTCAAAAGTGAGAGGTCATTTAGATCTCTCTGTAAAAATAGTAAATGAAGATCATAGCCGTGGGGGTCTTTGCCCAGTTCTGGCTCTACTTAGATGAGGAACATCTGGTGATAGTGACCCATGCACTCCTCAGCACAACCTTTGAAGAGGGCTTAGAAACTACACTGGTGCAGTAGACAGGTTGTCTGTAGGCAAGACTCACTATTGCAGTATAATTCTACATTACTGTAGTTACTGGGAGGCTTCTGGGCCCAGTCCAGATGATCACCTGTAAAGTCCCTGATGGTTCGACTTCAGATGACTTCATGAATCGCTCTCTTCAAAATTCTTTCCTCCATTCATGTCATTTAGGGGAGTGGGAGACTGCTCAAATTCCTGCCCCTTTAGAAGTTATGCATCAGAAGGCAAACCACCTCTGTGGTAGCCTCATTGATTTGAAATTCTTTAATTTCAGAGATGCAGCAGCTCCAAATAGCTGACATTTTTCAAGACTGTGACAAGCAATTTTATTCCAGTGAGATTTTAGAGCCTAATATTTTATCAGCAGCTGTGGATTGGGTGGGGAGATCAAAAACAGCAAGATGGGGACTTCAAAAGGGAATAATGCTCTATCTCAGGGCTGTCAAACTCACGGCCTGCAGGTCAGATGCATCATGCGCTGGCCACGTCCATGCCCAGTTTAGCAAAGGGGGGGGGGAAAGTCCCAATGCATCACATGACGCCGCTGTGATGATGTGAGTTTGACACCCCTGCTCTATCTGAATTCATACTCATCCCCCTCTCCCCTCAAGGAAAGTTAATAGTGACTGGCAGCCATTTTCTTTTCTTTTATAAGATTGTATACAGATTGTCCTTTACTTATAAAAGTAAGTAAAATTGGTCCATAGATTGGCCAATCATTGATTGGCTTAACAACCACGGTGTTTGCTTAACAACCACCACAAGGCCATAAAATTGGGTTGATCATGTGGATGTCCTTTTTTATGACTGTCATGATGTATGACCATGATGGCCAGGCTTTGTTACATTTGTAAATTAAGGACTACCTGTATGCTTTGGAAGATTAATTTATTTTCTGTTGTGTGTGGGTTTTATGGCTCTTTATTGTGTGACTCAGCATTATGTTTTATGTTATCTTAAACAGAATTGGGTGATAAGTATGATGTAAACTAAGTGTCAGGGTTTCAAGTAACACCCCCAACGAAAGAAGACTCCAAGGCTAGAAGTTCCTCAAAGTAGCATTTTATTAGAGATGTCATATTGGCACATCTGGAAAAACCCAAATCTGAAAGCACCTGGGTTTTTCCCACCCAAAGGAAAGTCAAAGTCCCTTCCCCTGCACCCACGTGTCCATCACATGGTCCAATCAATCCACCGTCCCAATTGGAGATGCCTCCCAGTCACGCAAGTGCAGGCTGAATGTCCTTGACTCTCAGAGAAAAGAATGCTGATATGGCTAAATACTTCTACCAACTCCATGCAAACCCCTCTCCCAGTTTCCCACAGATTAAGTGTGGCAGCCCTGAAGATCCAAAAGAAAAGATGGCCTCCAGGGCTGACACTAAGTTAATGAAACAACCAAACAAACAAAAATCCAAAGCATGCCAATGTATCAGCCACTCATTAAAGTGCAAAAGGTTGCACTCTAAAGAACAACATTGTCCTCTCAAGGCACATCTGCATTCCTTAGATCCACAATAAAAAGAGAAGTAACCACTTTGTTGCCAATAAATAATATCTGAAACAAGCAGGTTAATATGGGTTAATACCATGGAACACATATTCAGATGCTATCCAAATTTTCTTCTCTGAAGGTTAAAAACAGTACAGTATTACATTTATTGTTGTTTTTTTATATGTAGGCTGAAAATGGTCACAGAAAAGGACCAGCTTTACTAAAAGCAAATAATTATTTTTGAGGCAATGAAAAACACAAGAATCCCTAGACTGGATAATATGAAAGAAAGGAAACACTTCTGTATTGGACAAAAGGAAAGCAGGTAAGCAGGCAAGCCATGGGGTTTCCTGCCTAAGCAAGGGGTTGGACTAGAAGACCTCCAAGGCCCCTTCTAACTCTGTTATTTTATTCTATAAGCAAACAGGAAGACTCTATACAACTTTACACATCTTTTTGCGGTGCAATTAGGGTACAATGAGTACAATCTGAAACTATAGTTTAATGATGTCATAAATGGCTTTGTTTCAATGGCACTTAGACAAATTTCAAAGCTAAATGCAGTGTCGGCTGAATCACAGGATTTGAGATTTGTCTGCAGGTATCAACTTTCCCATCTTATTTGATAACACTAAAATGATAGCTTCTGTCCATAAATAGACATGGGACACCATTTAGAATTGAAATCTAAATCCTGTGGAATGTAGAATCCTATTTTATAGAAATAATATGAACCTCCAACTGAATGCTTATCTACGTTCTGGAGAATTCTGTCACCAAGAATTTTAATGGCAGAATTATTTTGATAAAATTTTTATTAAGTAAGGATAAAGGTTTCCCTGTCCAGTCATGTCCAACTCTAGGGCGTGATGTTCATTTCTGTTTCTTGGCCAAGGGAGCTACCATTGAAGACATTTTTTTACAGTCATGTGACCATCATGGCTATATGCCAAAGGTGCTGCTACCTTTCCACTAAAGTGGTACCTATTTATCTACTCACTTCTACAACTGAGGGAGACATGGGAGATCACCCCATTGGGTGGTACTCAGGTCTCAAACTTAAGCTATCAGCTTTCTATTTGACAAACTCAGTGTCTTTAACCACTGAGCGATTGCACCCACTAAAGTTCTTACTACTCCTTCAAAAATATAAACTCTTACTTCTTTTTGATGGATGCCAGACTGGAAAAAAGTCTTGGTATCAGTTTACTTGGTCAGTTCAGCTCTTCTTGAATAATTATCATCTGAAATATTCATTATAGAGTGAAATATCTTCCTTTTAATGTTCATATTGAAAATAGTGTACAGAATGAGTTCACTTTTTTTCCCCCAGGAAACAAAGCCTTTTGATACAGAAGTCCCACTGTTGTTACTCAGTTTTGTTATGTAAAGTTATTGTGTGCCTATAACTCATTTTTTGTGTGTCTTTTTCTTTTTCTTCTTCTTCTTCTTCTTCTTCTTCTTCTTCTTCTTCTTCTTCTTCTTCTTCTTCTTCTTCTTCTTCTTCTTCTTCTTCTTCTTCTTCTTCTTCTTCTTCTTCTCCTTCTCCTTCTCCTTCTCCTTCTCCTTCTCCTTCTCCTTCTTCCCCGATTACCAATCTGTTATTTGAACAGATATTAAATCAATATTAAAATTTTAATATAAGAGAAAGTAAGGACCAGGATATTTAGAATAATCTAAACATTAGTAGATATGTACCACATAATGTTTACTTTGGCTTATGATGTTCATTATACTCTAAAACATTCCACCACAATCCTGACCCGACCTCCCCCCACCAAACACACACAAATGCAGACTATGATATAGTGTAGGTTCACATTAAAAATGTTTAACCATCTTCCTATGTAAAGCATGTTACCACTATATTAATGATAATGGCTACTGACCCCTTTTTAAAATGCACATGGTTTTCTCTGTATACATCTATCTTCCTTTGCGATTCTTTAGAGCCTTTTATAGAGTGACATCACATTCTTGCAATATTTAATGGGAATGATTTATGAGGGCACAGTTAATGGATGTTCTTAGCCCTACTTGAAACCAAATATAGATTCAGGTTAAAAAGGGAATTGCAAATACCTATCACAGTTGGAATATATCTCATGTCAAGGTGGGCATCATAATACCAAAAGCTTTCTTCCTGAATATAATATGAAACAGTTATTTCCCGATGCTTCTTTGTCACAAATAATTACAGCTGTCACCATAAAATATCACCAGGCAAGGTTGGTTCCTGCAATTGTTCAGTCAAATTGAGTTCAGGTTTTTCAATTTTGTCAAGAGGTCAATGAACAGGACTTGTTCGATGATTGGAAGAAGGAAAAAGGGAAGAGAGAGAGAGAAAGAAAAATTGTGAAGGTTATAAAAACATAATCCACTGGAGACTTTAAATGGGTTTTTATTTCATTTATTTACAGAAGGCAGTTTAATAGGGATGGGAAACCATAACCATATATTCACAGCATTAAAAATTAAGCTTTTAAACATGATACTTCATGAATACCAAACAACAATTTATTGTGGTTTTTGGAACCCAAACCTTTTCTCACTGCTCAATGTATATTGCCTATTGGGATTTTGAAGAGGACAGTCCACTACCTCATTACTCTCCTCCTTCTGTTGCTCCTAATTTCTTTTATTTATTACTTTTCTTACTGTTTGGGTGATTTGCACCCTATTGCTTGCTCTATAAATGAATACCATATTAGCTACCATGATAGATATGTATGGGGCTGCATATACCTGTACACCTTCATAAAAAATAAGAGCCTTTTGAAGGAAGCAATATAAGTCTATTATAATATCCAGCTCATGTAATTTGGATCCCCATATATATGGGTCAGAAAATTTATTCTACTGTAAATTTCCAGCTACCACTAATAAAAGTATGCTGCTTGTGAACTGACATTAACATCCTCTATGAATGGGCCCAGTCTTCTTTAAGTTCATCTGAATTCATGCTATCAACCCATATCAGCAAATGCCACAGGTATTGCTATATCAAAGATATAGCAAAGAAAACAAATCTCTATACATTTTGTACAATGTGACATTCAAGCTTTTATTAAATGCCACAGAAATGTGAAGACATTAGCCAATGGAGTCAAAGTACTTGAAAAGTTATATTCATGGCTTAAAAAAAAATCAGATTGAGGTTAAGGGTTTTGAAAACAAAATTGATTACTAATTGAAGGTGAGTTCACCTTCAAGCAGCGCTGGCTAAGATGAATCTCTTGGGAATCTTCTGGTGTGACTCTCCAATTAAGCTAAAGAAATGTGGAAACTATTGATGAGCTGAAAATGAGGTAGTTTACTTTCCATTTTGCTGTCTTATAAAACACTGAATGTCTTCACCTCCCACCAGGAAATCCAAAAGCAGCTCTAATTTTGGTTACATAACCTCAGATAATTTCTCCATAGGATTGACTTATTAGCATTTTCAGAGCTTTTTATTATGGTATGATGACTTCATTAACATTGTAGTTGCTTCTCCAGTTCTACAGAATTGACAATTCCTGAAGTGCATGTGTGTAATGACGCAAGTGATTATACTGTACTCTAATGAATTTTGACTATGCTATTACTCTTAAATAATTGATTTTTATAATGCTAGGAAATCTAAGTCCCAGAGCAACTCCATGCTGCATCAGAAATACTGCTAATAAACTGAGTATGTGTCAGAGTTATTGGTCTTCAGAAGCCAAAATTGCTTTATAGTTCACTAAAGAAACAGGGCCAACAAGTGCCAAGTTTAATTAGGTGGAAGTTTTACATATATCTTTACAATTGGCATTATATTTTGAAATTAGATCTGCTTGAAATAATACTGTATGGCCAAATATAAGGCTTCTGTATATTTCAACAGATGCTTCTGCAAAGGAAATGCACCATTTCATCACCAGCTTGATCCAGATGTTAAGAAGAAATATCAGGAAATATATCAGAGGTTATAGTTACATAGCCGGCTTTTTTCTTGGACACTGCCAGGCATTCATAAGCTGAAGCAAAGGATCACAAGCAGATCAGAAGCTTGTCAATACTTTCTGTATCCTCTTTAACTTAATTGGGCTGGTTGTACCAGTAGATTCCCAGCAGATTCATTTTAGTCTGCTTACACTTGAAGTTGAACCCACTTTCAATCCGTAATTAATTTTGTTTTTCAAACTTTTGAAAACAAGGCCAATTAGCATCCAGTTACTTAGCTGATTCTGAATCATTCCCTCTGCTTTATTAATATGTTTGGACATATGCAGCATTTTTTTTTAAAAAAAATATTTGTTTTATTTCAAGCTAATGTTGTTCTTTGCTAAAAGTGACAATAATGGATACTTTGTGCATGGTTTCTGAACTTAATTTCTAGAATATCTTATAATTTCTCTGGATTCTTTCTCTTTCCCAGCCCTCCTCCTGTCAGGGTTCCAAGTAACACCCCAACAAAAGAAAACTCCGAGACTTGAATTTCCTCAAAGTTTCATTTTATTGAAGATGTCATATTGGCACATCTGGGAAAACCCGAATCTGAAAGCTTTTAGGTTTTCCCCACCCAACAGAAAGTTCAAGTTCCTGCCCAGCACCCCACATGTCTATCACATGGTCCAATCAGGCACCATCAAAAACTGAAGATACCTCCCAGTCACCTCATCACAGCTGCAAGGCACTGACTCTCTGAGAAAAGAATGTTATTTTGACTATATATCACCCATACTCTATACAATCCCCGCTCCCAATTTCCCACAGTAGAAAATTTGGCAGGCCTGAAGGCCCAACTGTAAAAGATGGCTTCCAGGTCTGACACCTCCTTTTTCAGTGGTGTTCTGCTTACCTATTGAAAAAATCAATAGTATCCTAGTAGCAATAGCAATAGCACTTAAACTTATATACCTCTTAACAGTACTTTACAGTAAGTAGTTTACAGAGTCAGCATATTGCCCCCAACAATCTGGGTCTTTAAATCTAAACCATTATAGAGCTATAATGTAATATAATGTCCATATAAAATTATTCCTGCTGATGGGCATGCATATGTGTGTGCTGTTGTCTTGTGGGGTACAAGAGGCCACAACACTCTTTTCGGGGGGAGATTCCAAAGCACTGCAAAAGACAGAACTATTTTGCAAATGGAGACAAGGGACTTAAAAAGCAAACTGAAGGGTTTCAACCAAGGGTGGGTTTTAATTTTTTTTACTACCGGTTCTGTGGGCGTGGCTTATTTTGTGGGTGTGGCTTGGAGGTCATGTGACTAGGTGGGCATGGCTAGCTGGTCAGAGTCATTTCTGGAAGGTCCTCGCACTTACAACCCGACTCATTTGTTTGCTTTTAACACTGATCAGCTGTAGGACGGCCCTTTGAAGCCCCGTGGCAAGAGTTTAAACAGCTTTTTTCCCTCTAGTCATCAGCTGGGACTCAGGAGACAGCAATAGATTGGGGGTGGGACCAAATAAAAGGTAAGAATAACGTGGGTGGGGGGGAGAACCGGTTCGGTGACATCATATCGTCACCGCTACCGGCTCGGCCAAACGGGACCGAACCGGGAGGAACCCACCACTGGTTTCAACTGCTTAAACCTAAGACTCCACCCTTTATTTTCCCAGTTTGGAATGGTACCCTTTTGCTTCTGAAACTTCCCTCAAGCATCCCAACTTCCAAAATTGAGGTGCCCTGTCCTCATTTGAGGGTGGGGGTATAATCCCATGTGTTCTTTGGAAAACAATTTTTCTAAAGCCTTCAATAATACAAAAGTCATTTTTTCCTATAAATGCTTCAAGTTTGTACATACAAGAAAAGAACAAGTTGCTTGCTTAACTTCTTAAGTATTTCACTAAGTGTTAAGTAAATATACAAGAAATTTCCTGATCAGCTTTCTCCAGAAAGTGCAATGTTCACAGAACCAACAAAACAGTAATCTCTATATGGGTAGAGTCTTTAAAACTGCCCTGAAATAATATCTAATTGAATATTTGGGGAAGTTCCCCCCCCTCTATAAACACATAAAGATATGCATCTCTTTATTCTTAAATAACACACTCCATTTTGATATCTTTTTCCCATGAACATTTTCCTGAGGTGTGTTTGAATTATGATATGCATCATTGCACTGTGAGTTATTATATATCCATAGATCTTCAGAGCAGATTATCAATTGATGGATAATCTAAGACCCTGAAGGCTATGATGAAAGCTACCAAATGATCTTATCGAAAGAATGATAACAACACTCAGATACAGAGGGGAAAGTTCATGGGACTTTGAAGATCACAATAAGACAAGAGAAAGCTGAAAATGTTGTGACAGCATGTTTTCTTTCACATTAGGTGCGCTTGTGGGCATGGTTAGCTATTCTGTGTGGCTCTTGAAAGTTTGAAAAACCACTTCAGAATATTAAATCTTTTTCTCAAAGTATACTGTTATTTCACGGGAGATAGACACTGAAGAACAGTGTATACAGATTTGTGTATATTCATATTTTTTTTTAAAAAAACTGAACTTCAGTCTAAACTTTTAAAAAATTAAATAACCTGCAAGGAGGAATGCTGATGTCTGGAATTTTAGTCGTTCCTGATGGACACCACCAATTTCCACTGTTTTACCACAGCTACATTCCATGGCCTGATAAAGCAGGGGTTAAAATAATGTCAGAATAGATTAAGAATTAATCTTAATTAACAGATTAAGAATGGGATTAAGATAGCAATAATGATTTCAGTTGGTGCTTCCTTTTCCCTAGGATGGGGGCTCTGTGATGGGGAGCAGAAATGGCAATGAGAAATGGACACGTAGCGTCTTCCATTTTTCTGAAGTGTTTAAAAACCTGGGGCATTTATAGCATCGTCAAAATCTTAATTTAAGGAAATATGATTTCATAAATGGTCTTCTGCTGCTCCTCTTCAATGCCTCTCTCAGAGTAAATACGCACTTTCTATTTGTCCCATTGCTAGTGCAAGCCATGTACCACTTCTTGAGTGGTTAACATCCTCCTCCCCTCACTCCCAACCCATGGCAAATATTTCCAATTGCTGCTTTATGTTCTAAAATTGTTAAACTCTAATTAGATGGTCCACAGTGTTTCCTTTCACAACTCAAGAAAGAAAAACCCCGACTCCATTTTCATAGAGAAAGGTACTTTTACTGAGTATGAACTGAATGCAACCAAAGAAAGGCAAGGTCTGAGGCAATAGGCATGAAAATCACATATAGAAAGCATTCCCAAAACCCTTCCCCCAAGGGTCAGGTCAGGATTATCCAATCCACATCCCCCCAGGGTGTCATGTGGGGCACAGCTTTAGATGGCTCCATCCTTCTGGTATGCCAGGATGGTTGACCTTGACTGGTTATCAGCACACTTTCCAGCTGCAGAGAAAGTGCTGAGGAAAACTTTCTCCAATTCACTCCCAGTTATGAGACATCTCCACCAGCTCGCTTCCCCCCTCCCAAATACCCAAACAGCTTCCCCTCCCCCTATTAAAATGGCAGCCGAAGCAAGCAAGCAATATAGAGGTGGAAGCTGACAGTTTCCTTCTCAGTGAGTACCAGCACCAATTCCAATTGGAGTTCAGTTCCTGGACTCTGTATATCCACCCTGTATAGCTATCAGATTCTTGTGTTTTCCACTGGTTGATCCAGCGATGATCTAGGAAATCAACTGACCTGTTCTTGATCTTTCTTTTTTTTTCCACCACCAGGAGAAGACTGTTTAGTTTCTGCTCAAACTGGATGAAGCACATTCTCTTGTTTTCCTAATGCAAAATTTAGCTTTCCTCCCTTGTCCACATTGAAGCATGCATCTATTGGAATGAAGCTACAGGCTTCTCTGAAGCTGAACCATGGATTCTTCTTCGTTTGGAAAGCTCTCATAAAGCAAAAGTAGTAGGTAGGAATAAATAAAAAGGTGGGAGAGTTGAGATTGAGAGAAAGCTTTGCATCAGTGGTGAAATCCTACCGGTTTGCACAGGTTCGGGCAAACCTGTAGTGATAAAAGCTACCGATTCGGCAAACTGGTAGTTAAAAAAAAACCTAACAGTTGGTCCAAACTGGTATTTCCGATGATCAGTTGTGCCACACAATTTATATTCACTAGAAAGCAGGAAATCCTGCTTTCTAGTGAATCTAAAGAGTGTGGCACAGCTGTTTCCCCCCCCCCTTGCTTTTCTACTTACCAGAAAGTGTCCTTTTTCCATGTGAAGGATGCATTTGGCGCACACTGAACTTGTGCATCTCGCAGCATGCGTTTGGTGCACACTGCATGTGCACACACACTGTGTGTTTGGTGCGCACCGCGCACACGTGGGCAGCAAACTGGTGGCAAATCATGGAGGATTTCACCACTGCTTTGCACTATGATCAAAAAAGAGAACCCCAGAAAGTGGTTGTCATCTCCCCAAACCCTGCAATTTTTAAAGTGGACTTCAGGAAGATCCAGGAGCAGTACAGGAGATTTGTGCTGTCATATGTAATTGGTCTGAAAATTGAAATTCTGCTATGCTGATGTTATTGTTGTTATTGTTTTGATTATAATATTGTAGCAAGTATGATGTCTATGGTTAACTATTCTTGTTAGTGTTTGATCGTGCATTTCCCACTTCCTGATAGGAAAGCGAAGTCAAAAGAAGCATTTAAGCTTTAAACAATCAAAAACAACAGACTTTAGAAAGAAACCGCCAGTGCAGACTGCAAAATTACATACTGCCTGGTTTCAATCAATAATGTGCCTAGGTTTCAAAATGTTTTCAATTTTTTTTTTTTGCCTGATGCAGCCTACTGTCATCCAACTTATTCATAGTTATTTCCATTGAATATATCTTGTTGGGAAATAAAAGAGGTGAGCAGAATTGTCAGATGTAGCACCTGTTCCTGTGCTGTGCCATTTCATGCTGGGAATTCAGAATTTGAATGCCTCCAATATCCAAAACAGGCGTGAGATTGAAAGCATTGGCTTAGCACTTTCTCATCAACATGTTTGTTGTGCTGTAGGAAATCTTGTTATGTGGCAACATGCAAACATTCAATCTCTTACACGCAGTTTGAAATATTACAGCCCATCAAGAGTTGCAACAAGTGGTGTTTCTTTTGCTCCTCTGCTTTAGCTGTCGGTCTTTCCTCACTCATCATTTGCAAATCACTTTTTTTAAAAAAAAAATGCAGCCAGCACTAGAAGGGAGTTACATAAATCAAATTTCATTCAGTAATAATGGGAAAATAGGTTGGTTTTATAAGCACAGTTGCCTGAGGTGCTCTGGAAGTAATAATATTAAATTAGGTATTTGATACGTTCATTCATTACAGATCCATAATACATTGTGATCATGACAAAAAAGAAGAACCATCTTCAACCACATGAGAGAGATGTTTAATGAGACTGAGTCACTTTCCTCTTTTCTCAGCTAGGAAGGAAACTAATGGTCTTGATTAACAGTGCTTCTAGAGTACTGAGAACCAGTTTTAATTAATTATCAAGCTAATTAATATTAATTGGGGGGCAGGAAAATCGTTTTTTGTGAACTTACCATTGCTTCTCTTTCCAGCAAATTGTTTTATTGGCTTGAATGACTATCTTGGATAGAACTTTAGCTAACCTTTGAATGATTTTTTTCATCTTACTTTCTGTAGAAGATGGTGCATACAAAGGAGAAGAATGGCTTTTATTTTGCTCCTAATTGTTATAAATTCAGGCTATGGACTATTCAGAGCATCTAGACAGAGAAACCTGTTAGATCTGTGTTAAAGTGAGCGCTGTTTGCCTTGCTAAAATGCTTTAAATAGTAAAAGAGTAATAGAAAAATGACAGCACTTTCTTCCTCAAAGCACTAAGGATCACTCTCGCTTCCTTTCCCATCCCATCCAATATCTGTAGGTATCAGAAAGTTAAGTGTTCTGGCAACTCTTTGTGGATTTTTTGCTGATACCTAGACTGAAAACTTTATGTTTTATAGCTTTGTTTATAGATAAGGGATGGAGCAATGGATGAAGTTATCTGTTCATCCTTATAGGGAGTGAAGAGTTATTAAATTTGTTTACACTTTTTGTGAAACACATTGGAGATCACGTCTTTATAATTTACATGTGTAATTCTTTCCTTCCATTCTCTTCTCTTTCTTTAAGTTTAGTTTGCCTTGATTTTTACTAGAGGCATCATGGCTCAGTGGTTTAATGATGCTGGATATGGTCTTTGCTCTGGCAGTTCGAGTCCTAGCACTGCATGACAGGGTGAGCTCCTGTCACTCACCTCAGCTTCTGTCCACCTAACAGTACGAAAGCATGTTCTATGCAAGTAAATTGATAGGTATCACTTTGGCAGAAAAACAAGCACAGCCTCTGGTCCTCTGGAGAGGCAGTCAGTTTCCTGACAGATCTCAACCTTCCCAGTTGTGGTGCCATTTGCAAGGCAGTTCCAGGAAGGGAGGAGGCCTTGGGTGACCCTGCAGGAAGAGCTACTCATCTTTCTCTCTGGTGCAAAGCTAGCTCACGCTCCTGTGGTGCATCTTGGAAAGTATGCAAGTGTGTCCTACAACAGGGCTGGTACCTTGGCAAGCCAAACTATTAATCTGCATTTGCATTGTCATCTCTTGGCTACTGTAACAATGCTATACACTAATAATAACTAATTTTTACTATTGTAATTAAAATTCTTAATAAAATTAGATTTAATAAAAGAGGGAAACATTTTCACTGTTTAACATAACTGTCATTTTATTTGTATCAAATACATCCCAATCCTTGAAACATGCATAAGGTACAGAAAATATATTTGCTGTTGAATTGTCTTTGCTACCTCTTTAATGAAGCCTATTCAGAAGAATAAAAAAGACAGAAAAATGGACATCAGTATATGTTTTATTCACACTGAGATCTGTTATCAAAAGAAGACAAGACTCCACTTTTACCTCAAATGAATTACATTTTGTTCATTGTCTTACTGTGTATTTATTCTTCTATTTTGTTGCTATTTTTAATCCATCTTGAATGAAATAGAAGATATAAATAATGAAAATAAATTAATCTGTTATTTGTTCTCAGTCGTATTGCTAAATTAAATATATAGCCATTAAACTATTTAATAAGAAACCCAGATATTGAAACATGGGGCTGGACTGAGTCCACTGGATTGAATATTATGTGCTGGTCAATAAAATATGCTACTTTCCCAGTATTTCAGGAAAAATGTGTTTGTATCTCACAACTTTGTGTCACCACTGAGCCCTGGTGGCGCAGTAGTTAAAATACAATATTGCAGACTGATTCTGCTGACTGCCAGCAGTTAGATTCCTACTGGCTAAAGTTTGATTTAGCCTTCCATCCTTCCAAGGCCAGTAAAATGAGATCCAGATTGTTAAGGGCAATATAAATTACTCTGTAAACTTTTTAGAGATGGCTGTGAAACATGGTGAAGTGGTATATAAGTGTAAGTGCTATTGTTATGAGTCTTTTAGTGAGTTTTTTACTCCTGGTGACTGCCAGAACTAGTTCTTGCAGCTTTCTTGGCAAGATTTTCAGAAGATTGCTTCATTCCTAGGGCTGAAAACAGTAACCCAACCCAACATCATCCAGCTGTTTTTATGAACTCACTGTCTCCCAGTTTCTAGCCTAGTGCCTTAGCCACTATACAAACTGACTCTTTATAAGAAAATGTTATCCATAATTTTCAGTATAGTGAATTTATTCAAAGGAAGGGCCAGAAGAACCTTCTACTACTGGAAGTCCAATATAAGCAAAATGAACTACTTGTCCTACCCAGAGAGACAGGTGGCTTTAGATCTGGTCACATCACACATTTACCCAAATACCCACATTTGCAGAGGACTAATTCACTATTATTTATTCTGTGGGAGCTCCTAATGCTCCTATCACTTAGGGCAGAGATGGGCTTCAAAAATTTTAGCAAGGGCTTCTCTGCCCAGTTGCTAGGTGGGCATGGCCATGATGGGTGTGGCCTAGTCGGCCTCCTGCACCATGGTGGAGGGGCATTTTTGCTTTCCCTGGGCTCCGGAGGCTTTCCTTGAGCCTCCAGGAGGGCGAAAACAGCCTCCCCAGGCTCCGGAGGGCCCATTTCTGGCCTTCCCAAACTTCCAGTAGACCCATTTTTCACCCTCCCCGAGCCTCCATGCACACCTTGCACTTACCTGCATCCAAAATGAGCCACGTAGGGACTCCTGGGAGGACGGGGTGAGTGGGGCCAGCCAAGAGTGGGACTCCAAACTGCACAGAATCTTAGCTAGAGGTTCTCCCAAACCCCTGCGAACCCCCAGCAGCCCACCCCTGATTTAGGGCCCCAAACTTTACAGCCACAAACAGGAAGATGTATAACACTGCTATCTTCAAGCTTGCCTCATAAATGTTACCAATGCCTACAATAGTTCTGCTTTTGCCCTTATGAGTAATACATTTATGGGTACTTAATAATAAAAAATAGTAATATATAACTTGCTACCATTTAGAATTTTTGGACTCTCAGTTCCCATGCTTTCCAAAATCTAAGATACTGGCTCATGCTTTCCAAAATCTAAGACCCTTGGAGGCCATCAAACTGATATCCTCAGTGGTGGGATTCAAGTAATTTAATGACCAGTTCTCTGCCCTAATGATTTCTTCCAACAACCAGTTTGCCAAACTGCTCAGAAAGTTAACAACCAGTTCTCCCGAAGTGGTGTGAACTGGCTGAATCCCACCACTGGATATCCTTGACTGAATATTGCAGCCTGGTTTAAATTTCATATATGATTGCATTCAATAGGCAGAATGAACAGTTCCCTTAGTTTAAGTACTGTGATACTAGGGCTTCAACCTTCCAGTGACTTGCTAAATCAACCAAGCAGAGGTCAGAAATATAAAGGCATTTCAATATATATAAAAGTTAGTCTAAACATTCAGTAAGTTCGGAAGGCATGGTGATGAGTAAGTAGTGCTTGGAACCTTTATCTGTCTATCCCAGAAGTCTTCAAACTTGGCAGCTTTAAGACTTGTGGACTTCAACTCCCAGAATTGGACTTGAAGTCCACAATCTTAAAGCTGCCAAATTTGAAGACCTCTGGTCTATCCTTTTCCATATCCCCTCTCCAGAACTTTTCAACAGGGAGAAGGGAGAATAAAGATTAAGTCATAATTCAAATATGCATGTAGAAAGCATTCTCCTCAAAAATTAGCACACAAGAAGAAATTATTCTGTTAGAAAGATGAAAGTTAGGAACTTAACATGTTGTCTTCTCTTTGCAGAGCAACTTAATTTAAGTAACTGTGATATCTCTAATGCCCCATATTTCCAGTTGGTAATGAGCGTTTTTTGAGACGATGACAGCTTCTGATGGAATATATCATTATAATGTAAATATGAATCTATGTTTCCCTATTCGTGGTAAACTTTATCCAATTAAGCATGTCCTTTTGGAGCAATAATGGCTAATGAAGACCAGTGACACTGTATCTTCAGTGATGGTATTTTTTTCTAATTAATTTTCTCAGCAAAACTCTACCTGATATTAAAGTGCCTGGTAAGAGAGCATCTGTGTCAATGGCCTGATAGCTCACTCTTTCCTTGTAGATTTGCTTTGTATTACCTCAACATAATGTCTACAGTCCCATCTTTAAAAGTTAAGTGTAGGTTTTAAGAAAAAGATTTACTCACAGTCCAACAAACAAAGATGAGTTCTCCCAGTTATTAATACTGTATTGATCAATGTGCAATTACTTATCGTTTTTTACTGTGCTACCCACTCATTTAGGTGTACACAAAGCAGGATTATCAGTATCAACCAGAATTACACAGATGAATGTGTCATTGTCTTGTGAAGATCTGTGTAATTGAGCAGATAGATATAGTTTGGTGACAGCTTCTATTATGCTATTCCCAAGTTGACAAGGAATTAGAATTCAAAACATTTGGAAGCTCGCAGTTTGAGCATAAATGAAGGGTTCTAACTAAAATCCAAACTAGTTCTTATGTTAAAGTGGCAGATACTACTCCAAATGGCCGTGATAAAAATATAAGTATCTACAGCATCAAAGGAAAAGCCATGGGGTATGGGATCAAATAGACCATCTAATTCAGCATTGTATCTGAATCTAGGGAGGTATGTTGTCTCCCTGGAACAAAAATCAAAGATGTGTTTGAGTGTCTTACTAGAATAATCAAGCCCAAAGATTATTATCCCTTTCTTGTCTTTCACTTGGGGACAATTGACACAACAATGAACCTGACAATACTTTCAAGAGACTATAAGCAGCTCTGCAACAAAGTTAAGGAGTTAGAGCACATAACACTAAAGATCTGTATGTATCATTCTGAACTTTCTTAGAAGATATAAATGAAAGATGAAGTGTGGTCTTCATGATCTTGTAGATCATTCTGTTTCCAATGTATATGTACATATACATACACACACATATATACATACATAGTACATACACACATACTGAAAGGCGAAAGGGATGCAGTATGCTCCCTCCCACATGCTGGGGTAGACCAGGTGTCTCGATAGAAAAACACTTAATCTCTCCCCTGGCTCAAGATGATGAATGAAGGGAGGAGAACTTGTGGCTCAGAACTTGTGGTTAATACAACTGCCTAACATGCAGGCAGCCCAAGTTGGAATCCAAGTAAGGGTATGATTAGCTGATGAGAGCTAAATAGCTTGAAATAGATCTATACTAGTCTCCCTTTATTTCTTTATCAGTGAAATATACATTTGGTGTAAAATGATTTGTCGTGAATGAGACTGCTGTTTGTCGTGAATGTGACTGCTGCGACTCCCTGGATTGGAACTGAAAGGCTGAGGCAGACCAGGTGTCTCAATAGAAAAACATTGTGTGTGTGTGTATGTGTATATATATGTACATACGCATATATGCATAAGCATATATATATATATATACACACACACACTATTGTTTTTAAAAGAGAGGACAACAAGCTTAGTTCAGGCTTCTCCCCTTAGTAATTCATTGACATTTCCACTAAGGAAGATTAATGAATCCTTTTTACCAGCCAACATTTGCAAAGAAACCACTGGCATGAAAAGCATTCAGTTTTGTTTCTGATTCTCTTTTGCTAAGCACAACCAGTTCTCCCATTCATAGAGAAGAAGATTGCTGCAGGCTACAAAATTAGTTTTCCGTCCTGATCTAGTTACAACATCCTAATTTGAAACTGTTATTAAAAATGTTCATCAAACATCCTTATGTCTCTTTAGCAAGATATACTGCTTCATTTATTTTAGATAGTAAATGTCGCATACCTGAACAGAATTCCCATTTAGTTCAATGTGGTCTACTATTCTGTACTGAAAGGCAGAATTTGTCCAATAATTTTTCACAGATCTCTTAATTAATGTTAATTATCCCTGAAATGTTTACAAGGAGATGCAAACCAACCTGTTAAAATTGAAAAAAAAAATATTCCCAAAAGTAAAATATAGTCATAAGCTCCACTTCTATTGATTAATATGGTAAAGGTAGCATAATGATTTTATTTTTTTCCCAGTCTTCATTTTCTGTCAAACCAATTGTTTATTTCTTTCCCATTTTCCAACTTTTATTCTAATTTGGAATCTACTATTCCATGCAATATTACTACTGGTTACTCAACACATGAGTACTGGGTACTTTTTAACATATTTTACTCCAGTATAGAATTTCTACTACTTTTAACCTTCCTAGAAGAAGACAACACTTCAAGTTAAACATTTAGCAAATGTGTCCATCAAAAAAGTAAAAAAGCTAAGATGGAAATCAAGCAGGACCTGTGGGACATCTAGTTTTGCAGGTTGATTTGACCAAATCCCTCAAATTATAATTCTGGAAGAACCAGAAGAGATCCAGCACAATTCATTATCTTCTCAGCCTCAACCACCAGAGAGATAGAAAGATGAGTATGTGATCTCCCCCAATCTATCTTGTTTGAAGACAATTTTTGAGGGAACCTATGCCCACAGGGAGAGGTCAGGAGGAAATAGTGGGTCATGTTTTGTTAAAATGCTTGTAATCAATGATTCTCATTGGAAATTGCTTGTCCCCCTTTTAACCAGTAAGCCTGACAGATCTAAGCTCACAATGTTCATTGTTTTTCCTCGCTTGTTTTCAGAAAGGGACATCAGTTGCTGTGAAATTCTAGGCCAGTCCCTCCCTACAAAAGATGCCACCACCATTGTTATATCAACATAAATGAACATGTTCCGTCTGCATTAGAAATAAAAACTGATGTGTTTACTCTGAAAACAATAGTTAAATAAAATTCTTTATAGAGTAGAATTCTTTATTGGCCAAGTGTGATTGGATACAAAAGGAATTTGTCTTGGTGCATATGCTCTCAGTGTACATAAAAAGAGAAGATACCTTCATCAAGAATCATAAGGTACAACACTTAATGCTAGTCATAGGGTACAAATAAGCAATCAGGAAACAATCAATATCAATATAAATCGTAAGGATACAAGCAACAACATTACAGTCATACAGTCATAAGTGGGAGGAAATGGGTGATAGGAACGATGAGAAGATTAATAGTAAGGCAGACTTAGTAACTAGTTTGACAGTGTTGAGGGAATTATTTGTTTAGCAGAGTGATGGAATTCAGGGAAAAACTGTCCTTGTGTCTAGTTGTTCTGGTGTGCAGTGCTCTACAGCGTCATTTTGAGGGTAGGAGTTGAAACAGTTTATGTTCAGGATGCAAGGGGTCTGTAAATATTTTCACAGCCCTCTTTTTGACTCATGCAGTATACAGGTCCTCAATGGAAGGCAGGTTGGTAGTAATTGTTTTTCCTGCAGTCTTGATTTCATTTAGTTATTCTAAGCTAAGAAACAGTACTTAGCACATACTAAGATATGGAGGTAGTAACAGTAATAGTTGCCTTGTAAAGAAACCATTGGCACAAAAGGATATTCAGTGTTGCTTTTGATTCTTTTTTTGCTAAGCAGAATCATTCTGCTTCTCATTCATAGAGAAGGAGGCTGCTGCAGTTAAAAAAAATCAGTTTTCAATAAAGTTAAAGATAAAGATTTCCCTGTCCAGTCGTGTTGATTCTAGGGTGTTGTGCTCATCTCCATTTCCTGGTTGAGAGAGCCAGTGTTGTCCAAAGATATTTTCCAAGGTTATGTGACCAGCTTGTACCAAAGGTGAATGGAACAAATGCAGTACAACATCCTAACTTGAAATTGTTGGTAAATATGAAGCTATAGCTTCCATAAAGTTGAATATCTTAAATTATGGATATAACAGCCAAATTCTGAGTTCACATTTCTATTTCTGTTCATGAAAAGATGTCCCCCCCCTCCCCCCATCTGATCCGCTATCTCTGGTGACAGGAATAAGCAATATGCAGCAGGGAAAATATAACAGCAAGGTAAAGAAGGAGCTGAAAGACAAATTTTGTTCTCTCATCATGCTTTCTTTTCATTTCTAAAGGGGGAAGAAATGTGGATGATGGCATCACGACATCTGTTTATACCCTAAGACAGTGTAACTCAAATGATGATAACATCACAATTAAATTACCTCAGCCATTTCACACTTCTCTAAATGGCATCCAAAGATGTAAACTTCATTTTTGCATCATATTTGAAGTTAAACATTCATTGGTAGCATTTATTGGTAACATTCATTTGATAGCAATTTAACATTTCTCATCCCACTACTTTGATATAGAAAAAAAAAAAAAAGCAATGAGAAGTATACAGGTCATTATTTCAGATTTGTCTCCATTAGAGGATGGTATAATATGGGCCAGCATTTCTATACATGGAAGGTCATGGGCATGTCTAGATGATGTTTTCTCTCTTCAGTTTTCATTTTCATTCACTTCTTGTTCTTGCTACTATTTCCTTGACTTGATAGTAGCCTTGAATCACAATCTTCACTTCAGATATTGGTGATATTGATGTATCAATGTGCCCAGTGTGTGATAAGGACTTGCTCCATGCAGTAAATTCCCTATAAGAGATATAACAATTTCTCTGCCTTCTGTTCATCTGGCATGTCGTAAAGGGATAGAGAATTTTCTTGACTCAGCTCAACATATTGTTCTCCTGTGATGCTGAAAGGATACAAACTGATTAAAAATAACAGGGCATCACCATGGATTTGTCAGATAGATATCAGAAGGCACAACTGGTAAAGTTTTGTCTCCTGAAATATAGTTCTTTATTGATTGAAACAGAACAAAAATGACCATCATGAACAAGGAGAAAAAACTATAGTGAGTTTATTATTATTTAATGTATGGCATTCAAGACCAGGAAGGTTATGCACACAGCAGAAGTCCTGGGAGCCAACAATCACTAATCCATTTTTTGCACTGGTGCACCACAATAGAGTAAATTAGCTTCATACCAGCTGGCCTGCAGCATTCTCAGAGGAAGTCAGTTTGTCTGGAACTTTCCTCCACCATTCCTCTGCTGATTGCTGATCACATCCAGTCAGATCCAGCACTGATTCCAGCTTCCTTTGTAGAAGGCAGCCATCAGTTTCCCACCATCACTCTGTCCCACGAAGTTGGATTCAAACCACCAGGTTTGGCAATTGCTCAGCATCATTAAGCCTCTGTGCCACCGTGTCCCCAGTATAGTGAAATCTAATGTCTACATCAGATCCGAGGTGGCACAGTGGTTAGAGTGCAACTCTGAAGGGTATTTCAGCTAACTGCTAGCTGCAGTTTCGCAGTTCAAAACTCACCGGCTCAAGGTTGACTCAGCCTTCCATCGTTCCAAGGTTGGTAAAATGAGGACCCAGATTGTTGGGGGCAATATGCTGACTCTGTAAACCACTTAAAGAGGGTTGTAAAAGCCTTATGAAGCTGTATATAAGTCTAAGTGCTATTGCTACATGAGTGCATTTTTATTAACCTATAGAGACTATTGTTTTATATACCTTAGCCATGGCAATTGCTTCTTATGTTACCTTCCAAATACTAAATCAGTCCCTCCCCAAGTTGTACAAATTATATTAGGAAATTATTTGCACTGAATAAAACCCTTGACACTTGACAAAGTTGAATAATTTTGACTGTTTCATTGTGAGCTGATTGCATAGTCCTTTACCAATAGTAGTGGCAAGACTATACAGTAGAATGGTAAATTTCCCAGGGCAATTATTTTTAAAACCATAGAAGTATTAGGAAAACAATGGGGTTACAGGAAGACAATATAAACAAGAGTATGCAGAGAACAGAAATAAAAGTTATCCTTGGCTCTGCAAATTGTACATACAGCGCAAAATCTCCAAATAATGGATTGTAATAGAAATCAGCCTTTTCTCTGTCTCTATAAGCTTGTAAACCAAGCTTCCTATGACATCAGTTTTGCATAATAATAATATAGCAGGAAACAAAGAACCAGAGATTTCTTAAACTTCAATAAAGTGTTACGCCATTCTCCCACTTAAAATTATTTAAATGGTACTGTAAGGATTTCATTGTTCCCATTCAATCTTTTATCAGCACTCTTGGAAGAAATGCATATTTCTGGTCTCATTAGAGGCTACTCTTCCTCTCCCCCCCACTTTGCATAAACATTCTTTAAAAAATATACTGAAGAATTCACTGATTTGTTTGATCTCAGCATCTAGTTCTCCGATCTAGAGAATTTTCCAGGCAGAAGAAAGGAAGTGATAAACATGCACTGAAGCTGCATAAAAGAACTTCATACCATTTGATTTATTTATTTATTTTAATGAAAGAGTAGAGTCTACGGAGATTCTCAGTCATCCAGGTCATGGATGTCCCAAAGGTGTTTTTTTTGAAAAGGCAACTAGATTTATTTTTTCAAGGAAAAACAAAGTTCAGTTGCCTTTTGAAAAAGCACCTTTGGGACAGTAGAGTTCACATTTTCTCTATGTATCACATCACAGTTTGATATCCTTTGTTTGTTACCTTTGGTTTTGTACTAGCGGGCACTGTACCCAATTTCTTTACATGCCTAAGCTGAATCAAAAGATGATTGACACATATTCCTGGAAAAATGAGAATTGGGTGAAGTAATAAAGTAAATTTTTCAATGCTTGTCAAACTTGGGAAGGATACGATCTTGCTGAGTAATTTGTCTTGCCCAGTAAATAAACTGGAAATAAATATTTTATAGACGCATTGCCTAGACACAAGAATTTTTGCAAAGTCACATGTCTAAGTTTTCTTTTTCTCTCTAATGAGCAGGTAATATTTTAAAACACATGTATATGTGTCAGTCATGAATCCTGACAAACTGTATTTCTCTTTCTCTACAAATTTATTCATCCGTTTCTACGATGAGAAGGAGGCAAATATTTGAGTGGTAGGTATAGTGAGTTGAGTTTGTAATCCTCAACTTTGTGCAATTGTACAACTGTGACTTGTATTTTTATTGGAGGGTCAAACATTCCTGTAGGTAAGAAAAGATAAAGGTGACTATACATCAGGAGTGTCAAACTCAAAGCCTGGGTCTGGCCCATGGGGCTGTCCTGGAAACAGCAAAGGACCAGCCTCTGGTGCCTCTGCCAGTGAAAACGGAGCTTGGAAGGGCTGCGGGCATCCTCTCCAAGCTCTGTTTTCACTGGCAGAGGTTGTAGGAGGCTGTTGCAGCCAAAAATGGAGCTCGGGAGCCCGTTTTCCTGGCAGAGCACTAGGGCCACCACAGGTTCCCTCAACTTGAGTGACATTGAGCTGGCCATGCCCATCTTAGCCACCCACCCCACCCCACTCTGAGATCAAATACAACCCTGATGCGGCCCTCAATGAAATCGAGTTTGACACCCATGCTATACATGTTTCTAAAGCTTTTAGGCCAAATCAGTCATGCTCAAAAGCAGCCTTTGATTCAATTCTGAAACAGATGAATTTAGTTACATACATGTATGTCTGGATAGCTCTGCAGACAAAGGCACTGTAATTTAACACCAGCTGTCTGCAATTAAAGTAAGTTTGAATCTTGCCAGGCTCAAGGTTGACTCAGCCTTCCATTCTTTCTAAGGTAGGTAAATTGAGGACCCAGTTTGTGGGGGCCATAAGCTGACTTTGTATAAAATATACAAAAGTATGAAGGCTATTACTTAACACACTGTAATCCACCCTGAGTCTCTGGAGAAGGGCGGCATATAAATCAAAATAAAATAAAATAAATAAATAAATAAATAAATTAGTAAAGATCTTTTGGGGCTCCAGTGTCAAGGTTAGAACAGAATTAAATATTTTCAGATATCTAGTTATCCCTTATTAGTTGTAGTAACCCTAGAAAATTAAAAACTCTGACATCTGTTAAAAATGGGATGTTCTTAAATTGTTATTCCAATCTGGGATGGAGCATAGCAGTTAAACTTCAGCAATCTGGGAATTGGGTGACAAAAATATACCTACTTATCTATGTGTAGATATCTCATATTCTCTAAATCCTGATGTTTATTTATTTATTTATTGGTTCAATTTATATGCCGCCCTTCTCCAGAGACTCAGGGCGGCTTACAATGTGTTAAGCAATAGCCTTCAGACTTTTGTATATACCTGCTTAGTAGGGCTTTCGCCCCCCCCCCCCAAGTGGTGTTCTTTTTTTATATAATACAAAGTCCCCACAAACCGGGTCCTCATTTTACCTACCTTGAGAGGATGGAAGGCTGAGTCAACCTTGAGCCTGGTGAGATTTGAACTTGCAGTAATTGCAGGCAGCTGGTGCTATTTAACAGCACTTTAGTTTGCTGCGCCACCAAGGCTCTGATGTTGATTTACTATTCATTATTTCTAATACATATAAATTGATGCAATATAACAAAGCAGCTTGATTGCTTTTGTTAGCCATTATCACTAAACATAGGAAAATGTATTATTACCAGTTTCTAAAAGCATAGGAAACTATTTTGGGTAAGAAAAATAATAGAAGAAAGAAGCACTTTGAAACAGCCGTCAATTCGAGATAAATTTCTTCACATCAAAACAATATTTCTTCTAATGACCATGTACAACATTCTGAATAAAATTTAGAAAGTGAATGTTTAAAGTGTCTGCATCTTTCATGACACTTTATGTTTTGATATTATATATTTACTTATCCCAGGTTTATTTGAATTTTTAAGTCTACTTCCTATTAACTCGATTATTTTGTTGGTTTGTGCAATTTATAGTCCAGCTTCCATTTAGGGGTTCAAAATTCTTGAAATACGAATGGAAAATTGTTCTTCAAAAAAGCCCTTGAATAAAGATAAGAACCTTTGAGTTGATATCATGATCAACTATTAGATATAACTTAGTTCAGAATGTGTTCTATGTTTTCACTATAGAGTTTTATCCAATTTTTTGCCTATGTTTATATAAATGATTATCAAGGTGTCTGTGTGTTTCACAAATATCAGCAGCATCTCAAAAAGGGAAAAATAATTTAAATAGAATAGCAAAATAAATAAAGGAAGCTAAATCCAACACACCAAAATTATCCTTGAGTATTTCTCAATAATCAATGACCAGGATGTCTCTTCTATCTTATCATCACAGAGTGCTAGTTATATATTGAAATATGATCTGACTCTGAATAGCCTATGTCTCTTTTAATGACACCAGGAGATTGCTTCAATATTCTAATATCCTTGGCTAATAGTTTCCTTCACTCTCTGATGAAGCATAATTATCTCGTTAATTACTCTCTAGAGTTGTCTATGTATTGCTTATAGGGTTCAGGGTTTATTTAGTGCAATTTGTAAGACCTTATAAAATATGGACGCACTAATTATGGAAGAGTCAACCTTCATGTTGCTACCTTCTGTAGATGCTTTATTGATATACTTCGGCTTATGATTTCATCCAGCCTCTTTGCTACTTTCTTAGTTAGGAATTTTCTTGTTGATTGATTGATCACATGAGAAGACAAATGAATGCAGTCACAAGCAACACATCCTTTGATCAAAATTCTGAATTAAAATTAGTGTTTTGAGAAAAGTTAGGGAGTAAAAGAGAAAACAACCTGTCAGAGAGATTAGAGGAAATATTCTCAAATGCTTTTTTAAAAAATATTTAAATAAGTGTTGATTAATTTTATCACAATCATTCACTTCACTGTACCTATTCCTACATGAAACAAAATGTAAGATATACAAAACATTTCTAATAGTACATATGGTTTTGCATCTCTAAATTCAAATTTCTGGTTACTAGAATTTCAGTTGAACTTCCATTATATCTTAACTTTCATTATATATCTAAGACTTGTCAAGAACTTCAATGTTTTGAGCAGCTTGTTAGCAATTTCACCTTTGTTACAAATTCCATCTGAGAGGATTCTTCCTTAAATAAAATCCTTCACTTCTAGAAACATCCCAAACATCATTTTAATCTAGATGGAGATGAAGGATAGAGGAAAGTATTACGAGATGAACAACAAACAAAGCAAAGAGATGCATAATACAATGCTTCTGTAGAGTATTTTCTATGCTTTTGTATGTTGAGATGCGTTGAGAATGTATTTTTATAGCCTTGTCAATACTGGAAATAGATCAGCGGTGGGATTCACTTACCTTCCCTACTGCTTCACAAATGTGAGCACACACGCCTCATCTGCACATGCGTATAGCCTTCTGCGCATGTGCAGTTCTTGGGCATTATGTCTGGGTGGGTGGGAGGAGCCTTCTGCAGTCACCGCTACCGGTTCGTCTGATCCGGAGAGAACAGGCTGAATCCCACCACTGAAATAGATGTCCCAAAAGTGGTTTTCAAAAGGCAGCTGGACTTTTCTTTGGGTTTTCCTAGAAGAAGTTTTGCTTCTCATTCAAGTAGCTTCTTCAGTTCTGACTGAATGGTGGAGAATGGAAGGATTTATATTCCTTTCAGTCATCTGGTTGTTAGCACTCCCTCTGAGAATTGTTGAGGCCACCTGGAGGTTTATCTGTGCTCCCAGAGTCACCTGAATCATGGTGTAAATGGGTATGAAATCTTCTTGGAACTGCTGAAAGGATTGTGTTGTAAGCAGGAGATAGATGGTGTAATATCCCTTCCCTCTGTTGAGAGAGGGCTGTAGAATGTTAACATAGAAGCAAAATGTCTTCTAGGAAAAAACAAAGAAAGGTCTAGTTGCCTTTTGAAAAAGAACCTTTGGGACAACCATGATCTGGGTGACTGGGAATCTTCATAAATGATTTGTCAGGGTCAGGTCGGGAAGGCTTCACGAGTTGACAGACTGGAAATATACTTTGTTTTCTTAATTCTAGAGTTCAGAAAAGAAATCCCTGTCTTTTGAACCTTTCTATCATTAATGCCTGATGAACTCATTCTCAGGGTAGTCTGTAGGTACACCTTCTGTCAGACATAAATGCTGTGCTTTGGTAGGGCACTGAATGGTAAGCCACCACATGTTGTCCACAACATGTGATTAGAACGTTGGTGAAACACTATGTCATGTTTTCTGCTTCTTTGCTGCAACAGCAGGAATGTTTATAGCATGGTAGCTTTCTCTAGTCTTTGTCGTATTTTGATTCATCAACATTCTTTTGTCCTAAAGGGAACTGTGTAGTTTCCCCTACACACACTATAAAGCAATACATAATATTGTAGCAACCTTCATAAGTTGGTTTTTAAAAAGCGGACTTAATAAAAAGATTACCCATTTGATATTTGAGAAAATTATGTCAATTCTATGGCCTTTCTTACTTTTATCCTTTTGGTCTTTTAATTATCATGCTTCTCTCTATATATTATTAATTTATTATTGTTTTAATTAATTGTACAATGTCTAAAGAGTCCTTTTCATACATACCTCATACATCCAGTAAATAAATAAATAAAACATTTTATTAAAGCATTTAATGGATATATATTTCTTGCATATTTCTTTCTTTTGAAGATGTTTCACTTTTCATCCAAGAAGCTTCTTCAGCTCTGACAGGATAGTGGGGAATGGAAGGATTTATATTCCTGGCAGACAGCTGGTCATTTGCATCCTTTTAGAGGGTCGTTGAAGCACTTGGAGGTTTGCATCTACCCGTGTTTCCCCAAAAATAAGACCCTGTCTTATATTTTTTTGAGCCCCGAAATAAGCGCTTGGCCTTATTTTCGGGGAGGTTTTATTATTTTGGGGCCCTTGGAACAAGACTTGCCATCTTACCTGATTTCCAGCTCTGTCTCCCTAACCCTAACCAGAGGAAAATTTTTATTTATTTATTTATTTTTATATGCCGCCCTTCTCTGGAGACTCAGGGCAGCTTACAATGTGTTAAGCAATAGCCTTCATACTTTTGTATATTTTTATACAAAGTCAGTTTATTGCCCCCACAAGCTGGGTCCTCATTTTACCCACCTTAGAAAGGATGGAAGGCTAAGTTGACCTTGAGCCTGGTGAGAATTGAACTCGCAGTAATTGCAGGCAGCTGGATGTTAAATGCTGCCTTAGTAGGAGGCATTAGCCTCCTACGCCACTCAGGCTCCTCCGAAATGGCAGGAACCAGCTGCACATGTGTTTAAATATTTTCGGGGAGGGCTTATTTTTGGGGAGGGCTTATTTTAGCACATGTGCTCAAAAGCCCGATTGGTCTTATTATCAGGGGATGTCTTATTTTCAGGGAAACACTGTAAAAGGATGCAAATATCCAGTTGTCTGCAAGGAATATAAATCCTTCCATTTATGAGAAGTAAAACGGCTTCAAAAGAAAAAAAACAAGAAAATCCAGTTACCTCCTGAAAAAGCATCTTTGGGACAACCATGACCTGGATGACTAAGAATCTCCACAGATTTCTTGCTATATCTGTAGAAAACATTCTAGAAAAAGTTATACTATATCAGAGATTCAGTAGAAAAATTCCACCTTGAAAAGTAAGTACAGTACTGATATGGAACATGAATTAATGATTAAAATGAAAGAATAATAGATGTGCTGGGTACTAAGACTAAGAGAGAGGGGAAAGAAGTCACAGATCGGAAGTAATGTGACTTGACATTGTGCAATGATATTGATAAATACATGCTGGTAAATGAAGATGTAGGTTTAATTAGGAATGGAAAAAGTAAATTATATATAGTAGTTTGAACTGGTGTCATTTATGAAAATAAGAAACCATAAGTTAATGACAAGTATACATTACATTTCAGTAAGTGAAGTTAATGGAAATAACAGGAAAGTTGAGAAATAATGTACACTAATTCAATTTGTTAGAATAATTATTCCAAAAATATTCAAGGACATCTCAAGCTTTACACATTCCCACTGATACTTCAGAACTAGAAATATTGCACTGGCTCCAACTGAGCAATTGGACACCTTAAGACCACAAATGGGGCTGGAATTTCAGTCACTAAGTGATGCAGTAGTTAAGACATCATGTTACTGGACCAGATTTTAGGACCATTTTTATTACAGTCATTAAACAAATCATCATGGCTATTTTCAGCAAATCTGTTTTCTTTTTCTCCAATTGACTTTGTTTGTTGGAAGCTGACTGGGAAGATTGCAAATTATGATCATGTGACTACTTGAAGTTGCAACTCTGGTCAATGTGAGTCAGTGCCTAAATTTTGATCACGTGACTGCAGGGGGGGTATGTTGTTCAAAGATGGGTCGCAAGTCACTTTTTTAAGGCCATTGTTACTTTGACATTTGTTAAACAAACGCTCATAAGCAGAGTAGTAATGTTTACTATAGAACAGTCATAATTATCAACATATAATTTGTATGTTCAACTCCAGGTATTTTTATGCTGAAAATGTATTTCAGCCTTCATGACAGTTCATAGCTCTAAACTCAGATTATCTGAAAATGAAGATATTTTTGGCAAGTTCTCCAAAACACAACAAAAGGTAAAGAAAGCAATTGCAATTAAAATGATTTCTGGTAGATTTTTTTTTTTTTGTTTTCTTATTGATTAATGATATACAAAAAGAAATAGATTTTCTCAAGTTGTTGATCCTGGTTTTATAAACAATTAGGAAATCTCAATAGTGTCGCTGACGACACTCAGCTGTACATCTCCACCCCAGGCCACCCCAACGATGCCCTTGAAGTGATGTCCCAGTGCCTGGAGGCCGTGCGGGCCTTGATGGGGAGAAACAGGCTCCGACTCAACCCTTCCAAGACTGAGTGGCTGTGGCTTCCGGAGTCCCGATATAGCCAGCTGGTGCCATCGCTGGCTATTGGGGGCGAATCACTGGCCCCCACGGAGAGGGCTCGCAACTTAGGCGTCCTCTTGGATGCACGGCTGTCTTTAGAAGAGCATATGATGGCCGTGGTCAGGGGGGCTTTTTATCAGGTTCGCCTGATACGCCAGTTGCATCCCTTTCTGGATCGGGACTCCCTACGCACGGTCACTCAAGCACTCGTCACTTCCCGCCTGGACTACTGCAATGCTCTCTACATGGGGCTCCCCTTGGGGTGCACCCGGAGGCTGCAGTTGGTCCAGAACGTGGCCGCGCAGGGGATTATGGGAGCAACGGGGCGCTCACATATAACATCTCTCCTGCGTGAGCTGCACTGGCTTCCTGTGGTCTTCCGGGTGTGCTTCAAGGTGTTGGTGACCACCTTTAAAGCACTCCATGTCTTAGGGCCGGGGTATTTGCGAGACCGCCTTCTGCCGCCGATAGCCTCCCACCGACTGGTTCGCTCACACAGAGAAGGCCTCCTCAGGGTGCCGTTGGCCAGGCAGTGCCGGCTGGCGACCCCCAGGGGGAGAGCCTTCTCTGTGGCAGCGCCTGCCCTCTGGAATGACCTGCCCCCGAGATACGCACGATATCAGACCTCTGGACTTTTTGTCAGGCCCTGAAGACACACTTGTTCCATCTAGCTGGGCTGGCTTGATCCCACCCTCTTAGTTTTTAATCGAATTTCGGTTTTAATTGGGTTGTTTTAAATTCGGGCCAAAATTATTTAATTGTTTTTTAAAATGTTTTTAAATTTTATATGCTATGTTTTATCCTGGCTGTACACCGCCCTGAGTCCCGCAGGAGAAGGGCGGTATAGAAATATAATAAAATAAATAAATAATAAATAAATAAATAAATAGGAACTGGTATCTTCTTTGGGCTGCAAGATTGACTCATTGGTTGGTTTTCATTCAGAGGTAAAGCTATTGTTTGGTTGGCAATAGCTTCATATAAAATGGATTGTCTTTGCATCCTCCGGAGATTTCTTCCTCCTATTTCCATCTTTAATAATAGTGCCTGAAGGGCTCCTATCCCAGTAACCAGGTTCAACTTTAGTTAACTTTTCAAGATCAGCCAAGTTTGCTTATACCAATTGTGACAGAATTACATTCAAAAATACCTAAAATAAGATATTCAAATAAAAATAGCCAATCTAGAGGCTGAGACATAGAAGTTCACAGGATGACTTCTTTGGGCCAATCACAATGTTTCACTCTAGGCCAGGGTCAAACTCATGATGACATGTTGTCGTCACATGATGTATCACAATTTTCCCCTTAACTAAAACAGAGGTGGGCGTGGCCAGCATGTGACACATCTGGCCCAAAGGCCGCGAGTTTGACACCCCTACTCTAGGCTAACTCATAGGAATGAGATGAAGAAAAATTAGATCTGTGAACTCCTAAATGAAAGACATGATCCATATTCAGCAAATCAATGGAAGTTATGTGTCATTGGTGATAAAATTTATATTTTGCTACTGTCAACCTCATTCTGGGCAGTAGATAATAGATGATATTTTCAACAACAGCAAATTCTACATTCCATGTAATGAGAAATTAATTGGTTTGAAATCTGCCTTGCCAGCATGACAAAAGTATTGAAATAGAAAATGGAACTTTAGGAAAAATAACGTTTTAACATTATGTTGTGACTTAATTTTGTCTGTTGCATATTAGTTACACAAAATGCAAAAATGAATTTAGAATTTGATATAAACCATATGCTTATATCTGGACACACTGTATGATTTCATATATCTTGCTAGCCTATGACTTTTAAAATCAATTTATCAATAAAGCTATGATCAGTTCTGTAGAACTTATAAAGCATGACATACAACCACAATAAGTGACTTAACATTTGCCAAGCTGAAACCAAACCAATTACTTTATGTTTATTATCGTAAGAGAACCCAATTTTGTTTAGCATGGAGATTTCATCTAATTCCTAACTGCAGAGAACATAAGATTAGCAGGAAGAAAAAAATTGTTATGATGACATGAAAAATTGTCATGATGACATGGATAGAGCTCACTTATAAGTGAACTCTATCCATGTCAACATGAGATTTTTTTTTCTTCCTTCTAATCTTATGTTCCATTTAATATAATCCTAAATAATGCTGATAAGAAGAGAATAGTTTACTTTGCTTGTACCTTATTATGTCCTAAGGGACATGGTGGCTCACTGGCTAAGATGCTGAACTTGTCGATCAGAAGGTCAGCAGTTCAGCAGTTCGAATCCCTAGTGCCGCGTAACGGAGTGAGCTCCCATTACTTGTCCCAGCTTCTGTCAACCTAGCAGTTCGAAAGCATGTAAAAAATGCAAGTAGAAAAACAAGGACCATTTTGGTGGGAAGGTAACAGTGCTCCGTGCGCCTTCGGCGTTTAGTCATGCCAACCACATGACCACGGAGACATCTTCAGACAGTGCTGACTCTTTGGCTTAGAAACGGAGATGAGCACCACCCCCTAGAGCTGGAAACAACTAGCACGCATGTGCAGGGGAACCTTTACCTTTACCTATTATGTTCTATACATAAGACAGGAAATGAAATACAAAGGGAAAAATAATAGTATTCTGGAATTGGCAAATGAAACATCATACCATGAAGACGGACATGAGCCATCAACTATGGAAAAGAAACCACTGTTTATATATCCTGGAAAGAGAAGAATCTTCCATTCCTTTACATCCTTAGATATTTATAATGAACACAAAAAAGAAAAACATGGATTCCGACACATCTAGTTGTGTGATTTGTGAATAATCTAGCCATTTTAGGTAAGTCAATGTTTTGATCTGTTACAAAAATAGTTTTTGTAAAGTATTTTATTTATTATACACAACTTTTCAAACTATCTAAAGCTATCTAAAAAGCCATGGTGGCGCAGTGGTTAGAGTGCAGTACCCCAGGCTATTTCTGCTGCCTGCCGGTTGCCTGCAATTTGGCAGTTCAAATCTCACCAGGCTCAAGATTGACTCATCCTTCCATCCTTCCAAGGTTGGTAAAATGAGAACCCAGACTGTTGGGGGCAATATGCTGACTCTGTAAACCACTTAGAGAGAGCTGTAAAGCACTGTGAATTGGTATATAAGTCTAAATGCTATTGTTATACTCTGCAATTTTATTCAGTATATAAAGCTTTTAATGTAAATTTTGACAACCATAGTTCTTAACACTGTATTCCCATGTGTCACTTTTACAAATATTTCCAAGATATAAATGTCTTTCAGAATTACAATCTGTAATATACTGCTTAATGCAGTTTGTCCTAGTAGGTATTTTCCTACAACCCTGAAAGAACAGTCTATTCTGGTTTTTTACCAGAATAGTAAAAATAACAGAATAGTGATGAGAGCTAAATAGATTGAAATAGATCTATAGTAGTCTCCCTTTATTTCTTTATCAGCAAATATAAATTTGGTATAAAATGGTTTGTTGTGAATGCGACTGCTTGAGGACTCCTGGATTGGAGCTGAAAGGCGAAAGGGAAGCAGTAGGCTCCCTCCCATATTGGGGTAGACCAGGTGCTTCAATAGAAAAACACTGTGTGTGTGTGTGTGTGTGTGTGTGTGTGTGTGTGTGTGTGTGTATGAGGCAGCACATACACATATGTATATTATATTCCCAAACTCGCATCACAAGTCCATGAAAGAAATAGGACTCTTATATCCCAAATATTCCAGCAGTTAACATAAGTTTGTTCAAAGCTAGTGTAATAAAATCTATTTTTTTTTACAGTTTTATATTTAAGGATAATTGGGTCAGCCAATCTAGAGGAAAAATATATTGAGTAAACCTGTTTAATTCTTCTTTGATTAAAGGGCAATTTAGAACTTTAGAAGATTATCCACCATCTTTCATGTTTCTTAAATGAATAGAAGCAATTCTTGGCAGAACCATATTTCAAAATAGGATTAGATGTAACCATTTTGAGATAAATAGGGCACTGAATATAGATTTGTCATGTACTTTCTTTTACAGATTTTTATATTAAATAAATGCAGATTAATGCAGAGTCAAAATGAGATGGCAAATTGGCAAGCAATTATCTGACTTAGTAGCCCTAATCATCATTTCCCTGTTCTCCAGCCAAGCTTTCAGAATATTTATTTGATAAGGGAAACTCTCAGTAAAGCAGCATTTTATATTAATTAGGTGATGAAGCAGCAAATCCAAATCAAGTCCAATTGTCAGTGTTCTGAGTAATGCGCCCATTGAAAGCAGAACTCCGAGGCAGGTAGATTCCGCTAAGAACATATTTATTGGATACATCATATCGGCACAGCCAGTGAAAACCAACTCTGAAAATTCCCAAGGTTTTCACCTAATTAAAAGAATGAAACTTTCTCCCCTCCCGTTTCACCAGTCACATGGTCCAATGAATACAGCTGGCAGGCTCCTCTCCTCCTTCATCAGCCACCTATTATGATGACCTTGGTTCCTACAGGAAAACTTATTATGAATGTAAGATGGGCTATCTACTTCACCCCTCCCCTTCTTTTTCAGTTGCTTCGTTGCAACTTTGAGGCAGCACAGGATGGTTTCAGCTAGGTTCACTTCAGAGTTGACACTAATCCTGTGTTTGCTTATATCTAATGGCTAGAATCTTATCTATCTAAAGCTATAACTTTTTAACCTACCAGATACATCTTAAGACATTATAGGGTGTAGCTACCTTGGTGAGTCGTGGTGACACAGTGGTTGGAAAATCAGCATTGCAGGCTAACTCTTCTCACTGCCAGGAGTTCAGTCCCTTCGATCCTGTCTGGCTCAAGATTGACTCAGCCTTCCATCCTTCTGAGGTTGGTAAAATAAGGATCCAGATTATTGGGGGCAATATGCTGACTCTGTAAACCACTTAGAAAGGGCTGTAGAGCATTATGAAGTGGTATATAATTCTAAGTGCTATTGCTACCTTGAACCTCTTCCCTCCTCCCTTTTGTAGCATGGAACTGTGCAGTCTTATAGTATCTCAGTGGTTTTCAAAGACAACCTCATGTATAGCCCCAGTGGCGCAGTGGTTAGAGTGCAGTACTGCAAGCTACTTCTGCTGACTGCCAGCTGACTGCAATTTGGCAGTTCAAATCTCATCAGGCTCAAGGTTTCCTCCCAAGTCATAAATTCAGGAGGATCAAAATATCATTGATCAGTTCTCTTAAGAGAAATGTACCTCTTTAAGAGACAGGACTGCAGCTGACAGAGAAAATTGACATAGTGGTACAAATAGCAACTATTTTGTTAGCAAATACTTCTTATTCCTAGTATTTAAATATGAATAACAAGTACATCTTAAATTATCTCCTGACATCTTTAACTTTCCCTAATAACATTTTTTAAAAAAATGAAGGTTTGGCCTTGAGAATAATTTCTGTTTGTTGATTTAGCAGTATACAAATATTTCAAACAAAAGGAAACAAAAAAAAATCAATAAATAATACTTACTGTTGATTTTTAGCTTCTCTGTTTAAGTCTCGTAGAAGTCAATATAACCCAGTTATAACTAAGGAGTTTTAATCTCCTTAACTTCTTGTAGCATTTTCACACGCTTTAATTGACAATATTATGCCAAAACTAAATTTTGAAAGGAAGAAAAAAGCATATAGAAATTCTGAAGTTGAAGACGAGCACTTCTTGCAAAGCTGGTGTTGCCATTTCATCTAAATTCCTGTCAAGATGATCTCCTCTCAATCTTCCTGCAATGCTTACAATAACTTTCTGACACTGTTCATTAAAGGTTTAAATAAAGCAAAATATGAGGGTGAGGATAATAGGAGCATCACAAATTGCAAAAATATTCATTCACTTTTAAATGGAGCTAAACATGGCTACGGGGTGGGGACAATAAGATCTTTTCCATTTAATTTTTCAGTTATTACAGATTATAGATTAACAGAGCTAGAAGGGATCTTGTAGGTCATCTAGTCCAACTCCCCCAAGCAGACCCTACACCATTTTTGACAGATGGCAATCCAGTCTCTTCTTGAAAGCTTCCAGTGATGAAGCTCCCACAACTTCTGAAGCCAAGCTGTTCCATTGGTTGATTGTTCTCACTGTCAGAAAATTTCTCCTTATTTCTTAATTGAACTTCTCCTTGTTCAGTTTCCATCCATTATTCCTTGTCTGGCCTCCTGGTGCTTTGGAGAATAGCTTGACTTTATGAGATCTCTAAGGAAGGCTTTCAAATTTTAAAAGACACATCTGTTCTGATCCCCTCTTAAGGGATTTGTACTTTAAGGAATAGGATTGCAGCTTGGAAAGAGTCACACAACATCTGTGCCTAAGATGGGGAGCCTTTTGTCAGCTTTACCTGATGAAATAGTTGTGCAATAATCTGGAGAAAAGAGAACAACACACATGTGCTTATTAAAATTTGCTTTTCATGAATTGACAAGAAGATACGGAAAATGCTGTTGACCCAAGTTATCTCAAAGAGGTCTCAAAGATATTTCCTATGTTGAAACAGCTACCTGTTTCAGAAAGCCAGTTGCTTTCTGCAGATAATTCAACTAACTCACAATTTGATATGCAAAAGCTTAAAAGGTTTTGTATATCAAATTGAGTAACTTGCACCTATTAGTGTATAAGCTACCCTGTAACTGAAATGACAAGTATTTACTCTGACAGTCATTCAGTTCTCTTATTGGATTACTGTTTAACATCAGTAATCAACCCTCCCAATTACATTTAGGAGTAAGTTAAGTACCTTCCTTCTTTCCTTCCTTCCTTCCTTCCTTCCTTCCTTCCTTCCTTCCTTCCTTCCTTCCTTCCTTCCTTCCGTATCCTCTTCCTCCTCCTCTTCTTCCCTTCCTCCTCCTCTTTCTTCCTTCTTCCTTCTTCCTTCTTCCTTCTTCTTTCTTCCTTCTTTTTGGATTGTTTTTTACTTTTTTATTTTTATTTTATTTCCAATTTCTATACCGCCCTTCTCCCTGAGGACTCAGGGCGGTGTACAGCCAGAATTAAAAACATGCAATACAAATATTAAAAAACAATTAATATATATATAAATTTGGCCCAAAAATTAAAATCACAACCAATTAAAACATTTAAAAATTTCTTCTTAAGCCAGCCCGGCTTGCTGGAAAAAATGGGTTTTAAGGGGACGGCGGAAGGCATTGAGGTCTTGGATTCTCCTTATCTCTGGGGACAACTGATTCCAGAGGGTGGGTGCCCCCACAGAGAAGGCCCTCCCCCTGGGGGTCACCAGCCTGCATTGTTTGGCTGATGGTACCCCGAGGAGGCCCTCTCTGTGGGAGCGCACGGGTCGATGGGAGGTCGTTGATAGCAGCAGGCGGTCTCGAAGATAGCTAGGCCCTATGCCATGGAGTGCTTTAAAGGTGATGACCAACACCTTGAAGTGCACCCGAAAGACCACTGGGAGCCAGTGCAGCTCACGCAGGAGCGGTGTTATGTGGGAGCACCATGCTGCTCCCGTCACTACCCGCGCTGCTGCGTTCTGGACCAGCTGGAGCCTCCGGGTGCTCTTCAAGGGGAGCCCCATGTAGAGAGCGTTGCAGTAGTCAAGGCGAGAGGTGACGAGGGCATGACTGACTGTGCACAGGGAATCCCGATCAAGAAAGGGCTGCAACTGGTGAATCAGGCGAACCTGACAAAAGGTCCCCCTGGTTACAGCTGTCAGATGTTCCTCCAAGGACAGCTGCATATCCAGGAGGACTCCCAGATTGCGAGCCCTCTCTGTGGGGGCCAAAGACTCGCCCCCAATAGTCAGTGATGGAGTCAACTGACTATATCGGGATGCCGGGAACCACAGCCACTCAGTCTTGGAAGGGTTGAGCTTGAGCCTGTTCCTCCCCATCCAGATCCGTACAGCCTCCAGGCACTGGAACATCACTTCAAGGGCATCGTTGGGGTGGCCTGGGGTGGAGATGTACAGCTGGGTGTCATCAGCGTACTGGTGGTATCTCACCCCGAAGCCACGGATGATCTCGCCCAGCGGCTTCACATAAATGTTGAACAGAAGGGACGAGAGGACTGATCCCTGCGGCACTCCACAGATGAGAGGCCTCGAGGTCGACCTCTGCCCCCCTGCCAACACAAACTGTGCACGGTCGGAGAGAAAAGAGGAGAACCACCGCAACACGGTGCCTCCCACCCCCAACTCTTCCAGCCGGTGCAGCATGATACCATGGTCGATGGTATCAAAAGCCGCTGAGAGATCTAACAGGACCAGAACAGAGGAGCAACCCCTGTCCCAAGCCCTCCAGAGATCATCAACCAACGTGACCAATGCCGTTTCCGTGCTGTGCCCAGACCTGAAACCCAACTGGAACGGATTTAGATAAGATGTTTCCACTCATACTCCAGAATCAACTATTGAGTTGACATGGAATGGTGTAAACTGTTTTTGGTCTAGCTTCAAGGACAGTTAAGATGCATGACCTTACTGAATATATGAAAAAAAAAAAAGCATGGACCAAAATAGATTGGTTCATGCATCAACTACTACAGACTTATTTTGCTATAATCATTCTCTTTTGCTCTTTTAAGGAATGAACATTCCATTCCAGAACTGCTCTGTCATTTTGATATCAGATTAATTCAATTTCAGTGAAATTCAATTTAGATGACCAGATATCAGAATATTACTGGGTGGGTGGGTGTCTTGGCTCTACGTCTTGTCTATGTGTTGAAGCTTTTTTATGGTGGAGTATAACAAGTTTTGATTCCCAAATGTTCCCAACCAATTATGACTTTGGAGTAGGTGGGAATAAAATGATTGAACTGCTTTCATTGGATACCAAAGTAACCACATTCAAATCTGGGCTTGAAATCCATCTCTGTCTGTCTGTCTGTCTGTCTGTCTGTCTGTCTGTCTGTCTGTCTGTCTGTCTTGCATACATTGCAGTTCATTGTCTTTGAAAGTCTAAAAAATATGGGCATTATGACAGACCATTTCCCCTCCTTCTTCATGTTAGTGACTTGTAGCAATTAGAAGCAAATGGAAGAACAAGTCTAGGAAATGCTTCTATTGATTCTTTTAAAAATCTCATTTGGATTACCAAAGAATGAAACTAATTTAAACTTTGCTTTTTAACACTCCTGGAGTTTTTTTTCGCCCTCTCACTCTCTCTGTTTCAGAAGGGGCAGATGGAGATAATTTTAAAGAGAATTTGCACATATGCTTCTTATATTTATGCCAACCATACACATTGTTGAAAAGCTGAGATGTTCTTAATTTGTGGGCTTGCACTTTTAAGTGCTCTCTAGGCAAGTTCCCTTTTGTGACTTTACAAAGACTATGTTATGATTTTCAGTGGGAGGGTGAGATTAAATACTTCCTTATATATAGTATTGCTATCAATTGTGGAAAAATAAATATGAATATAACATTAATCATAGATACAAGGTCATATTGTCAATATATATTTGCATCGGCAATGAATAGGATAGATCAACAAATCAAGAAAATTGTAAAATAAAGCAAACTTCAAGTCAACCATGAACAATCAATTCCTAACTTTCCCATCAATAAGGCTCATCGCCCAGAACAACTGGGATTTCAGTCATCATCATCATCATCATCATCATCATCATCATCATCATCATCGAAATTGCAGCTTCCTGCAATAATTACCAACGAAACTGCAAAAAACTGTGCTACTCAGAACATCATGTATTTTAAGAACGTACTTGGTTGATACCTAGGATGATGGCAGCAACCAGTACCAACCATTAGCACCAGTCAATGGTATTTGTGACACATTTTTAAATGTCCAGTTGACTGAGTTTCAACTGAGTTTAATGAATAAAAGAGAATAATAGAGAATAATAATAATAATAATAATAATAATTATTAATAATAATAATAATAATTCAAACAATAGTTGAAAAGAAAAAAGTATGGTTCATTGACATTGCAATACCTGGTGATGCACGGATTGAAGATAAGCAGCAAGAAAAAATCACAAAGTACCAGGATTTGCAAATTGAAGTTGAGCGACTGTGGAAAAAGAAATTGTGTGTTGTCCCGATTGTAACTGGAGCCCTTGGAGTAATACCCAAAGGGCTACCCTGCTATTTAGAAATTCTAAATTTGCCGGACTTGAACATTTTGACTCTACAAAAAACCACCTTACTCAGAACAGCTTACATCCTCCGATGATACCTTAACAGTTCCTAGGTCCTTGGTTAGGACTCGAGCTGCTGAGCTATTAACCAGCCTCAAAGGCTGTGAATCTCACTAAAGATTAACTAATCATCATCATCATCATCATCATCATCATCATCATCATCATCATCTAAACATGATTGAATTGCTAAATTAATCCACTGGTCATTATGTAAAAAATACAACATACCTGTATCTGAAAAGTAATGGGAGAACAAAGTGGAAAAAGTTATCGAAAATGAGACACTGAAGATCTTGTGGGACTTTTGAATACAGATGGATTATCATTTGGAACACAACATGCCAGATATCATGGTTGTCAAGGGCCGAAGCCTACAGTTTATTGATAATGCTGTACCAGGAGATGCTAGAGTTGAAGAAAAAGAACTGGAAAAAATCACGAAATATAGCGACCTGGCCATCGAAACTACAAGACTATGGAAGAAACATGTAACCATGATACCCATTGTCATTGGGGCACTTGGTACCATGTCCAAGAATTTTACAAAACACATCAAGAAATTGCAGCTTCCTGCAATAACACCAGCAGAACTGCAAAAAACTGTGCTACTCAGAACCTCATATATTTTAAGAAGATAGTTGGTTGTTACCTAGGAGGCTGGCAGCAACTCCTATCAACCATTAGCACCAGTCAATGGTATTTGTGACACATTTTTAAATGTCCAGTTGACTGAGTTTCATGTTTAATGAAAAACTAAATAAAATAAAATAAAAATAAAATAAAATAAAATAAAATAATAATAATAATATAAAATAAAATAAAATAAAATAAAATAAAATAAAATAAAATAAAATAAAATAAAATAAAATAAAATAAAATAAAATAAAATAAAATAAAATAACAACAACAACAACAACGATGCCACAGTGCTTGGATCTGCACATATTATATGCCAATACATTGTGAGATCCTCTGGAAGAATATAAATCCTTCTATTTTCCACCATTCAGTCACAACTGAAGAAGCTTCTTGGATGAGAAGTGAAACATTTTCAAGGAAAAAACCAAGAAAGCCCAATTGCCTTTTGAAAAGCATCTGTGGAATAACCATGACCTGGATGATTGAGAATCTCCATAGATAAATTTGGGTGATATTTTAGTTTACATTCTGAACTATTGTCATCAAAGTAACTCGTTCTCAGAAAGAAGTTTTATAAAAACGATGGAGAGAATAATATGAAAGTAGGCAGACAAGAAATTTATTAGCATTAACTTCCTCGCCATAATAATAACAAAAACCATCAACTACAGGCATCAGTGAGAATACAATTGGCAAAGAAATGGAGACCGGTCGTGCATAACATAATTATAAAAAATAGAGTTAGAACTAATGCTAAGATACAGTATTGCATCCTGAAAAGTCTTTATATGTTACAAAATAATTTCCCAATAGATTTCAGTGTAACATATTTTCTTTACTTAATAATAATAATAATAATAATAATAATAATAATTTTATTTCTATACCGCCCTTCTCCCGAAGGACTCAGGGCGGTGTACAGCCAGTTTAAAACACAAGACACAACAATAATTAAAAATTAAAATAATTAAATAGATTTGGCTGCTTTAAAAACTCTAAAATTTAAAATACCCCAATTTAAAATTATTATATTGACAGCCCTGCCTGGCGGAACAACAAGGTCTTCAATGCGCAGCGGAACACCCGGAGGTCAGAGATCTTGCGTATTTCCGGGGGCAGTTCATTCCACAGGGCTGGGGCTCCCACAGAGAAGGCCCTCCCCCTGGGTGTCGCCAGCCGACATAACTTGGCTGATGGCACCCTGAGGAGACCCTCTCTGTGGGAACGGACTGGTCGGTGGGAGGCTATTGGTGGCAGAAGACGGTCTTGAAGGTACCCGGGTCCTGTGCCATGGAGCGCTTTAAAGGTGGTAACCAACACCTTGAATCGCACCCGGAAGACCACCGGAAGCCAGTGCAGCTCGCGCAGGAGGGGTGTCACGCGGGCACAGCGGGTTGCGCCCATAACCACCCGCGCGGCCGCATTCTGGACCAGTTGGAGCCTCCGAGTGCTCTTCAAGGGGAGTGCTTGCACATTTTGTGCTTGCACATTTTGATATTAGAACTCAGATCGGCTAAAAGTTACACCTTAGCAAAACATTTAATACATATTTGGAATTTGGTTGTGTTCAATTACTTGCAAATAAGAGTAATTACAAATAATGTTATCTACTAGATGGCTTGATTAAAACCATACTGTTTGTGAGTAGGCAAGTAGCCACAGCAATCCTGGGAACACTCGTGACACTAAGGAAGAACTGGGGGAAATCACAATGAACTTTCATGTTTATCCAGGAATCATCAAGGAGTTAAACCAGTTTGTGATTTGCTGTCTTTACCCAGGTCATTTTAGATCAGCATATTCCAACCATGGCAATCTTAAGATGCAAGGCTGGTTGGGGAATTCTGGGAGTTGAAGATCATACATCTTAAATGTTGCCAAGATTGGGAAACCTAGTTTTAGATGGACTCATTGGTCAAAGAAGCAGTCTCCCTAAAGGAACGGACTTTCACTTATGCCTTATATTTTGTAAATTTGAAGACATCCTTAGAATAAGGATTTCTGAGACTCTAGAAAGAGTGCCGAGAAGAGCAACAAAGAAGATTAGGAGACTGGAGGCTAAAACATATGAAGAATGGTTGCAGGAACTGGGTATGTTTAGTTTAATGAAAAGAATGCATAGGGGAGACATGATAGCAGTGTTCCAATATTTCAGGGGCTGCCACAAAGAAGAGGGAGTCAAATTATTCTTCAAAGCACCTGAGAGTAGGACAAGAAGCAATGGCTGGAAACCAATCAAGGAGAGAAGCAACTTAGAACTAAGGAGAAATTTCCTGACATTTAGAACAATTAATCAGTGGAAGAACTTGCCTGCAGAAGTTGTGAATGCTCCAACACTGAAAATTTTAAAGAAGATGTTGGGTAACCATTTGTCTGAAGTAGTGTAGGGTTTCCTGCCTAAGCAGCGGGTTGGACTAGAATATCTCCAAGGTCCCTTCCAATTCTGTTATTCTATTTTATTCTGTTCTAAAGAAAAAAGCTAGCTTAATTCAGATTTAAATCTTGAGCAGAATCTCTTTTACATCTTTCCAGTTCTGCATTTGAACAAGGGAGTTGTATGTATGACTGATTGCCTCACTATCCAACAGATGGAAAATAAGAAAGAGAAATACATGTTTCTCATGTGAGTCCTTTTCACATAATCATACTGAGACAGAGAAGAATGAAAAATGGAAACATATTCTTGATTATGTTTATAGCGGTTCATCGCACAGTCAGCCTGATGTTCAGGCTGGATTTGGCATTTTTATCCACCAGTCAAGTCCTTCCCAAGGACCTGGGATGAGCAGATGTGGATGTTAGATGGTGCTAAAGATATTGTTGAAGGATGTAAGCTGTTACAATTGCCTTTTGCAATTGACCGATGGTAATTGTGTCAATGCCTATGGCGTTCAAGTGGTGCTTCATTTGTTTTGGGATTGCACCCAAAGTGCCTATTACTACTGGTACTATTTGTGCTTTCTTTTGCCTTAGACATTCTGTTTCTATTTGCAGGTCTTTGAATTTTGTTGCCTTCTCTAGTCGTTTCTCTTTTTATATCAATTCTTTTTGTATTATTTATTTTTTAACACTCAATTTAAAACGAGCAAAGAACTGTTTCAGTGAAGGCTGGTGAGGAATTAGAAATTCTTTGCTCCTTTATCATTTGAGATTTCCTATTTCATTCACAGAGGGTTATTTCTTTGTTTTGTTAGTTAATTTGTTCGTTTTTGAGGTGATGGTCTTTACCGTAAGCAGGTCAATCTAATGTCATTCCTAAGAGTTAAGGTTTTAAATAAAAGGCAGTTCTGCTACACTGACAACATTACAGACACCAATTGTTTGGGGAATACTTAATTAAATCATAATTACACAAAAAAAATATCCTTGTCGGCTCAACAGGGCTATAGGGAAAACAAAAGACACCTAGAGGAGAATCTCATTATCAGAGATCTGTTTCCAGCAAATTAAAATTGACTCCCTCCAAACAGGCTAGATGAATTAGAAAGCCAGAGTCTTTATGAATTTACAAAGTAGTTTTAGAATACCACTCAAGGAAATGAAAGAAAAGGAACAAAAAGTGTTGGAGATACAAAAAATATAGAATAGAATAGAATAGAATAGAATAGAATAGAATAGAATAGAATAGAATAGAATAGAATAGAATAGAATAGAATAGAATAGAATAGAATATTCTTTATTTGCCAAATATGATTGGACACACAAGGAATTTGTCTTTGGTGCATATGCTCTCAGTGTACATAAAAGACAAGATACACTTGTCAAGAATCATAAGGTACAACACTTAATGCTAGTCATTGGGTACAAATAAGCAATCAGGAAACAATCAATATCAATATAAGTTGTAAGAATACAAGCAACAAAGTTACAGTCATACAGTCATAAGTGGAAGGAGATGGGTGATGGGAACGATGAGAAGATTAATAGTAGTGCAGACTTAGTAAATAGTTTGACAGTGTTGAGGGACTTATTTGTTTAGCAGAGTGATGGTGTTCGGGAAAAAATTGCCCTTGTGTCTCGCTGTTTTGGTGTGCAGTGTCCTATAGAGTCGTTTTGAGGGTAGGAGTTTATGTCCAGGATGCAAGTGGTCTGTAAATATTTTTGCACCCCTCTTTTTGACTCATGCAGTATACAGGTCCTCAATGGAAGGCAGGTTGGTAGCAATTGTTTTTTCTGCAGTTCTAATTATCCTCTGAAGTCTGTTTCTGTCTTGTTGAGTTGCAGAACCAAACCAGACAGTTATAGAGGTGCAGATGACAGACTCAATAATTCCTCTGTAGAACTGAATCAGCAACTCCTTGGGCAGTTTGAGCTTTCTGAGTTGGCGCAGAAAAAACATTATTTGTTGTGCTTTTTTGATGACGCTTTTTATTTTATTATTTATTTTATTTATTTGATTTGTATACCGCCCTACTCCCGAAGGACTCAGGGCGGTGAACAGCCAACAATAAAATACATAAATACACAAAATTTAAAAACCCGATAAAATCAAATTAAACTTTTTGGCCCAGACAAATTAAAATACCCCAATAATTTAAAAACAGATTAAAATTTACATATTTAAAAAGGGAAGAGATCAGGCCAAGCCCGCTTGATGGAATAAAAAGGTCTTCACAGCACGGCGGAAGGAGCGCAGATCCGGGATCCTCCGTATCTCCAGGGGGAGCTCATTCCAGATGGTAGGTGCCCCCACAGAGAAGGCCCTCCCCCTAGGGGCCGCCAGTCGACACTGTTTGGCTGACGGCACCCGGAGGAGTCCCTCTCTATGTGAGCGTACCGGCCGGTGGGAGGCTATTGGTGGTAGTAGGCGGTCCCGTAAATAACCAGGCCCTAAGCCATGGAGCGCTTTAAAGGTGGTAACCAAAACCTTGAAGCACACCCGGAAGAGCACCGGGAGCCAGTGCAGCTCACGCAGGAGAGGTGTTACACGGGAGCGCCATGTCGCTCCCATTACCACCCGCGCGGCCGCACTCTGCGCCAGTTGGAGCCTCCGGGTGCTCCTCAAGGGGAGCCCCATGTAGAGAGCATTACAATAGTCCAGGCAGGAGGTGACGAGGGCATGAGTGACCGTGCGTAACGAGTCCCGATCCAGAAAGGGACGCAACTGGCGAATCAGGCGGACCTGATAAAAAATCCTCCCGGTCACGGCCGTCAAGTGCTCTTCTAAAGACAGCCGTGAATCCAGGAGGACGCCCAAGTTGCGAGCCCTCTCCGTGGGGGCCAATGATTCGCCCCCAATAGTCAGTGATGGTGTCAACTGGCTATATCGGGACGTCGGAAACCACAGCCACTCGGTCTTTTGATGTTAGCTGTCCATTTTAGATCTTGTGATATGGTAGAACCTAGAAATTTGAAGGTAATTGAAGTATGATATAGGTGATCGATTAGGAGATAAAACCTCAAGTCGGACAAGTAACCATAAAATGACCATTTAAAAGAAAATATTTTACATGCACACAAACATGAACATCGGCACATATCTCATATTTCCCTTTTTCTTACTATCACTTTATGCCTTGGGGAAAAAATAATGTTCTGTTCCTCAAAATGCAGTTTAGATACATTAAAGCTTTGACCAAATGTCGTGACAGCTCAGATTAAGAGTTTGACAATATAATGCAACTGTCATCATATACTATGAAGAAACTTTGAATCTTGAATGTTGTGGCTCCAACTTTCTGCAGGTAAACTAAATATATACAAAAGGAGACAAAATGTATTTTCTGGTCTTACTTATGGATTTTATGCATGGGTGCCTTTGAAAATATAGTTTATATTTACTCAAAATGTGTGCAACCTTTCACATCTTATTCCCAAAGTTTCCTATGCAAAACATCAAATAAAGTTTTAGTTTAGTTTAGTTTAGTTTTATTAAATTTGTATACCACCCTACTCCCAAAGGACTCAGGGCGGTGAACAGGCACAAGATAAAATACAGAAATATAAAAGTTAAAAACAATTTAAAACCAAATTAAATAATATTGGCCCACGACAATTAAAATCCCAATAAATTTAAAACATTATTAAAATTTCAATTTAAAATTTAAAATTTAAAAGAAAGGGGAGAAAAATTAGGCCAGGCCGGCTTGCTGGAATAAAAGGGTCTTAAGAGCACGGCGGAAGGTGCGCAGATCTGGGATCCTCCGTATCTCTGGGGGGAGCTCGTTCCAGATAGTGGGTACCCCCACAGAGAAGGCCCTCCCCCTGGGGGCCGCCAGTCGACACTGCTTGGCTGATGGCACCCGGAGGAGACCCTCTCTATGAGAGCGTACCGGCCGGTGGGAGGCTATTTGTGATAGTAGGCGGTCCCGTAAATAACCAGGTCCTAAGCCATGGAGCGCTTTAAAGGTGGTAACCAAAACCTTGAAGCGCACATGGAAGACCACCGGGAGCCAGTGCAGCTCGCGCAGGAGAGGTGTTACACAGGAGCGCCATGTTGCTCCCATAACCACCCGCGCGGCCGTACTCTGCGCCAGTTGGAGCCTCCGCATGCTCCTCAAGGGGAGCCCCATGTAGAGAGCATTACAATAGTCCAGGCGGGAGGTGACGAGGGCATGAGTGACTGTGTGTAGGGAGTCCTGATCCAGAAAGGGACTCAACTGGCGGATCAGGTGAACCTGATGAAAAATCCTCCCGGTCACAGCCGTCAAGTGCTAAAGAGATGGAAAGTGGGACCAAGGGGTATGTATGCAGCATTTCTTCACACACAATTATATATAGCAAGCAGGGAAAAGGCAGGAAAGCTAAATAAATATTTGATCTGGTAAAGACCACACAAAAGCCATAGCTTTCTATCCTGAAGAGAATCAGTTTAAAGTAATTGTCAACCCTGAAAGGAGCCTGGCTGAAGCCATCTTGGATTGCCACACACCGGTGGGAGGGGGGAAATAGTTAGATGGGGTTTTGTAGCCAAAACAATAAAGTTTTCCTGTGGGAACCAAGGACATTCGCACAGGTGGCTGGCCAGAGGAGACAGTAACCAAGCGACCGGCCAGTACTTGGATTGGACAACATGACCAGTGACTGGGGGTTGGGTGGGGGAAGGAAAACTTTTAGTTTTAATTTTTTTTTAATTTTGATTTATATGCCGCCCTTCTCCAGAGACCCAGGGCAGCTTAAAGTGCATTAAGCAATAGCCTTCATACTTTTGTATATTTTTACAAAGTCAGCTTATTGCCCCCACAAACTGGGTCCTCAATTTACCTACCTTAGAAAGGATGGAAGGCTGAGTCGACCTTGAGCCTGGTGAGAATTGAACTCGCAGTAATTGCAGGCAGCTGGATGTTAAATGCTGCCTTAGTAGGAGGCATTAGCCTCCTACGCCACTCAGGCTCCTTAATCAGGTGAAAGCTGCAAGAAAACTCAGAGTCGGCTTTCACCAGTTTGTGCCAATATGATGAATCCAATAAATTGTTCTTTGAGGAACTTGCCTGCCTCAGAGTTTTCCTTTCTATGGGTGCATTACTTGGAACGCTGACAGTAATAGTTAAGGCACCAAGGCAGAAACTGGGAGACAGTGAGTTCTAGTCCTGTCTAAACCACAAAGTCAACTAAGTGATCTTGGGCCAGTTACTCTCTCTTAGCTCTATGAAGCAGACAAGAGCAAACCACTTTTGAAATATTGCCAAGAAAACTGGAGGGACTGATTCAGACAGTCTTCAGGGGTCAACACTGACTCCTGAAGATACATCTGTACCAGTGGTGGGTTACCCCCGGTTTGGACCGGTTTGCAAGAACCGGTAGTAAAACCGGCGGGAGGTTCCGTCCACTGACCCGGACATCATCAGGAAGTTTCTGCGCATGTGCGGTCTCATTGCAAACCAGTAGTAAAGGTAAGTAGAACCCACCCCGATCTCTACAAAGAACACTTCTATTACTGGGGAGGGGGGAGGACAACCCTGCAAAATTCAGTTTTTTATTTTCCAAAGAAACACAAAGTCTATCCCATTTAACTGTTGAGACAATTGCCAGAAGTCAAGAACTGACTTGAAGGCATGCATGTGTGAGGAGAGAGAGGGAGGGAGGGAGGGAGGGAGGGAGGGAGAGAGAGAGATCATAAGAGAAATTGAATAAGATAACTGTCTGTCTCCCTCCCTCCCTCCCTCTTTCTTAATATGTATGTGTCTTTAAGCATACATTTCAAACATATATCAGAACTATGAATGTTAAATACTTTCATCACCAATTCCACAGGGGTTAATTTGGCATTCGTTTCCTGCTGGACTTCCCAGGAGCGTAAATATTAACATCAAACAAAATCTAATCTCTTGCCACTTAAAATATCTGCAAAAAATTAAATCCCTGTTAAATGAAAAGAAATTCCCTCATGAAATCAGCATGTGAGAACAAGGTACGCTGCTGTATTATTTAATTAAAACAAAAAGCAGTTCTTACATTTTTTAGAACATTGGGGAAATTACAAAATTACATCACAATTTTAAAAATAGAAATAATATTAAAAATGGATATTTTGTAAAAAAAAAAAAAAAGCAGCAAACAGCTGGATGAGCAGGTGCATACAAATGATTATTTATTATGTACGTATTTTTTTGCAAATATCATTGTGTTCTAGAATGACTTTAGGATATTGCCATACAATGAATATTCAATACCCTAAAATATATTTCCTGGCAAGGTTTTCAGAAGGGGTTTGCCATTCCCTTCTTAGGGCTGAGAGAAAGTGACTGGGTGACCCAAATGATTTTGTGTTCAAAGTGGGACTAGAACTCACAGTATCCTGGTTTCTAACCTAATGCCTTAAACCATTTCACCAAACTGGATCTCATTGCCTGGATTATATGTAGCAATTACAGTTGTTTTTATCTCCATGATGTTTCCTCTTCTAATAATATATTGGTTGGGGAAGAAAAGGAATGAAAAATACTCTGTTGTACCATTCCTAATGGTATCTATTCAAACTTTTTAAAAAAGTATCATCATTATCATCATCATCATCATTATTTCTATTTCTATTATTTCTTTTATTTATTCATTAAACATGAAACTTAGTCAACTGAACATTTAAAAATGGGTCACAAATATGATTGACTGGTGCTAATGGTTGATACTGGTTGCTGCCAGCATCCTAGCTATCAACCAAGTATCTTCTTAAAAGATATGATGTTCCAAATAGTGCAATTTTTTGCAGTTCCACTGGTGTTATTGCAGGAAGCTGCAATTTCTTGATGTGTTTTGTAAAATTCTTGGACATGGTACCAAGTGCCCCAATGACAATGGGTATCATGGTTACATGTTTCTTTCATAGTCTTGCAGTTTCAATGGCCAGGTCGCGATATTTCGTGATTTTTTCCAGTTCTTTTTCTCTGACTCTGACATCTCCTGGTACGGTGATATCAATAAACTGTATGCTTAAGCCCTGAACAACTGTGATGTCTGGCATGTTGTGTTCCAAATGATGATCCGTCTGTATTTGAAAGTCCCACAAGATCTTCACCTTCTCATTTTCAGTAACTTTTTCCACTTTGTGCTCCCATGACATCATCATCATCATCATCATCATCATCATCATCATCATCATCATCATCATCATCATCATCATTAGTTAATCTTTGGTGAGATTCACAGCCTTTGAGGCTGGTTAATAGCTCAGCAGCTCGAGTCCTAACCAAAGACCTAGGAACTGTTAAGGTATCTTAACTGTTGTTGTTGTTGTTGTTGTTGTTGTTGTTGTTGTTGTTGTTGTTATTATTATTATTATTATTATTATTATTATTATTATTATTATTATTATTAAAATTTTGTTCTGATTGTTTTTGGTGTTCCTTTCCTGTCATTTCAAGTATATATTTGAAAATCTGCACTTTCTGACTGACCTTTTGATTCCCACTAAGGTTAATATATAAAACTAAATAGGAATTTAGAAAGGATTTGCAGATGATACCAAAATAACACCTTAGAAGACAGAAGTAAAATTCAAAGAGATCTTGACAGGGTATAGAAGCTGACCTAAATTAACCCTTAATTAATTTCAACAAAGATAAATGTAAAACCCTGCATTTATATAGAAATAGAATCCTTTGCACAAATTTGAAATAGGTGACATCTGTCTTGATAGCTACACTACTGGATTTAGTAAATTACATGTTAAAAATATTCACCACTGTGATACGATAGTTAAAAAAGCTAATCAAAATTAAAGCAACATCAGAATCATAGGGTCTACTATGACAGAAATGTCAGTCCTCTTCTGGAATTCCTTTCTAGTTTTCAACTTTTACATTTAACTTTTTATATTTAAATACTTATATTTTTATATTAATTTTAAGGAGGATATTGATTAACAGGAATGTATCCTAAACACTGTAATAAATTTAGTGAGTGACTGGAGAGCAAAAAACAACCAAACACCCTCCTTCCTTCCTTCCTTCCTTCCTTCCTTCCTTCCTTCCTTCCTTCCTTCCTTCCTTCCTTCCTTCCTCCCTCCCTCCCTCCCTCCCTCCCTCCCTCCCTCCTTCTTTTCTTTTCTTTTTTCTTTCTCGGTTATATTAGCTTTACAGAAGTCATTACAGACAGAAACCTCTAACTATCTGAACTTCAGGTACGTCAGTGATACACCAAGGATTTAAAACAAACTTTCTGAATGTATACATTCTGTACATTAGTTGGAAAAATAGTGGTTTCTTTATTTTTAAACAGAGGCTGGGTATATATCAAGAAAGCTATTGCTGCAGGGTTTTTCTTCTTCTCATCAGCAGGGAGTTGGATGAATGTGACCTTTGAACACCTTTCCAATGCTATATTCAATGAGCTATAGTTAAATTATGCTCCATTTTGGGCTTATGGCAGTTTTATTGGCTAAGCTCAGTGATAGTGAAGGCTTGCAATATTTAGTTGCCAATGAACAATATATATATAGAGAGAGAGAGAGAGAAAGAAGCATTCTTTCTCCCCTGCCCCTCACATACAGTCAGGTCCAGAAATATTGGGACATCGACACAATTCTAGCAGCTTTGGCTCTATACACCACCACAATGGAGTTGGAATGAAACAAACACAATGTGCGTTAACTGCAGACTGTCAGCTTTAATTTGAGGGTATGTACATCCAACTCAGGTGAACGGTGTAGGATTTAAAGCAGTTTGTATATGTGCCTCCCACTTGTTAAGGGACCAAAAGTAATGGGACAATTGGCTTCTCAGCTGTTCCATGGCCAGGTGTGTGATATTCCCTCATTACCCCAATTACAATGTGCAGATAAAATGCCCAGAGTTCATTTCAAGTGTGCTATTTGCATTTGGAATTTGTTGCTGTCAACTCTCAAGATGAGATCCAAAGAGCTGTCACTATCAGTGAAGCAAGCCATCATTAGACTGAAGAAACAAAACAAACCCACCAGAGAGCTAGCAAGAACATTAGGCATGGCCAAAACAACTGTTTGAAACATTCTCAAAAAGAAGGAATGCACCGGTGAGCTCAGCAACACCAAAAGATCTGGGAGACCACGGAAAACAAGTGTGGTGGATGACCGAAGAATTCTTTCCCTGGTGAAGAAAACACCCTTCACAACAGTTGGCCAGATCAAGAACACTCTCCAGGAGGTAGGTGTAAGTGTGTCAAAGTCAACAATCAAGAGAAGACTTCACCAGAGTGAATACAGAGGGTTCACCACAAGATGTAAACCATTGGTGAGCCTCAAAAACAGGAAGGCCAGATTAGAGTTTGCCAAACAACATCTAACAAAGCCTTCACAGTTCTGGAACAAGATCCTATGGACAGATGAGACCAAGATCAACTTGTACCAGAGTGATGGGAAGAGAAGAGTATGGAGAAGGAAAGGAATTGCTCATGATCCTAAGCATACCACCTCATCAGTGAAGCATGGTGGTGGTAGTGTCATGGCGTGGGCATGTATGGCTGCCAATGGAACTGGTTCTCTTGTATTTATTGATGATGTGACTGCTGACAAAAGCAGCAGGATGAATTCTGAAGTGTTTCGGGCAATATTATCTGCTCACATTCAGTCAAATGCTGCAGAACTCATTGGACGGCACTTCACAGTGCAGATGGACAATGACCCAAAGCATACTGCAAAAGCAACCAAAGAGTTTTTGAAGGAACAGAAGTGGAATGTTATGCAATGGCCAAGTCAATCACCTGACCTGAATCCCATTGAGCATGCATTTCACTTGCTGAAGACAAAACTGAAGGGAAAATGCCCCAAGAACAAGCAGGAACTGAAGACAGTTGCAGTAGAGGTCTGGCAGAGCATCACCAGGGATGAAACCCAGCGTCTGGTGATGTCTATGCGTTCCAGACTTCAGGCTGTGATTGACTGCAAAGGATTTGCAACCAAGTATTAAGAAGGGAAAGTTTGATTTATGATTATTATTCTGTCCCATTACTTTTGGTCTCTTAACAAGTGGGAGGCACATATGCAAACTGCTGTAAGTCCTACACCGTTCACCTGAGTTGGATGTACATACCCTCAAATTAAAGCTGACAGTCTGCAGTTAACGCACATTGTGTTTGTTTCATTCCAACTCCATTGTGGTGGTGTATAGAGCCAAAGATGTTAGAATTGTGTAGATGTCCCAATATTTCTGGACCTGACTGTACCAGTGTTTAAGGTCAATCAATACATTGATTAGCTTTAGATTTAAAACAAGGCAAAGGAAGTATTGTTTTACATACTATCTCATTATGTTACATAATTTTCTACCATTGGCTGACATTTTGCTATTATCTTCAATAGTGAAATGTTTTTTTAAAAAGTGTTGCTATCTTAAAAGTGTTTTAAGCACACTTTAAAAAAAAGAACACTTATGGAAAACATGTTAATTAATTAGTCTTTGATATGAAAACAACTGGAAGCATCTATAACAGGAATATGATGTTTGGTCTACTGCAGTGATGGCTAACCTTTTTGCCATCGCATGCCAGGAAGCGGGGGGCAGGGGAGGTTCATGTGTGTGCATGCCCACATCCATAATTCTATGTGCCCCACCCCGCATGCATGACCCTAACTCCCCCCCGCTTCTGGCACGTGATGGCCCGGTACGCCCGTTTTTCTTTCTCACCTGGCTCCAGATCCCCTCTATGTATCTGGGGAGGGCGAAAACAGCCTTCCCCATCCCCCTCGGAGGCCCTCCAGAGGCCCAAAACAGCCCTTTTCCCAACTTCTGGTTGGACAGGAAGTGATGTTTTTTGCTGTCCCCAGTCTCCAGAGACTCCTAGAGAGGAATTTCCCCTCCCCCAGGCCCTCCGGAGGCAGGAAACGGCCAGTTTCCCTACTTCTGGTGGGCCCAGAAGGCCTGAAATTAGCTGCGCTAATTAACATGCACGCTGGAGCTTAGCTGGCGTGCCAGACGACATGGCTCCAAGTGCCACCTGTGGCATGTGTACCATAGGTTCGCCATCACAGGTCTAGTGGTTAAGGCACCAAGCTAGAAGGTGGGAGACCATGAGTTCTAGTCCTGCCTTAGGCATGAAAGCCAGCTGAGTGACCTTGGGTCAGTCATTTACTCTCAGCTGAACTCACCTTACAGTGGTGTTGTGATGATGACCATAGGAGGAGGAAGATGTCTTAGATATGTTCACCAACTTGACTTATTTTAAAAAATATTAAAGATGGAATCTTTAATACAAATATTAATAAACTTTCAGAAGAGTTTGTCTAGTCATAGTTGGTCATAGGCCATTGAATTATAGTATATAGATCCTTGACCTTGACAAAGGAGCATCCAAAATGTTCCTTCGTCTAAAATAAAGTCCACATTTGAACTTTATGGCAGGAATGAAGTTGGTTGTATTATCTGACAGAATTAAAAATCACAGTGGGAGATGAAATAAAGGAAGTATTTGACTATTTGGTCAGAAATAGGAAAAAGGTCACCACCAGGAATATTGCTTACAACAAATATACAGTTCTGATGCAGTATAGAACTTGGTACTCTGCTTTGCTGGTCTACTAATTGGCTGCATAATCTTCTCCCAGTAAAGTGGATTGAGAGGCCCATGAAAATGATGGATCGGAACCACCCCCAAATATGAATAAAGCATGTACTTTGCTTTAGCAACCTTACACCTTTGAGGTTGGGCTGAACCTTGAAGTGCTTCCTCAGTAGAAGTCCTATTTCAGTATTTCAGGACTTTATCATGTTCCTTTCACCATCAACAAACGGGGCGGATGTCCAATTGTCCAAAAACATAAGCTCTATTTTTAAAATGATATTGATCAGTGGTGAAATCCAATTTTTTTTTACTACCAGTTCTGTGGCCGTGGCTTGGTGGGCGTGATGTGGCTTGGTGGGCCTGGCTTGGTGGGTGTGGCAGGGAAAGGATACTGCAAAATTTCCATTCCCTTCCCACTCCTGGGGAAGGATATTGCAAAATCTCCATCCCCACCCCACTCTGAGGCCAGCCAGAGGTGGTATTTTCTGGTTCTCCGAACCACTCCAAATTTCCGCTATCTGTTCTCCAGAACCTGTCAGAACCTGCTGGATTTCATCCCTGATATTGAAGATAATAATGTATGTAGGAAAATCTTACAGGAATGTTGGGCAACGAAGAATTATTGACATTAGGAAAAATGGGAAGGCTCGCACGTGCAGTTTCTTTAAATGAATTGGGGAAGACCTCCTAGAAATATGAGCTATGAAGAGCCTCTTCCTCCTCCACATTGATAAAGTCTTTTCACTGTTGCTTGTTTCTAGGTATTTCCCTCCTAGTACTCAGAAATAAATTCCTTCCGTGCTGCTTTGATTCATCAGGCTGCAGTCTTCATACATTCCTGCTTCCATGCAGAGCACAATAAGATTTTCCTTGTAAATAAGAACTAGGATCATTGCTTTTATTATTGACTCTGTTTCCTTGGATATTTTGCTGAATTGTGACTGTTTGAATAACCTAACAACCAAGAATTTAGCTGTGGCTAAAAAATTGATAGAATCTTTCAAAATTACGACTTGGTTTGGAAGAAAGTAGTAAATGACCAGACTTCCGAAGTTTCAGAAGATGAAGGAGATTTGCCAGTGGTATTTATACATTTAATAGAAAAGAAACAACTGAACTTTTTTTCACAAACTCTTGACAATCTTTGGTTTTACAGACGAAGGAATGAACTGATTTATATAAGCAAGAAGAGGCGATATGGGGGCTCTAAATCAGAGGAAATTTTCTCAAAAAGGGAACAATCTTTGCAGTTACATCAACCTCAAATTAAAATTAAAAACTTCCTCAAAATAGAAGTAGGAGGGATGCAGAAAGACTGGAAAAAATATAAAAAGAAAGCAAGAATGGAAGATTAACCTTTCTTTTTGGTTTTGCAGTTGTTCTATTAATGGTTAAAATGATTATGTTTTAGGTGTTATAACTACTGAGGGGGAAAAAGTATAAATTTAAATATTGATTTTTAAATATGATGCATTAATGGTTAATTAAAATGATTATGTTTTTTTTTAAATGTAGAAACTTAAATAATGATAATGGCTAAAAATGATTATGTTTTAGGAGTTAAAAGTTGGAGGGAGGAAAAAAGACTGAGGGGGTAAACGTACAGATTATGATTAATTAAGGTTTATTTTTTGTTTTAAGATTTTTAAAATATTTGAAAGTAAGAATGTAAGATTAATCTTTTTTGGATGTTTTAAAATTTTAAAAGTTGGAGGGAGGAACAACGAAGGGGGAAAATGTAGCTATTGAATATTTAAGGTTTATTTTTTGTTATAAGATTTCAAAATATCTGAATTTTGAGAAAGGTAGGAGGGGGAAAATGTTTTTGTAAATGAATAATATATTGATATATTAAGATAATTTTTAAGATTTGAATGCTTAATATTTGTTAATGGTTTTAAAACTCTTAGAGTTATTGGATTATTTGCTACTTTAAGTCTATAAAAAGGGAGGTTGATGAAATTGTAAAAGGGGAGTTAAGGGGTCTTGGGAGCTATTAAATCTTGCAGTTAGCTAGTTTATTTTAGCAAATGTTTGGTGAAATCTATGCCCTGTTTTTGTTCTGGGAAGTCGGGGGTGGTGGGTGGTGAGGAGGGGTTGAAGATTGAGTTTAGAGATGGATTATGGATTATTATTTTTTTTGATGATAGTTCGAATGATTGCTTATATTGTATACTTGTTTGATCATAAAATAAAAAATTATCTTAAAAAAAAAAGAATTTAGCTGTGGCAAATTACAAGTAATTTACCTATCATTAATGAAATTATTTCGACCAACCCTGGAAAACGTGGACAGCGTCTATATGATTTGGCCATGATTCCAGTATTTCCTGATAGCCTTCATGCCATATCAACATAAAAGATCGCCCCCATGCAATAATATGTCAAAACATGGTTCTGGCAGGAAAATTATGTAGTGTAACAGAAGTGGGTTTCAATTTAGTTTGCTACCAGTTCGCTCGTGTGTGTGCGCGTGCTCACGCAACGCTTATGCACATGAACATAAGAATCCAAGCGGGTGGGTGGAGCCTCCCGCCACCGCCGCTATCAGTTCGCCTGAACTGGGGTGAACTGGTAGCAACCCACCACTGGAGTAACAAAGCAAAATAATACAGCTGCTATCAATCTTATGGTAAATTCAAAAGCGTCACCTGTGGGTGAGATGGGCAGCCATATAAATTTGTTTAATGAATAATATAAATAAGAAGAAAGGAGTCAGCTAGAATCATAGCAAATCAATATTTAGAAGCAAAACAAAAAAAATAGTCAGTTTACTATGATTTTATTTAGGAATTCCCTTGCAAATTTTAGTAACTTGCAATAAAAAAAAAAACAAATAGAAGAAATCTTCCTAGTCTGTCCCAGCTCAGTTCAACTTGCACAATTTAATAAAATTATGATAACTGTTTTTAATGTAACTGGTATCTGCTGCCAAAAAAACCAAAATGTACCAGAACTCCAATGGGGTGGATTAGAGTGTGCAAATTCTATCACTGTTTCTTTTGTCTCATTTTTGCATTACATTGAAATTTAATGAATAATTTATTTCATATACAGTACTTAAAGAAAATATATTTAGTTAAAGAATCTGGAGATGGACAACAGAGAAGAAACACATTCTGATCCATGCAATGGAATGGTTTATTTTTTAAAAAAATATTGTATTTTTCCATCATCATAGGAAGTGATAGTGATGTATTGAAAATGTTAAGGCTTTAACAATACAAGTGATTTTGGAAACAATTCAAAAAAGTTTTTCCTACCGTTCTAACATCTAATGTGCTAGTTATATATGAATTTATGCAAAAGTGCAACATATGAATTTAGAGTTTCTATTTAATTACTACAAATTTAGCTTTGAGCAAATTTCTTTCAGTTTCACATGTCATGGCCCATTAAATATTGCATACAATTATTACAGAGAGGAGGTGGATTAAAGAGAAACTACCTGCTTTTACTCTTAACAACCAAACATTATTCATTAAAAAAAAAATCCTGAAGGCTAATTATATGCCCTGTGCAAATCAACTATATACTTTTGTGTTTTTCTTAGAGTAATAAACGATCTATGTTTCCTTTTTCCAGATCACCCCTTTTAACAATATTTTAATGTGTTTTCAAAGTATGATATCACACCATGAAGCAATTGTTTTTTATTGCATTTTTAAGTGCTTACTGGCAAAGTGAGCTATTTACTAGTTTGGTAATTTAGATCACATATTAAGGATTTCTAAAATGCCTCTGTATTGAATAACAAAGTTGTTGTATTATTATTCTTATCATAACCTTAAATTCCATTTTTTTTCTTCAGTTTAGCAAAGTTACATTTTCCTCATTGCATATATTAAAACCATGGATCTTCCCTACCCCCACCTCTCTCTCTCTTTCTCTCTCTCCCTTCTACTTCCCTCTTTCTCTACCCTCCCTCCCTTCCTCGCTCCCTCCCTCCCTCACTCCATCCACCCACCCACCCACCCACCCACCCATCCATCCATCCATCCATCGTCTGTCTAGTTCTTTTGAGACTTATAGTTCACAGTTGCAATTTTTCCTGTGCCAATTATGCCTTTTCCAGTTTCTGTAAGAGAGCTACTTTATCAAAGAGTTGTGTTCCTGAATCTGTATTTGTTAGCTTTCAAATCTCATAAAATGTAACACTTCCTATGGTTCTTCCAGATCACCTTTGGTTTGCTAATGGAAACGGGAAGAGAATGTAATGCTTTGCTTTGTGAAATATGCACAGCCCTGACGTTTTGCACAGCCCTCTTAATTAGATTTTGTGCACAAATACTACAAATGATAACCAGAAATCTAATCTGGGATGTTGGAAATAATCAAAAAAGGAACCCAGAGTTGATCATGCTGAACAGTCAACAGTGGTGGGTTGCCCCCGGTTCGCACCGGTTCTATAGAACCGGAGTAAAATCGGCGGGAGGCTCCGCTTACCGACCCCGACATCTTCGTGTGGCTCCATTGCGAACCGGTAGTAAAGGTAAGTAGAACCCACCCCTGACAGTCAGGGATTTATAATAAAGCTTTGGAGATTAGGGAAGATTCTTGATCAACCCTAAGTTGTCCTCAAAAGCCCTGAAAATGCTACAACTTTTACAAGTAGAGATGCACTGGTTCTGTACAAAAATTATGTTTTAAAGAAGCGGATGAAAAAGAAAAGTTTAAGGAAGACCTCAGTCAATATTCAGCATATGTTTGAAACAACTTTGGAAAGAAATAGCTTCTTCTAGATAAGCAGACGTTCCCAACTGAGCAATGCATAAGAATTAAATTATTAAAATATTGCAGATAATCTATATACATGGAATAGAAATAGTATGTCATGTGTGACTTTAACTGCACTTGCCATTAAATATTAACAGAATAGTACAAGAGAAAAAAGATTACAGAAAAATTGCCTAAATAGAGATATTACTTTTAGGTACATTATTGGTGGTATCTGAAATATTTTACTCTGTATAAAGATTTCACCAGTGGCCCTTTTACATTCAAATACAGATATATGTGTTCAGTTCATAACTAGCTATTAAAGTCCAAATTATTCAGGGGGAATATAAAAACAGGATTCTTATCCAGAAGCCAAAGTGTAAGCAACTCACACCAGCTAAGGGGAATCATTGTAGCCAGTGAAGATGCCACTACACAAATAAATAAGTGACCCATAGCTTTATGGAGATTCCACCACTAGTATAAAAAACTTGGTTCACAATTTGCATGGGAGATACCACTGATAAAAGAAGGAGCCTTCTGGTTTCAGTGTTCTGAGTTTTATAGTAGACCACAACCAGAAAATTCCTTCTTTCATCAGTGCTATCCTGCATGCAAGTTGTAAACCAAGTATTTCACTGGAGAATATTGAAAAAGAAGCAGGGGTGAAATCCAGCAGGTTCTGACAGGTTCTGGAGAACTGGTAGCGGAAATTTTGAGTAGTTCAGAGAAGTGGCAAATACTACCTCTGGCTGGCCCCAGAGTGGGATGGGAATGGAGATTTTGCAATATCTTTCCCCCAGGAGTGGGGTAGGAATGGGGATTTTGCAGTATCCTTCCCCTGGAGTGGGGTGGGAATGGAGACTTTCAGTATCCTTCCCCTGCCAAGCGCACCAAGCCACGCCCACCAAGCCACACCCATAGAACCGGTAGTAAAAAAAATTGGATTTCACCACTGAAAGAAGGTATAACACTTTCCTTCTATTTGACTTAGTTTATAATAGTTTAAAAATTGATGAATGTAATCAATCACCCATGGCCATGTTCAATTACAAAAGTGTTTTGTTTTATTTCCTTTCAGAATGTGCTTATTCTAGTTTTACAATCTTTCTTACAACCCTGTGATTTCCTGCTGATATATTTGTCAGATCTTACTTAGTTTTTTTTTTTTTTTTAATATTATCCACAGTGACATATGGGTTCACTTGATTAGGTGTTAAAACAGAAAGCTAAAGAAATACACCGTATTTAAAGTCCTTCCTCAAATTTTCTTAATTAATTTGTTAAATTTGCACCTATCTTGGCTTTGGGAGTTAAAGGCAGGATACTGCACATATATTCTCTCCAATTCTTATTCTATAATAAAAATTCTATGAACTAGATTAGACTGAAAGTTAATGACCATCTTGAAAACATCGCCTTGGAGTCTATTATGGAGGGTGAACTTAAATCACGATCTTTGCAACCTGAGAACTGTATTTCACCACACACTAATGAATAGTCTGCAGCCTTTTCTCTTAAGAGTATTGTTTTTATTGAATTTTTATTCTGCTTGCCAAATAAAGGTGCCTCTTATTATCATCTTTAAAATGACTAAGTAAACCAACATTACTGTGAGCAGTCATGCTGCCTGCACCTCATCCCGAATACATCCAATACACAGAAATTTAGCAAAGGAATGATATACTTGTTTTTGTAAATGCCAAGTGTTGGTCAAAAGTGCAAAGAATCCACTCATGTTCATAAATTGTTCAACACCTAGTTTGACTGACAGAGAGAATAATCAGCCAAGAACTTCTGCTTGGAGCTTTACATTCATTTAAATGTGGTTCATGAACCACATTCTCGAACAATATTATTTGATAAACACACACACACACAACTCTCAGAGTTAATTTGGGTCATTTTGGTTATATTTCTCAGTCAGTATTTTTCAATAAGAGACTCCTGTTATTTTGTCTGAGAATACTAACGCACCTTTCTGACACATGCATTAAAAAAGCAAACCAATCATTTTAATGAAAAGAATATTAAGTTAGATAAATCTTTATTGTGTAGGAAAAGACTATAGCGAATGTACTGATAATAAAGCTCATTTCTCAACTTCCTCTATTGTGATGAAATACATTCTTTCGGAAAATATGTTCCAGGTAATTCTGTATACTGAAAGAGAAATTCCAGAAGATGTTGTGGTCTGTGATATATAATTATAAATAATATAATTGACTGCTTCATTCTTTTGATGTGATATGATTCCATCATGATGATAATAAAACTGAGAAGTTAGGTAACATGTACTTTTAAATTTTAATTAGAGATATACATTTATAGTTCCTGGTGTCAGAGAAGAAATTCTTAACACTAGCAATTTCCACTTTTACGTATATTTTGTTGTTTTATTTATTATTTATTTTTACAGTACCTATCTTACCTTTCCACTCAGAAAAGACTCAGAGCAGTTAACAATAATTTTAAAAAAACATGTATATATCTATGTTAGTGAAATGAGGTATTTGGCTTTGTTTTTGAAATGTGTGAAAATAAAAATAAAATAAGCTCTTAACTTTTTTGTAAAATATACAGGCTGTGACTAAACTTGAAAGGTTCAGTTCCAAGAAAAGTAGATTTTTTCTGGGCAACTAGTAGAAACTAAGGTGGTGCATAATAAATCAAATTAAGAATAAAAATAGAACAATGGAATCATGCCAAATTAATTTAAAAGCATTAAACAACTTAAAAAAACATTATTAGTAATATCGGATAACTGAGAAGATTGAGGTGAATTTTAACACTGAAACGAGATCAGTCAACAATTTGAGAAGAATCCAGACAAGCAAAACACTGAGAAAGGTGTCTTGAAAACCAGAATTTATTGACTAATATAATTATAATTGTGAGACATCCAGTCCCTTAGTTAGCCAGTTCCTAAATCATTTAAAGTCTAAAGATCAGAATGACATTGCACTAATTCAGCACTATTAATATGATTATTAATTAATTACCTATTAAATTTCTTAACAAATGTAATTTAGCAAATTTTGAGAAGGTTCTATCTGTCTTATGGATGATCTGCTAATAAATTTGGCACTGGTGGGTTATGTATCAGTTGAAAGTTCCAGTGAAGCAGTGGATATTTTCAGAATTTATACATGAAAAAAATGTCCTCTCTTTTTTTATCCACTTCTTGATAACTCTTAAAAGTTTTCTGGATAGGCTTTGATTTTTTTGATTGGATCTGACAAAAGACAAAAATGAGCTATCTTTTAAAATAACATTTCATGTCTTACATTCTAATATACTTTCACAGTTCTGAGATAGACAGAATATTATGAATTCAAATCCCTTAATGATCAGGTTTCTCTTTCCTGAGTAATAAAACAAGGAAGAGCAATTGGTAGTTACAACATTCTCTCTTTTCTCCAATCTTTCTATTATCAATTGCCCTTAATAAACATTGATCTTCTAGGTCTCAAATTTCTTCTCAATAACTTGATGCCAATCCTGATGTAAATTGAAATTAAGGAAATTTATATCTCACCCTTTGTTTTAATATTGTTTATTTTGTTCTAAAAGTGTCAACTTTGTTTAATGTAGGTAAATTGAAAGGAAACATATAAGACTTTGTTATAGACACATACATGCATTTTTCTAAAGCTATAAAATATGCCAGTCTAGCAACTTGAGGTTATACAAATATGATCTAAAATAATGGAAACAGCTTAAATCAAAACACTGATCTTGCTTTCAACTCTATCATAAAATTATAAAAGCAATTCAGGCAATCGGATAATAACAGCTGGCAATTTATGGAATACATCCTGAAGTCAGAGACCCTCAATAAAAATGCAAAGGGAAAAACAGTAACAGGAATGCATAAATAGATTCTCCATCATCTTACAATTTACACATGCCTATTCATTAATTCAATTTACTTTATTCAATATGGCAAGAGATCATAAATATTATATGACTTCCTTAAAGAAGTACGACAATATCTTCCTTTAAAATGTCAATGAAGATTCTCATTCATCCAGGGAGTTCATACAGATCAACAGAGTTGGAAGCAGAGGTGGTACTCAGCAGGTTCTGACAAGTTCTGGAGAACTGGTAGCGGAAATTTTGAGTAGTTCGGAGAACTGGTAAATACCACCTCTGACTGGCCCCCATCTATTCTCTGCTGCCCGAGTCCCAGCTGATTGGGAGGAAATGGGGATTTTGCAGTAACCTTTCCCTGGAGTGGGGAGGGAATGGAAATTTTACAGTATCCTTCCGTTGCCATGCCCACCAGGCCACGCCCACCAAGCCATGCCATGCCCACAGAACCGGTAGTAAAAAAATTTGAATCCCACCACTGGTTGGAAGGGACCTTGTAGGTCATCTAATCCAACCCAACCATTTTTGACAGATGACAGTCCAGTCTCTTCTTGAAAGCTTCCAGTGAGGAATCTCCCACAACTTCTGAAGGCAAGCTGTTCCATTGGTTATCTGGAGGTTGAGTCATGGCAACTGGACTTTTTTCTTGTTATTTTAAAATGTCCCACTGCTTATATAAATAGCTTCTTCAGTCTGAGCAGGTTGGTCACGAGGACCTTATAATATTTGGAAAACACTACATACGTGTGTTCTTCAAACCCACCAACATACCGAGAGAGAGGCTTGGCCACTCTAAAGATCATACACCAAAACATGAAAAGAGTAATGTGGTGTGTACAGCAGTGGTGAAATTCAGCCAGATCTATCTGGCTCACGCGATCTGGTAGGGCTGGTGGTGGGAGGCTCTGCCCATCCGCCCGGACATCATCATGTCCTGTTTTTGACCCTCTGCGTATGTGTGGAGGAGGCACATGTGCTCCCATTTGCAATCCAGTAGTGAAGGTAAGTGCATTTTACCCCTGGTGTATAGTCCAGTGAGGTGAGGAAAGTTCAGAGTTGTACAATGGAGAAACCAAGCTGCCTTTACAAAAGATGATGGCCCACCAACAGCACTAGAATAAACAGTTTCTTAATCTTCACTTAAAAGAAAAGGGGTGCCCTTTTGAGGACCATAATGTTCACATTTTAAAGAGGGAAGATAGATGATTTGAGAGAGTAAGACAACCAGTCTGCCATTTTTTTTAATGCTGCTCTTTTATCAATCCCCAGGAAAATTAAAATCACTTCATAGGTTTACCAGGGTGGCCACACTTAACAACCGACCTAGGATAAAGGACGTAGGAGCTGGAACATTTACATCCCAACAATTCTCTACCTATTTATCGGGACATGTCTATCCCGATGATGTGAGAAATGAAACCTCCCTGGAGGACATGTCTGGGCTCCCCTTAGCCAAATTGCTCAGACTCAAGAAGCTGCTTGGATTAGCAGTGAAATGTTTCAAACCAAGAAGAAAAGAAGTCCAGTAGCCATGATTCAACTTCCAGACATCTTCAATCAAGCTTCTCTTGAAGAACAACTATTATCTTACAGAAATGAACCAAAGAGCTAACTGTGGCTATAAAAAACTGAAGAGGGTTTTCCCATAAAATATGAAGGACATTGATGAAAACAAGTATAGAACAATCCTTCCATTCCCCACCATTTACTCAGGTACTGAATAAGCCTCTTGGATGAGAAGCAAAATGTTCCAAGGAAAAACAAAGAAAATCCAATTGACTCTTGAAAAAACACCTTTGGGACAAGGGTAAAACTAGTTGTCAGATTGTCAGAAGGAGGTAGTAATTTGGGTGGTAAATAACACTATCCATCATGTGTTTTCTCTATTTGTGTCTTTATATAATGTGTGAACCAACTCATTATTGATTAATACTGTGTATACAACAGGCCACAATGACTCTTTCAATATACTGTGATTTAAAAAATCTTGTTCGAATTTTGAGTGTATGAAGTGACAGATTTATAGTTAATTTACTTGGAAATACTTGGATGGATTGCTCTAGTACTACAAGCCTGTTTGTCCTTCAGTAAATTGGATTGAATTCTTATAAATATTAATTCTTTTTTTTTTTTAGATGAGATCAAATTCATTCAGTAACTGAATCAGTCAGTGGGTAAGCAAAAATGCAATATAAGATAGAACACAAAGCAAATGTGAAAAGCAGACCGAAAAACATCAATAACATAATGCACTAACACAACTATTTTTGTTCTAAAAATCAAATATTTCATATTGGAATTGCAACAACTACAATATATTGCTGAAATCTTTTTTTAAAAGATAAATAAATAAAATGTAGCTCACAGTTTAGAGCTTAATATTGAACTGTCCATGAGACATAATAATATGAATCTGAATCTTATCTAAATCTGATAGAAATAATTCTCCATCAACTTATCATGTAAACTAGTATGATTATAAGAAAAAACTTATAAGTTGTTATAAGTTGTTACTGGATCAAATTAATTGGGAACCAGCTGTAGCTTCTGAAAAGCTTGAAAAATGATGTAAGGAAACTATCTACTTCTGTCTTCCAAGAACTTCAATATAAAGCATCTCAATAGGTGGCTTTCCATTCTTTGTTTGATCCCCTTTGATCAAACAAACGGGACTCAGCTACCTTCCTTGGTTCATTATTGAATTGTTATTGTTAAGATTTCATTCTCAATATTCAGCAGTAATATATCATCTTCTAAGAAAAACCCTTTGTTCACATCCTGTGTTGTTAATTAAGAGATGGCAAATAATGTTCTATTTCTTTGTAATAGTTGCTTCATATTTTCACCCAGTCTTCCCTTCTTAATGTTTTCTGGCTTTTTTACAGGACTTCCATTTTTGTTGCGCTTCTACTACAAAGGCAAATTGGAATAAAATGCCCTTTGTTTTCCCATGGACTCTTGGCTCAATATCTGATAATATATTAAAATTAGCAACCTTAATTGCATTCTGTTGGGCTGCCATGAGGTCCACAAGTGTACACTGACCAGGACACAAAGGGCAGGTATACATATGTGTTGTCATCTGCATGTCACCACAATTGCAAAGGGCAGAAGTCACAGGATAGCCCCATTTGTTTAGAGTGTCTCTGGATCTTGTTCAGTGGTGAAATCATTTTTTTTTACTACCTGTTCTGTGGGCGTGGCTTGATGAGCATGGCACCCCACTCTGGGGCGAGCCAGAGGTCGTATTTGCTGGTTCTCTGAACTACTCCAAATTTCTGCTACCGGTTCTCTGAACTGCTCAAAATTTCTACTACCGGTTCTCAAGAACCTGTCAGAACCTGCTGGATTTCACCCCTGATCTTGTTGCAATCAGGTGTGGTTTATTCAATGATTTCCATACTTCCCAGCTTTCACTAGACCCAGGTGCTAACAGAAGGGCTGAAATTCACTTATTAGTATATCAACTAATATACTAATTTATACTACAACTTTTGGAAATTATCTTCCAAAAGATCACAAAGATCAAAAAGAGGGGAGGAAATCTAATTCACTCATTCACTCAGGAATGGTGAAAAACAGTAAATTGTTATCAACAGTCATACAACTGATTAGTGTTTTATGTGTGATTTATGCATAAATAATTATTTATAATTATTTATCTCCCCCTGGAGATACAGAAGATCCCAGATCTGCACACCTTCCATCGCGTGCTCAAGACTTTCTTATTTTATCAAGCTGGCCTGGCCTAAATCTTCTCCCCTTTTAAATGTAAATTTTAATTTGTTTTTAAATTATTGGGTATTTTAAATTTGTCTCAGCCAAATTATTTAATTCGTTTTTATTCTATTTTAAATTTTTTGTATTTATGTGTTTTATTCTGTGGCTGTTCACCGCCCTGAGTCCTTCGGGAGTAGGGCGGTATAGAAATCCAATAAAATAAAATAAATAAATAAATAAATTTGGTATTACAAATGGTTTAATTTAGTGGTCAAATGGATATATCCATAATTGAAATATTTTCCCTTCTACAAGGCTCACATATTCCATCATAATATGTCATGGAGCTAATCAGTAGAAGTAAAATACTTTTGAATTGATAAAACTAGACAACCTGCAAATAAAGAACTCGTTTCTTCTTTGAAATATGCAGGGATAAAATAAACCATGCATGAACTCATAAAATACAATCACAATTATTAGTACACTACAGTAGGAGACATTTTGACTGATGCAAGCCATTTCCTCTTTCAACATGAAATACAGTACCTAGGAATCAATTGTTTTACTTCTACAATCAAAGGTTATGAGCTGAGTGAACAAATTCTCACACGAAAGGGCCATTAGTAAAATCTCATTAAGCTTTAAAAATGGTTACGCGAAAAGAAATTTCCCCACAACTCTACTGGTTCATAAAAACTAATGGTGGTAGAAGAGGAAAGGTCACTAAACATTAGCTTTCAACTATACTTAATTGTGCTGAACTAGGTGGCAACATCTCAAAAAGCTAAATTCACTTAGTGGAGTAAATCAAGAGCAGAACACATTTCTTAGAGAGGCGCTGTCCTTTCCCTCACCAAAGGTGAAATCAGATAACTATTTCTTTGTAATGTTCTACCACTAGATGGCCTATATTAAGCAATGAATTAAATCAGATGACCTCCCTGCTCCTGATTCTGGAATTCTGTAAATGTTCCACATGTGATGAGATAATAAAAAGGGTCAATCATAGTGAACATATAAAAAGAACCAGGAAACCAAGACAGAGTCCAAGCAAGTTCCAGGACTATAGATACAACAGCAGAGACTGAGATTGTAGAAAGGTAAGAAGATGTCCTTCACAGAAATGTGTAGGAAATGGTATCTAGGCTAAAGGGCTACAACATTTCTTTTAAGTCCAGAAGAAAGAGATAACATTCAGAAGCAACTCAAGAAGAAGCCTTCCTAATTCAATAAAGAGGAAGAGATACAGTACAATCAGACTTGCAAGTGTTATTATATTCAATCTGAATAAAAGTAGCTTTAGACTTCTATGGAATTGATTTCTTAGTTTGGTCTACATATTGCGGCTGGCAGAAGCATATTATCAGACATAATTCTTACTCTAATTGATCAGAAATTCAAAACAACAACAGAATGTTCAGACTAGTCAAGCATCTAGGCAGAATTCCTTCTCATAAGTAGGCTCTGGTAGAGGACGCATACTGCAGATCATGTCAGCCAAGGAATCTTGGCTGGAAGGATCCAGGAAAAGAACCTTCTTTGCTGTGGCGCCTGTCCTCTGGAACAGAGGTGGTATTCACTTACCTTCGCTACCGATTCGCAAATGTTAGCGCACACGCCACCTACATGCATGCGCAGAGCATTTCATGCATGCGCAGAGGGTAAAAAATGACATCAGAGTAGGTGGGCGGAGCCTCCCGCAGCCGCCGCTACCAGTTTGCACGATTCAGCTAGAACTGTCTGAATTGCACCACTGCTCTGGAACATCCTACCTCCTCAGGTAAGATTGATTCCCACCTTCCTGAGTTTTCATAAGAGCCTTAAAGGATTCCAGTTGGCTTGGAAGCCCAATGGGGGGATCTTCATTCTGGAGGCAACTGACTTATTAAAACTTAATCCCACTTCCCTTAATGCTGTTTGACCAGTTCTTTCCTTTGCCATCTTATGTTAATAATTTTATCTGTGGTGCTTATTATAATTGATGATTTGAATGTTATGTTGTAAGGCACCCAGAGTCATTGGATAAAAGATGGGAGGCAAACAGCAATAGCAATAGCACTTAGACTTATATACAACACAACAATGTTTTACAGACCTATCTAAGTGGTTTATAGAGTCAGCATATTGCCCCAACAATCTGAATCCTCATTTTACCGGCCTTAGAAGGATGGAAGGCTGAATCAATCTTGAGCTGGTGAGAATCAAACCGCCAAACTGCTGGCAGTCAGCAGTCAGTAGCAGAATTAGCCTGCAATACTGCATTCTAACCACTGTGCTACCATGGGTCTTTATGATGAGCCCCCAGGCTAGTTGTCAGAGCCATGTCTTTAGGTCCTTCCAAAATACCAAAAGGGTAGGTTCAGATCAGTGGTGAGTTGCCCCCGGTTCGGACCAGTTTGCAAGAACTGGTAGTAAAACCAGCGGTAGGCCCCACCCACCACCCCGGATGTCATCATCGGCGATCTGCACATGTGCAGAAGCAAGGTGCGTGCACGAGCGAAGCGATCACGCACACATGATCCCGTTGCGAACCGGTAGTAAAGGTAAATAGAACCCACCCCTGGTTTAGATCTCACCTCAGGAGGCCCAATGACAGAAAAGGAGCCAAGAGAAAACAATCTCTCTTCCTGGAAACCCTCCCCCCCCCACACCCCAGTTGAAATTCCTTAACTGATGAGGTCTGCAGTATGCCCTTTCTATTGGTACCAATCCAGGGGTAGGTTCTAATTTTTTTTACTACCAGTTTTGTGGGCGTGGCTTATTTTGTGGGCATGGCTTGGAGGTTATGTGACTGGATGGGCCATGGCTATGTGTATAGGGACTACTCAGAGGGCTGAAAACAGTCATTTCTGACAGGTCCTCACACTTTTGACTGGTCCTCACACTTATGATCATCCTCACATTTATGCCCGTGCAGCATTCTTAACAACCATGTCACTCATTTCACAACTGCTTCTCTTCACCATGGTGATAAGATAGGGCAAAAAACGTAAAATGTGAGGACAGTCGTAAGTTTGAGGACTGGTCAAAAGTGCGAAGACCAGTCAAAAATAACTTTTTCAGCCCTCTGAGTAGTCCATATGCACAAAAGGACTACCCAGAGGGCTGAAAAAAGTGATTTCGGACATGTCCTCGCACTTTTGACCGGTCTTCGCACTTATGACTGGTCATCATTTATGCCCATTGCAGCATTCTTAACAACCATGTCACTCATTTCACAACTGCTTCTCTTCACCATGGTGATAAGATAGGGCAAAAACGTAAAATGTGAGGACAGTCATAAGTTCAAGGAGGACCAGTCAAAAACAACTTTTTCAGCCCTCTGAGTAGTCCATATGCATAAAAGGATACAGCAATAGAGAGGGATGAAGGAAGGGAAGGGAAATTAGAGTAGGAGTGAGGGTAAGAGATGGAGGAAAAGAGGAGGAGAAGGAGAAAGGA